>NC_053396.1:114588762-115213762 GCF_905171765.1 Bufo bufo | reverse complement strand
AAGAAGGTGTCTTCCAGAAACTGGCAGTAGGACTGGGAGTTGAGCTTGACTCCATCCTCAACCCGAAAAGGCCCCACAAGCTCATCTTTGATGATACCAGCCCAAACCAGTACTCCACCTCCACCTTGCTGGCGTCTGAGTCGGACTGGAGCTCTCTGCCCTTTACCAATCCAGCCACGGGCCCATCCATCTGGCCCATCAAGACTCACTCTCATTTCATCAGTCCATAAAACCTTAGAAAAATCAGTCTTGAGATATTTCTTGGCCCAGTCTTGACGTTTCAGCTTGTGTGTCTTGTTCAGTGGTGGTCGTCTTTCAGCCTTTCTTACCTTGGCCATGTCTCTGAGTATTGCACACCTTGTGCTTTTGGGCACTCCAGTGATGTTGCAGCTCTGAAATATAGCCAAACTGGGGGCAAGTGGCATCTTGGCAGCTGCACGCTTGACTTTTCTCAGTTCATGGGCAGTTATTTTGCGCCTTGGTTTTTCCACACGCTTCTTGCGACCCTGTTGACTATTTTGAATGAAACGCTTGATTGTTCGATGATCACGCTTCAGAAGCTTTGCAATTTTAAGAGTGCTGCATCCCTCTGCAAAATATCTCACTATTTTTGACTTTTCTGAGCCTGTCAAGTCCTTCTTTTGACCCATTTTGCCAAAGGAAAGGAAGTTGCCTAATAATTATGCACACCTAATATAGGGTGTTGATGTCATTAGACCACACCCCTTCTCATTACAGAGATGCACATCACCTAATATGCTTAATTGGTAGTAGGCTTTCGAGCCTATACAGCTTGGAGTAAGACAACATGCATAAAGAGGATGATGTGGTCAACATACTCATTTGCCTAATAATTCTACACGCAGTGTATATACATGCTGTCACTCTCTCTTTCTCTATCTCTCTATATATACATAAATGCTCTCACCCTCTCTCTCTCTCTCTCTCTTTCTAAACATATGTTCTCACTAACTCTTCCTCTCTCCAATAAAACGTTAATGAAATTAGTTTCACCTAAGGTTATGTCTGACTTGACATTGTAGTTTTGTTGAGAAATTCTGCAGTACAGGGGTAATTGTAATGTGTTAATCTGAATGGATTATAGTTTGGTAAAGTGATCCATCCAATAACACAGGTCTGGAATATCAGAGGAATCAATATATTGTACTTATTTACATGATGGTGCCATTTGCTCCGCCTGAGTGAGCGCTGCATCTGGAGTTCCAACTGCTCCAGTCTAGTCTGGAGGGTTAGTTTCTAATTTATGTACTTTCTATACAAATTAGAGTTGCCATTTGACAGTATATTTTAATTTCCTTCTTTTTATATATGAGTAGTGTTGGGCGTGAATATTCTAATAGTGAATATTAATCGCGAATAGCGGCACTTCGAGAATTCGCTAATATTTAGAATAAAGTGATACTGTATATATTCGTAATTTCGAATATTCTAGATTTTTATTTCATCAGTATTCTTGCTTTTGGGCCAATGAGAAGGCTTCAATGTCTTTGTCAGAGTTTAGCAACATCCCTAGCAACCAATAGGAAAGTTGCCTACCCCTTACTATATAAGAGCCTCCCCAGCAGCCCCTGTATGCAGTATTTTGCAGATCTGAGAGATACAGCAGTGTCATTGCTGTGCTCTGTGCTTTCCTGTGTCATTACATTAGATAGTTAGTTACCCTATATATACACTAAGCAAAAATATAAACACAACACTTTCGGTTTTGCTCCCATTTTGCATGAGCTGAACTCAAAGATCTGAAACATTTTCTACACACACAAAAGACCCATTACTCTCAAATATTGTTCACAAATCTGTCTAAATCTTTGTTAGTGAGCACTTCTCCTTTGCCGAGATAATCCATCCCACCTCACAGGTGTGGCATATCAAGGTGCTGATTAGACAGCATGAATATTGCACAGGTGTGCCTTAGACTGCCCACAATAAAAGCCACTCTGAAATGTGCACTGGAGGGGGAGGGGTCAGAAAACCAGTCAGTATCTGGTGTGGCCACCATTTGCCTCACACAGTGCAACACATCTCCGTCGCATAGAGTTTATCAGGTTGTTGATTGTGGCCTGTGGAATGTTGGTCCACTCCTCTTCAATAGCTGTGCGAAGTTGCAGAATATTGGTAGGAACCGGAACACGCTGTCTATACGCCGATCCAGAGCATCCCAAACATGCTCAATGGGTGACATGTCTGGTGAGTATACTGGCTATGCAAGAACTGGGATGTTTCCAGCTTCCAGGAATTCTGTACAGATCCTTGCAATATGGGGCTGTGCATTATCATGCTGCAACATGAGGTGATGGTCGTGGATGAATGGCACAACAATGGGCCTCAGGATCTCGTCACGGTATCTCTGTGCATTCAAAATGCCATCAATAATATGCACCTGTGTTCGTTGTCCATAACATACGTCTGCCCATACCATAACCCCACCGCCACCATGGGCCACTCGATCCACAACGTTGACGTCAGCAAAACGCTCACCCACAAAACGCCACACACGCTGTCTGCCATCTGCCCTGAACAGTGAGAACCGGGACTCATCTGTGAATAGAACACCTCTCCAACGTGCCAGATGCCATCAAATGTGAGCATTTGGCCAGTCAAGTCGGTTACCACGACGAACTGCAGTCAGGTCCAGACCCCGATGAGGACGAGGAGCATGCAGATGAGCTTCCCTGAGACGGTTTCTGACAGTTTGTGCAGAAATTCTTTGGTTATGCAAACCGATTGTTGCTGTAGCTCTCCAGGTGGCTTGTCTCAGACGATCATGGAGGTGAACATGCTGGATGTGGAGGTCCTGGGCTGGTGCGATTACACGTGGTCTGCGGTTGTGAGACCGGTTGGATGTACTGCCAAATTCTCTGAAACGCCTTTGGATACGGCTTATGGTAGATAAATGTACATTCATTGCACGGGCAACAGCTCTGGTAGACATTCCTGCAGTCAGCATGCCAATTGCACACTCCCTCAAATGTTGCGACATCTGTGGCATTGTGCTGTGTGATCAAACTGCACATTTCAGAGTGGACTTTATTGTGGGCAGTCTAAGGCAAACTTGTCCAATATTTATGCTATCTAATCAGCACCTTGATATTCCACACCTAAGAGGTCGAATGGATTATCTTGGCAAAGGAGAAGTGCTCACTAACACAGATTTAGACAGATTTGTGAACAATATTTGAGAGTAATGGGTCTTTTATGTATGTAGAAAATGTTTCAGATCTTTGAGTTCAGCTCATGCAAAATGGGAGCAAAACCGAAAGTGTTGTGTTTATATTTTTTGCTCAGTGTATAATACAGATAGTTAGTTAGTTAGCTCATATATATAATACAGATAGTTAGTGGGAGATAGTCAGTGTAGGTTAGATAGTGATATAGTGTAGCTGATAGTTTCTGCTGTCCATACATACATGCTACATACATAGTGCTGTGATGTCACAAGTTCACAACAATACTTAGTGCACCAATCACTAGTAAGTAGTCAGACCTGTTAAAATGCGAAGTTGCACGTATTGCGCCAAAATATTTGCATCATTAGTGCCGATTTTGCAATCGCGAATATATTGGAGCACTCTATCTGCATATAAAGCTATTGTAATGTTCTGCCGTGCCAACCATTTTCTCCAGTCTCAGGAAACTTCTAGCAGCTTGAAAAATATAGCTATAGTGACTATAGCGAATATATGATGAATATTCTACCAAATATTTACGAAATATCGCAAATTTGAATATTGCCCCTGCCGCTCATCACTATATATGAGTAGCAGTATCTAAGGAGTCCTCAGCAGATGATTAATAATTTGGTCAAATGATAAAAATATGAAGTGTAAATTTTTTTTCATAAATATGATATAGAATATTTCAAAGATTTTAAGAAAATGCAAAAAGTAAATAAAATATGTAATAAATAAAATTGCGTTAACATTTCAATGGATATGGGATCGTGTATGTTGTTATGTTCTACACCACATTCCCTCTCTTGTAATTTTTACATACAATTTATTGCATATAAACTGTGTGCATAGTAAATGTCTATAGCAATTTGACTTTAATATCTTTCAAAGGCTATAACTGAATGGAGGGCCTGCCAGGTCCTGCCAGGTCCTGCCTACACTGCTGGCAGTATTGATAGGGCTGATTGAATGACAGATGGTGCTTGGCCTATCAGTCTTAATACTGGTCATTTATCCAAAGCATTGGCTGATGCAGTTCTATGAGGGGGTTATGCCTGTTCTATAGAAAATTACCAGCTGATGTACGGGAAAAAAACCTACACATGTGCAAACTAACAAATGAATAGACATGCTTGGATGACAATGCCATATATTCCTTCATAGATAAGGTAGCAGTCAGATGAATACACTGATCTCTACAGGATCATCTGACAATCATATGTGTATGGAGTCCTCCTGACTCCACATTGTATTTAACCCTTAGAACTTTTGTTACCTGCTGGAAAAAACTTCTACCAGAGAGGTCATGAAGCAGCCTATGGCCTACTCACCACTGAAAGAAACATGTGCACTCGACATAGAATTCATGGCTATGGTGACATCATGACATATACAGTTGGTTGTACAAGCATTTGGTCTATTGTTATCTTACGTATGGTTTTGTTAGGCTACATTTACGCTCATAGATGTATGCACATTTTCTAATCAATTAGGTAAATTGGAACTAAATTGGTGAATGCAAGCAGTCTATATATCAAACTGAAATCTGGCACTGGTCTCATCTGCTACAAAATGTATCTGACCAGCTTAAAGTGGCAGTCACCTATGCAACTGCAATTGTAGTGTATACGGTATACATCCATCTGAAAAAGATCTGAAAGAGATCTCAATGAAAGGAATAAAGGAAAAATCACAGATGACTGAAAAGTTTGTACAGGACTAGTAGTAGGTGGTTGGCCTGTGCAAGTTGCTCCTATGTCCCTTTCAGGTCAAATGCATGGGGTAAAATGGGGGACTGCCACACATACATGTAATGTTACTTCAAAATGGCCTAATGTGTGATTGTTACAGGTCTCTCAAGCAGAACTGAAGGCTCGATTCTTGGTACAACTTTACACTGAGCTACCACAGGGCTCTACTGGGGTCAGTTTTTCACAGTCCTCCAAACTATATATACCACCCACCAGCCAGCATGCTGCAGTGGTTTCCCTCACCAAGCTCAGAGATGATGTTCCCTTGGGCATCTCACTCTAGGCTACTCATTCTCTCTCTCTGGACCTATCTGCGGTATATGCATATCGGACTCACATGTACAGTCCTACTACCAGGGCATCCCCCATAACAACCACCAGCTTTTGATAGGTGGATATGGATACACTGACAGGGACACTCACATGATAGTCTGACAGGACATAGACATGTTGTTGCTCCAGCTCTTGGGGTGGCAGTACCACGTATAGTATCTGTTCCAGTGGGTAACTCATCACCATAACCCTTAGACTTCTCACTACTGCCTTTTTTGTGTTTCTCAGAATTCGGCTCCTATGGTTGACAAGGTAGTGAGGTTGTCCTCCATCTTGTCCTACAGAAAGCCGACTGCGTTAAATCCTTTATTTGTGTGTGTTCTGCCCAGCAGGGTTTGAATTTAATTCTATTTCACGTCTGTTTTAGTTTTTCTATTTCTGTGGTGATTAATGTGGTAATAGCACCATCTAGCGGTGCTAAATTGTATTGCACCTTGTTTTTCTTGTTTCAAAGACTGCTGTATTGTGGGTGGTGCAAAGCATTGGGGGAGGACAAAGCATCCTGGGAAAGAGAAGTCTCCAGGACACAGTACAGAGCTGTCCTCCTGCATATCTCCTTCTTAAACTCCACCATCCTGGTAAAATCTGATGAGACGTCTATCTTTGTTTCAGGGACATTATGTTATGCAGAGCTGTTCAGCTAGTTATAATTGTCACTCAGGGAGTTATTTCTGTTAGCTAACCATGAAATCTATGTTAGGCAGCCATTTTACCATGTGCTTCAGTGTTATGCAAATGTTACAGTACATGATATGCTATGTACTTATACATGTTATTTGTATTCCTATAGTTTTACCAATCAATTGATTAATCATCAAATACTCCTGTTTTGCCAATAAACAAGTTAGAGTTAGAGTACAAAGAACAGTCCTCTTATTTGGAAGAAAGGAATGGTTTATGTTGAATGTCAGACTGCACACTGTGTGAATGTGTATGGAAACAGAACAGTGTGTGACTGGTAGTGATGGACGAACATCGGCCGGGACGGTTCGCGAACTGCAAGTTCGCTGCGGGACCCATTCACTATTATGACAGGTGAACCTGAAAAACCTTCACCTCATATTTGCAGCCACCAAATACTTAGTAGAATTTCACAAATAGTCCCATAACATGGACAGTGATTTACCAGAGGGGGATCAATGGCAACAAATTCCAACAAAAAATATGTATCTTAATCAGGGGACATTTTTCTGCATCTTAAAGGGAAATTCTCTGAAATGTGTCCTGTTGGAGCCTAGAACATTTTTATTTTAGGCCACGGGAGTACGTTGTTCCAATGTCGTTTGTCACTATCTGTAGCTGAGGTAACGCAGCAAAACCGCAAACCAATGCTGCACTACAAAAAATGCACTATATAGAAAGTATATAATTGGCATATAACATCCCTGCTTCAATCATTTTTTTAGGGGGCAACTGGTATATCACACCAGTAAATATTTGTTCCAATGGCATTTGTCGCTATCTGTAGCTGCGGTAATGCAGCAAAACCGCAAACAAATGCTGCACTACCTAAATGCACTATATAGAAAGTATATTATTGGTATATAACACCCCTGCTTCAATCAGTTTTTTTGGGGGGCAACTGGTATATCACACCAGTGGAAATTATTACATACTTTCCACTGCACTATAATATACTTTCTATGTTAGAAAGTATAAGTATATTACACCCCTCAGTAAATCACACCTATCGATAGCACACCTATACCAGTCCTTAAAAGGACTTTTGTGGCCCGATTAGCTAGCGTTTGGTGTCCCTAACAGTCTGTCCCTGCTCCACACAGCAACCTCTCCCTACACTGGCAAAAGACTAAATGTAAAACGGCGGCCAGATCAGGTTTATTTATAAGGTAGGGGGTATGTCCATGTGCTGAAACATCTCAATTGGCCTGTACCACCTGATGGATATGTCATGGGTCAAAGTTCTTCACAATGTAAAAGAATATGGCCCTGGCGGACATCTCCATATGTTCGCGTGAATCGCGAACGAGCAAAGTTTGCCGCAAAACGACCGCTGGGAGAACCGCAAGGCTATCTCTAGTCACTGGTGGCTCCTGCTGCCCAGGCTCTGTTAACCTTTTACATGAGAGTGAATTTCGCATGGTTTCCTGGGCATGTAGTCTGCAGCCATGCTGACATTTGGATCTATTTTTACAGAAGACTGGTGGACATAGATCCCCTTCCCAGTTCCTTCCATCTTGATAAAGCTGTAGCCCTTTCTATGCTGAAACCATGCCACCAATTTGACCTTGCACATTTCCCAGTTTTTGGCTAAAGGTATATCTTGGTCATCAATAATTTCTCTGACATAGTACTCTATTAGCCTCCCCATCTCCTCAGCTTCCTTTTTAAGATCTTCCCAGTAGGTTGTATCCTTTCCTTGTAGCTTCCAAATATAGACTCTGCATTGGCCATTTGACTTTACCATTATTTGCCTGCAGGGGCCATTTCTCTCTTGGCTTTCTCTCTTGTAGCTATGGAGTACAAAGACAACAGACAAGGACTGCCAAACATGAGCTTAATGTTATTTCAAAGCAGCTTAATTTATGATTGCATTGGGTCTTTCAGGCAGAACTGAGGGCACGATTGCTATAACTTTACGTTGCACAGGATGGCAGCTTTTCACCTTTGTTTCCAGGACCCAATGCGACCAAGGGGCCCTACTGGGTTTGGCTGCTCTTGGAATTCCTCATGATTCTCTGAACCCTCCATGTTGTCAACCAACTGGAGTGGTACTGTACACTGGTTCCCCTCATCAAACTCAGGTGATGTGTCTTCGATCCTCTCGCTATAGGCAATTTCATGTCTCTCCCTGGGCCTCTTCTCAGGAGCTGCTTCTTGATTTTCTCATATATTGGTCAGCTACCAAGACATCCCCCATAACAACAACCAAATTTTTGATACCTCTTGGTGCAATAACACGACCTCAAGCAGTTTAAGAAGATTCCTTTTATTTAAATATAGATGACATCTATGGTCTCCAGGAGGTATCGAAAACTGTGGACCCCATTTTCTCCACACCCATTTTTTGTCTCTCATATCACTCCTCTGGAGGACTGGCAACTCCACGAGGAGTGAATGATATCGGCAGCACCGACCATCATCCAAATATACGCCTACACTAGTGTTGTACCTAGTTTGCACAACGCCAAAAGGTGAGCATTACTATCTTTTCTTTCAATCGACTAAAAATATATTACCGTTGGCGTTGTTCTGAGATTTTGTCAGAAAGACATTGTATTTATGTTTATAGCAGCCTGTATTCTGTGAATGAGACACAGATCATAAAGTGTCATAAAAAGCTTTTGCTTTTACCATGCTATGCTTTAAGTAGAACACATGGGGGGGGTCATTTACTAACAGATATATGCTAGTTTTCTGGCATATATCTGTCGCAGATTGCGGCACAAGGGTTATTTGCATCGCAATCTGCAACTTTTCCCCACTCACGTCAGGTCTAAAAAGGGGGCATGTCGTGGGCAGGAAGGACCAGCAGGCCCCTCTCATTTATCATTTTCTACGCCTGTTTTAGGCATAGAAAATGGTCTAAATTTAATCCAGGAAGGAAGCTGGCTTACATTTAGACTAGAGGTGGATGCGCAGAAGTTATATAGAGGCTGGCTCCATGAAATCAGTAAGCATTTGTTTTAGCCTTTTAATAGTCACATTAATCGTTTTTTAGGAACATTTTGGGGTACAGCTAGTGTATTAAATAGCTTTTACTATTTTTTTTAGGGGGAAAGATAAAAAAACAGCAATTTTTACATTATTTTGTGGAATTTTTTTATGGCGTTCACTGTGTAGTAAAAATAACGTAATTTTATTATGTTAGTCACTTTATTGATGATGATGTCACACACATTTCCATATATTTTTCTCAACTTCTGCAGCCTGTCAGCTCTGCGGCTTCTCCCTCATTCTCTGTCATGGCCTATGGTGTACGCCGTGACACTGTTTCCACGCTTGCTGTTGCCGGTGGCAACGTGTTGCTGTTTTTGCATGTTGTGGCAGTATCACGGGTTTTGCTGTGTGCTCCGTGACTTGCTTGCCACGCATGCTGTTGCCTGCGGCAACCTGTTGCCTTTCGCTTGTGTGCAATTCCCCTTTTGGTTGTTTCCCTTCCCTGTCTTCGGTGCATGGGGTTAATTCACTGGCTGGAGAAAAGTGTTGAGTTGGGTGTGGTCTCAGGTCTCTTTATATACTTTGGCTTTGAGACTGAGATCAGTTTTGGTTTGTCAGCCTTGTATGTGAGATGCTTGCTCTGTGCATGGATGACATCTGAGGGCCATCCGAGTTTGACATCGATGTTCTTTGCAATGTCATCTGTGATGTCATACTCTGTGTTTCCTCCTTGTCTTCCTTCCCCTCCTGGTGTGTTGTTTATGGTGTGGGTTTGAGTTGGAGGTTTGTTATGCGTCTGGGTGTTTGTTTCATATAGGTGTGTACTGGCCTGCATGGACGTTTGACGTTTTCCCCTTGTGTGTGTGTGACCTGCTGAAGGGGGCTGGTGTTATGAAGTAGTGTCAATCGAGGCTCACCTGAGTCTGAGGACACCCGAGCTGGAAGTATGGAGTCCAGTGGCAGAGGCCCACAGAAGCAGGAGGCAGGTAGCGTGGTCGATCAGTCCGGGTCGGCAGCAGAGATGGCAGCGAGATAACGACAGGAGTAGACGGAGACGTGGTCGGTGGTAAGCAGTGAGTCAATGCAGGCGGCAATTCAGCGAGGTCAAAACGGTCCGGGTTGGCAACGATGGTAAATCAGCAATAGCAGTGGAGGAGCAGAGAGGAAGCTTGCTACAGGCTTGGAGGCACAATAACCAGCAAAGGGCTGGGTTCAAGGGCTGGGTTTTATAGGGAAGTAGCAGGTGCAAGAGATTGGAATAATCAGCAGGTCAAGGCAAGGACAAGAGAGGTAGTTAGAAGTTAGCTAGAGAACAGTCCAAGGAGAGACGGTAGCCTAGTGGGTAGAGCTACCGCCTGGGACATGACTGGCCACAGGTTCGAGCCCTGACAGCTGGTTTCCCGGAGGGGTGAACCATAAGCCTGTATGCAGTGCTGCCTGGAGCTTCTGTGCATCTGGTGTTCGCATGGAGGTCCGGGTAGATGTTTGGTGCCGTCTTTCCATCTCTGCTGCGGCAGGTAAGTGTTGGTTGTTGCCAGTGTTCTGTTGTTACACTGTGTATTTACCTGCTGTGCAGTTTCTGCATTCAGTCTTTCTCACTGTCAGCTACTGGGCCTCTGGAGATGCCTTTCATCTGTGGTGATGGATAAACAGGAGGTCTCTGGCCTGTCACGATGTTGAGGGTGATGCAGGGATTCCTAGACTTCTAGGTTCGTGGGTATGAGCTCCCTTACCTTTGAAGGCGGCTCATAAAGCCAGGAGACTAGGGCTATTTGAGGGAAGCTTTAGGAGCCTATGGCTTAGTAATCGGTGACATTGTACGGTGGGGGGGGTTTCCCCACTCCCCGACGTGACATTCTTCTCCACACTAACAGGAAGAAGGGGAGGGGGGTATCTGTTTTAACTGCTCATATCTCTGGTTTGGTACCAGCTACAGATGTGGGCTAGGTATTGGCTGAAAGCTGTCATTCCAATATGTATAGGACAGCAATATGTTCAGTACAGGGGAATATATCACTGATAACAATCAGGATGCTGTAAATGAAGCAAAAAGTAAAAGCAGATTTTACCAGCGATTATTCCAGACTCAATTTCTAACAGTGATTTCTCCTCTGTTGCTTGGACTTTAGCTGTCCTGTCTGTCTGGTCTTGTATGAACGTCTTGGTAACCACGGGCAAATCTAGAGTAACCCTTGGTCAGGAGGGGAACATAGAGACAAAAGAGAGGTGTGGGGGGCGCACAATAGGGTAGTATGTTCAGTACAAACTGAATTGTTAAACAAGTAGAGGTGCTCACCTTTTTAGGTTGTGCAATAATAGACACAACTCTATTGTAGGTATGTATGTATATAGAGACCTTTTGCATCCGTGAATGCAGCCGCAGAAGAGGTATCTTTGGGATCGGATGCCCAATCCCCCAAAGGTTGCTTGTAGAAAAAGAGATTTCTGATCAGGCGCAAAATCACAGGCTCCAATACGTCTCTTAATGGTTAATCTTCTTTAATTGCATAAAAGATGAAGATGTATAGAACATCGCGTTTCGGGCTCAAAATGTCCCCTTCATCAGGTTAACAGTAGTCACAGTAAAGAATAGTGGATACAGGTATATATAGAGGGAGAAAAACCGCCAAAAAACAGGTTACCTGTGAGCTGCCCATAGATGGGAGGGGCTAGCCGTAGGCAGAATATCACAAATAAGAATAAAGCTTTTCAACTGATGAATCATATTATATACATTGCTGCTTATTGCTGGTGGTGTGTAAGTGAAAGAAGTACAGATAATGATAGGCGATTCTGTACTGTACAATAGTAAACCTAAGATCGATAAGCTGAGATCACATGACCGCTGCAGTGTGGTCATGTGACTAGAGCAGATTGGCTACTAAGTGAGCGCTCGGCGCATGCGCTCTGCTTCCCTGTATTTTCTCTCTCGGTGGCTGGTCATGTGATCACAAGGCTCGCGATCACATGGCCAGTATCCATGACTACAGAGACGCAGCTCTGCAGCTTGGACTGGGCCCAGAGCATGCGCTCTGCTTCCCTATGCTTCTTATCTGGGCGGCTGGTCATGTGATCGCATTGGCTCGCGATCACATGGTCAGTGTCCATAACTACAGAGACGCTGCTCTGCAGTTTGTACGGAGCCCAGTGTCCAGGTCTTGTATGAAAGCCTGGAATGTCAACTTTCAAACATGACCAGTTGTATGTTTCTAGCTGCTACCATTCAGGAGATATCACCATCTAAAGCAGCTCTCCCCCCTCCACTTTCTGCCCGAGCCCAGGCCGCTGGGTTTTTGTCGTGACGCCAGTACCGTTAATGGTGGTACAACCATAGGTAGTAATAATGAGGTAGACAGTGGTAAGATGCAACTTTTACTTTGGATGTCTCTTCGTTGCAGCAGTACAAATATGCAGTATTTAGATGGTACAGATGAGTTAATTTTGCAAATCCACTGTTTTAAGGCTGTTTAGGTTTCTTGGTTTTGGAGCAGTGGGTTACTTCAATGTCAGTGGAATCTTGGTGAGGTTGCCGGAGGCTAGGGTATCCTTCACCTAAAATATATATCCTAAAGGTCTTTTATGCCTGGTTCACGGCTTTTATCCTTTGGATGAGTTTAAATTTGTCCTTTTCTCTTGTCCCTTTCTGGACTAAAACTTCTCTTTAGAGTTAACGTGCTGGATCTGCACCTTTTCACTCTCTCAGTGTCAATATCCACACTGATCTCCACACTGACCTGTCTCTGTCCCCACTCTATTCTGCCTTAACTAACTAACTAGGCCTGACCTGAGTACAGGGAGTGCAGAATTATTAGGCAAGTTGTATTTTTGAGGATTAATTTTATTATTGAACAACAACCATGTTCTCAATGAACCCAAAAAACTCATTAATATCAAAGCTGAATATTTTTGGAAGTAGTTTTTAGTTTGTTTTTAGTTTTAGCTATTTTAGGGGGATATCTGTGTGTGCAGGTGACTATTACTGTGCATAATTATTAGGCAACTTAACAAAAAACAAATATATACCCATTTCAATTATTTATTTTTACCAGTGAAACCAATATAACATCTCAACATTCACAAATATACATTTCTGACATTCAAAAACAAAACAAAAACAAATCAGTGACCAATATAGCCACCTTTCTTTGCAAGGACACTCAAAAGCCTGCCATCCATGGATTCTGTCAGTGTTTTGATCTGTTCACCATCAACATTGCGTGCAGCAGTAACCACAGCCTCCCAGACACTGTTCAGAGAGGTGTACTGTTTTCCCTCCTTGTAAATCTCACATTTGATGATGGACCACAGGTTCTCAATGGGGTTCAGATCAGGTGAACAAGGAGGCCATGTCATTAGATTTTCTTCTTTTATACCCTTTCTTGCCAGCCACGCTGTGGAGTACTTGGACGCGTGTGATGGAGCATTGTCCTGCATGAAAATCATGTTTTTCTTGAAGGATGCAGACTTCTTCCTGTACCACTGCTTGAAGAAGGTGTCTTCCAGAAACTGGCAGTAGGACTGGGAGTTGAGCTTGACTCCATCCTCAACCCGAAAAGGCCCCACAAGCTCATCTTTGATGATACCAGCCCAAACCAGTACTCCACCTCCACCTTGCTGGCGTCTGAGTCGGACTGGAGCTCTCTGCCCTTTACCAATCCAGCCACGGGCCCATCCATCTGGCCCATCAAGACTCACTCTCATTTCATCAGTCCATAAAACCTTAGAAAAATCAGTCTTGAGATATTTCTTGGCCCAGTCTTGACGTTTCAGCTTGTGTGTCTTGTTCAGTGGTGGTTGTCTTTCAGCCTTTCTTACCTTGGCCATGTCTCTGAGTATTGCACACCTTGTGCTTTTGGGCACTCCAGTGATGTTGCAGCTCTGAAATATGGCCAAACTGGTGGCAAGTGGCATCTTGGCAGCTGCACGCTTGACTTTTCTCAGTTCATGGGCAGTTATTTTGCGCCTTGGTTTTTCCACACGCTTCTTGCGACCCTGTTGACTATTTTGAATGAAACGCTTGATTGTTCGATGATCACGCTTCAGAAGCTTTGCAATTTTAAGAGTGCTGCATCCCTCTGCAAGATATCTCACTATTTTTGACTTTTCTGAGCCTGTCAAGTCCTTCTTTTGACCCATTTTGCCAAAGGAAAGGAAGTTGCCTAATAATTATGCACACCTAATATAGGGTGTTGATGTCATTAGACCACACCCCTTCTCATTACAGAGATGCACATAACCTAATATGCTTAATTGGTAGTAGGTTTTCAAGCCTATACAGCTTGGAGTAAGACAACATGCATAAAGAGGATGATGTGGTCAAAATACTCATTTGCCTAATAATTCTGCACTCCCTGTATATATAGGACCTGAACTTTATCCCCATCTAGTGGTGAGATGTATAAGTTACACATAATAGGCCTGTTAACAGGGATTTTGCAGATAGATAAATGCAAGATTATACACTCACCTAAAGAATTATTAGGAACACCATACTAATATGGTGTTGGACCCCCTCTTGCCTTAAGAACTGCCTTAATTCTACGTGGCATTGATTCAACAAGGTGCTGATAGCATTCTTTAGAAGGGTTGGCCCATATTGATAGGATAGCATCTTGGAGTTGATGGAGATTTGAGGGATGCACATCCAGGGCACGAAGCTCCCGTTCCACCACATCCCAAAGATGCTCTATTGGGTTGAGATCTGGTGACTGTGGGGCCATTTTAGTACAGTGAACTCATTGTCATGTTCAAGAAACCAATTTGAAATGATTCGAGCTTTGTGACATGGTGCATTATCCTGCTGGAAGTAGCCATCAGAGGATGGATACATGTTCTCATTCTGTTTACGCCAAATTCGGACTCTACCATTTGAATGTCTCAACAGAAATCGAGACTCATCAGACCAGGCAACATTTTTCCAGTCTTCAACAGTCCAATTTTGGTGAGCTCGTGCAAATTGTAGCCTCTTTTTCCTATTTGTAGTGGAGATGAGTGGTACCCGGTGGGGTCTTCTGCTGTTGTAGCCCATCCGCCTCAAGGTTGTGCGTGTTGTGGCTTCACAAATGCTTTGCTGCATACCTCGGTTGTAACGAGTGGTTATTTCAGTCAACGTTGCTCTTCTATCAGCTTTAATCAGTTGGCCCATTCTCCTCTGACCTCTAGCATCCACAAGGCATTTTTGCCCACAGGACTGCCGCATACTGGATGTTTTTCCCTTTTCACACCATTCTTTGTAAGCCCTAGAAATGGTTGTGCGTGAAAATCCCAGTAACTGAGCAGATTGTGAAATACTCAGACCGGCCCGTCTGGCACCAACAACCATGCCACGCTCAAAATTGCTTAAATCACCTTTCTTTCCCATTCTGACATTCAGTTTGGAGTTCAGGAGATTGTCTTGACCAGGAGCACCCCCCTAAATGCATTGAAGCAACTGCCATGTGATTGGTTGACTAGATAATTGCATTAATGAGAAATAGAACAGGTGTTCCTAATAATTCTTTAGGTGAGTGTACATTACTGTACAATGCAATTGTTAGGATCAAAAAGTACTTTTAAGCAGTGCCCACACACACGTAGTGGGACGCTGCACTCAGGACTGTGCTCCTCCTCCCAGTGCTCTGCCCGTCTCATGTTTATATCAGAGAGGAGACGGCTGCACATGACAACACTGTGAGAAGAGGCTGCAGAATGGAAAAGTAGCACACATTTGTGGGAGTTATTATCAGGTAAAACTAAAAATGATTAAAGCACAAATGCACCTATACAGCAGGGTGTACTATACCATTAGGGTAAAAAAAATAAACGGCAGTTATACTTTAAGACCAGCGTCTAAAATGCCGGTCTAATTAAATGAACCCCATAGTTGCTAAAAACCTGTGCCTATTACAACAAATTTCAGCTATAAGATATTGAAATAATATGTATAAAAAGGAAAACTGTAGACTGGCAAAGTAATGTATACTCCCTTACTTACCAATTTATTTAGTAGGGATTACTCTTAGCCAGAACTAGGAAAATTTGGATAGTTCAATATTACTGTCTTGTATAATGAGTTTGTGGTAATGTAAAGTAAAACATCCTAGCTACTGAGCAAGCTAAGATCCATCAGCTTATATAAACTGAAGTCATGTCCACCACTGCAGAGGTCCATGATAGCATTTACTGTACTGTGGGTGTGGTTATACTACTGTAAGTAAAGGCCCCCTGAGGTAGTAGCATACTGTAGCTAGTGTGTACAGTGTGACGTGGGAACTAAGGAGGTCATTTACTAACCAGAAATACACCTACAGTGGATATAAAAAGTCTACACACCCCTGTTAAAATGTCAGGTTTCTGTGCTGTCAAAAAATGAGACAAAGATAAATCATTTCAGAACTTTTTCCACCTTTAATGTGACCTATAAACTGTACCACTCAATTGAAAAACAAACTGAAATCTTTTAGGTGGAGGGAAGAAAAAATATTAAAATAAAATAATATGGTTGCATAAGTGTGCACACCCTTAAACTAATACTTTGTTGAAGAACCTTTTGATTTTATTACAGCACTCAGTCTTTTTTGGGTATGAGTCTATCAGCATGGCACATTTTGACTTGGTAAGATTTGCCCACTCTTCTTTGCAAAAACACTCCAAATCTGTTAGATTGCGAGGGCATCTCCTGTGCACAGCCCTCAAAGAAGTCAATGGGGACGGATCCGTTTTCTCTGACACAATCTGCCACAATAGAAAATGGATCCATCCTCCATTGACTTTCAATGGAGATCATGGCGGATCCGTCTTGGCTATGTTAAAGATAATACAACCGGATCAGTTCATAACGGACACAGATGGTTGGATTATCAGTAACAGAAGCGATTTTGCTGAACCCTGCCGGATCCAGTAAAAATGCTAGTGGGAAAGTAGCCTTAAAAAAATGATCCCATAAGTGCATAATAATATCAACTTTAATCATATTTTATTGGTCTGACTCTAAATTGATCCACAGTAAGATGTGAAAGTCCTTATTGATGTCTGAATAATAGAATGTACATACTTCCTTTACATTCCAAATGTGGTTTATTGCAAAATCTCTGTATTACAACATACACATGACATGTATTTTATTTTTTTCATTCTCCATAGAATTTTACTTCTCCAATAATTGTTAAATAACCATTTACCAAACCCTAACAGCTGAATATACATTATGCTGTAATAATTATATGTAGGTCTCAAGGTCCAAGGGGATCCATTCTCTCATACTGTATGTCTTTTAAGATAAAGGGAGGATGGTAGTGTGAAATGTTTCCCTCTTTCTTGAACTAGATTCTGATAGTTTCGGTCTAAAATAATGTACAGAGATAATGTATACTCATCCATAATGTAAGAGGGGTCTTATTAAGGCTAAGTTGGCCATAGCTAGCCATAGCTATCCTTACAATAGAAAATAAATGCAAATACCTTCTTTATCTGTATCACTAGCAACAAATAACACACCAGTTCGGTTGTATATCATCCTTCAATCGTACCGATCCTACAACAGAGAAGGGGCAGATTCCAAACATCTACTTGCCCTTGATGTTCCTCAGGGGAGGTTCATGTTTGGCTCATAACAACAGTATTTATGTCACACACTGCATTCAAACTAGAAAGACATTGCAGTTATTATTGTTGTGTTTCTTTTTTAGGAGAGTAGCCCCTTGCCAATCTTCTGTTTGCTCTTTTTCAAAATTCTTTGTCCAGCTCACTGAGATGGATGCACATGCTCAGTTCCATCCATCAATTGCCACCAGCTGCAACAGAAAGGAGAAACCCCCTGTGAAAGGACACAGCTTGAAATAAATCTAGCAGAGCAACTGGAGTAATGAATGGGGAGAGCTCTGGATCCATATGTGGTACAGGACTGGTTTTAACTTGGTTAGAAATAGACTGTCTGACTTTCTCTTTTACATTATTCCTTTAATTCTTATGTATTAAATAATTATATAAGGTAGACAATCTGTTGTTGTGAGAAAGTCTGTCAATGCAGAAATCACAGTATAATGCTACATGCACACGACCGTATGTGTTTTGCAGTCTGCAAATTGCGGATCTGCAAAAAAAAACGGATGACATCCATATACCATCTGTTTTTTTTTGCGGATCCATTGTAACAATGCCTAAAACGGACAAGAATAGGACATGTTCTATTTTTTTTGCGGGGCTACGGAATGGACATACTGATGTTGTCCGCATCTTTTGCGGACCCGTTGAAATGAATGGGTCCGCTTCCTATCCGAAAAAAAAAAAACGCAACAGACTTGGTAACAACATTCGTTTGCATGTAGCCTAATGCTGCAACAAATTGGGACCTATTTTTATAAAAAATTGTCCCGCAGATATCAATGCAATGTAATTTTTATTTTCCCAGAGCAGTTTAAGAAGTGAAAGTTAAGTTGATATGGGAGACATAGGCTAGTTTTCCTCTTTCTTAGTCCTATTACTTATGCCAGACCCAACATATTTCTTTTAAGTCTCCTAAATTATTGTTTGTTTCCTTACAGAGGATTAATATAAAGGCCATGGCTGATATGTATCCTGTGGTGCACTTCTACATTTTTCTGACTGCATATACTTGCTACAACCTTATCTTCACATTGTTTTGTCCTTCTGAGCACTTGTTTCTTAATATGTGTTTATTATTTTTAAGTACTTTTCTGTTATCAAAAAAAAAAGATATAAAAACTGAATTTCTCATTCTCTATTGGGCGCAGCACACCATTCTCAACTTCACAGAGGTTTGCTTTTCACTTTTATAAGCCATTTACTATTATTTTATCTTAACTTTTTTTAAGATGCACAACAGTGATGTAATAAAAGGCAAGTTTTTAAAAGTTAATGATAAAAAAACTCACCTGTCCATGACCCTGTCACTCCCCCATTGTGGTCCCATTCCCAGCCACTTACAGTCCCCAGGTTTTATCTTGTGACTCCTGCAGCCAATCACAAATCAATTGTGTGTTTTTTTTTATAATTCAACCCCATTTAGAATTTTTTCCCCGCTTCCCATTATATGCAACCAAAAATGTTGCAGTTAGAAAGTACAACTTGTCCAGCAAATAACAAGCCCTAATATAGCTATGTAAATGGAAAAATGAGAAAATTATGGCTCTCGGAAGGCAGAGAGTAAAAAAACGAAAAAAATAAAATTAAAATAAATGGAAAATGGCCCAGTCCTGAAGGGGTTAAGTAAATTTTTTAAATTAAATATATGCCTGCAGGAGTCAATTTTTCATGAAAATCTTTAGGTATGTGCAATCAGTAAGCTACATCACTGCTGGAAAGTATTATCAATGCTGATTAAAAAAAAAATGAAGAAATAGGTGATAGGATCAGGAAAAATACAGGGAAAACTAATATTAGATGGAACAAAATATGAATACATACTGTATGAAAGATTAAAAAAAAAGAATCAGTAGATTATGCTGCAGTTTGACATAGCAAAGGATAAATACAAGTGATAAGAAAATCGCATGCTAAATCAGCGCTAAATATAAAACATCTAATGTAAGTCATACATTTGGGACAGGAATACAGCACACAGCACAAGCAGTCTCAAGTGTACAGACATCCTTTATGTAATGTTGGAAGTTGCTGAGAGTCCATTTCAGTTTGGTTGGACAGAAGCCAACTAAATATATCAAACATAAAGGGGCTTGGGGAATGCAGATCACATTATTTGCTCCAACAGCAAAGTAGTCTAAAAACAAGCAGAAAAGTACAAGTTTCCAACTTTCCAGCATAAATTTTATTTAGGAACTTAAAGGGGTTGTCTCACCTGAAACATTGGTGGTATGCCACTAGGATATGCCACCAATGTCAGATAGGTGTGGGTCCCACCTCTGCCTCAATTTATTTCTATGGGCACAGCTATTTACGGCAGTTCCATAGAAGTGACTAAAGTACATGTATGGTGCGCTGTCCTTCACTTTGGACTCTACTTTCTAGAGGTGCGGATCTCAAAGATAGGACCCTCACATAGCTGACAGGAGAAGGTGCCTTAAGTATTCCAGGGTTTCCAGCCATTGGCTGGTGAAGATTAGAGTGGGTACACATTGGCCGTTTGAGAGCAGGGGGGAGCATGCCCACACCCTGAGGGAAGGGAAAGAAGAGCCTTGCTGTCAAGGAGGCCACAGCGTGCATAGGGGGACAGAGCGAGCCCTGTGACCGGACCGGCCAAGAAGAAGACAGAGGAAGGCGGGTCTGTAGCTCTTGGAGAGGTGAGAAGGGCAGTGGTGGCTACGGTCCACTGCTGTAACAAGGTATTTCAGCATATTCATTATTTTGGAGCCTAACTCCACTAAAAACTCCATGCAAGTAAAGCTGTAACACAACCATATTCATGTCTTACCAGATTTACAGATTTATTACTATTTTAAGCAAACAAAATAAGTGCAACATTAATTTTGTTTTGTGACCTTATGAGGCTGTTTTGACTCTGCTCAAACGAAAACATGAAAGTATTATTCTACAAAATAATTAGAGATGAGCGAATTGAAGCTGACGAAGTGGAATTCGATCCGAATTTCAGGAAAAATTTGATTTGCATCAAATCCAAATTTCTTCACGGTTCGTGGTAGCGAATAGCATTTTTTCCTAAAATGGCTGCTGCACATATTAGGACATGGAGCAAAGAACGAAGGATCACTAACAATGCCATGCATGCAGTCAATCAGCAGCCAGCCAATCTTGTGATGTCACACCCCTTTAAATAGCCTCAGTCATCTTGGATTCATCCATTTTCCAGTGTACTTAGTGCAGTGAGAGACGTCAGCAGGCACTAGGGAAAGTGCTAGAAAAGACTTTAAAACTATTTTTTGGCTAAATAGAAGTTCAGGGAAAGATCATTAGTAGAGTGGAGCGGACACCTGGATGTTCGGGTTTGGCAGGTTTGGCCGAACTTGAAAAAAAAATTCGGGTTTGGGACCCGAACTTAACCCCGAACCCCTTTGTAGTCAATTGGGACCCGAACTTTTGGGCACTAAAATGGCTCTAAAATAGTTCTGGAAAGGGCTAGAGGGCTGCAAAAGGCATCAAAATGTGCTTAAGAGCATGGCAACTTTTCTGCAAACAAATGTGGATAGGGAAATTACTTAAAATAACATAAAATACAGAAAAACTAAAAATAACAATCTGGATCTAGGAGTAGGAGGTTGAGGAGGCGGTGGATGGGTGGATGTGGCGGTGTAGGTTGACGTGGCAGTGTAGGTGGAAGCGGCGGTGAAGGAGGAATAGGTAGCCAACACTGATTTGTGTTATTTTTTATTTTTAAATTGGGGTATCCCCCAAAATATTGGGACATATAACAAAATAAAACAAAGAATAAGTGCACTTGAGTACAAGAATGGATGGTTGAGGCTGGTATAAATGTCTATTCTGCACAAGGTACGGACAAGTCTTGTGGGATCCATGCCTGGTTCATTTTAATAAACGTAAGGCTACTTTCACACTAGCGTTCGGGCGTCCGCTCGTGAACTCCGTTTGAAGGGGCTCACGAGCGGCCCCGAACGCATCCGTCTGGCCCTAATGCATTCTCAGTGGAGGCGGATCCACTGAGAATGCATCCGCCTGCCAGCGCTCAGCCTCCGCTCCGCTCAGTGAGCGGACACCTGAACGCTGCTTGCAGCGTTCGGGTGTCCGCCTGGCCGTGCGGAGGCGAGCGGATCCGTCCAGACTTATAATGGAAGTCAATGGGGACGGATCCGCTTGAAGATGACACCATATGGCTCAATCTTCAAGCGGATCCGTTCCCCATTGACTTTCAATGTAAAGTTTGAACGGATCCGCTCAGGCTACTTTCTGACTTAGAAAATTTTCTAAGTAATAATGCAGACGGATCCGTTCTGAACGGATGCAAACGTCTGCATTATCGGAGCGGATCCGTCTGATGAAACATCAGACGGACCCGCTCCGAACGCTCGTGTGAAAGTAGCCTTAGCTTGTCCACATTGGCTGCGACCTGTGATAATGCTCTCTGCCGTGCTAAACACACGTTCACACTATACACTGGCTGCAGGGCAGGTCAGCACCTCCAAGGCTGACAAAGCTTTTCCACATTTGGGCCATGCTAACCCTGCCTTCTCAGGTGCTGGCGCTGCCCCAGCTGCATTGGCAACATCTTCCTCCTCCTCTGCCTTCACCTTGTGCTTCCACTGTGCCCCCGCTGTCAGGTGGGAATACCATCATCAGCGTGCGCTTGTAGTCGCGCATCTTCCGATCAGGAACAGATGTTTTCACAAAATTTAGTTCCCTGTCAGCAATGCAGAGCAGGGGTTCATTCACGGCAAAAGGGGGTTCATGTCACCCAGCAATACAACAGAGGATTTTGAGAGATTTAGGCCCCTGTCACCCAGGCACAGCAGGGGTTCATTCATGGCGAAAGGTGGTTCATGTCACCCAGCAATACAACAGAGGATTTTGAGAGATTTAGGCCCCTGTCTCCCAGGCACAGCAGGGGTTCATTCACGGCAAAAGGGGGTTCATGTCACCCAGCAATACAACAGAGGATTTTGAGAGATTTAGGTCCCTCTCACCCAGGCACAGCAGGGGTTTGTACACGCCAAAAAAGGTAAAATGTCACCCGACAATTGAAAATAAGAATTTAGGGCACTTTTTTTTGCATTAAAATGGCTCTAAAATAGACCTTGAAAAGGCTAGAGGGATGTAAAAGGCAGTAAAATGTGCTTAAGAGAATGGCAACTGCTCTGCAAACAAATGTGGATAGGGAAATAACTTAAAATAAAATAACTAAAAATTACAAATAATTAACCTGCAACTCAGAGAAGGAGGTGGATATGGAGTCGTAGGTTGAGGAGGCGGTGAATATGGTGTTGTAGGTGGCGGCAGCAATGGAGGAGGAGGTAGCCAACAATGTTTTTATTTTATTTTTTATTGGGGTAGGTAGCCCCCAAAATATTGGGACAAATAAAAAAAAAGAAAACAAAGAATCATTGCACTTGACTTGAGTACAAGAATGTATGTTTGATGGTGGTATAAATGTCTGTTCTGCACAAGGTACAGACAAGTCTTGTGGGATCCAAGCATGGTTCATTTTAATGAACGTGAGCTTGTCCACGTTGGCTGTGGAAAGGCGGCTGCGTCTGTCTGTAATGACGCCTTCTGCCGTGCTAAATACATGTTCAGAGAGTACACTGGCTGCAGGGCAGGCCAGCACCTCCAAGGCATACAGGGCAAGCTCTGGCCATGTGGACAATTTAGAGACCCAGAAGTTGAATGGGGCAGAACCATCAGTCAGTACGTGTAGGCGTGTGCACAGGTACTGTTCCACCATGTTGTTCAAATGCTGCCTCCTGCTAACACGCTCCATATCAGCAGTTGGGGCCGGTTGTTGCGGCGAGGTGACAAAGCTTTTCCACATGTCGGCCATGCTAATCCTGCCTTCTGAGGTGCTGGCGCTGACAAAGCTGCGTTGGCGACCTCTTCCTCCTCACCTGCCTTCGCCTTGTGCTTCCACTTGTCCCCTGGCGTCAGTCAGGAATGCTCTCAGGAGCGCGTCTACCAGCGTGCGCCTGTAGTCACGCATCTTCCGATCACGCTCCAGTGAGGGAATTAAGGACGGCACATTGTCTTTGTACCGGGGATCCAGCAGGGTGGCCACGCAGTAGTCAGCACACGTTAAAATGTGGGCAACTCTGCAGTCGTTGCGCAGGCACTGCAGCATGTAGTCGCTCATGTGTGCCAGGCTACCCAGAGATAAGGACAAGCTGTCCTCTGTGGGAGGCGTATCGTCTGCGTCCCCCGTATCCCCCCAGCAACGCACCAGTGATGGGCCCGAGCTGCGTTGGATACCACCCTGCTGTGAATATGCTTCATCCCCATCCTCCTCCTCCTCCTTCTCATCCTCCTCGTTCTCCAGTAGTGGGCCCTGGGTGGCCAAATTTGTACCTGGCCTCTGCTGTAGCAAAAATCCTCTTTCTGAGCCACTTCTAAAAGACTGGCCTGAAAGTGTTAGAGATGACCCCTCCTCCTCGTCCTGGGCCACATCCTCTTCCATCATCGCCCTAAGTGTTTTCTCAAGGAGACATAGAAGTGGTATTGTAACGCTGATAACGGCGTCATCGCCACTGGCCATGTTGGTGGAGTACTCGAAACAGCGCAACAGGGCACACAGGTCTCGCATAGAGGCCCAGTCATTGGTGGTGAAGTGGTGCTGTTCCGAACTGCGACTCACTTGTGAGTGTTGCAGCTGAAACTCCACTATGGCCTGCTGCTGCTCACACAGTCTGTCCAGCATGTGCAAGGTGGAGTTCCACCTGGTGGGCACGTCGCATATAAGGCAGTGAGCGGAAAGGCCAAAGTTACGCTGTAGCGCAGACAGGCGAGCAGCGGCAGGATGTGAACGCCGGAAGATCGCACAGACGGCCCGCTCTTTATGCAGCAGCTCTGACATGTCGGGGTAGTTGTGAATGAACTTCTGCACCACCAAATTCAGCACATGCGCCAGGCAAGGGATGTGCGTCAAACCGGCTAGTCCCAGAGCTGCAACGAGATTTCGCCCATTATCGCACACCACCAGGCCGGGCTTGAGGCTCACCAGCAGCAACCACTCGTCGGTCTGTTGTTCAATACCCTGCCACAACTCCTGTGCGGTGTGGGGCCTGTCCCCCAAACATATGAGTTTCAGAATGGCCTGCTGACGTTTACCCCGTGCTGTGCTGAAGTTGGTGGTGAAGGTGTGTGGCTGACTGGATGAGCAGGTGGAAGAAGAGGAGGAGGAAGCCGAGTAGGAGGAGGAGGCAACAGGAGGCAAAGAATGTTGCCCTGCGATCCTTGGCGGCGGAAGGACGTGCGCCAAACAGCTCTTTGCCTGGGGCCCAGCCGCCACTACATTTACCCAGTGTGCAGTTAAGGAGATATAGCATCCCTGGCCGTGCTTACTGGTCCACGTATCTGTGGTTAGGTGGACCTTGCCACAGATGGCGTTGCGCAGTGCACACTTGATTTTATCGGATACTTGGTTGTGCAGGGAAGGCACGGCTCTCTTGGAGAAGTAGTGGCGGCTGGGAACAACATACTGTGGGACAGCAAGCGACATGAGCTGTTTGAAGCTGTCTGTGTCCACCAGCCTGAATGACAGCATTTCATAGGCCAGTAGTT
This sequence comes from Bufo bufo, assembly GCF_905171765.1. Classification (NCBI taxonomy): domain Eukaryota; kingdom Metazoa; phylum Chordata; class Amphibia; order Anura; family Bufonidae; genus Bufo; species Bufo bufo. The sequence continues at coordinate 115,188,732 of NC_053396.1, read as the reverse complement.
TAGAAATGCTGGCATTCAGGGCCAGGGATCGAGGGTGGCTAGGTGGGAATTTACGCTTTCTCTCAAATGTTTGTGAGATGGAGAGCTGAACGCTGCCGTGTGACACGGTTGAGATGCTTGGTGACGGAGGTGGTGGTGTTGGTGGTACATCCTCTGTTTGCTGGGCGGCAGGTGCCAACGTTCCTCCAGAGGCGGAGGAAGAGGCCGAGGCAGCAGCAGCAGAAGAGGTCGCAGGGGGAGCCTGAGTGAGTTTCTTGTTTTTAAGGTGTTTACTCTACTGCAGTTCATGCTTTGCATGCAGGTGCCTGGTCATGCAGGTTGTGCTAAGGTTCAGAACGTTAATGCCTCACTTCAGGTTCTGATGGCACAGCGTGCAAACCACTCGGGTCTTGTCGTCAGCACATTGTTTGAAGAACTGCCACGCCAGGGAACTCCTTGAAGCTGCCTTTGGGGTGCTCGGTCCCAGATGGCGGTGGCCAGTAGCAGATGGACTCTCTTGGCGGTGGGTGTTCTGCTTTTGCCCACTGCTCCCTCTTTTGCTACGCTGTTGGCTTGGTCTCACCACTGCCTCTTCCTCCGAATTCTGAAAGTCAGTGGCATGACCTTCATTCCATGTGGGGTCTAGGACCTCATCATCCCCTGCATCGTCTTCCACCCAGTCTTTCTCCCTGACCTCCTGTTCAGTCTGCACACTGCAGAAAGATGCAGCAGTTGGCACCTGTGTTTCGTCATCATCAGAGACGTGCTGAGGTGGTATTCCCATGTCCTCATCATCAGGAAACATAAGTGGTTGTGCGTCAGTGCATTCTATGTCTTCCACTGCTGGGGAAGGGCTAGGTGGATGCCCTTGGGAAACCCTGCCAGCTGAGTCTTCAAACAGCATAAGAGACTGCTGCATAACTTGAGGCTCAGTTTCCCTGATATGCATGGGGGTGATGTGACAGACTGATGGGCTTGGTTTTTAGGCGCCATCTGTGCGCTTTCTGCAGAAGACTGGGTGGGAGATAATGTGAACGTGCTGGATGCACTGTCGGCCACCCAATTGACTAATGCCTGTACCTGCTCAGGCCTTACCATCCTTAGAACGGCATTGGGCCCCACCAAATATCGCTGTAAATTCTGGCGGCTACTGGGACCTGAGGTAGTTGGTTCACTAGGACGTGTGGCTGTGGCAGAACGGCCACGTCCTCTCCCAGCACCAGAGGGTCCACTAACACCACCACGACCATGTCCGCGTCCCTTACTAGATGTTTTCCTCATTATTACCATTCACCACAATAAGAAAAAAATTATTTTGCCCAATGTATTGAATTCAAATTCAGGCCTTTTTTTACAGGAAACTAACACTATCTGGCTATCTATTTAGGTACCGTATTACACTAATACAGGCACAGCAGTAACAACAGATTTAGCTGAATATAAATTGTAGGCCTAGTATTTAGGCCCTGGATGACAGGTATCCCTTTTACGGACAGAATTAGACTTGGAAATGCACGGTAGCGTGTGAAGTTATTGAGGATGACCCTATCAGCACCTTCAATCTAATATACCATTTTATGGATAGATTTAAACTTGGCCTGATACAGCAGAAACCACTGATTTAGGGAATTGCTAAGCTGGGAATTGTATTCAACCCAGAACAAAAACTGTGCTTCGGCAGACAGCAGACAGTATTACAATTGGCTAGCCACAGCTCAAACACCAGATTTAGGGTACTGCTATTTTGGCAATTGTATTTTACCCCTCAATAAAATAGCAAGCACAGCCAAGCCCCTGATGTAGGATATAGCAAAAAAAAACAACACACTATTGATGGTTAAAAATGGACTTGGTGGCAGCTTGGGCTGGCGCACCACAAGACACAAAATGGCCGCCGATCACCCCAGAAAAAAGTGACTGAAAAACGCTCTGGGCAGCCTTAAAACAGTGAGCAATTGAATAGCAGAGGTTGTATGATACACAGCTGTATATCGATCACTTCAGTAAATAAATCACTGCCTAATCTCGCCCTAACAGCAACAGCTGCATCCTATCCCTACACTGATCAGAGCAGAGTGACGTGTGGCGCTACATGACTCCAGCTTAAATAGAGGCTGGGTCACATGCTGCACTGGCCAATCACAGCCATGCCAATAGTAGTCATGGCTGTGATGGCCTCTTGGGGCAAGTAGTATGACACTTGTTGATTGGCTGCTTTGCAGCCTTTCAAAAAGCACCAGGAAAAACGCCGAACACCGAACCCGGACTTTTACGAAAATGTTCGGGTTCGGGTTTGTGTCACGGACACCCCAAAATTCGGTACGAACCCGAACTATACAGTTCGGGTTCGCTCATCCCTACTTCTGGATCCACAAATTGGACTGTCTGGAACCAAAGGGGCTTAATAGAGACTACGAAATACAGTGTTTTACGTGATCATCATGTCATATACAGATTTCTCCCTAGGATAACATTACTGCTTTCTGTTCATATTTGCATATATGTCTCTTTAATAATGTACCTCTCTATTTTTCCTCAGGTTACATAAAGAATCGGGCTGTTATTATTGGTTTGATATCCTTTTAATCATAGTTATAGATTCTATATATATAGCCCCTTAGGTTCTATATAGCTTTCCTCCTATATCGACTTCCTAGCATATATCTCTCTTCTTATAGTGTTTTTCCACTAGATATACGGCCAATCATTTCCTTCTTCGCTCTTTCTAAAAAATACCTGTATACCACTAACTATAACATCCGGACCAAGTCTGCACTATCTAGACGTACTTCGAGACATTGAGCCTGCGCGCCAGTAGGGGCCTTGAGACGCAAGTGGTGGAACGCACCACTTCCGGATCAGAATGGAGTACATACGCCTTCCGGCCATGCGCAGCGCACGTCACATCCGCTCTACCCATGAGAGGTCCGACACGCAAGTGGTGGAACGCACCACTTCCGGACCGGAAGAGAGTCTCAGCGCTGTCGATTCACATTATTGCAGACCCGCCCCCTACCCTATTTAAAGGCGCCATCCTCATAGACAGATGCGCATCCCAATTCAGCGTGTGGATACACATTGCAGCATACATTGGCGCTTTTCCTATGCACTGATCTCGCTCCTCATTAGTGATGAGCGGCAGGGGTCATATTCGAATTCGCAATATTTCGCGAATATTTTGTAGAATATTCATCGAATATTCGCAAATTCGAATATTCATTATATTCTACGATTTTTTTACTCGAAAAATCGGCAAGGTAATGATCGTGTAATATGCGAATTTTCGTTATGCGAATTTTCGTAATGTGAATTTTTCAACTATAAAAAAAGATTATAGCACTATATTAGCTAAATTGCTCTATATAGTTTTTTCGAATATTCGTAATATTCGAAAAAAAGAATATATAGCAATATAGCGAATATTCGAAAAAAAACAAATATAGAGCAATTTAGCTAATATAGTGCTATAATCTTCACATTACAAAAATTCGCATTACGAAAATTCGCAAACAACACTACTCCTAAAGTCAAATATACTACAGCCTTCTCATTGGCCCACAAGCTAGAAGCAGGGAGGGATCATGTGTACTGATTAAAAAAAAAATCGAATATTCGAAATTACGAATTGATATCACTATATTCGAAATATTCACAAATTTTTTAAGTACCTATATTCGTGATAAAAATTCGAAAATTCGAATATTCGTGATCAACACTACTCCTCATACGGTTCCAAGGAATACTATTGAGAATGCACCAACTATAGCCCTATTTTTTATGATTGACACCGTCTCCCACTTTGGTTTATCAGATACTATCTGTGATCATTTCCCCCATAGTACTTACAGCAGGTGGCACTTCTATAGGCCTTTTTCCCTAATCCTATGCTCTATATATATTTAGTGTATGAGATTCGCTTATCATGCTCTATACATAGAATTTGTCCTTAACTACAATATACCGATCTCACCCCCACAGGCCTCCCTTGACTATATGACCATTATACTCATCCTCCTATGAAAATTAACTTGTATTTGATGTTTTTTTCTTGGACTTTTGCTTCTGTTTTTTTTTCTGTTTTTCTTGTACATAACGCTTTCAAGGGCATCTGTGTTCTCCATCATCCTACACTACTATAATTTTCACCATGTGTTGGATTTTATGCACTATTGTAATTATTGCTTCTTTGAATTTTTTGTCACATAGTTTGATAAAGGCCGTTCTGGCCGAAACATCACGTTGTTAAGACGCCGCATTTCCAAAATAAACAAGCCTTGACGCACAGTGCTGGAGTATTCTCTTTATCCCTAAAATATTAGTGACATCCAGTGCACCTTTTCCGTAGACGGTGTCCGCTGCAAACAGTTAAATTATCCACGCTACATCTCCTGTTTAACCCCTTAGGGACCCATGACGTACCGGTACGGCATGGTTCCCGAGACCTTAAGGACCCATGGTGGGCGGTGATCGGAACAAGGTGCCTTCTCAAATCATTGAGCAGGCACCTTGGCTAAATGCGCGGGGGGGTCCCGTGACCCCCCCATGTCTGCCATCGCCGCTAACCGCAGGTCAATTCAGCTAACCGCAGGTGCCATTGGGTCCCCATGGGGCTGTGAGGGGGACCCGATGGCATGGAAGGCAGCGCGATGCCTTCCTGAGGCATCTGCGCTGCCTTCCGGTGAAGAACCTGTGAGATCCAGCCCCCTGGATCTCACAGGCCCCGGAAGCTGTATGAGTAATACACACAGTATTACTCATACAGCCAATGCATTCCAATACAGAAGTATTGGAATGCATTGTAAAGGAATATACCCCCAAAAGTTCAAGTCCCAAAGTGGAACAAAAAATAAAGTGAAAAAAAAAGTTGAAAAAATGAAGTTTTCCCCCCAAAAAATTTAAAGTTTCAAGTAAAAATAAACAAAACGTCATTTTCCCCAGAATATGGAGACACTAAAACATAATTTTTTTTTGTTTTAAAAAAGCTGTTATTGCTGTTATTGTGTTATAAGTGCACATATTTGGTATCGTCCGTATCGATCGGCTCTATAAAAATATCACATGACCTCACCCCTCAGATGAACACCGTAAAAAATGTAAAATAAAAACTGTGCTAAATAAACCATTTTTTGTCACCTTACATCACAAAAAGTGTAATGGCAAGCGATCAAAAAGTCACACGCACCCCAAAATATTGCCAGTAAAGACGTCATCTCATCCCACAAAAATCATACCCTACCCAAGGTAATCGCCCAAAAACTATAAAAATTATGGCTCTCAGACTATGGAAACACTAAAACATGATTTTTATTGCTTAAAAAATGAAATCATTGTGTAAAACTTACATAAATAAAAAAAAAGTATACATATTAGGTATCGCAGCGTCCGTGACAACCTGGTCTATAAAAATATCACATGATCTAACCTGTCAGATAAATGTTGTAAATAACAAAAAATTAAAACGGTGCCAAAACAGCTATTTCTTGTTATCTTGCCTCACAAAAAGTGTAATATAGAGCAACCAAAAATCATATGTACCCTAAACTAGTACCAAAAATATTGCCACCCTATCCCGTAGTTTCTAAAATTGGGCCACTTTTTTGGAGTTTCTACTCTAGGGGGGCATCAGGGGGGCTTCAAATGGGACATGGTGTAAAAAAAAACAGTCCAGCAAAATCTGCCTTCCAAAAAACGTATGGCATTCCTTTCCTTCTGCACCCTGCCGTTTGCCCGTACAGTAGTTTACAACCACATATGGGGTGTTTCTGTAAACTACAGAATCAGGGCCATAAATATTGAGTTTGGTTTGGCTGTTAACCCTTGCTTTGTAACTGGAAAAAAAATATTAAAATGGAAAATCTGCCAAAAAAGGGAAATTTTGAAATTGTATCTCTATTTTCCATTAATTCTTGTGGAACACCTAAAGGGTTAACAAAGTTTGTAAAATCAGTTTTAAATACCTTGAGGGGTGTAGTTTCTAGAATGTGGTCATTTTTGGGTTGTTTCTATTATGTAAGCCTTGCAAAGTGACTTCAGACCTGAACTGGTCCCTAAAAATTGGGTTTTTGAAAAATTATGAAAAATTTCAAGATTTGCTTCTAAACTTCTAAGCCTTGTAACATCCCCAAAAAATAAAATTTAATTCCCAAAATGATCCAAACATGAAGTAGACATATGGGGAATGTAAAGTAATAACTATTTTTGGAGGTATTACTATGTATTAAAGAAGTAGAGAAATTGAAACTTGGAAATTAAATTTTTTTTTTTCAAATTTTTGGTGAATTTGTTTTTTTTTTATAAATAAAAAAGATTTTTTTTTTTACTTCATTTTACCAGTGTCATGAAGTACAATATGTGATGAAAAAACTGTCTCAGAATGGCCTGGATAAGTCAAAGCGTTTTAAAGTTATCAGCACTTAAAGTGACACTGGTCAGATTTGCAAAAAATGGCCAGAAGGTGAAATATGGCCGAGTCCTTAAGGGGTTAAAGAAGTGTGCACATCCCTAAAATATCAGTGACATCCAGTGCACTTTTTCCGTAGATGGTGTCCGCTGTGGACAGTTAAATTATATGCACCACATCTCCTGTTTAAAGTGTACGCATCCCTAAAATATCAGTGAAATCCAGTGCACTTTTTCTGTAGATGGTGTCCGCTGCGGACAGTTAAATATCCGTGCCACATCTCCTGTTTAAAGTGTGCGCAAGCCTAAAATATCAGTGACATCCAGTGTACTGTTTCTGTAGACGGTGTCCGCTGCGGACAGTTAAATTATCCGTGCCGCATCTCCTGTTTAAAGTGTGCACATCGATAAAATATCAGTGATATCCAGTGCACTTTTTTTCGTAGACGTTGTCCGCTGTGGACAGTTAAATTATCCACGCCAAATCGCCTGTTTAAAGTTTGCGCATCCCTAAAATATCAGTGACATCCAGTGCACTTTTTTCGAAGACGGTGTCCGCTGCAGACAGTTAAATTATCCGCGCTACATCTCCTGTTTAAAGTGTGCGCATCCCTAAAATATCAGTGACATCCAGTACACTTTTTCTATAGACACTGCGAACAGTGACATTGCCTGTGGTACCTGTCCTGTATAACTTTTCCTAATCACAAATATCTTTGTAAAAAAATTTAGCGCATACACTTCCAAAACCTACGCTACTGTACGTGTGACATACTTTCAAGCATATATCACATTTAAAATTAAGAAGGCGAACAGTAAGGGATGGAGAAATGGCCGTGATGCTGATGGTGCACACAGAGGCCGTGTCTCTGGGCGTGGTGAAATTGTGCTTGATGCCAGAGCACAAGAAAAACAATCATCCACGATACCTAGCTTCATGTCCCAGTTTGCAGGACGACGCAGGACACCACTCTTGAAGTCAGACCAGTGCGACCAGGTGGTCGGTTGGATTGCAGCAGATAATGCTTCCAGTCAGTTAAGCACCACCCTGTCTTCCACCAAGTCCAGTCTCAGTAGCCAGGAGTCTGGTCAACACAATCCTCACCCTGATCCTCCTTCCTACCACCATGTACAGTCTGGCCAAACAAGTGATCCCACACTATATTCCAAGGACCTCTTTTCATTACTTGATTTGGACCTCTCACCAAGCACGCTTGAAGAGGGACATTAGATCTTGTGTTCCGATTCCCAACCTCTTGATCATCCACAGTCACAAGAACATGAAAGTGTGGAATGGCAATTAGTGTTTAACCACCTCAGCCCCCCTAGCTTAAACCCCCTTAATGACCAGGCCACTTTTTACACTTCTGACCTACACTACTTTAACCGTTTGTTGCTCGGTCATGCATCTTACCACCCAAATGAATTTTACCTCCTTTTCTTCTCACTAATAGAGCTTTAATTTGGTGGTATTTCATTGCTGCTGCCATTTTTACTTTTTTTGTTATTAATCGAAATTTAACGATTTTTTTGCAAAAAAATGACATTTTTCACTTTCAGTTGTAAAATTTTGCAAAAAAAAAACGACATCCATATATAAATTTTTCTCTAAATTTATTGTTCTACATGTCTTTGATAAAAAAAAATATGTTTGGGCAAAAAAAAAAATGGTTTGGGTAAAAGTTATAGCGTTTACAAACTATGGTACAAAAATGTGAATTTCCGCTTTTTGAAGCAGCTCTGACTTTCTGAGCACCTGTCATGTTTCCTGAGGTTCTACAATGGCCAGACAGTACAAACACCCCACAAATGACCCCATTTCGGAAAGTAGACACCCTAAGGTATTCGCTGATGGGTATAGTGAGTTCATAGAACTTTTTATTTTTTGTCACAAGTTAGCGGAAAATGATGATTTTTTTTTTCTTACAAAGTCTCATATTCCACTAACTTGTGACAAAAAATAAAAACTTCTATGAACTCACTATGCCCATCAGCGAATACCTTGGGGTGTCTTCTTTCCAAAATGGGGTCACTTGAGGGGTAGTTATACTGCCCTGGCATTCTAGGGGCCCTAATGTGTGGTAAGTAGTTTGAAATCAAAATCTGTAAAAAAGTGTCACACATGTGGTATCGCTGTGACATAAAATAAAAATTCTAGGAACTCGCCATGCCCCTCACGGAATACCTTGGGGTGTCGTCTTTCCAAAATGGGGTACATTGTGGTGTAGTTATACTGCCCTGGCATTCTATGGGCCCTAATGTGTGGTAAGTAGGTAAATGACCTGTGAAATCCGAAAGGTGCTCTTTGGAATGTGGGCCCCTTTGCCCACCTAGGCTGCAAAAAAGTGTCACACATGTGGTATCGCCGTATTCAGGAGAAGTTGGGCAATGTGTTTTGGGGTGTCTTTTTATATATACTCATGCTGGGTGAGAGAAATATCTCGGCAAAAGACAACTTTTCCCATTTTTTATATAAAGTTGGCATTTGACCAAGATATTTATCTCACCCAGCATGGGTATATGTAAAATGACACCCCAAAACACATTGCCCAACTTCTCCTGAGTACGGCGATACCAGATGTGTGATACTTTTTTGCAGCCTAGAGGCGCAAAGGGGCCCACATTCCTTTTATTTGGGCATTTTTAGACATTTGGATCCCAGACTTCTTCTCACGCTTTAGGGCCCCTAGAATGCCAGGGCAGTATAAATACCCCACATGTGACCCCATTTTGGAAAGAAGACACCCCAAGGTATTCAATGAGGGGCATGGCGAGTTCATAGAATTAATTTTTTTTTGGCACAAGTTAGCGGAAATTTATATATTTTTTTTTCTCACAAAGTCTCCCTTCCTGCTAACTTGGGACAAAAATTTCAATCTTTCATGGACTCAATATGCCCCTCATGGAATACCTTGGGGTGTCTTCTTTCCGAAATGGGGTCACATGTGGGGTATTTATACTGCCCTGGCATTCTAGGGGCCCTAAAGTGTGAGAAGAAGTCTGGAATATAAATGTCTAAAAAAAATTTACGCATTTCGATTCCGTGAGGGGTATGGTGAGTTCATGTGAGAATTTATTTTTTGACACAAGTTAGTGGAATATGAGACTTTGTAAGAAAAAAAATTATAATTTCCGCTAACTTGGGCCAAAAAAATGTCTGAATGCAGCCTTACAGGGGGGTGATCAATGACAGGGGGGTGATCAATGACAGGGGGGTGATCAGGGAGTCTATATGGGGTGATCACCCCCCTGTCATTGATCACCCCCCTGTAAGGCTCCATTCAGATGTCCGTATGTGTTTTGCGGATCCGATCCATGTATCAGTGGATCCGTAAAAATCATACGGACGTCTGAATAGAGCCTTACAAGGGGGTGATCAATGACAGGGGAATGATCAATGACAGGGGGGTGATCAGGGAGTCTATATGGGGTGATCACCCCCCTGTCATTGATCACCCCCCTATAAGGCTCCATTCAGATGTCCGTATGTGTTTTGCAGATCCGATCCATGTATCAGTGGATCCGTAAAAATCATACGGACATCTGAATGCAGCCTTACAGGGGGGTGATCAATGACAGGGGGGTGATCAGGGAGTCTATATGGGGTGATCACCCCCCTGTCATTAATCACCCCCCTATAAGGCTCCATTCAGACGTCCGTATGTGTTTTGCGGATCCGATCCATGTATCAGTGGATCCGTAAAAATCATACGGACGTCTGAATGGAGCCTTACAAGGGGGTGATCAATGACAGGGGGGTGATCAGGGAGTCTATATGGGGTGATCACCCCCCTGTAAGGCTCCATTCAGACCCCTGTATGTGTTTTGCGGATCCGATCCATGTATCCGTGGATCCATAAAAAACATACGGACATCTGAATGCAGCCTTACAGGGGGGTGATCAATGACAGGGGGGTGATTAATGACAGGGGGGTGATCAATGACAGGGGGGTGATCAGGGAGTCTATATGGGGTGATCACCCCCCTGTCATTGATCACCCCCCTATAAGGCTCCATTCAGCTGTCCGTATGTGTTTTGCGGATCCGATCCATGTATCAGTGGATCCGTAAAAATCATACGGACGTCTGAATGGAGCCTTACAAGGGGGTGATCAATGACAGGGGGGTGATCAATGACAGGGGGGTGATCAATGACAGGGGGGTGATCAGGGAGTCTATATGGGGTGATCACCCCCCTGTCATTGATCACCCCCCTATAAGGCTCTATTCAGATGTCCGTATGTGTTTTGCGGATCCGATCCATGTATCCGTGGATCCATAAAAAACATACGGACATCTGAATGCAGCCTTACAGGGGGGTGATCAATGACAGGGGGGTGATTAATGACAGGGGGGTGATCAATGACAGGGGGGTGATCAGGGAGTCTATATGGGGTGATCACCCCCCTGTCATTGATCACCCCCCTATAAGGCTCTATTCAGATGTCCGTATGTGTTTTGCGGATCCGATCCATGTATCAGTGGATCCGTAAAAATCATACGGACATCTGAATGCAGCCTTACAGGGGGGTGATCAATGACAGGGGTGTGATCAATGACAGGGGGGTGATCAGGGAGTCTATATGGGGTGATCACCCCCCTGTCATTGATCACCCCCCTATAAGACTCCATTCAGACGTCCGTATGTGTTTTGCGGATCCGATCCATGTATCAGTGGATCCGTAAAAATCATACGGACGTCTGAATGGAGCCTTACAAGGGGGTGATCAATGACAGGGGGGTGATCAGGGAGTCTATATGGGGTGATCACCCCCCTGTCATTGATCACCCCCCTATAAGGCTCCATTCAGACGTACGTATGTGTTTTGCGGATCCGATCCATGTATCACTGGATCCGTAAAAATCATACGGACGTCTGAATGGAGCCTTACAGGGGGGTGATCAATGACAGGGGGGTGATCAATGACAGGGGGGTGATCATGGAGTCTATATGGGGTGATCAGGGGTGATCAGTGGTTCATAAGGGGTTAATAAGTGACAGGGGGGGGTGTAGTGTAGTGTAGTGGTGTTTGGTGCTACTTTACTGAGCTGCCTGTGTCCTCTGGTGGTCGATCCAAACAAAAGGGACCACCAGAGGACCAGGTAGCAGGTATATTAGACGCTGTTATCAAAACAGCGTCTAATTTACCTGTTAGGGGTTAAAAAAATCGCATCTCCAGCCTGCCAGCGAACGACTGCCGCTGGCAGGCTGGAGATCCACTCGCTTACCTTCCGATCCTGTGAACGCGCGCGCCTGTGTGCGTGCGTTCACAGGAAATCTCGGCTATCGCGAGAGGACGCGTATATGCGTCCACCCAGAATAGCAGGGCCGCCGCCAGGACGCAATCCTGCGTACGGCGGTCCTGAGCAGGTTAATGAGGTGGTTGATAATGAGACACAGTTGCCAATGAGTCAACCGCAATTTCTGTCTCAAGAAGTTGATGAAGTGGATGAGACACAGTTGTCAATCACTGAGGTTGTGGTTAGGTCAACAAATCAGGGGGATGATCAGAGTGAGAAAGTGGAAGAGGAGGTTGTGGACAATAAGGTCATTGACCTAACCTGGGAAGGTGAAAAGCCGAGCGAGGACAGCAGTACAGAGGGGGAGGAATCTGCAGCACCGCAGCAGGCTGTAAGAGGCAGTGGGTTAGCAAAAGGGAGAGGGCAGGCCACACCAAACAGGCCCGCAACTGTTCCATGGAGCACCCCCTTGCGGAAATCTCCCTTGCAAAGGGGTAGATGTTCCGCAGTATGGCACTTTTTTGAGGAAAATGCAGACGACAAAAGAATAGTAGTTTGCAACCTGTGCCTCACGGAAATGAGCTGGGGCGTGAACACTAGTAACCTCACCACCACCAAAATGATCCGCCACATGGCATCCAAGCACCTTAATAAGTGGGATGAACGCCTTACACAATCTGCGGGTCACACCACTGCCTCCTCTTCCCCTGTGTTACGTGCTGGCCAATCCCCTGTCGAAGGCGCAGGCCCGGATGCCTCCCGCCCTGCACCTGGACCTTCGCAAGCACATTAGCGACCACATCCACTTCCGAGTCCCAGCACAGCATCCGAGTATCCTTACCCCAGGTCTTTGAACGCAAGCGAAAATACCCAGCCACGCACCCAGAGGCCATAGCACTAAATGCACAGCTTTCCAAATTACTCGCCCTGGAAATGTTGCCATTTAGGCTTCTGGACACTGAGGCCTTTAGCAGCCTGATGTCGGCGGCCGTCCCACGTTACCCTGTACCCAACCGCCACTATTTTTAAAGGTGTGCCGTGCCCGCCTTACACCAACATGTGTCCCATAACATCACACGTGCCCTGAACAACGCAGTTACTGGGAAGGTCCACTTAATCACGGACACATGGACAAGTGCATTTGGCCAGACACGCTACATTTCCCTGACGGCACACTGGGTGAATTTTGTGGAGGCCGGGAGCGAGCCATACCCTGGGATGGCACAGGTGCTACCGACGCCAAGGATTGCGGGCCGTACGTCGATCAGGGTTTCCGTCAGCACCTACGTTAGTGGCTCTAAACCCTACTTCTCCTCGTCCTCCACTTCCACTTCCGATTTATCTGCATGCAGCACCAGTCAGTCAGTCATCAGTCGGTAGCTGGAAGCAGTGTAGCACTGCAGTGGGGAAGCGGCAACAGGCCAGCTGAAGCCAATATGCTTAGGGGACAAACAGCACACTGCCGTAGAGCTGTGGCAGGGGATAAGAGACCAGACTGAGCTGTGGCTCTCGCCACTCAGTCTATAACCAGGCATGGTTGTGTCTGATAATGGCTATAACTTGGTGGCTCAGACACATCCCATGCTTAGCCCACATGTTTAACCTTGTAGTTCAGCGGTTTCTCAAAACCTACTCCAATTTGCCTGAGCTACTGGTGAAGGTGCGCCGCGTGTGTGCACATCTCCGCAAATCATCGACAGCCGGTCTGTCAACGCTGCAGCAGCGCTTTAAGTTGCCAGCTCACTGGCTGTTGTGCAACGTGAGCACGCGCTGGAACTCCAAGTTCCACATGTTGGCCGGGATTTGTGAGCAGCAGAGGCCAGTAGTGGAATACCAGCTGCAACATGGTCGTTGCCTTTCCAGTCAGAATCAGAAGCGAGGAGTGGGCATGGATGTCTGACCTCTTTGAGGTTTTAAGAAACTTTGAGGAATCAACACAGATGGTGAGCAGCGATAACGCTATTATCAGCATAACCATCCCACTTCTGTGTCTACTCAAACGCTCGCTGCTCACAATTTAGGACGACTCTTTGTATTTGGAAGAGGTGGCTGACTTCATGTTAGGCTGCCTTTCCCGCGACACGCGCGTTATATGCCTTTTAGACAACATGGATTACTGGTTGTTCACTCTTCTCGACCCCCGCTACAAAGAGAACTTCTCATCTCTCATTCTTCTGGTGGAGAGGAGGAGCAAAACGGTGCAATACCAGAAGATCCTTGTTGAAAAATTGCTTCAAAAATTTCCATCTGACAATGCTGGAGGCAGAGTCCGTAGTTCCTTGGCCAACCGAGGAGGGAAGACAAGGGAAACACACAGCAGTTCCAACAGAGGCAGGGCAATACTCTCCAAAGCCTGGGACAGTTTCATAACACCCCGCCAGCACCCTCACCCTGATGTGCGGCCTAGTGTCACAAGGAGGGAAAAATTTTGGAAGATGGTGAAGGAGTACATAGCAGACCGTGTCAGCGTCCTCAATGATCCCTCAGTGACTCATAACTACTGGGTGTCCAAGCTGGACACTTGTCACGAACTGGCGCTCTACGCCTTGGAGTATTTAGTGCTGCTGGTGGCATTATAACAGATAAGTGTATCCACCTGTCAACTGAAAATGCTGACAGGTTGACTCTTATAAAAATGAACAAGGTCTGGATTGACCATGACTTCTTGACTTCACCAGAGGATAGCTGATGAACATAAAGGCACATTTTTGTTTATAATGAGTTGTTTGTACTGAACTATATTTACAAATGCCTATAAGGGCAATAGAAACCTATCTTGGCCCAAGTACAAACTAATACTTCACTTTTATTAATTTAGTCATTAAAAAGTGTCACTGGTAAGTGTGATTCACATGTGATGGGACACAGACAAACAAACAGAATAACCTACTAAGGTATTAAAAACACAGTCAAAGGCCCACTGTGAGAGATGGTAGATGTCACCGGTTGGAGATGATATATTTGATCACTCACTCCAAACAACATGAGAACAGCAAAAGATGCTGCCACGTCCCACAAGTATTATGCCAAATAAATACCAGCTGGGATTGTCGATTAACATCATCAATTGTCAATGGTGGGAGACTTAAGCCTTCATCCCACTATATGGATTGTGAGGCTGTTTAACAGCCCACAAGTTATTTGCGGCAGGCTGGAGTGTGTGAACTAATGACAATGCCAGTCAGATACCAGTGAATGGACCCAGCCACTATTTATTTCTGACAGGGTGCGTTGTCACGTCTGTAAATACTGATGCCTGCTCAAGCAGATTATCAGCAAAACCAAACAGGTTTTCAAGTTGTTGTCCTTTATTTGTGAGGGGGAGATTTGTGGCATCAACCCTCCACACAACAAAAAGTGATCTTTGGCAACTGACCATTTAGTACAGACAATGGCAACGCTGTTGATCACCTGAAAGCACAGCCTGCTGGTGATACCAGACAGTTCATATCAGTGCACTCAGGGCCAGCAACACCGTTATCCACCTGAAGGTACAGCCTGCTTAGGAGTGCCAAGCAGGTATTGGTGATAAATGTGGGACTGGTGGACTTGCTGTCCTCCTAAAAGTGTGGCCTGTCGTTGGTACCAACAGGTCACAGTATAACGTCCGGGCTGCTATTGCTCTCTAACAGTGGGCAACATGGCTGCTGATTAAAACCTTAAACTGCCCCCCGACATGTTTCGCCAGTATCTCTGGCTTCTTCAGGGGTAACGGGCAGCAATGAATGGAATCCTATACCGGAAGTGTAAATGGGGTCCCAATGACTGACAGATGCTTCAAGCCTATCCGCGATAAAGGCGGAACCTGCCATCAACCAGTCACCATGACAGAGGAGGCTGACATCATCACTCTGTGCCAGCCTCCTGCGTCGCTTCCCACCTGACGTCAAACACGATGTCATCCGTCCTCAGCGCGCATGCGCCGGCACTCCGACATCGGCCCTCTGGCAGGGCAACTCATTGCGCATGCGCTGCGCAAAGAATGACTGCGCGCTGGCTCTGAACAGGACGGATAGCACCGCGGAATACTAAAAACCAGGTCTGATATCACACCAAAGGAAAGGGGACAGATTGAATGTCATTATGGGAGAATGCAACCAAGATGACAAGTGTCATTACAGCTACTGAATATTCACATAAAGCCATACCAATAATTGATGTTGATAACTCCCTATTGATCAGGAAAAAATCTTTTTGGAGGGCTACTACATTATAAAATAGAGCAAAGCAGACCACCATATTGCCTGACAAGCGCATGTTTACATTCATCAATTGGCATGGCAACAGTTACTTGTAACTGAATGACAAGTGCATCTTAGCAATCCTGAACAAAAAATTGTTCATTATTTGACGGTAGACCATTCTACATATATGAGGTGATAGTCCTCTTCATTATTGGAATATCCAAGTGTTTATTTTAATAAAAAATTGTTAAATCCGGTAACAAAGATCCAAACCTATTATTCTGACACTGTGTCTGTGCCTGAATATGGATTCTACTGACACTCCAAACACTGCATTAGTGGATGGATGAAATATTCGAATAACTGATTAATTCCAAAAAATACCTCCCAAATTATAATTTATAAAAAAGCAGTGAAGGCAAACCCTTCATTGAGTCCCTTTGGGCTCAGACTGTCAAGGCGATAAATCCACCTGGTTTCTTCTTGTAGAAGAATAACATCCAAGTCGCCTTTTCTTGCCCCTAAAGTTTTTTTACAAATGCCCCAAAACTTCAAAACCCTATAATCTCCCCCATGATGACTTCTGACATGTCTGGAGATAGATGTATCTGCAAGGGTATTGATGCCACTGATGTGTTGGCAAATCCTTCTCCTAAATTCTTGAGATGTCTTCCCAACATAAATTTTGGAACAGGGACATTGAATGGCGTAAACTATACCTTTGGTCTTACAGTTGATATATTGCCTGATCTGATATTCTTTTTTGTCAACAGGGTTTACAAAGGACCGACATTTCCTCACAAGTGGACAGTAAACACAATTACCACACGGGTAAGTACCCACTACATTTGATTTCAACCAGGTTGTTTTCGGTGGTTCCGGACGAAAGAAGCTATGTACTAGAACATCTTTTAGATTTCTGCCGCGGCGATAGGTCACACTGGGATTAGATGTAATAACTGTCCTCAAATCATTATCGGCCCACAGGACATGCCAATGCTTCCTAAGAATGCCAAACACCTTATTATTTTGAGCATCAAAAGTGCCAATGCATCTGACCGTATGCATCTTTGAAACCTTAGACGAGTTGATCAGAAGTTCCGTCCTATTGGTCCTACTTGCCCTAGCATAAGCGTGATGTAGGATTTTTTTTGGATAGCCCCTGGCTCGGAATCGATCATATAAAATCTTGCTTTCTTTTTCAAAGCTTACTTCGTCTGAGCAATTTCTACGGGCCCTGATATATTGCCCTATAGGTATTCCTTTCTTAAGGGGTCTAGGATGGAAACTATTCCATTCTAGTAGACTGTTCGTTGCTGTTGGTTTACGGTACACTTCTGACCGGATGTGGCCATCAGGGTCCAAGGACAATTTGAGATCCAAGAAAGTGATAGTGCTATCATTAATCTCTGATGTAAATGCCATTCCAATGGCGTTAGTGTTAAGTGCAGTAACGAAACGGTGAAAATTATCGGTGGTGCCTTCCCAGAGGATCAGTACATCATCGATGTACCTACCCCAAAACAAAATGTGCTGAGTGAATTCAAAAAAATCAGACGTGAAAACTATAGTGTCCTCCCACCACCCCAAAAATAAATTAGCATAATTTGGTGCACATTTACTTCCCATTGCGGTCCCGATAGATTGTAAATAATATTGGCCGTCAAACAAGAAGTAATTGTGAGTGAGTAAATAACGGAGGAGAGTTAAAAGAAACTCATTATGTGCGTGAAACTGAATACTTTTTGTTGAAAGAAAAGTGGAGACCTCCTTTATCCCTAAGTTGTGCCTGATATTTGTATATAGGGCCTCAACATCAAGGCTGGCCAATTTGGTCGTCGAAGTAACCTGGATGTCCTGGAGCCTGATGACCACATCCTTAGTGTCTTTAATGAATGATGGTAGACTAGGCACAAAGGGTGCTATAAATTCGTCAATATATTGACTGACATTTTCGGTCAGACTATTATTACCAGACACAATTGGCCTGCCTGGTACCGGTCGTCTCTGTTTGTGTACTTTAGGGATCGCATAAATAGTGGCGATCGTCGGATGCATCTTGAGGAGATATTTAAATTCCTCTTTCGATATTAGTTTATCAGCCTTGGCAGTAGTCAAGATTGTTTTCAATTCAGCTAGAAACCTATCTGTCGGGTTACAGTCCAGCTTCTGATATGTGTCACTTTGTTTGACCAAATCCTCCACCATTTTTTTATAATCCTGTTTGTCCATAAGGACAACATTTCCCCCTTTGTCCGAGGATTTTATTACCAGATTTTCATTCTGGCTAAGTTCCTCTAAGGCCCGTTGTTCCTCAGTCCCAAGATTAAGTTGTGCAGATGGTGTTTTTGTACTCACGGTTTTTAAATCCCTTGTTACTAGTTGTACAAAAGTATCAATGTTACCGTACTGAGTAAAAGGGGGAGTATACTTTGATTGTGATTTTAATCCTGAGAGTGGTGCCTCAACTATATCTTGGGCATTTTCATCAAAAGTTTTCACGTCTGATTTTTTTGAATTCACTCAGCACATTTTGTTTTGGGGTAGGTACATCGATGATGTACTGATCCTCTGGGAAGGCACCACCGATAATTTTCACCGTTTCGTTACTGCACTTAACACTAACGCCATTGGAATGGCATTTACATCAGAGATTAATGATAGCACTATCACTTTCTTGGATCTCAAATTGTCCTTGGACCCTAATGGCCACATCCGGTCAGAAGTGTACCGTAAACCAACAGCAACGAACAGTCTACTAGAATGGAATAGTTTCCATCCTAGACCCCTTAAGAAAGGAATACCTATAGGGCAATATATCAGGGCCCGTAGAAATTGCTCAGACGAAGTAAGCTTTGAAAAAGAAAGCAAGATTTTATATGATCGATTCCGAGCCAGGGGCTATCCAAAAAAAATCCTACATCACGCTTATGCTAGGGCAAGTAGGACCAATAGGACGGAACTTCTGATCAACTCGTCTAAGGTTTCAAAGATGCATACGGTCAGATGCATTGGCACTTTTGATGCTCAAAATAATAAGGTGTTTGGCATTCTTAGGAAGCATTGGCATGTCCTGTGGGCCGATAATGATTTGAGGACAGTTATTACATCTAATCCCAGTGTGACCTATCGCCGCGGCAGAAATCTAAAAGATGTTCTAGTACATAGCTTCTTTCGTCCGGAACCACCGAAAACAACCTGGTTGAAATCAAATGTAGTGGGTACTTACCCGTGTGGTAATTGTGTTTACTGTCCACTTGTGAGGAAATGTCGGTCCTTTGTAAACCCTGTTGACAAAAAAGAATATCAGATCAGGCAATATATCAACTGTAAGACCAAAGGTATAGTTTACGCCATTCAATGTCCCTGTTCCAAAATTTATGTTGGGAAGACATCTCAAGAATTTAGGAGAAGGATTTGCCAACACATCAGTGGCATCAATACCCTTGCAGATACATCTATCTCCAGACATGTCAGAAGTCATCATGGGGGAGATTATAGGGTTTTGAAGTTTTGGGGCATTTGTAAAAAAACTTTAGGGGCAAGAAAAGGCGACTTGGATGTTATTCTTCTACAAGAAGAAACCAGGTGGATTTATCGCCTTGACAGTCTGAGCCCAAAGGGACTCAATGAAGGGTTTGCCTTCACTGCTTTTTTATAAATTATAATTTGGGAGGTATTTTTTGGAATTAATCAGTTATTCGAATATTTCATCCATCCACTAATGCAGTGTTTGGAGTGTCAGTAGAATCCATATTCAGGCACAGACACAGTGTCAGAATAATAGGTTTGGATCTTTGTTACCGGATTTAACAATTTTCATTAAAATAAACACTTGGATATTCCAATAATGAAGAGGACTATCACCTCATATATGTAGAATGGTCTACCGTCAAATAATGAACAATTTTTTGTTCAGGATTGCTAAGATGCACTTGTCATTCAGTTACAAGTAACTGTTGCCATGCCAATTGATGAATGTAAACATGCGCTTGTCAGGCAATATGGTGGTCTGCTTTGCTCTATTTTATAATGTAGTAGCCCTCCAAAAAGATTTTTTCCTGATCAATAGGGAGTTATCAACATCAATTATTGGTATGGCTTTATGTGAATATTCAGTAGCTGTAATGACACTTGTCATCTTGGTTGCATTCTCCCATAATGACATTCAATCTGTCCCCTTTCCTTTGGTGTGATATCAGACCTGGTTTTTAGTATTCCGCGGTGCTATCCGTCCTGTTCAGAGCCAGCGCGCAGTCATTCTTTGCGCAGCGCATGCGCAATGAGTTGCCCTGCCAGAGGGCCGATGTCGGAGTGCCGGCGCATGCGCGCTGAGGACGGATGACATCGTGTTTGACGTCAGGTGGGAAGCGACGCAAGAGGCTGGCACAGAGTGATGATGTCAGCCTCCTCTGTCATGGTGACTGGTTGATGGCAGGTTCCGCCTTTATCGCGGATAGGCTTGAAGCATCTGTCAGTCATTGGGACCCCATTTACACTTCCGGTATAGGATTCCATTCATTGCTGCCCGTTACCCCTGAAGAAGCCAGAGATACTGGCGAAACATGTCGGGGGGCAGTTTAAGGTTTTAATCAGCAGCCATGTTGCCCACTGTTAGAGAGCAATAGCAGCCCGGACGTTATACTGTGACCTGTTGGTACCAACGACAGGCCACACTTTTAGGAGGACAGCAAGTCCACCAGTCCAACATTTATCACCAATACCTGCTTGGCACTCCTAAGCAGGCTGTACCTTCAGGTGGATAACGGTGTTGCTGGCCCTGAGTGCACTGATATGAACTGTCTGGTATCACCAGCAGGCTGTGCTTTCAGGTGATCAACAGCGTTGCCATTGTCTGTACTAAATGGTCAGTTGCCAAAGATCACTTTTTGTTGTGTGGAGGGTTGATGCCACAAATCTCCCCCTCACAAATAAAGGACAACAACTTGAAAACCTGTTTGGTTTTGCTGATAATCTGCTTGAGCAGGCATCAGTATTTACAGACGTGACAACGCACCCTGTCAGAAATAAATAGTGGCTGGGTCCGTTCACTGGTATCTGACTGGCATTGTCATTAGTTCACACACTCCAGCCTGCCGCAAATAACTTGTGGGCTGTTAAACAGCCTTACAATCCATATAGTGGGATGAAGGCTTCAGTCTCCCACCATTGACAATTGATGATGTTAATCGACAATCCCAGCTGGTATTTATTTGGCATAATACTTGTAGGACGTGGCAGCATCTTTTGCTGTTCTCATGTTGTTTGGAGTGAGTGATCAAATATATCATCTCCAACCGGTGACATCTACCATCTCTCACAGTGGGCCTTTGACTGTGTTTTTAATACCTTAGTAGGTTATTCTGTTTGTTTGTCTGTGTCCCATCACATGTGAATCACACTTACCAGTGACACTTTTTAATGACTAAATTAATAAAAGTGAAGTATTAGTTTGTACTTGGGCCAAGATAGGTTTCTATTGCCCTTATAGGCATTTGTAAATATAGTTGTGGCTAACCTTGCCCAGGTCAGGTCCTGAATTTAAGGATTTGTTTGTACTGAATACACTGTATTCCCATGCACCCTTTCCACCACAAACAAGGGTATATGGTTGGATCTTCCTTTTCTCATCCTCCTTCTCCTCTTCCATCATATCAACACATGCTTATTCTTCGCATATAATGCACTTGCATATATGCCCTTCGCATATAATGTTTTTACAGGGTCAGCTCATCTGCAGGCCCTCGCATATCATTTTTTAAATAGTCAGCTCACCAGCAGGCCGTCGCATATAATTTTTTAGAGGGTCAGCTCACCAGCAGGCCTTCGCATATAATGTATTACAGGGTCAACTCACAAGCAGGCCCTAGCTTATAATTTTTTAGTCAGCTCACCAGCAGGCCCTCGCATATAATGTTTTACAAGTTCAGCTCCCCAGCAGGCCTTCACCTACAATCTTTAATAGGGTCAGCTCACCTGAAGGCCCTCAAATATAATGTTTTAGAGGGTCAGCTCACCTGCAGGCACTCGCCTTCAACCTTTTAGAGGGTCAGCTCACCAGCAGGCCCGCACATAAAATCTTTTACAGGGTAAGCTCACCAGCAGGCCCTCGCATATAATTTTTTTACAGGGTCAGCTCACCAGCAGGCCCTCGCATATATATTTTTTTACAGGGTCAGCTCACCAGCAGGCCCTCGCATATTTTTTTTTTCAGGGTCAGCTCACCAGCAGGCCCGCACTGAAAATCTTTTACAGGGTCAGCTCATCTGCAGGCCCGCACTGAAAATCTTTTACAGGGTAAGCTCACCAGCAGGCCCTCGCATATAATTTTTTTACAGGGTCAGCTCACCAGCAGGCCCTCACATATAATTTTTTACAGGGTCAGCTCACTAGCAGGCCCTCACATATAATTTTTTACAGGGTCAGCTAACCAGTAGGCCTTCACCTACAATCTTTTACAGGGTCAGTTCACCTGCAGGCCCACACCTAAAATCATTTACAGGGTCAGATCACCTGCAGGCCCTCACATAATTATACCTAATTGGTAATTTGCACACATGCTAACTGTGGTAGCCGTAGCTGTTTCTCAGGCTCCCTCTCCAGAATCGAACCCTGATTCCCGATTACCCGTAGTCACCATGGTTTGCGCTGACAACATCAAAAGTTTATAGGCCAGACATCCAAATGAATCGTCACAGAGAAGTGCGATCGGCCCCAGGATATCTAGAGTCACCAAAGCTGCAGCAGGCCCTCACCCATAATGTTTTAGATGGTCAGATCAGCAGGCCCTTGCTTCAAATGTTTTTGAGGGTCACCAGTAGCGATGAGCGAACCCGAACTGTATAGTTCGGGTTCGTACCGAATTTTGGGGTGTCCGTGACACGGACCCGAACCCGAACATTTTCGTAAAAGTCCGTGTTCGGGTTCGGTGTTCGGCGCTTTCTTGGCGCTTTTTGAAAGGCTGCAAAGCAGCCAATCAACAAGCGTCATACTACTTGCCCCAAGAGGCCATCACAGCCTTGCCTACTATTGGCATGGCTGTGATTGGCCAGTGCAGCATGTGACCCAGCCTCTATATAAGCTTGGGTCACGTTGCGCTGCACGTCACTCTGCTGATTGAAGCATAGGGAGAGGTTGCAGCTGGACGTTAGGGCGAGATTAGGCAGTGATTAACTCCTCCAAAAGACTTCATTCTGTGATCGATCTGCAGCTGTGGATCATTGAAGTGCTAGTATTGACTTGCTCACTTTTTTGAGGCTGCCCAGAGTGTTTTTAGATCACTTTTTTTCTGGGGTGATCGGCGGCCATTTTGTGACTTGTGGTGCGCCAGCACAAGCTATCACCAAGTGTATTTAACCATCAATAGTGTGGTTATTTTGTGCTATATCCTACATCAGCTGCAGGCTGAGCCTGTGTCACCGAAGTGCATTTAACCATCAACAGTCTGGTTATTTTTTGGCCATATACTACATCAGCTGCAGGCTGAGCCTGTGTCACCGAAGTGCATTTAACCGTCAACAGTCTGATTATTTTTTGGCCATATACTACATCTGGTGCAGGCTGAGCCTGTGTCACCCAAGTGCATTTAACCATCAACAGTGTGGTTATTTTTTGGCCATATACTACATCAGGGGCAAGTTGAGCGTGTCACCCAGCGCCTAAAAAATAGACCTGACATTTCTATTCAACCAAATCTGTACTGTTTTAGCTGGTCAAGTTATTTGTAGTGACCGTAAAAGCACACTTTTTGTTCTGGGTTGAAAAACTATTCCCAAATTTGCCATTCTCAAAATAACTAGTTTCTGATATATGAGGCCTACTTGAAATCTATCCCAAAAAGGATATCTTACATTGAAGGTACTGATAGTGTCATTCAGAAAAACCTAAGACACATGCTACCGTGCAGATAGAAGTCTGATTCTGAGATTAAACCTTAACCTGTCACACAGTGCAAAAAAAAACAGGTCTCACATTTCTATTCAAGCAAATCTGTACTGTTTTAGCTGGTCAAGTTATTTGTAGCGACCGTAAAAGCCCTTTTTTTTTTCTGGGTTGAAAAACTATTCCCAAATTTGCCATTCTCAAAATAACTAGTTTCTGGTATTTGAGGTCTACTTGAAATCTATCCCAAAAAGGATATCTTACATTGAAGGTACTGATAGTGTCATTCAGAAAAACCTAAGACACACGCTACCGTGCAGATAGAAGTCTGATTCTGTGATTAAACCTTAACCTGTCACACAGTGCAAAAAAAAACAGGTCTCACATTTCTATTCAAGCAAATCTGTACTGTTTTAGCTGGTCAAGTTATTTGTAGCGACCGTAAAAGCACATTTTCTTTTCTGGGTTAAAAAACTATTCCCAAATTTGCCATTCTCCAAATAACTAGTTTCTGGTATTTGAGGCCTACTTGAAATCTATCCCAAAAAGGATATCTTACATTGAAGGTACTGATAGTGTCATTCAGAAAAACCTAAGACACACGCTACCGTGCAGATAGAAGTCTTATTCTGAGATTAAACTTTAACCTGTCACATAGTGCAAAAAAAAACAGGTCTCACATTTCTATTCAAGCAAATCTGTACTGTTTTAGCTGGTCAAGTTATTTGTAGCGACCGTAAAAGCCCTTTTTTTTTTCTGGGTTGAAAAACTATTCCCAAATTTGCCATTCTCAAAATAACTAGTTTCTGGTATTTGAGGCCTACTTGAAATCTATCCCAAAAAGGATATCTTACATTGAAGGTACTGATAGTGTCATTCAGAAAAACCTAAGACACACGCTACCGTGCAGATAGAAGTCTGATTCTGAGATTAAACTTTAACGTGTCACACAGTGCAAAAAAAAACAGGTCTCACATTTCTATTCAAGCAAATCTGTACTGGTTTAGCTGGTCAAGTTATTTGTAGTGACCGTAAAAGCACACTTTTTTTTCTGGGTTGAAAAACTATTCCCAAATTTGCCATTCTCAAAATTGTGGTGAACGGGAACAATGAGGAAAACATCTAATAAGGGACGCGGACGTGGACATGGTCGTGGTGGTGTTAGTGGACCCTCTGGTGCTGGGAGAGGACGTGGCCGTTCTGCCACAGCCACACTTCCTAGTGTACCAACTACCTCAGGTCCCAGTAGCTGCCAGAATTTACAGGGATATTTGGTGGGGCCCAATGCCGTTCTAAGGATGGTAAGGCCTGAGCAGGTACAGGCATTAGTCAATTGGGTGGCCGACAGTGCATCCAGCACGTTCACATTATCTCCCACCCAGTCTTCTGCAGAAAGCGCACAGATGGCGCATGAAAACCAAGCCCATCAGTCTGTCACATCACCCCCATGCATATCAGGGAAACTGTCTGAGCCTCAAGTTATTCAGCAGTCTCTTATGCTGTTTGAAGACTATGCTGCCAGGGTTTCAAAAGGGCATCCACCTAGGTCTTCACTAGGGGTGAAAGAGATAGAATGCACTAATGCACAACCATTTATGTTTCCTGATGATGAGGACATGGGAATACCACCTCAGCACGTCTCTGATGATGACGAAACACAGGTGCCAACTGCTGCGTCTTTCTGCAGTGTGCAGACTGAACAGGAGGTCAGGGGTCAAGACTGGGTGGAAGACGATGCAGGGGACGATGAGGTCCTAGACCCCACATGGAATGAAGGTCGTGCCACTGACTTTCAGAGTTCGGAGGAAGAGGCAGTGGTGAGACCGAGTCAACAGTGTAGCAAAAGAGGGAGCAGAGGGCAAAATCAGAACACCCGCTGCCAAGAGACTCCGCCTGCTACTGACCGCCGCCATCTGGGACCGAGCACCCCAAAGGCAGCTTCAAGGAGTTCCCTGGCATGGCACTTCTTCAAACAATGTGCTGACGACAAGACCCGAGTGGTTTGCACGCTGTGCCATCAGAGCCTGAAGCGAGGCATTAACGTTCTGAACCTTAGCACAACCTGCATGACCAGGCACCTGCATGCAAAGCATGAACTGCAGTGGAGTAAACACCTTAAAAACAAGGAAGTCACTCAGGCTCCCCCTGCTGCCTCTTCTGCTGCTGCCGCCTCGGCCTCTTCTGCTGCTGCCGTCGCCTCGGCCTCTTCTGCTGCTGCTGCCGCCGCCTCGGCCTCTTCCTCTGCCTCTGGAGGAACGTTGGCACCTGCCGCCCAGCAAACATGGGATGTACCACCAACACCACCACCTGCGTCACCAAGCATCTCAACCATGTCACACGGCAGCGTTCAGCTCTCCATCTCACAAACATTTGAGAGAAAGCGTAAATTCCCACCTAGCCACCCTCGATCCATGGCCCTGAATGCCAGCATTTCTAAACTACTGGCCTATGAAATGCTGTCATTTAGGCTGGTGGACACACACAGCTTCAAACAGCTCATGTCACTTGCTGTCCCACAGTATGTTGTTCCCAGCCGCCACTACTTCTCCAAGAGAGCCGTGCCTTCCCTGCACAAACAAGTGTCCGATAAAATCAAGTGTGCACTGCGCAACGCCATCTGTGGCAAGGTCCACCTAACCACAGATACGTGGACCAGTAAGCACGGCCAGGGACACTATATCTCCCTAACTGCACACTGGGTAAATGTAGTGGCGGCTGGGCCCCAGGCGGAGAGCTGTTTGGCGCTTGTCCTTCCGCCGCCAAGGATCGCAGGGCAACATTCTTTGCCTCCTGTCTCCTCCTCCTCCTACTCAGCTTCCTCCTCCTCTTCTTCCACCTGCTCATCCAGTCAGCCACACACCTTCACCACCAACTTCAGCACAGCACGGGGTAAACGTCAGCAGGCCATTCTGAAACTCATATGTTTGGGGGACAGGCCCCACACCGCACAGGAGTTGTGGCGGGGTATAGAACAACAGACCGACGAGTGGTTGCTGCCGGTGAGCCTCAAGCCCGGCCTGGTGGTGTGCGATAATGGGCGAAATCTCGTTGCAGCTCTGGGACTAGCCGGTTTGACGCACATCCCTTGCCTGGCGCATGTGCTGAATTTGGTGGTGCAGAAGTTCATTCGCAAATACCCCGACATGTCAGAGCTGCTGCATAAAGTGCGGGCCGTCTGTTCGCGCTTCCGCCATTCACACCCTGCCGCTGCTCGCCTGTCTGCGCTACAGCGTAACATCGGCCTTCCCGCTCACCGCCTCATATGCGACGTACCCACCAGGTGGAACTCCACCTTGCATATGCTGGACAGACTGTGCGAGCAGCAGCAGGCCATAGTGGAGTTTCAGCTGCAGCACGCACGGGTCAGTCGCACTGTGGATCAGACACACTTCACCACCAATGACTGGGCCTCCATGCGAGACCTGTGTGCCCTGTTGCGCTGTTTCGAGTACTCCACCAACATGGCCAGTGGCGATGACGCCGTTATCAGCGTTACAATACCACTTCTATGTCTCCTTGAGAAAACACTTAGGGCGATGATGGAAGAGGAGGTGGCCCAGGAGGAAGAGGAGGAAGAGGGGTCATTTTTAGCACTTTCAGGCCAGTCTCTTCGAAATGACTCAGAGGGAGGTTTTTTGCAACACCAGAGGCCAGGTACAAATGTGGCCAGACAGTGCCCACTACTGGAGGACGAGGAGGACGAGGATGAGGAGGAGGTGGAGGAGGATGAGGATGAAGCATGTTCACAGCGGGGTGGCACCCAAAGCAGCTCGGGCCCATCACTGGTGCGTGGCTGGGGGGAAACACAGGACGATGACGATACGCCTCCCACAGAGGACAGCTTGTCCTTACCTCTGGGCAGCCTGGCACACATGAGCGACTACATGCTGCAGTGCCTGCGCAACGACAGCAGAGTTGCCCACATTTTAACGTGTGCGGACTACTGGGTTGCCACCCTGCTGGATCCCCGGTACAAAGACAATGTGCCCACCTTACTTCCTACACTGGAGCGTGATAGGAAGATGCGCGAGTACAAGCGCACGTTGGTAGACGCGCTACTGAGAGCATTCCCAAATGTCACAGGGGAACCAGTGGAAGCCCAAGGCGAAGGCAGTGGAGGAGCAAGAGGTCGCCAACGCAGCTGTGTCACGCCCAGCTCCTCTGAGGGCAGGGTTAGCATGGCAGAGATGTGGAAAAGTTTTGTCAACACGCCACAGCTAAGTGCACCACCACCTGATACGGAACGTGTTAGCAGGAGGCAACATTTCACTAACATGGTGGAACAGTACCTGTGCACACCCCTCCACGTACTGACTGATGGTTCGGCCCCATTCAACTTCTGGGTCTCCAAATTGTCCACGTGGCCAGAGCTAGCCTTTTATGCCTTGGAGGTGCTGGCCTGCCCGGCGGCCAGCGTTTTGTCTGAACGTGTATTCAGCACGGCAGGGGGCGTCATTACAGACAAACGCAGCCGCCTGTCTACAGCCAATGTGGACAAGCTGACGTTCATAAAAATGAACCAGGCATGGATCCCACAGGACCTGTCCATCCTTTGTGCAGATTAGATATTAACTACCTCCCCTTAACAATATATTATTCTACTCCAGGGCACTTCCTCATTCAATACTATTTTTAATTTCATTTTACCATTATATTGCGGGCAACCCAAAGTTGAATGAACCTCTCCTCTGTCTGGGTGACGGGGCCTAAATGTGTGACAGTGGCCTGTTCCAGTGGTGGGTGACGTGAAGCCTGATTCTCTGCTATGACATGAAGACTTATTCTGTGCTGACATAAGGCCAGATTCTCTGTTACGGGACCTCTCCCCTCTGCCTGGGTGCCTGGGCCTAAATGTGTGACAGTGGCCTGTTCCAGTGGTGGGTGACGTGAAGCCTGATTCTCTGCTATGACATGAAGACTGATTCTGCGCTGACATGAAGCCTGAATCTCTGTTATGGGACCTCTCTCCTCTGCCTGGGTGCCTGGGCCTAAATGTGTGACAGTGGCCTGTTCCAGTGGTGGGTGACGTGATGCCTGATTCTCTGCTATGACATGAAGACAGATTCTGTGCTGACATAAGGCCAGATTCTCTGTTACAGGACCTCTCTCCTCTGTCTGGGTGCCGGGGCCTAAATGTGTGACAGTGGCCTGTTCCAGTGGTGGGTGACGTGAAGCCTGATTCTCTGCTATGACATGAAGACAGATTCTGCGCTGACATAAGGCCAGATTCTCTGTTACGGGACCGCTCTCCTCTGTCTGGGTGCCGGGGCCTAAATGTGTGACAGTGGCCTGTTCCAGTGGTGGGTGACGTGATGCCTGATTCTCTGCTATGACATGAAGACTGGTTCTGTGCTGACATGAAGCCAGATTCTCTGCTATGGCATGAAGAGACTGATTCTGTGCTGACATGAAGCCAGATTCTTTGCTATGGCATGAAGAGACTGATTCTCTGCTGACGTCAAGGCAGATTCTCTGCTATGGGACCTCTGTCCAATTGATATTGGGTCATTTTTATTTTTTTTATTTTTATTTTAATTCATTTCCCTATCCACATTTGTTTGCAGGGGATTTACCTACATGTTGCTGCCTTTTGCAGCCCTCTAGCTCTTTCCTGGTCTGTTTTACAGCCTTTTTAGTGCCCAAAAGTTTGTGTCCCCATTGACTTCAATGGGGTTCGGGTTCGGGACGAAGTTCGGTTCGGGTTCGGATCCCGAACCCGAACATTTCCGTGAAGTTCGGCCGAACTTCTCGAACCCGAACATCCAGGTGTTCGCTCAACTCTAGTCACCAGCAGGCAATAATAATTTTTTAAGGCTGTGCATGATGCCCTCCTTTATGTGTAACAAAGGGTGTATTGTAGTGCCGGTTCCTTGTAATTTTTGGCAGCCTATTCACTTAGTGCATAGGCTTTATGAGTGTAGGCGTCCCACTACATGAACAATTGTACCACAATGTGAATGAGGCCCTCCTTTATGTGATATACAGGTTGTATCGGAGTGCCTCTTCCTTGTAATTTTTGACAGGATTTGCACTTTATATACAGGTACATATACAGGAAAGAAGGTTTCCTAACAATTTTTCCTCTAAAATCGATTTTATCTTTGGTTTTGTGCGTATTATTGTCAGTCTGTAAAAGTGGCGTACTACTCGGACAACATCGTTCCCAGCAGCGACCTGGGAGTCCAAGATGCATCCAGACATCCTCCCCATGCTGTTCCCGAACCATTTCGGTGGTGTTTCCATCAATTTCTGACCTTTTCCTATGAACGAGGCACCCTCCTCTCTTTAGAGCAGGGGGTGCCTGGTTTAATGCTCGGGTTCTCCCATTGACTTCCATTATGCATGGGTTCTCGGTAGAGCCCCCGAGCATCCCAATGTGTTCGGCCAGAGCCCCTGAGCACCCAAACACTATGGTGATCGATCAACACCACTTATTAGCCGTTGTGCGGAGAAGTGACAAAATTACAGTCTTTTTTGGGTTGTATTAGTGGGGGAAAAAATTATCACTTGCCGTTCAGCGGTGCAGTTATATGTTCTAAAGCTTTTTTTTTTGTAGTGTATTAGTGTAAAAAAAAAGGCTTATTAGTAAGGATGAGCGAACCCGAACTGTATAGTTCGGGTTCGTACCGAATTTTGTGGTGTCCGTGACACGGACCCGAACCCGAACATTTTCGTAAAAGTCCGGGTTCGGGTTCGGTGTTCGGCGCTTTCTTGGCGCTTTTTGAAAGGCTGCAAAGCAGCCAATCAACAAGCGTCATACTACTTGCCCCAAGAGGCCATCACAGCCATGCCTACTATTGGCATGGCTGTGATTGGCCAGTGCAGCATGTGACCCAGCCTCTATTTAAGCTGGAGTCACGTAGCGCCGCACGTCACTCTGCTATGATCAGTATAGGGAGAGGTTGCAGCTGCGACGTTAGGGCGAGATTAGGCAGATTAACTCCTCCAAAAGACTTCATTCTGTGATCGATCTGCAGCCAGTGGCGTAACTACCGGGGAAGCAGGGGAAGCAGCTGCTTCGGGGCCCGGGCTGCCAAGGGGGCCCGGCGTCGGCAGCGTGTGTGACAGTTTATTTTCAAGTTCTATCGATGTCTTAAAGGGGTTATCTGAGTTAACTTAACCTTATCTTTATGGCTTTATTTCTCCTATACCTTAGTTTTCCTAAATCACTTACTGTACCTATCTTGTGCCGTTTCTCTGCTACACTAAACAGTCATGTGACCGCCCACGTCATCAGCTGTGACGTTCCGTTGACACGGAGCTCTCTGCTTGTCGGAGTGACTAAGCCATGTCAACGGAACGTCATCAGCCTTGGCCACGCCCCCACCTCTCTGCATTACAGTCCGTGCGGCTGTGAGTTGATCGTGCATGCGCGATCCTCACTTGTGCCGCGGCTACCTCCAACTTTCTAACTGCGGCTAATAGCTCAACCCCTCCCACAAATATAACAGATCAACCCCTCCCACAAATATTCATGAGGGAAAGATGAGTCATTGTTGTTACTGCTGCATGTAAACACAGCAATAACAGAACCTGGAAAAGGTGTAAGGATCGTTCTTTTTTCAAAAAATCAAGCTTGACTAATGTATATGTATATCCTGATTAATTTTGTTAGGTTTTATTTTTTTTCCCATAACTCGGATAACCCCTTTAAC
This sequence comes from Bufo bufo, assembly GCF_905171765.1. Lineage (NCBI taxonomy): Eukaryota > Metazoa > Chordata > Amphibia > Anura > Bufonidae > Bufo > Bufo bufo. The sequence continues at coordinate 115,157,393 of NC_053396.1, read as the reverse complement.
TGTTCAGGGCCCCTTCACAGCAGCTGACCAGGCTCCCTCGCTAATATGATCTAATCTTTCTGTCTCCTAAAGTCTTCTGATGTGTCTGAGATTCGAACCCACAACCTCCAAAGTCTGAGTGTATCAGAGGCAAAGCATTAACCCTCACAACCATAAAGGCTGCATTACAACTGACTTAAAAAAATGAGACTTCTACTGTTATAGCTGGCTAAGTGTACAGCTATACACATGACAGATGCCCCAACACACCCAGCACTGCTATATCTCTATATGACAGCTGTCCCAGCACACTCAGCTCTGCTATATCTCTATAAATGAGCAGCTGTCATGTGTATAGATGTACACTTAGCCAGCTATAACAGTAGAAGTCTCAAATTTTAGCAGTCAGCATCAAGGTGTCTCCTATGGTCTAGTGTTTAGATGCTTTGCCTCTGATACTGAAGGTTGTGGGTTCGAATCCCAGCAGAAACCTTTTCTGAAATATAAGCACTGACTCCATATATGGACATATAGGGCGGGACACAGGAAGAGGCTGCATCGCATCGCTGACATGGAGGTAAGTAGAAGTGTTTATATATTTTTTTTTTTAATACCCGACTGTTACTGCCATGGGGGGAGCGGGGGGCACTTGATACTGGCACATCACCTGATACTGGCACATGGGGGGGGGGGAAGAGAGGCACCTGATACTGGCACCTGGGGGGGACGGGGGGTTGGCACCTGATACTGGCACCTGGGGGGGTTGGCACCTGATACTGGCACATTAGGGGGGGGAGAGAGGCACCTGATATTGGCACATGGGGGGGGAGAGGGGTTGGCACCTGATACTGGCACCTGGGGGGAGGGGGGGGTTGGCACCTGATACTGGCACCTGGGGGGAGGGGGGGGGTTGGCACCTGATACTGGCACATGGGGGGGGGAGAGAGGCACCTGATACTGGCACCTGGGGGGGGGAAGAGAGGCACCTGATACTGGCACATGGGGGGGAGAGGGGTTGGCACCTGATACTGGCACCTGGGGGGAAGGGGGGGTTGGCATCTGATACTGGCACATGGGGGGGGGAAGAGAGGCAACTGATACTGGCACATGGGGGGGGGGGAGAGGGGTTGGCACCTGATACTGGCACATGGGGGGGGAGGGGGGGTTGGCACCTGATACTGGCACATGGGGGGGGGGGGAGAGGAGAGAGGCACCTGATACTGGCACCTGGGGGGGGAAGAGAGGCACCTGATACTGGCACATGGGGGGGAGAAGGGTTGGCACCTGATACTGGCACCTGGGGGGGAAGGGCGGGTTGGCACCTGATACTGGCACCTGGGGGGGGGTTGGCACCTGATACTGGCACATGGGGGGGGGGAGAGGCACCTGATACTGGCACCTGGGGAGGAGAGAGGCACCTGATACTGGCACATGGGGGGGGGAGGGGTTGGCACCTGATACTGGCACCTGGGGGGGGGGGGGGGGTTGGCACCTGATACTGGCACATGGGGGGATGCACCTGATGCTGGCACATGGGGGGAGGCACCTGATACTGGCACCTGGGGGGGGAGGGGGGGTTGGCACCTGATACTGGCACATGGGGGGGGGAGAGAGGCATCTGATACTGGCACATGGGGGGGAGAGGGGTTGGCACCTGATACTGGCACCTGGGGGGGAAGGGGGGGTTGGCACCTGATACTGGCACATGGGGGGGGGAGAGGCACTTGATACTGGCACTTTTTTTGTGGGGGGGGGAGATGGCACTATGATACTGGGACATGTGGGGGGGGAGGAGAGAGGCACTTGATACTGGCACATGATGGGGGGGCATTATGGGGGACACTAGGCCGGCAGCCTATCAGAGGCCGGACACTGAGGGGCATCTACTGGGGCCCTATATATGGGGCATTTTATACTGGTACATTATGGGGGGCACTAGCAGGAAGGGGGGAGAGGAGCACTAAGGGGCATTTACTGGGGAAACTATATAGGGGTATTTTATACTGGGACATTATGGGGGCACTATGGGGACATTAGCTCAACTGGGGGCATTACAAGGGGGTATTTTTTGCACTGTCACATTATAAGGAGAATTATTACTACTGGGGGGGGGGGCATTATGGTGGGCTTTATTACTCCCCCATGGTATGACCGACTAGTAGCAGCACCAGCCTCTCCCTGCTCTGCGACCCCACTGCCCCTTCTCCAAATCCTTATTATGAAATCTTTCTCATTAGGATAAAGCACAACATCAGCTCCACCGAGCCCCCGGCCAAAGTGGTGAAGTGGCGTCCGAGATCCCCAAGGGCCAAGCCAAGTAACTGTAAGTTTTCATGTGAAATATGTTTGTTATACACATATAGCCTACACTGTGCCACACAATATACAGTATACCGCTACACTGTGCCACACAATATACAGTATACCTCTACACTGTGCCACACAATATACAGTATACCTCTACACTGTGCCCCACAATATACAGTATACCGCTACACTGTGCCAAAGGAGTGGGGTTTACACAGGAGGAGGAAGGTGCGAAGCGCGCTGGGGGGGGGGGCCCTTACAAATATTTGCTGTGGGGCCCAGTCACTTCTAGTTACGCCCCTGTCTGCAGCTGTGGATCATTGAAGTGCTATTATTGACTTGCTCACTTTTTTGAGGCTGCCCAGAGCGTTTTTAGATCACTTTTTTTCTGGGGTGATCGGCGGCCATTTTGTGACTTGTGGTGCGCCAGCACAAGCTATCACCAAGTGTATTTAACCATCGATAGTGTGGTTATTTTGTGCTATATCCTACATCAGCTGCAGGCTGAGCCTGTGTCACCGAAGTGCATATAACCATCAACAGTCTGGTTATTTTTTGGCCATATACTACATCAGCTGCAGGCTGAGCCTGTGTCACCGAAGTGCATTTAACCATCGACAGTCTGATTATTTTTTGGCCATATACTACATCTGGTGCAGGCTGAGCCTGTGTCACCCAAGTGCATTTAACCATCAACAGTGTGGTTATTTTTTGGCCATATATTACATCAGGGGCAAGTTTAGCCTGTCACCCAGCGCCTAAAAAATAGACCTGACATTTCTATTCAACCAAATCTGTACTGTTTTAGCTGGTCAAGTTATTTGTAGTGACCGTAAAAGCACACTCTTTTTTCTGGGTTGAAAAACCATTCCCAAATTTGCCATTCTCAAAATAACTAGTTTCTGGTATTTGAGGCCTACTTGAAATCTATCCCAAAAAGAATATCTTACATTGAAGCTAGTGATAGTGTCATTCAGAAAAACCTAAGACACACGCTAGCGTGCAGCTAGAAGTCTGATTCTGTGATTAAACCTATACCTGTCACACAGCGCAAAAAAAAACAGGCCTCACATCTCTATTTAACCAAATCTGTACTGTTTTAGCTGGTCAAGTTAATTGTAGTGACCGTAAAAGCACACTTTTTTTTTCTGGGTTGAAAAACCATTCCCAAATTTGCCATTCTCAAAATAACTAGTTTCTGGTATTTGAGGCCTACTTGAAATCTATCCCAAAAAGAATATCTTACATTGAAGGTACTGATAGTGTCATTCAGAAAAACCTAAGACACACGCTAGCGTGCTGATAGAAATCTGATTCTGTGATTAAACCTATACCTGTCACACAGCGCAAAAAAAAACAGGCCTCACATCTCTATTTAACCAAATCTGTACTGTTTTAGCTGGTCAAGTTATTTGTAGTGACCGTAAAAGCACACTTTTTTTTCTGGGTTGAAAAACCATTCCCAAATTTGCCATTCTCAAAATAAATAGTTTCTGGTATTTGAGGCCTACTTGAAATCTATCCCAAAAAGAATATCTTACATTGAAGGTACTGGTAGTGTCATTCAGAAAAACCTAAGACACACGCTAGCGTGCTGATAGAAATCTGATTCTGTGATTAAACCTATACCTGTCACACAGCGCAAAAAAAAACAGGCCTCACATCTCTATTTAACCAAATCTGTACTGTTTTAGCTGGTCAAGTTATTTGTAGTGACCGTAAAAGCACACTTTTTTTTCTGGGTTGAAAAACCATTCCCAAATTTGCCATTCTCAAAATAACTAGTTTCTGGTATTTGAGGCCTACTTGAAATCTATCCCAAAAAGAATATCTTACATTGAAGCTAGTGATAGTGTCATTCAGAAAAACCTAAGACACACGCTAGCGTGCTGATAGAAGTCTGATTCTGTGATTAAACCTATACCTGTCACACAGCGCAAAAAAAAACAGGCCTCACATCTCTATTTAACCAAATCTGTACTGTTTTAGCTGGTCAAGTTATTTGTAGTGACCGTAAAAGCACACTTTTTTTTCTGGGTTCAAAAACCATTCCCAAATTTGCCATTCTCAAAATAACTAGTTTCTGGTATTTGAGGCCTACTTGAAATCTATCCCAAAAAGAATATCTTACATTGAAGCTAGTGATAGTGTCATTCAGAAAAACCTAAGACACACGCTAGCGTGCTGATAGAAGTCTGATTCTGTGATTAAACCTATACCTGTCACACAGCGCAAAAAAAAACAGGCCTCACATCTCTATTTAACCAAATCTGTACTGTTTTAGCTGGTCAAGTTATTTGTAGTGACCGTAAAAGCACACTTTTTTTTATGGGTTGAAAAACCATTCCCAAATTTGCCATTCTCAAAATAACTAGTTTCTGGTATTTGAGGCCTACTTGAAATCTATCCCAAAAAGAATATCTTACATTGAAGCTAGTGATAGTGTAATTCAGAAAAACCTAAGACACACGCTAGCGTGCTGATAGAAATCTGATTCTGTGATTAAACCTATACCTGTCACACAGCGCAAAAAAAAAACAGGCCTCACATCTCTATTTAACCAAATCTGTACTGTTTTAGCTGGTCAAGTTATTTGTAGTGACCGTAAAAGCACACTTTTTTTTCTGGGTTGAAAAACCATTCCCAAATTTGCCATTCTCAAAATTGTGGTGAACGGGAACAATGAGGAAAACATCTAATAAGGGACGCGGACGTGGACATGGTCGTGGTGGTGTTAGTGGACCCTCTGGTGCTGGGAGAGGACGTGGCCGTTCTGCCACAGCCACACGTCCTAGTGAACCAACTACCTCAGGTCCCAGTAGCCAGCAGAATTTACAGCGATATTTGATGGGGCCCAATGCCGTTCTAAGGATGGTAAGGCCTGAGCAGGTGCAGGCATTAGTCAATTGGGTGGCCGACAGTGGATCCAGCACGTTCACATTATCTCCCACCCAGTCTTCTGCAGAAAGCGCACAGATGGCGCATGAAAACCAAGCCCATCGGTCTGTCACATCACCCCCATGCATATCAGGGAAACTGTCTGAGCCTCAAGTTATGCAGCAGTCTCTTATGCTGTTTGAAGACTCTGCTGCCAGGTTTTCCCAAGGGCATCCACCTAGCCCTTCCCCAGGGGTGGAAGAGATAGAATGCACTAACGCACAACCACTTTTTTTTCCTGATGATGAGGACATGGGAATACCACCTCAGCACGTCTCTGATGATGACGAAACACAGGTGCCAACTGCTGCGTCTTTCTGCAGTGTGCAGACTGAACAGGAGGTCAGGGATCAAGACTGGGTGGAAGACGATGCAGGGGACGATGAGGTCCTAGACCCCACATGGAATGAAGGTCGTGCCACTGACTTTCAGAGTTCGGAGGAAGAGGCAGTGGTGAGACCGAGCCAACAGCGTAGCAAAAGAGGGAGCAGAACACCCGCTGCCAAGAGACTCCGCCTGCTACTGACCGCCGCCATCTGGGACCGAGCACCCCAAAGGCAGCTTCAAGGAGTTCCCTGGCATGGCACTTCTTCAAACAATGTGCTGACGACAAGACCCGAGTGGTTTGCACGCTGTGCCATCAGAGCATGAAGCGAGGCATTAACGTTCTGAACCTTAGCACAACCTGCATGACCAGGCACCTGCATGCAAAGCATGAACTGCAGTGGAGTAAACACCTTAAAAACAAAGAAGTCATTCAGGCTCCTTCTGCTACCTCTTCTGCTGCTGCTGCCTCGGCCTCTTCTGCTGCTGCTGCCGCCTCGGCCTCTTCCTCCGCCTCTGGAGGAACGTTGGCACCTGCCGCCCAGCAAACATGGGATGTACCACCAACACCACCACCTGCGTCACCAAGCATCTCAACCATGTCACACGGCAGCGTTCAGCTCTCCATCCCACAAACATTTGAGAGAAAGCGTAAATTCCCACCTAGCCACCCTCGATCCCTGGCCCTGAATGCCAGCATTTCTAAACTACTGGCCTATGAAATGCTGTCATTTAGGCTGGTGGACACTCACAGCTTCAAACAGCTCATGTCACTTGCTGTCCCACAGTATGTTGTTCCCAGCCGCCACTACTTCTCCAAGAGAGCCGTGCCTTCCCTGCACAAACAAGTGTCCGATAAAATCAAGTGTGCACTGCGCAACGCCATCTGTGGCAAGGTCCACCTAACCACAGATACGTGGACCAGTAAGCACGGCCAGGGACGCTATATCTCCCTAACTGCACACTGGGTAAATGTAGTGGCGGCTGGGCCCCAGGCGGAGAGCAGTTTGGCGCACGTCCTTCCGCCGCCAAGGATCGCAGGGCAACATTCTTTGCCTCCTGTCTCCTCCTCCTGCCGCCCAGCAAACATGGGATGTACCACCAACACCACCACCTGCGTCACCAAGCATCTCAACCATGTCACGCGGCGGCGTTCAGCTCTCCATCTCACAAACATTTGAGAGAAAGCGTAAATTCCCACCTAGCCACCCTCGATCCCTGGCCCTGAATGCCAGCATTTCTAAACTACTGGCCTATGAAATGCTGTCATTCAGGCTGGTGGACACAGACAGCTTCAAACAGCTCATGTCGCTTGCTGTCCCACAGTATGTTGTTCCCAGCCGCCACTACTTCTCCAAGAGAGCCGTGCCTTCCCTGCACAACCAAGTATCCGATAAAATCAAGTGTGCACTGCGCAACGCCATCTGTGGCAAGGTCCACCTAACCACAGATACGTGGACCAGTAAGCACGGCCAGGGATGCTATATCTCCTTAACTGCACACTGGGTAAATGTAGTGGCGGCTGGGCCCCAGGCAAAGAGCTGTTTGGCGCACGTCCTTCCGCCGCCAAGGATCGCAGGGCAACATTCTTTGCCTCCTGTTGCCTCCTCCTCCTACTCGGCTTCCTCCTCCTCTTCTTCCACCTGCTCATCCAGTCAGCCACACACCTTCACCACCAACTTCAGCACAGCCCGGTGTAAACGTCAGCAGGCCATTCTGAAACTCATATGTTTGGGGGACAGGCCCCACACCGCACAGGAGTTGTGGCGGGGTATAGAACAACAGACCGACGAGTGGTTGCTGCCGGTGAGCCTCAAGCCCGGCCTGGTGGTGTGCGATAATGGGCGAAATCTCGTTGCAGCTCTGGGACTAGCCGGTTTGACGCACATCCCTTGCCTGGCGCATGTGCTGAATTTGGTGGTGCAGAAGTTCATTCGCAACTACCCAGACATGTCAGAGCTGCTGCATAAAGTGCGGGCCGTCTGTTCGCGCTTCCGCCGTTCACACCCTGCCGCTGCTCGCCTGTCTGCGCTACAGCGTAACTTCGGCCTTCCCGCTCACCGCCTCATATGCGACGTACCCACCAGGTGGAACTCCACCTTGCATATGCTGGACAGACTGTGCGAGCAGCAGCAGGCCATAGTGGAGTTTCAGCTGCAGCACGCACGGGTCAGTCGCACTGCGGATCAGACACACTTCACCACCAATGACTGGGCCTCCATGCGAGACCTGTGTGCCCTGTTGCGCTGTTTCGAGTACTCCACCAACATGGCCAGTGGCGATGACGCCGTTATCAGCGTTACAATACCACTTCTATGTCTCCTTGAGAAAACACTTAGGGCGATGATGGAAGAGGAGGTGGCCCAGGAGGAAGAGGGGTCATTTTTAGCACTTTCAGGCCAGTCTCTTCAAAGTGACTCAGAGGGAGTTTTTTTGCAACACCAGAGGCCAGGTACAAATGTGGCCAGACAGGGCCCACTACTGGAGGACGAGGAGGACGAGGATGAGGAGGAGGTGGAGGAGGATGAGGATGAAGCATGCCCACCTTACTTCCTACACTGGAGCGTGATAGGAAGATGCGCGAGTACAAGCGCACGTTGGTAGACGTGCTACTGAGAGCATTCCCAAATGTCACAGGGGAACCAGTGGAAGCCCAAGGCGAAGGCAGAGGAGGAGCAAGAGGTCGCCAACGCAGCTGTGTCACGGCCAGCTCCTCTGAGGGCAGGGTTAGCATGGCAGAGATGTGGAAAAGTTTTGTCACCACGCCACAGCTAACTGCACCACCACCTGATACGGAACGTGTTAGCAGGAGGCAACATTTCACTAACATGGTGGAACAGTACCTGTGCACACCCCTCCACGTACTGACTGATAGTTCGGCCCCATTGAACTTCTGGGTCTCCAAATTGTCCACGTGGCCAGAGCTAGCCTTTTATGCCTTGGAGGTGCTGGCCTGCCCGGCGGCCAGCATTTTGTCTGAACGTGTATTCAGCATGGCAGGGGGCGTCATTACAGACAAACGCAGCCGCCTGTCTACAGCCAATGTGGACAAGCTGACGTTCATAAAAATGAACCAGGCATGGATCCCACAGGACCTGTCCATCCCTTGTGCAGATTAGATATTAACTACCTCCCCTTAACAATATATTATTCTACTCCAGGGCACTTCCTCATTCAATACTATTTTTAATTTCATTTTACCATTATATTGCGGGGCAACCCAAAGTTGAATGAACCTCTCCTCTGTCTGGGTGCCGGGGCCTAAATGTGTGACAGTGGCCTGTTCCAGTGGTGGGTGACGTGAAGCCTGATTCTCTGCTATGACATGAAGACTTATTCTGTGCTGACATGAAGCCAGATTCTCTGTTACGCGACCTCTCTCCTCTGCCTGGGTGCCTGGGCTTAAATATGTGACAGTGGCCTGTTCCAGTGGTGGGTGACGTGAAGCCTGATTCTCTGCTATGACATGAATACAGATTCTGGTCTGACATAAGGCCAGATTCTCTGTTACGGGACCTCTCTCCTCTGTCTGGGTGCCTGGGCCTAAATGTGTGACAGTGGCCTGTTCCAGTGGTGGGTGACGTGAAGCCTGATTCTCTGCTATGACATGAATACAGATTCTGCGCTGACATAAGGCCATATTCTCTGTTACGGGACCTCTCTCCTCTGCCTGGGTGCCTGGGCCTAAATGTGTGACAGTGGCCTGTTTTAGTGGTGGGTGACGTGAAGCCTGATTCTCTGCTATGACATGAATACAGATTCTGCGCTGACATAAGGCCAGATTCTCTGTTACGGGACCTCTCTCCTCTGCCTGGGTGCCTGGGCCTAAATGTGTGACAGTGGCCTGTTCCAGTGGTGGGTGACGTGAAGCCTGATTCTCTGCTATGACATGAATACAGATTCTGCGCTGACATAAGGCCAGATTCTCTGTTACGGGACCTCTCTCCTCTGCCTGGGTGCCTGGGCCTAAATGTGTGACAGTGGCCTGTTCCAGTGGTGGGTGACGTGAAGCCTGATTCTCTGCTATGACATGAAGACAGATTCTGCGCTGACATAAGGCCAGATTCTCTGTTACGGGACCGCTCTCCTCTGTCTGGGTGCCGGGGCCTAAATGTGTGACAGTGGCCTCTTCCAGTGGTGGGTGACGTGAAGCCTGATTCTCTGCTATGACATGAATACAGATTCTGCGCTGACATAAGGCCAGATTCTCTGTTACGGAACCTCTCTCCTCTGCCTGGGTGCCTGGGCCTAAATGTGTGACAGTGGCCTGTTCCAGTGGTGGGTGACGTGAAGCCTGATTCTCTGCTATGACATGAAGACAGATTCTGCGCTGACATAAGGCCAGATTCTCTGTTACGGGACCTCTCTCCTCTGCCTGGGTGCCTGGGCCTAAATGTGTGACAGTGGCCTGTTCCAGTGGTGGGTGACGTGAAGCCTGATTCTCTGCTATGACATGAAGACAGATTCTGCGCTGACATAAGGCCAGATTCTCTGTTACGGGACCGCTCTCCTCTATCTGGGTGCCTGGGCCTAAATGTGTGACAGTGGCCTGTTCCAGTGGTGGGTGATGTGAAGCCTGATTCTCTGCTATGACATGAAGACAGATTCTGCGCTGACATAAGGCCAGATTCTCTGTTACGTGACCGCTCTCCTCTATCTGGGTGCCTGGGCCTAAATGTGTGACAGTGGCCTGTTCCAGTGGTGGGTGACGTGAAGCCTGATTCTCTGCTATGACATGAAGACAGATTCTGTGCTGACATCAGGCCAGATTCTCTGTTACGGGACCTCTCTCCTCTGCCTGGGTGCCGGGGCCTAAATGTGTGACAGTGGCCTGTTCCAGTGGTGGGTGACGTGAAGCCTGATTCTCTACTATGACATGAAGACTGATTCTGCGCTGACATGAAGCCAGATTCTCTGCTATGGCATGAAGAGACTGATTCTCTGCTGACATGAAGCCAGATTCTTTGCTATGGCATGAAGAGACTGATTCTCTGCTGACGTGAAGCTAGATTCTCTGCTATGAGACCTCTGTCCAATTGATATTGGTTCATTTTTATTTTTTACATTTTTATTTTAATTCATTTCCCTATCCACATTTGTTTGCAGGGGATTTACCTACATGTTGCTTCCTTTTGCAGCCCTCTAGCTCTTTCCTGGGCTGTTTTACAGCCTTTTTAGTGCCCAAAAGTTCGGGTCCCCATTGACTTCAATGGGGTTCGGGTTCGGGACGAAGTTCGGATCGGGTTCGGATCCTGAACCCGAACATTTCCGGGAAGTTCGGCCGAACTTCTCGAACCCGAACATCCAGGTGTTCGCTCAACTCTACTTATTAGCCGTTGTGTGGAGAAGTGGCAAAATTACAGCCTTTTTTGAGGTGTATTAGTGGGAAAAAAAGAAAAGGGCTAATTTGCCTTTCAGCAATGAAGTGACAAAATGACAGCCTTTTTTGGGGTGTGTTAGTGAAAAAAAAGCATTTGCTGTTCAGCGGTGCAGTTATATTTTCTAAAGTCTCTTTTAGGCTGTATTAGTGGGAAAAAAGGCTGACTAGCCGTTGTGCGGTAAAGTGACAAAGTTACAGCCTTTTTTGGGGTGTATTAAGTGGGGGGAAAAAGTATTACTTGCCGTTTAGCGGCGCAGTTATATTTTCTAAAGCCTCTTTTAGGGTGTATTAGTCGAAAAAAAAGGCATATTAGCCGTTGTGCAGAGAAGTTACAAAATTACAGCCTTTTTTGGGGTGTATTAGTGGAATAAAAAATAGTATTACTTGCCATTCAGCGGTGCAGTTATATGTTCTAAAGCTTTTTTTGTGGTGTATTAATGGAACAAAAAAGGCTTATTAGACGTTGTGCTGAGAAGTGACAAAATTACAGCCTTTTTTGAGATGTAGAATTTTTTTTATTATTTACCGTTCAGCAGAGCAGTTATATGTTCTAAAGCCTTTTTTGTGGTGTATTGGTGGGGAAAAAAGGCTTATTAGCCGTTGTGCGGAGAAGTGACAACATTACTGCCTTTTTTGGGGTGTATTAATTTCCTTTTTATTTATTTATTTTATCTAACAGTATGTCAGACAGAGAAGTGACAGGCCCTGCACTTGGGATGGGGAGAGGCCTAAATGTCTCTGGCGCAGGCACAGGTCGCATCAGAGTAAGGGGGCATGCCAGCAGGGGTCACTTCTAGACGCCTGAGCTTCCGGTGTCATCTAGTGGTCGTATCTTGACCAGCAACTCAGCAGTTCTTGAATGGTTGACTCGGTCATCCACTTTGTCCCAAGTGACATCAGACACCCCCCGCCAAGAGTCGGTTCGTTCGTCAGACACAACCCTTAGTCGGCATTGCCTGGATTCAGGCCCTGTGTCCTCACCTGTCCTCAATCTGCCTCTGTGCTTTTCTGTTCCCTCAGCCAGACAAGTATTATATGCTGTGGGCTCAGCTCCACTATACAGCGAGGGCGAGCTACAAGAGGACAGTCAGCAGCTACTTCCCAGCCAAGATCTTGAGGAGACATCCGGTAGCCTGGCATGTAGTGATGAGGAGAGTGGCGAGGGAGCTGGTGTTGCGAGCGGTCAGGCTCCTGGCTCAGAGACAGTTAAGTAGGACATCAGTGACATGCAGACAGTACTCAATTATGGTGTAGCCGATCGCAATTGGGAGCCGGGTAACGAAGGGGCTTCATAATCATCATCAGCAAAAGAGGGTTGTAGTTTGCCCGTCAGGCAGCGGCGGAGCGAGCAAGTCAGTAGCATGGCTGGGAGTCAGAACCGTGGCAGCAGTGGGAGGTCGAAAGCCAAACATGCGTGGGGTAGAAGGTGAAGCGTGGCCAGGGTGCCAATGTTGGCACCACTGCCCTGCGTCAAGTGGCCTGGAAGAAACGTGGCTTAAATGTGGTGTTCCAGACTGCCGCAGCAACCGCTGCATCACCCAGTGGCACGCAGCTGATTTCAGGCAGTCAAGGCTCCACCACCTCAGCCGAAGGAAGCTGTCTGTCCTTTGCATCATCTACCGGTCCTGATACTCTTGCTCCTCATCCTCCTACTCCTCATCACTCATTTGGTTAGCAGTCGATCACGGAAGCAATTGCCAAGAGACAGCAATACCACTTTCTCTGTGACAACTCAAAATCGGAACAATGGTGACCGACAACTGGAAGAACATGGTGTCGGCGCAGAGTCATGGAGGGCTGAGCCATGCCCCCTGCATGGCACACATGTTCAATCTGGTTGTCAAGCGGTTCCTGAAGTCTTCACCCCATCTGCAAATCATCCTGAAATGGGCACTCGTACACCACAAAGCACACCCTACTTGAGCTGCAGCAGCAGAATGGCGTCCCCCAACATAGGCTGATATGCGACGATTCCACCCGTTGGAATTCCACCCTCCATATGTTGGACCAATTATATAAAAGGCCATAAACAATTTCTTGATGATACAGGCGGACAGAGGTACTCCCTTGTGTAACTTCAATGTTAGCCAGTGGCAGCTCATGCGTGACACCTCCTGTTTGCTCGTGCCCTTTGAGGAGGCCACTTTATTTGTCATTCGCCAGGACTATGGGATGAACAACGTCATTCCACTGCTTCATGTCCTGGAACAGATGCTGGTAAATCTGTCAGGTCAGGGGACTGGAGATGTGGCGCCTATATCTCATGGCCACATGAGCCCTGTTGGTGCTGAACTGGAGGAGGAGGACATTGGAGCACAAGCAATGTGTAGCAAAGTGGGTGGTTTTTCTACACAGGTGACAGGAGAGGAGGAGCAGCTGGAGGAGCAAGAGGGAGATGAGGAAGACGAGGCAGATGACCCAGGCACACCGTGGCAGTATGCAGTGGAGATCTAGGCAGGGAGTCCCTCCGAGTCATTTGCACAAATGGCCTGATGCAGGCTCACTTGCTTGCGTAGTGACAGCCTTTTTTACACCTGCTGAGACAAACTGAGCTACTATCGAGACATCCTATGTAGTCAGTTGGCCGCTGCCTATGTGCGCCATCGCCCATCCACTCGCAGGTCTGAATGGGGGGTCCCTCTGCTCTCACATTCCACTGCCATGGCTGCTGGGGGGGGACAGGAGCAGAACCAGCTTCATCAACAGCAACTTGAGTCTAGAGTTGCTGATTAGCAGGTTTTTTCACCCGAATAGTGAAGAAACTACTCACCAGCATCAGCAGCAGCTATATATAGATCAGAACCTGAACCATCAGGTGGTGGCATACTTGGACAGCACCCTGCCACCCAACATTGAAGATCCGCTGGACTACTGGGCAGCTAAACTTTCCGAGTTTGCCCTGGAAAAGCTGTTTTGTCCGGCCAGTAGTGTGGCATCAGAGCGGGTGTTTAGTGCGGTGGAGTCCATAGTTACCCCAAGGAGAACTCGCCTGTTCACCCAAAATGTGGAGAGACTGAACCTTTGTCAAGTGGAATCAGGCATTGATCAGCCAGGATTTCCACCCACCAATACCTGATGCATCAGATTAGATCATCCATGCTGCCTCACCCAAACCTTGACAAAAGAGACCGGTTTCTTCTGGCTACCTGCCTCAGCTACTATTCAGATGCTGCCACCCGCCTGATGCCACACATCTGATGCCAAGTGCTCCTTCTTATAGCCACCATCGTCAGCGGGTACTGTTATTGCCACCCACCTCCCCACTCTGTCAATGGGTCACTCTGTGGTTTCCTGATGCTGCTGACACCTCACCACTCAGGTCTCCTCATGCTGCTGCTGCCACCTCCACACTATGTCATTGTGCCACTCTGTGGTCTCCTCATGCTGCTGCTACCTCAACACTATGTCAATGGGCCCATCTGTGGCCTCCTCATGCTGCTGCTGCTGCCATCTTCACACTATGTCACCTTGCCAGTCTGTGGCCTCTTCATGCTGCTGCCACCTCAACACTATGTCATTGGGCCATTCTGTGGACTTCTCATGCTGTTCTCCCACCTTCCCCACTCCATTACTGGGTCACTATTTTGCCATTTTTGCCTGGTTGACATCATCATTTATTTGACCCTTCTTCTGATCTGTCAGAAGGAAGGAAAAATGAGACGCACAATAAATCCTGTCTGTGTAGCAGCTGTAAGGCCTGTATGGTCCCATCAGAATTGGCTTATAATTTGGTTGCCAAAAGCAGGAATGGGTACAAAACACAGAAGACATGCAAATATTCTATTCACGTGTCATCTCTGTTTTGGATCCACTCCTGTTTTTTTGGGCTTTAGCAATACTGTAACGGTCACGTACACACACACACACACAGGGGGGAGGATAGTGACCACTGCGCTCCACCCTCACCCCTGGCCCTGCCTACTTGCCTCACAAGTCCCGATGACAGGGGACAATTGGACGGCAGTCCCTAACTTAGGATACATGCGGGAAGGACAGACAAGACAAATAACGGATAGTGAACGGACCGGGTCAAAACCAAGAGGACAACGCAGTACAGAGGGAAAAGCAAAGAATGGTCAGGAGAAGCCGGGGTCATAAATACCAGGAGAGTCGAGAAGTACCAAAGGAGTCCGCAAAGAATAGGCAGGTGGAAGCCGAGGTCAAAATACCAGGATGTATGCGCAGTACAGGAGGAGCAGGCAAATGATCGTCAGGGAACAGGATCATGTAAGTATACAGGTATCCAACAAACGCCAGGAACCTAAATTAACAGGCAACCTGTGGCCAGCAGGCTACCTGTATTTATAGTGGGGAGTGAGGGTCATGTGACGTGGCCAGCGTCACATGACCGACAGACCGACCAGTCGAGTGATCAGCTCGGCGCTCAAGGCAGACCTAGGAGCAGGGAGCCTCCCAGCTAGCAAAGCCGCCCTGGGAACGAGGTCCAACACAGATCCTCTCTCCCAAAGCTAAGCAGCAGGTCTGCGGCTGATGAGAGACCGAGTGCGCCTTAGGCACCCCGTTACAAATATTGATGGATTACTGACCAAATTCTGACCGAGTGAAGGCGGATGCTCAACAGACAGGATTCGTTTTTTGGGGGTTATTGTTCTGACAATGGTATAAAAGGAGTGTGCTTCTTCCTGACACTAACATCGACCTGTAAGGTTGAGTTCACACTTGAGTTATTTGGTCATTTTTGGCCCCGTAACTGCCCAAATAAGTGAAGTGTGCAGTGATTCTAAAGCGATGCCTGTCATCTGCGTGTCACACTGACTAACAGTATTGTTTTACTACCACAGTAGAATCCCTTTGCGTGTTACTGCTAGTGATGAGCGGCAGGGGTCATATTCGAATTCGTGATATTTCGCAAATATTTAGTAGAATATTCGCCGAATATTCGCGAATTCGAATATTCGTTATATTCTACGATTTTTTTTACTCGAAAAATTGACAAGGTAATGATCGCGTACTTTGCGAATTTTTGTAATGCGAATTTTTAGTGCAAATTTTTCAATTGCCGAGCAAAAACATGATTCCTGCCTGCTTCTT
Source organism: Bufo bufo (assembly GCF_905171765.1). Classification (NCBI taxonomy): domain Eukaryota; kingdom Metazoa; phylum Chordata; class Amphibia; order Anura; family Bufonidae; genus Bufo; species Bufo bufo. The sequence goes on along the minus strand of NC_053396.1, from coordinate 115,141,414 downwards.
GCTTGTGGGCCAATGAGTCATAACACTATATCGAATATATTAGTTTTTTCAAATATTCATAATATTCTAAAAGAAGAATATATAGCAATACAGCGAATATTCGAAAAAAACGAATGTAGAGCAATTTAGCTAATATAGTGCTATAATCTTTTTTTTTAATAGTTGTAATTTTTTTCCAATCTGAACTTCAGATGAGAAAAAATTACAACTATTAGAGAAAGAAGATTATAGCACTATATTAGCTAAATTGCTCTATATTCGTTTTTTCGAATATTCGCTATATTGCTATATATTCTTGTTTTAGAATTTTCCGAATATTCAAAAAAACTAATATTATTTTTTTTCGAATATTCGTAATATTCTAAAACAAGAATATATAGTAATATAGCGAATATTTGGATTTTTTTTATAAAGAGCAATTTAGCTAATATAGTGCTATAATAATTTTTCAATAGTTGAATTTTTTTTCCAATCTGAACTTCAGATAAGAAAAAAATTACAACTTTTAGACAAACGAGATTATAGCACTATATTAGCTAAATTGCTCTATATTCTTTTTTTTTGCCGAATATTCTCTATGTTGCTATATATTCTTGTTTTAGAATATTACGAATATTCGAAAAACAAATATATTCATTTTTTAGAATATTCGTAATATTCTAAAAGAAGAATATATAGCAATATAGCGAATATTCGAAAAAACAAATATAGAGCAATTTAGCTAATATAGTGCTATAATATTTTTTTTCAATAGTTGAAATTTCTTTCCAATCTGAACTTTAGATGAGAAAAAAATTACAACTAAGATTATAGCACTATATTAGCTATTTTGCTCTATATTCGTTTTTTTTCGAATATTCTCTATATTGCTATATATTCTTGTTTTAGAATATTACGAATATTCAAAAAAACAAATATATTCGATATAGTGCTATATATTAGTTTTTTAGAATATTCATCATTTATCCCATTTAAAGTCATGATTCCTCCCTGCTTCTTGCTTGTGGGCCAATGAGTCATTGGCCCACAAGCAAGAAGCAGGGAGGAAAAAAGCAGTAGGAATAGCTCACTCTTTTGTGACAGGGAACAGGTGCTCTAGTCCAAATAGCTGTATCACCCATACAGAAAGAAATATTGGAAATAAGTGTAGAATATGGACTGGCACTCTGTATGTGTGGTTTCATAAAATACGCAATATATAAAGTGATCACCAATTTAATAAACAAAAAAATATAAATCAATAAAACATTAAAAAGACATCATAAAAAGCATCAAACAAACATATTCATACTGACACACATTATGGTAATGGGTATAAGAAAAACAGGCCAAAAAGCATAAAATGCAAAGTTCCTTATAGAGGTAAGTGCAGGTCTTTCTGAATGAGACTAGTCAAATCTTGATATTCTTTCACTAGTCGGCATAAAGTGCATTTAATAGTGCTATTTTAGTAATGTAGTTGTAACTTGCGATTTATGGATCAAAGCGTCCTTAATGTGAATAGGTGATCCTAGATATAGTTGCGGTTAGCTGTCCGGACCCAATTATTGTGGGTGGTAATATGTCAGGTGCTGGTTTGCACTATATTAAACGGATCTACAGGTTCTTACCTGCTGCTATGTCGCTGCTATACGTACTCTTCCACGCTGTTCAGGCAGACGCCGGCTTGTCACGTGGTCTGTAACAGAGGTCTGACTCGTATCTCGCAACAAGGTATCGTGGGAACTGGTACCGAAGATAGGATCCGAAAATTTTATTCCATTTGGAGCGCTCCAGTTATTCGAAAGTTTTTTAAACAGATTTTTCGATCATCCGTGTAGAGGCCTCTTATCAGTCCGATGGGAGTTCTCAGCTGTTCACGCCAGATGCGTATTCGGGGACCTCTTACCCCTTCTTCAGTGGCAGCTGTTCTCCCATTTTTGGACTGGCTATTTATAGACCGCCCAAAACATGGTGTGGATTTAACAACCAAAGGTTCGGCACTATTATTATGCATGTGGTTTCTTGTGCGGTTTAGAAGCAGGGAGAAATGATGTTTTTACTCGTCAATTGAAAAATTTGCGATAAAAATTCGCATTACGAAAATCCGCAATAAAAAATCTCGAATATTCGAAATTACGAATATATATCACTATATTCTAAATATTCGCAAATTTTCGAAGTACATATATTCGCAATAAAAATTTGCAATTTGAATATTCGTGATCAACACTAGTTACTGCAAGGCACAGTGTTCTACACCACTATACAGACTCTCTGCAGCCAGGAAATAGCTGTTTTGTAACGCTATTCACCACAAATAAATTCAGATTCAATGAAATATTTTTGGAAAATTAGGCGAACCTGCCGAATCAAATTTTTTAGAAATTCACTCATCTCTAATGTGGAGGAAACTCAAACCAATGGCAGGCACAAAAGCTTCAATAACTTAGCATTAGATAGTAGCTATTCAAATTTATGTTCATCTACAGTCATGTGAAAAAATTAGGACACCCTTTGAAAGCATGTGGTTTTTTGTAACATTTTTAATAAATGGTTATTTCATCTCCGTTTCAACAATACAGAGAGATTAAAGTAATCCAACTAAACAAAGAAAACTGAAGAAAAGTCTTTTCAAGATCTTCTGTAAATGTCATTCTACAAAAATGCCTATTCTAACTGAGGAAAAAGATAGGACACCCTCACATGTATTCCCTCTTAAATTGGCTCAGATCTCACACCAGGTGCACATAATTAGTAGATCGTTACTCTGCATGTTGAATGAGGCTTGCCCTATTTAAACCTCAGACATTTAGTTTGGTGTGCTCCTGACTGTTGAAGTGAGAGTGAGCACCATGGTGAGAGCAAAAGAGCTGTCAGAGGACTTCAGAAAAAAGATTGTAGCAGCCTATGAGTCTGGGAAGGGATTTAAAAAGATCTCAAAAGATTTTGAAATCAGCCATTCCACTGTCCGGAAGATAGTCTACAAGTGGAGGGCTTTCAAAACAACTGCCAACATGCCCAGGACTGGTCGCCCCAGCAAGTTCACCCCAAGAGCAGACCGCAAGATGCTAAAAGAGGTCTCCAAAAACCCTAAAGTGTCATCTCGAGAACTACAGCAGGCTCTGGCTACTGTTGATGTAGAAGTACATGCCTCTACAATCAGAAAGAGACTGTACAAGTTTAACTTGCATGGGAGGTGTGCAAGGAGGAAACCTTTGCTTTCCAAGAGAAACATCGAGGCCAGACTGACATTTGCCAGAGATAAAGTTGACAAAGACCAGGACTTCTGGAATAATGTTCTTTGGACAGATGAGTCCAAAATTGAATTATTTGGACACAACAGCAGAGGACATGTTTGGCGTAAACCAAACACAGCATTCCAAGAAAAGAACCTCATACCAACTGTGAAGCATGGAGGTGGAAGTGTCATGGTTTGGGGCTGCTTTGCTGCAGCAGGACCTGGTCAGCTCACCATCATAGAATCCACGATGAATTCTACTGTGTATCAGAAGGTGCTTGAAGAACATGTGAGACCATCAGTTAGAAAATTAAAGCTGAAGCGGAACTGGACCATGCAACATGACAATGACCCAAAACATACTAGTAAATCAACCAAAGATTGGCTGAAAAAGAAGAAATGGAGAGTCCTGGAATGGCCAAGTCAAAGTCCAGATTTGAATCCCATTGAGATGCTGTGGGGTGACTTGAAAAGGGCTGTACGTGCAAGAAACCCCTCAAACATCTCACAGCTGAAAAAGTTCTGCATTGAGGAGTGGGGTAAAATTTCCTCAGACCGATGTCGAAGACTGGTAGATGGCTACAAGAACCGTCTCACTGCAGTTATTTCAGCCAAAGGAGGTAACACTCGCTATTAGGGGCAAGGGTGTCCTATCTTTTTCCTCAGTTAGAATAGGCATTTTTGTAGAATGACATTTACAGAAGATCTTGAAAAGACTTTTCTTCAGTTTTCTTTGTTTAGTCGGATTACTTTAATCTCTCTGTATTGTTGAAACGGAGATGAAATAACCATTTATTAAAAATGTTACAAAAAACCACATGCTTTCAAAGGGTGTCCTAATTTTTTCACATGACTGTATGTAATGCGATGGGGCTGATATCACTTATTTATGTTTGGACAAGGTCCAACAAAGTAAGATGTGATCTGCAAGGGTAGCATTGTATTCTAGCTCTTTAAAGCAGTCACTTCATGAAACAATTCCTCCAAATACAATACACTACAGGAGGCTGCAAAATCTCAAACATTTGTACTTGATAAGTAAAAAATTAGCCTATTTCATTTTTGAGCTATGATCCAGTTTCACTCATGGATGAAAAACTGTTTCATTACGTTCTAGCAATGCATCTGGTCATGAATCTTAATAGTCTTCTGAACCCAGATGCAGTTGGTTTAACGTGAATAGCGAAAGCATGTGATAAAACCATAGCATAAAAGCTAGTTAATTAGTTATGGAAAATAAATGTCCCAAATGTGAATGGTTGTTTAAGGCATAACTTTGAAGAATTGAGCTTTCCTCTGTGAAAAGTAACTAAACTCATGCTATATCTCTTTACTAGTGTTAAGCGAGGCAAAGCATTTAAATTGGAATTTGGTCATCGCACTTCGTGTTATCGAATCAGGTTTTCCTAAAATGGTGGTTGTATGTGTTACAAAGTGAAAGTAAGAAGCCTGGGAACTTGATATTACCCATAATGCCGTGCAGCCAGCCAATCCGCAGATAGCCATTCCCTGTGATGTGCAGTCTCCACCATTTTCCTGTGAGCTGAGCATAGGGAGAGACGGGACAAGCGCTCATGCGCTATGGACAGTGTTGCTAAAAATGATTATATAATATAATAATATATCACCATGTGCATCACGTTCTAGTGCACCAACATTCAGAGTTTGGCTACTTTCACACTGGCGTTTTGGCTTTCCGTTTGTGAGATCCGTTCAGAGCTCTCAGAAGTGGTTCAAAACGGATCAGTTTTGCCCTAATACATTCTGAATGGAAAAGGATCCGCTCAGAATGCATCAGTTTGCCTCCATTCCGTCTCCATTCCGCTTTGGAGGCGGACACCAATACGCTGCTTGCAGCATTTTGGTGTCCGTCTGACGAAACTGAGCCAAACGGACACAATGGAAAACGGATCCGTCCTCCATTGACTTTCAATGGTGTTCAAGACGGATCCGTCTTGGCTATGTTAAAGATAATACAAACGGATCCGTTCAGAACGCATGCAGACGGTTGAATTATCTGAAAGCATCCGTCTGTGCAGATCCATGATGGATCCGCACCAAACGCGAGTGTAAAAGTAGCCTTAATCTGTTATTTTAGTGATACAGTTCCTCTACACCAGGGGTCAGCAACCTCCGGCACTCCAGGTGTTGTGAAACTACATCTCCCATCATGCACACTTGCTTGGCTGCTCTCTAAACTCCCACCCAAGTGGAAAGAGCATGCTGGGAGTTGTAGTTTCACAACAGCTGGAGTGCCGAAGGTTGCTGACCCCTGCTCTACACTATAGCCTACAGACAGTTACCTGGGCTCTCCAAGGGAATGGGCAGTGGCAAAAATGTTTCTGTAGCCGGCACAAGTAGCAGCAGAAGAAGGGAGGGGAGGCGGTGGTAGAAGCCGCAGCAACAGGCCAGAGCTGCAACTGTCATTCAGCAGTCGTGTTTTAACCAACAATTCAGCTGTACTGGAATGGTTGACTCACTGTTTATCCTCATCGTAAGTGGCAACAGATACACACAGCCAGGAATCGGTATTACTATGACACCACGCTTAGTTGGTATGGCGCAGAAGCTGCTTCTTTGCCCTCATCTGTGTTAGCCCAGCGGTCTGTGCCAGCGCTGCTGCCCCTACCCGAGGGCACGGACGCCGGGCTCCCTCTTTCCCTCCTGCTGCCATGCGCCGTGCTGACAAGCGAGGGCAGCAGGTAGCTTAACTTTTGCATCTGTGCTCCATGCCAGAGTTTACTTCCTGCTGGAGACCTGTATTGTTGTTAGGGCTTGCATGGGTGTGTAACTCCCCACTTTATTGACATAAAAAATAAAAAACTCAATAAAGAAGAAGATTCTTACTCTTCATGCGAGTGTCCCGGTCGGTGTATTTTGCACCTTATTTGTATCCCAATACAGTATATCGCTACTCTCCCCACTTGTGAGGCAGCATGTACACGCTCTCTGTCTCCCCAGCCTATGGCTAGATTGCAAGAAGTATTTAAAGGTGCTTCCTATCACAGGAAGATGCCTGAGCAACTCATGGTCACTAGCTTGTCTAATTCCAAGTGTGAAGTTGTTTTTCTGTACCGGTTCTGCTTTACTGTGTACCGGACCCTGCTTTTTGGAATTATTGGATTTTGCCTGTTTGCTGCTTGCCTCTGACCTCGGACTTCATTTACGGACCTTGCTTGATTGCTGCCTGCCCTGACCTCGTACTTCGTTTACGGACCTTGCTTGATTGCTGCCTGACCTGACCCCGGACTTTCTGACCACTTAATTCCCCTCTGTGCTTGCACCGGTATCTCTGACCCCCTGGTCAGCTGCCACTCACTCGAGGACTGCTCTGGAGTGGAACCTGGCAACTATCCTAACGGCCCAAGCCTATCCTCACCATCAGAGGCTCTAGTGAAGACAAGGTAGTTGCTTAGTCACGCTTCTCGAGAGTACAGCCAGTCAGTGGCGCAGTGGGTAAACACCCGCTTGCATAACACCCTGGTCAGCTGCCACTGACTCGGGGACTGCTCTGGAGTGGCACCTGGCAACTAGCCTAATGGCCCAAGCCTATCCTCACCATTAGAGGTTCTAGTGAAGACCAGGTAGTTGCTTAGTCACGCCCCTCCAAAGTACAGCCAGTCAGTGGTGCAGTGGATCCACACCTGCTTGCATAACAATCTGTCATTAACCTGCCTCTTGCTTTTGCTGCTTGTTCTGCTAGCCAAGTAATGATAGCCGCCAGCTCTGCTCAAATTTTCAGCAAGGATGAGCTTTGTGAGGACAGTCAACAGTTACAGGACAGACTTAGAGGAGAGGTCTGCTGGGGACGCCTTTAGGTGTACAATTACCGATGATGACAGTTGGGTGGGATAACATGTTGCAAGAGGTAAAGGACATGCACAAGAGACAGGGGAGGGTGACGACCAAACATTTGTAGATGATGATGTAGCCGATTGCACATGGGTGAGTGCCCATGAGCCAGCAGGGTGGAAACATGCCCGTGAGGCAACAAGGTAGGACAAGTGGGAGATCTGGAGCCAAATGCGGGAAGGGTACACCATATTCTACTCGGAAGACTACCTGTGAGGAACACAATAGCAGTGCACGGGTTCATAAAAGAGTGGCAGGCAGGTATCAGGCAGTGGTGAAGGGAAAATGCCTACTCAGCACTGTAGGAATTTTTCACCAAGTCACTAGGGGACATTAGCATGGCGGTATGCAGGATCTGTATGCAGAAGGTAAGACACAGCTGGGGTGCTAATGTTGGCACAACAGTCCTGTGTCAACACATAAAGTGGTGTGGTAAAACTGTGCCACTAATACAGTGTTACAGCCTGATACAGGAAACTCTGCATCTCCCACCGGCTGGCACCCCCTCTCAAGCAGTCAGGGCTCATCAATATCAGCAGAAGGAAGCTGTCGTTCCTTCCCATCAACTTCAATGTTGTTTATTGCTCCTGATGCTCCTCCTTCTACTCCTCTTCACTTGTTTCAACACCAATTAATCTCCAAGGTGAGTGCAAAAAGACAAGTTTGCCTGCACTCATCCATTGGCGCAGAAACTTAACGTGCACCTGGCCAAGTTGCTGGTACTACAGTCCCTTTCCATGTAGTTGACTCTGCACATTTCAGAGATCTGATGGATTGTGCCCAGCCAAGGTGGAGAGTCCCAAGCCGACATTACTTTTCCAAAAAAGCTGTACCAGCCCTACATATGTAGGTTGAGCAGAAGGTGGCCCAGTCCTTGAGCCTTTCGGTGCCTCTTAGAGTTTACAAAAGTGCTAACATATGGAGTTGTAACTATGCTCAAGGAATATATATTGTTCACAGTCCACTGGGTAAATGTCGTTCTGGCCCAGGCATACTAGCAACTTGGCCAGGTGATAGCAATGCCGCCTCCGCATTGTAATGCTGGGATTTACCTGCCAATGTCCTCCTCTGTCTCATCATCCTCCATCTTGTCATCACCCTCCCCTCTAGGCACAGTTCACGGTGGTCCTCCAGCATATCAGCTTTGCAAAGGTAGGTGTTGTCTGGCGGTTCTGCACTTCATCAGTATGGTCGAACGGAGCAACATAGGGGAGGAATTGCTCAATGCCATCAATAAAGAAATTGAACAGTGGCCGTCTGCTCGCCAACTGGAGATAGGAACCATGGTTACTGATAACGGGAAGAACATTTTGTCTGTTCTGCTTCAGGGAGAGCTCAAGTCTTCCACTTATATGTCATCTAGATTCTCAAGTCTTCCACTGAACTGCAAGAATGTCCAGGAAACTGTGCATGCACTGCAGCCACTCTTACCATGCAAAACACGCCTTTCTTGAGCTGAAAAGGCAAAACGCTCTTCCCCAACACCACCTGATATGCAACGTTTCCATCCATTGGAACTCTCCAATATTAGACTGCCTGTACGAGCAGAGGAAGGCGGTTAACAATTTCTTCATGCTGCAGATTTAAAGGTTTACTCCCCGGTGTAACTTCCATGATTCCATTGGCAACTCATGCATGACACATGTCGTTTTCTAGGAGGCCACTTTATTTATCAGTTGGCGGAACTACAGGATGAATGTCCTGGAGGGGATGTTGAGAAATCTGAATGGTGAGGGGACAGAAGAAGTGACGGCTACATCTCACAGACACCTGAGTCCTCAGAAGGATGAACTGGCAGAGGAGGATGACGAGGAGGAGGACGACAAAAATGCCTAGGAATGTTTTACACAGCTAGGTAGTCTATCTGCCCAAGCGACAGGAGAGGAGCAGGAGGAGCATGAGTAGATGGAGGCCGACAATGAAGACAACACAGATGACCCCGACAGACCAAGGCACTAAGAAGTGGAAATAAAGGCAGGGAGGTCCTCTGAGTCCCTTTTGCAAATGACCAAATGCATGCTCTCTTGTTTGTGTACTGACAGTCACATTGACAGGATTTGGTAGAGGGATGACTACTGGCTATCTAAATTTTTTACACTTTCTGAGAGGAATGCAAAAATGGATTACTATGGAGACATGTTGTGTAGTCATTTGGTCGCTGCCTATGAGCACCTCATGCTTCACTGCCATGACAGGTGGGGAAAAGGGGGGGGGGGGCAAGAGCAGCACCAGCTCCATAAGCAGCAACTTATTTCTGGAGTCTGTGATGAGCAATTTTCTTCAACCGCCTTCCGAAGAAAACACCCATTAGCAGAACATACAGCAGAACCTCAACCAGCAGGTGGTGGCATACTTGGTCTGCACCCTGTCACCCATGATCCAAGATCCTCTAGATCCCCTGGAGTACTGGGCATGCAAATTTGAAGTGTGGCTGCAACTGGCCAAGTTTGCCATGGGCATGATTTCCTGCAGGCCCAGTAGTGTGGCATCAGAGTGGGTGTTCAGTGCAGTGAAAGGGGGGGGGGGGCAGAGTTACCCCTAAGAGAACAGGCTTTTCCTCCCAAAATGTTGAGAGACTAATAGGGATGAGCGGACCCGTGGATGTTCGGGTTCGCCGGGTTCGGCCGAACTTCAGGTGAAAGTTCTGGTTTGGGACCCGAACTTGACCCGGACTCAAACCTGAACCTGAACCCCTTTAAGGCAAAGGGGACCTGAACTTTGGTGCATTAAAATGGCTGTGAAATAGTCGTAGTAAGGGCTAGAGGGCTGCAAAAGGAAGTGAAATAGGGGTAAGAGCAGGACAGTTGCCCTGCAAACAAATGTGGATAGGGAAATGACTTAAAATAACATAAAATAGAAAAAAAATTATAATAATCTTTAACTAGGAGGCGAAAGTCAAAGTGGAGTAGGAGGTTGAGGAGGTGGTGGACGTGGCGGTGTAGGTGGAAGCGGCGGTGGAGGAGGAGATGGTAGCCAACACTGTTTTTGTTTTTTTAAATTTATAAATCTTTTCCTTTATTTAATTATTTTTTATTAATTTGGAAAGACACCAAAACATTGGGAAATAGAAAAGAGAATGCAAAGAGAAAGTGCGCTGGAGTATAACAATGGCTGGGTGCGGCCGGTATACTTGTCTACTCAGCACAAGGTACGGACAAGTCCTGTGGGATCCATGCCTGGTTCATTTTAATGAACGTGAGCTTGTCTAAGTTGGCTGTGGACAGGCAACTGCGCTGGTATGTGATTACCCCCCCTGCCATGCTAAACACACGTTCGGACAATTCACTTGCTGCAGGGCAGGCCAGGACCTCCAAGGTGTAAAGGGTAGGCTCAGGCTATGTGCCCAATTTGGAGACCCAAAAGTTGAATGGGGCAGAACCATCAGTCAGTACGTGTAGGCATGTGCACACATACTGTTCCACCATGTAGCTGAAATGCTGCCTCCTGCTAAGATTTTCCGTATCAGCTGGTGGTGCTGGTTGTTGTGGCTTGCTGACAAAGATTTCACACATTTCGGCCATGCTAACACTCCCTTCTGAGGAGCTGGCGGTGCCCCAGCTGCATTGGCGACTTCTTCCTCCTCCTCCTCTGCCTTCGCCTTGTGCTTCCACTGAGCCCCCGCTGTCAGGTGTGAATTCCATCAGCAGCGCATCTACCAGCGTATGCTTGTACTCGTGCATCTTCCGATCATACTCCAGTGACAGAATTACGGACAGCACGTTGTCCTTTGTAGTGGGGATCCAGCAGAGTGGCTACCCAGTAATCAGCACTGGTTAGAATGTGGGCAACTCAGTGGTCGTTGCGCAGGCACTGCAGCATGTAGTCGCTCATGTGTGCCAGGCTGCCCAGAGAAAACGACAAGCTGTCCTCTGTGGAAGGTGTATCGTCTGTGTCATTAACACTTTTTTGACAATGTTTTGAGATAGTTGTAAGTCCTCTTATTTATTGTATTCACTCAATTTGAACTAGGACCCTTTAAAATATACCTTTTATTATTTATCCTTAAAATATATGCCCCATATTGGTGGCTGATAACATACACAAGTGCAGACCTAAGGCCGGCTACTTAATACTACACATATAGCAACCACCACATTTGTGACGTATATACACAATACACAGATAGATGGAGGGGAAGGTCATCGGCTAGTACCCTTAAATGTGGGGAGTCTTTCCCTAAGGCAGTCCTCCTCTAGCCTTTGCCCAGGGCCCAGGGACCCTGATGGTGGGGTTTCCCTGTCCTCGTACCTTCCCTACTTTCCCTATATCACTCTAACAGTGGAAGTGAACAGTGAAACAATTAACATATAGCAATGATACTGCCGCAACAAAAATAGATGTTGCCCATAAGTCAGGTAACAATGAAGTACCCCACAATACAATACCCCAATGCGTTTCGCCCACTCAGGGGCTCCTCAGGGGGTCTAGGTTCAAATAATATTTTCAAACAATAGCACTTAATACAGTGTCTACTTGGATATATTCACTATAAGGTATATTCTACTATTATACCAACTGTCGTCCTGAAAAGATGCTGCGGACGTCACAAATAGTAATAAGACAGACCTTATATGATGTGAACTGGAAACATCGCTAGCTCCAATTGGATAACGGAGATGCTACCTGTAATCCAAAAAATACAATAAAGATAGGTCCCAGATGCAAAAAGCCCTTCACTGAGAGGGCATAAATGTTTGCTTCCACACACAAAGTTATTCAGGCAAACTCACTAGTCAATCCCAGCTCCTGTCATGAGTGCCTCCTCACAGGGACTCGATGTGGCAGTGTCATGAATTGGGGAGATTTGCTCTTTAAGAATGCTCGCTCCACGGGCCCTTCCGGTCCGTCGAACGCATGCCGCGGCCTCACTTCCGGTGCGTTGGAACGCATGTGTGACTTCCGGTTACGCGGACCGCTCGTATGTCAGCCTCCAACGATTTCTATAGGTGGTTAAGGACGCTGACATTCCCGGAAGCCGCATGGCAACCAAAATTAACCCCTTACATGCCTTCTATATGGGAGATAATATAAAATCGGGGTGGGAGATTAGATCCCTGGAAAGCTATATACAACATAGTATAGTCCCCAGGGGCCTACAAATCCCAATAGTCCCTTCAGATAGGATTTCATTTGCCTCCACTGGTCTGGCAGAGAAATGGGAGGCAGAACTCACTAAGAGTTCGCTTAATCTGATGAGGATTCTCTTGGAGGAAGAAAAGGTCCTTTTTGAGAAGACTTCAGAGAAATTGTGTGCCTTGAAAGAGGTAGCTTTGAGGTTTGAAAAAGACCCAGATTTTAAAAGACGAGAGGCCTCCCTGCAGACATCAGTGGAGCGCTTTCAAGGTCTTTTAAAAGAACGAAAGCACAGACAATTTGTAAAAGATCTAAGTGATTTTCGAGAAAAGAGGGCCTATCAAGCTGGCAAAAAAGTTAGTAACCCTTCAACATCTGAGATTTCCTCATCAGACATTGACTTCTCGGACTGTGAAGGAACATACAATCCGGCAAGGAATCAGACTAAAAAGGGACAGGGATCATTTAAAAAGCAGGGCAATAGAAGGAGGAGATGGGGAAACCCTCAAGGTGGAAATTACCAGGGCGCACCTCAAGCAGCGCCATATTCTACAATTGTATGTCCAACTCCAGGCATGGCACCTCAACAACCTATACCCCCGTCTTCTGTACCCTCGTCTACTGCCTCATCCTCCTATTTTTTGGGACAGGGCCAAGCCCCTTACCAACTGAGAGGCAGGATCAAATGAGTAATGCCCTACAGATAATTAATCTCTCTCCACGGGTATTATATGAGGCTGAGATCTCGGTACTGCAGAAGGGCCTGTCCCTTGTCCCCACGACCAATTTTAAGGTATTTACCTGGGTAAAGGATTTAGACCTCTTCTGCATAAAATTAAAATGGAGAAAGTTTTTTGAGAGCTTCAACAGGCAGTCATATGAGAGACTGGGAATACAGGACAGCGATTGGGCTGATCTAGGACTGCTCATGGAACTATGGGAAGAGGGCTCGAGGGACCCTGGAGAGGGCCCTTTTACTAAGCTCAGCTTAAAAAGCACCAAGTCACCACCTCCCCTCTCGAATTATGAATTCATTGACATTTTTCAACACCTCGTGACCACTGAATTAGAACGTCTCAAGGTCCTTCACTGTGGGCATGAAAATATGTCCCTGCCAGAAGTGGAGGCGTTGAGAACTTTCGAGTCGGATAGATCCATGGTTATCAAGCAGTCCGACAAATCTGGTAATTATGGATCACGACATGTATTCAAGGATGTGTTTAGACCTCTTAAAAGATGGAGATGGTTACCAGATCCTGCCGGGAGAACCGACTGATATGTTTCGAGAAAGGATTAAATGTATCATTCAATCTGGCCTGGGTAATAAGACCATTGGCAAGGCAGAATATGAATCTATGCTACCCTTAGCATCACAAATAGCTACCTTTTACAGCCTTCCAAAGATACATAAGGGGACAAGTCCCCTAAGGGGTCGTCCGATAGTTTCTGGTATCAACTCCCTAACACAAAATAGTCAGGTATACATAGACCAAGTGATAAGAGAATTTGTTTTCTCATTGCCATCATATACAAGAGATACAATGGACTTTTTGAACAAAGTGGAGTCCTTGTTGTTGAACCTTCTATATTGCTTGCTAGAATAGATGTCGAGTCTTTATATAGTAGTATCCCCCACGAGAAGGGACTAATGGCAATTAACTACTATCTCAGCACTAGAGGGACACATTTTAAGAATCATAATCAGTTTATTCTCAGCCTATTAGAGTACATCTTAAAGCACAATTACTTCTTGTTCAGGGGGCGATTTTACCACCAGCTCAGGGGGATTGCAATGGGGTGTGCCTGTGCCCCTACATATGCCAACCTCTTCCTGGGCTGGTGGGAGGATAACATTGTTTTCCCTGGGCACACAACATGGTGGCAGGAGAAAATTGCCTTCTGGACAAGATATATCGATGACGTTTTTGTGCTGTGGCATGGGCAAAGAGATGAGTTAACGAGATTTGTTCACTTTGAACATCAAAGAGATAGGCCTCAGATTTACCTATGTGATCCAGACTGAGTGTATTAGTTTTTTGGATATAAAAGTCTATAAGCAGAGGGAACGTTTGACGAGTAATGTGTTTAGGAAATCCACAGCAACAAATGCGATCTTACAATGGGAGAGTCATCATCCGCCCTCATTAAAGAGAGGCATTCCGAGAGGGCAGTATCTGCGCTTGCGCAGAAATTGCTCTTCTCTGGAGGATTTCCATCTTGAATAAATAAAAAAATATATTATAGACTACGAGACAGGGGATATCCAAAGGCAACCCTGAGGAAGGCCTTTCAGTATGCTTTAGGCACAAATAGAGAAACCTTACTCACTCCCAAACAACAAGACCGAAATGAAAAAGCACAGACCTGAATTATCTCTATATATACAAAATGGCTGCACACCGTTATATATACAAACAATAGAGCTAAGAAATGTGGGTCATTCTAGATAAAAGTGGTACAATACCGACTATAAATGAATAATGGAAGCTCTTAGCGCTCATACGTGTTGGGCCCATCTACCAGGCGTCAAGGTGGCTCCCGCAGATGGGTCCCTATCACTAAATATAATGCCTCACCTTGGACTTACTTAAGCCTACAATATTAAGGGCAGTGTAGGAACCAGCTACAAACATACTCTGCTCAGAAGTCCCAGGTTGATGGGCGTGTCCAGTCTAAAAGGGGTGCCACCCCCAATATATTGCAAGAAAATTTAGACTAGAACCTTCAGAATCACTGGAGCATATCCATGAAGCAAACATAATTACAAAAAACAAAATGGCTGCACACCGTTATATATACAAACAATAGAGCTAAGAAATGGGGGTCATTCTAGATAAAAGTGGTACAATACCGACTGTAAATGAATAATGGAAGCTCTTAGCGTACATACGTGTCGGGCCCATCTACCAGGCGTCAAGGTGGCTTCCGCGGATGGGTCCCTATCACTAAATATACTGCCTCACTTTGGACTTACTTAAGCCTACAATATTCAGGGCAGTGTAGGAACCAGCTACAAACGTACTCTGCTCAATAGTACGTCTGTCTATATATGACACTACCAATAAAGAGGCAAAATAAATATTAGAAAAGTACTGGGCCATCCTTAGAATAGACCCAAAGGTGACTAATAACATCATGCCTTACCCGAGCGTCACATACCGTAAAGGCAGAAGTCTGAGAGACAGGCTGGTGCGTAGCCATTATGTACCTCTGGCATCCCCAGGTACTTGGCTGGACCGCAGACCTACGAGTGTGTTCAGATGTGGAGCATGCAAGGTGTACTCCTCCATATCTGTATGCAAGACGGTTACATGCTCGGCGACTGGTAGGATCTTCACTATACAAGACTTCATCAATTGCAGAACAAAAAAAGTGATTTATATCTGTCAATGTCCCTGCCCTAGAGATTATATAGGGAAGACTTTTAGGGAATTTAGGAAAATAATTTGTGAACACTTAAACAATGTAGTGAAGAAGAATATCACACCAGTCGCCGACCATGTAAACAAGTTTCATGAAGGGAATGCTAAGGTTCTTAAATCCTCTGCCCTGCAATGGGTCCCTATGTCCCCTAGAAAAGGAGACTAGAATAAGTGAAGGGCTTTTTGCATCTGGGACCTATCTTTATTGTAGTTTTTGGATTACAGGTAGCATCTCTGTTATCCAATAGGAGCTAGCGATGTTTCCAGTTCACATCATAGGTCAAGGTCTGTCTTATTACTATTTGTGACGTCCGCAGCATCTTTTCAGGACGACTTTTGGTATAATAGTAGAATATACCTTATGGTGAATATATCCAAGTAGACACTGTATTAAGTGCTATTGTTTGAATGTATCATTTGAACCTAGACCCCCGGAGGAGCCCCTGAGTGGGCGAAACGCGTTGGGGTATTGTATTGTGGGGTACTTCATTGTTACCTGACTTATGGGCAACATCTATTTTAGTTGCGGCAGTATCATTGCTATATGTTAATTTTTTCACTGTTCACTTTCACTGGTGATATAGGGAGAGTAGGGAAGGTACGAGCACAGAGAAACCTGGGCAAAGGCTAGAGGAGGACTGCATTAGGGAAAGACTCCCCACATTTAAGGATACTAGCCGATGACCTTCCCCTCCATCTGTCTGTGTATTGTGTATATACGTCACAAATGTGGTGGTTGCTATATGTGTAGTATTAAGTAGCCGGCCTTAGGTCTGCACTTGTGTATGTTATCAGCCACCAATATGGGGCATATATTTTAAGGATAAATAATAAAATGTATATTTTAAAGGGTCCTAGTTCGAATAGAGCGTATCGTCTGTGTCCTCTGTATCCCCCCTAGCCACGCTCCAGTGATGCCCATGAGCTGCTTTAGGTGCCACCCTGCCATGAACACAGTTCACCTCCTCCTCCTCCTCCTGCAGAACTTTGCCCTGGCTGGACCGTTGTGTACCTGGCTTCTGTTGGTGCAGGAACCCACCCTCTGAGCTACTTGCGAATAACTGGGCTGATAACTGTGGAAATGATCCCTATTCCTCCTCCTCTTTCTCCTGTGCCACATCCTCTTCCATCATCGCCCGAAGTGTTTTTTCAAGGAGACATAGAATTGGGATAGTAACACTGAGGACTGCGTCATCGGCACTGGCCATGTTGGTGGAGTACTCAAAACAGTGCAACACAGCACACATGTCCCGCATGGAAACCCATTCGTTAGTGGTGAAGTGGTGCTGTTCCGCAGAGCGACTCTCCCATGCGTGCTGCAGCTGAAACTCCACTATCACCTGCTGCTTGAAGTCTTTCCGTCATGTGCAAAGTGGAGTTCCACCTGTGAGTACGTTGCATATAAGGCGGTAAGCAGGAAGGCCGAAGTTACGCTGTAGCACAGACAGGCAAGCAGCAGCAGGGTGAGAATGCCGAAAGCATGCACAGACAGCCCGCACTTTCTGCAGCAGCTCTGACATATTGGAGTAATTTTTCAGGAACCTCTGCACCACCAAATTCAGCCCATGCACCAGTCAAGGGATGTACATCAAACTGACTAGCCCCAGAGCTGCTGTGAGATTTCCAGGCCAGGCCAGGCTTGAAACTCAGCGGCACAACCACTTATCGGTCTGTTGTTCCATGCCCGTCTACAGCTCCTGCGCGGTGTGGGTTTTTTCAGATGACTTTCAAAACTGCTATTGTTTCCCCCTGGCTATGCTGCAGTTCGTGGTGAAGGTGTTACGCTGACCGGCTGAGGAGGCGGTAGAGGAGGAAGTGAAGAAGGAGAAGGAGGCGACAGGAGGCAACGAGAAATGTCCTGCAATCCTCGGTGGCGGTAGGACATGCGCCAAACTGCTAACCGCCTCAGGCCCAGCCACCCCTGCATTTACCCAGTGTGCAGTTAGGGAGATATAACGTCTCTGCCCGTGCTTACTGGTTCACGCATCAGTAGTTATGTGGACCTTACCACAGATGGCGTTGTGCAGTGCACACCTAATTTTGTCTGTTCCTTGGTTGTGCAGGGCAGGGATGGCTTATCTGGAAAAGTAGTGGCAGCTGGTAAACACGTACTGTGGGACAGACACCGCCATAAGGTTTTAAAAATTCTCTGTCTCCATCTGACGGAATGACAGCATTTCAAAGGTCAGGAATTTTGAAATGCTGGCATTCAGGGCCAGGGATCGCAGGTGGGTAGGGGGGTACTTCCTCTTTCTATCCAGTGTTTGGGGGATGGACAGCTGAATGCTTCCATGGGACAGTGTGGACATGCTGATTGATGGCGTTGGAGGTGGTGTTGCTGCCACATCCTATGTTTGCGGGATGGCAGGTGGCACTGTCACTCCAGAGGGAGAGGAAGAGGCCGAGACTGCAACAGAGGAGGGAGCCAGAGGAGCCTGAGATCTTTTGTGGTTTTTCAGGTGTGTACTCCACTGCAGCTCGTGCTTTACATTTAGATACCTGGTTATGCAGATGGTGCTCAGGTTTAGAACATTTATGTCTCGCTTCAGGCTCTTACTGCACAGTGTGCAAACACTCGCGTCTTGTCGTCAGCACATTGTCTGAAGAACTGGCACGCCAAGGAACTCCTTGGAGCTGGCTTTGGTGTGCTCAGTCCCTGGGTGTGGTGGGAAGCAGCAGGCATACTTGCTAGGGGACCGTCACTCTGCTTTCGCACCCTGCTCCCTCTTTTGCTGTGCGGCTGGCGCTGTGTGACCACCACCTCTTTCTCCGAACTGCACATGTCACTCGCATGACCTTGATTCCATGTGGGGTCTAGGAACTCATCATCCGCCACGTCATCTTCCACCCACTCTTCACCCCGCCCTCTTGCTGGACTGCACATGGCAGAAAACCGCAGCAGTTGGTACCTGTGTTTCGTCACCATTTCTACCCAAGCCATCCAACAGATGTGAAGCAACTTTGAAGCAACTTTGAGGCTTACTGGCTCTCAGTCAGATGAGAGCTGGTTTGGAATGTCTCATAGTGCACAAGTACTATTGTACGGTATGCGGACTGTTATCTGTCTCATAGATAGATTGTTGGCTTCCACATACTTGGCTTTTGGCATATAGCCTTTGTGTGATTTTCTATTGTATGTCATAGATAATAGGAGTCCAAGATGCATCCAGCCATCCTCTTAATGCTGTTTCCAAACCATTTTGATGGGTTTTCCATCAATTTCTAACTTTTTTTTGTGAACCAGACACCTTCTCTTCTTCAGAGCAGGGGGTGCCTGGGGTTCTCCCATTGACTTCCATTATGCTCGGGTGCTCGGTAGAGCACTCGAGCATACCGATGTATTCGGCCAGAGTACACAAACACTTTGGTGCTCGATCAACACTAGTACACAGCAATAAATTGTAGCAGAGTCTGTAGTTCAGCAGTCTTCTATGCTCTCCCTGCACTCACCTGCAGTTTAACTTCCAAGCCTTTACACTGAGATTGAGCCACCAAGTGGAAAGCATATGATTGGTCAGATTTGGCTAGGTATACCAGATTTATAGCGAATTGTGACAAATTAATTTGGAAAGAATGAGTTTTCCAAAACTTCACTCATCTCTACTCCTTACAATGAAGTTGTAGTCATTCACCACCCATCTTATAGCTCTTTTTTTTAAATCTACATTGGGGACCATTAGGGCTGCCCTCTCCTGCTTTTATAATTGTTACAATTTTTAAATCCCTACTGTGTAGAATTTGTAGGAATCTGAAGTCTAAGACTGATCATAAAACTTAACCTTAAAGTGTCACTGTACTTTAAAAAAACTTTTGATATGTCACATGAACATATCGAAGGTGGCATGTCTCTATTTGATGATTTATATCAGCCTAGTGTGGCGCCTTAAACAAACCTGGTTCATCATGTTGATGCTGAACTGTCTGCTGCGGCTTCCGTCTGGTACTGCCTGCCTGTAGTAGTGGAGACTGTGGAATGTGGGTGACTCTTCCCACAGTATAAGCGGCATCACCAGTTCCCAAGCTGTCCACAATATAATCA
Source organism: Bufo bufo (assembly GCF_905171765.1). NCBI lineage: Eukaryota > Metazoa > Chordata > Amphibia > Anura > Bufonidae > Bufo > Bufo bufo. Next base: position 115,121,808 of record NC_053396.1, on the reverse strand, counting down.
CATCAGTCCCTGGCAGTTTTTTGGGAGGTTTTGCCTCTGCTCTTTATTGCCACCACAGCTACCACCCTTCTCCTCCAATGTCACCTCCTCTTCAGCACCTCGATCTGGATTCCAGGTCCTTTCCAACACATAATCATTTTTATCAGACAGTGATATGTAATAGTGGGCTTGTTGGCCTCCATGCTGATTTCCTCATCTATATTTGCCCCAAGTACCACTGTCGCCACATCTACCACTGCCCTCTCACCACCACCGCCATGACAAGTGCAACTACTACAACTATGTGAGGGTTCCTCACCTCCCCCTGAACCCTCTCCTTATAGCGAATCAAATCTAACGCCCTAATAGGGACCCTCGGGATATGATAATCAATGTAATGTACGGTCAACAGACCAAAAAAATCCATTTAGGGGTCTCTAACTAATGCTAAAATATATCTTTATTCATGCTGTATTAAAATCGTGATTCAATAATTCTATAAAGGAACACCTAATGTTAAAACTTTCAGAGTACAGTGAGGTGTGATAAAAATTAAGTTCTCATATATATTCAACTTTCCACTGTTGGTTGTTGCTACCAGCAACTCAGGAATATAGTCCCAGTCAACATGTATTTGTATATATACCTATCATGGTGCATCACCCATGAAGGTACTTGGAGCAAAGGAACAGTTTTGTGTGTTGATGTATCATTGGTTTATGACAGAAATTGATATAACTGTCACTACCGTCACATTGCAATGGAGTGTTGGCAGGGTAGGAGTTTATGGTTTTTATTTTGTACCCCCTCAGTCCAACATGTTGCTAGAGCGTGGCCGCTTGTTCACAGTCGACCACACGTCTCAACTGTTCGAGACACTCAGTATATCTAGCGTGTGACAATTTAGAGGTGGTTGCAACTTTTTGCAACAATTGACAATACTTATATGGTGACCTTCTTGTGTTGCTAGTACTGTATGTTGGCACTTGATTGCAACAATGTGGCTGGATTGAAAGGTCTCTCCTATGTTCTGTTAACTCTTTACTCTGCCTGATATTCCTAATCAGCTAGATTAGCTTAGCTTGATTGGTATTAAAGGGAACCTGTCACCTGGATTTTGGGTATAAAGCTGAGGACATGGGTTGCTAGATGGCCGCTGGCCCATCCGCAATACCCAGTCTCCATAGCTCTGTGTGCTTTTATTGTGTACAAAAACCGATTTGATACATATGCAAATTAACCTGAGATGAGTCCTGTCCCTGACTCATCTCACGTACAGGACACATCTCAGGTTAATTTGCATATGTATCAAATCGTATTTTTTACACAATAAAAGCACACAGAGCTATGGGGACTGGGTATTGCGGATGTGCCAGCGGCCATCTAGCAACCCATGTCCTCAGCTCTATACACAAAATCCCGGTGACAGGTTCCCTTTAACACTCTGCCGTTTGTCTGTTCCTATCTCATCTAAGACTGTTCCTGTTGCTCCTTATTGCCTTCTCACTGTATTCTGCCTAAAACTTAGCACTGAACTATAGCACCCCTCCCGACATGTTTCGCCACTGGCGTGGCTTCGTCAGGGAAAGTGGGGTCCTTAGCGTGCACGCGCTCTCATTGACCTCTATTTGTGGTCATGGCTACGGCAGAGAGCTGGTGCCCTGAACGTGCCGAGACCTGAGAGAGGAAACCAACCTGCCTAAACTGATATGGCTGGAGAGGTGCCCTTAGCCATGCCGCGGGTAAGCCTAAAAGGGGGCATACCCTGAGGAGTATGGAAAGAAAAGGGGAGGGAGGGTGGGGCACCGAAAACGCCCGCACATGAGGAGAGGGCGTGCCTCCTTTTAAGAGCGCCTACGCCCCTCCCACAAATGCAGGCTGACATGTCAGCCTTAAGCTACTTGTGGTCATGGCTACGGCAGAGAGCTGGTGCCCTGAACGTGCCGAGACCTGAGAGAGGAAACCAACCTGCCTAAACTGATATGGCTGGAGAGGTGCCCTTAGCCATGCCGCGGGTAAGCCTAAAAGGGGGCAAAAATACATATGAGTAGGGAGAGAAAAACCTTTGCCACTGACCAAGTTACAACCAAACTGTGGAATGCCTGGGATATCTCGGCCTGAGGGTAGGTAGTAACGTAAGAAGCCTGAGGAGCGCCAGCGACCCATTTGCGGATGACGTGGCCGGGGACGTCGTGCTTTGAAGCCGCGGATGCAGCTCCAATACGGAAGGAGTGTCCTGAAATGGTCTTGGGGTTGAAACCCAAGCCCGCCGCCCGGGTGCGAACGTGGGAGATGAAACTGCGAGGCCGTGCGGGCCGAGACCTGGAACGGGAGCAATGGGCGGTCAGGGGCGGAGTCCCCCAGAGCTGCCAGCCAGCTCCTGAGCACCTGGACCGGGCACCATGCGTTGGTGGACTGGAGGAACTTCACCTCCACTGGTGAACCCACCTGTGAGGTTGGAAGTGAGGAGATGTGAGGAGAATGGTCGTCGTGCCATACCAGCTGACCCCCGGTTAAACCCTTGGACCTGACTGAACTGTGGGTGAATGCGCTGTGTCCTAAGAACTCGCGGAACTAAAGAACATGGCAGCCTTTATGACAGTGCTGGAAAGGAGCCCAAAAGGAAGACCATCTAGGGAGGTGGAAAGCTTCTAAATGATCCCCTGACACAGCCTGCCTGCTCGGGACGACCGCGTGACTACTCTTCTGAACACCCCCTAACCGTTTGAGACAGAAAACCGACCTACTTTCGGGGTCTGCCAACATGGAGAAATGTTGGACTTCGGCCAAATATCGTTGATGGTGTTGAAGGATAGTTGTGGAACAGGATGGCCTGGATCTGAGGACACATCAGCTGGGGGTGAGCCCTGAAACATGCATGAAGGGGCCCTACATTCGTTGTAATGACAAGCAGTTTGGCTGCGGCAGGGAATGAAAAGCGACGGAGCAGTCTCGGTAGCGTACGGAACCCTACCTGGGGGAACGGGCCCTAGGGTGGAGGTTATTGGCAAGGCTAGAGTGGACTGGACAGGTGGCAGCCCCCAGTAAGACTTGACGGCCAGGAGGCTGGACTGGACGTCCGAAACCAAGGAGGCGACGGAGTCCATCCCGGCATGTAGCTGCGCCAGGGACACCTGAAGGGTGGACATGGAGACTTGCTCCAAGTCCGGGGCTGCTGGTTCAGCCATCAGTAGCCTATACGGCTCTGCTTTACGGCGGAAGCAGGGTATTGGAACCCTCTCCGGTTAAGCTCCGTAACCAACTTCGGAATTTACCAACTCCTTAGGGCCGCTTGGATGCGGGTCTTTCTGGTACAGATAGGCCTTCTTTGATGTTGGAAATGCGACATACTGCAGCTGCGAAGTGACAAATAGAAAATAACATTTGACCAGGAAGCCCCGTACCTGCAAGCGACACCCGAGACGTGAATGGTGGTTAAAGGAGGACTAGCGAGTGTCTAGTGCTCTGAACGGCGGGACCATGGACTAAGCGTGAAATGACGTGAGAAAGCTAACCGTACTTGGCCCCAGACAGGAAAAAGAAAACTGAAGAGAAAACAAACATCAAACCTGAAATCGTACCGGAGAAAGGACTACCGAATCGAGTCTAAAACATGACAGGCGACAGAAACAGTAAATTAACAGTGTGAACCTGAAGTGACAGGTAACAGAAAATAAATGATACCACGTAAGACTTTGAGTGATCCGGACACTTATGTACGCCTGAGCGCGATAACCATGGCATGAGAAGTGACGAACGTGGACCCTAAACGAAAGAGGCAATGGAAACTGGAAACGTACATCGATGCGCAGCCGGTGGCAGACACGGCGTGCCATGAACGTAAGCCTGAAGCGTGACAGGCAACACCTGAAAAATAAAAAACACGTGAGCCTGAAGCGCAACAGGCAGCAGATGATTGATTGAAACGTAAGCCTGAAGCGTAACAGCCAAACCTATGACAAATTGAAAACGTAAGCCTGAAACGTAACAGGCAACAGATAATGAAAATAACACGTAAGCCTGAAGCGTAATAGGCAACCTAAGATAAATTAGAAACGTAAGCCTGAAACGTAACAGGCAACAGATGAGAAAATAACACGTAAGCCTGAAGCGTAACAGAAACAGATGATGAATTGAAAACGTGAGCCTGAACACGTGACAGGCAACAGATAAAACATGGCAAAAAGATGACAGATTGAAACGTGCGTTTGAACGTGACAGGCAACAGATGATACACTGAACAAAAAATGTGAACTTGAACCGTGGCAGGCACCCGACATGGTGAGATGTGCACGTGAGCCTGAAGCGCAAAAAGTGGCAATGGTAATGAAGCGTGAGTCTGAAACGTGACAGGCCAATGATTGAGAAAGGAGCGGACGCCTGGACAGAACAGGCCGTGGGAGGCAAGAGGCGTGAGCCTGGCCGTGACCGCCAATTGATACATAGGCCTGACACGTGACAGCAACAGCCTGTCGTGGACAGGTATGACAGAGAAACAAAACATGGTGACATGAACAAGAAGTGACCTGAGACGTGATTGGAGACAACCTGGTGACTATGACGTGACCTTGACGCGGGTGACAAAGAATAGGAAGTTGCATAGCAGCGTAGCCTGGAAGACCGCGAATGTGTGGTAGAAAATGAAGCAGTTGCCGGAAATGTCCGTGGATGTAGAGAGTGGAAAGCGATGGTCGGCACAAACGGGACAAATGAGCGCAACCTGGCTGACGAGCGCAGCCAGAGTGGCGCAGCACCCGGGGACTGCAAAATAATTGGTAACGTGAGGGGGAGACTACGCAGACCGGAAACGCGCCAATGCGTCCCAACCGTGACATAGGGAACCACCATTTTTTTTTTTTTTTTTTTTAAAACTTCGATGCTGCTGCTTGACTGTGTGGAGAGAATAAAACTTTGGGTGTGACTGGAGTGAGAAGGACTAAAAAACCGGCACCTACCTGTTTGAACCCCGAGTGGGGAATTTTATGACCTCTGTAAGGATGCATGGATCCCTGGTTGAAGATTAACGGCCGAGTACCCAGGGTCTGCAACAATACTCTTTTTTTTTTTTTTTTTTTTTTTGGAAAAAAGAACACAAAACTGGGGTCGTACTGTAGAAAATAATATTGATCGAATCTGGAAAAAAATGATAGCGACAAAGAATAGTGATTAACAGCATGAAACCTGGCCTGTAACTGGTAATGGATGAAAAAACGTAAACCTGAAGCGTAACGGGGAATAAATACATAAGAGAAACGTAAACCTGACAAACGTGACAGGCAACAGACGTGGTACAGTGGATACTTAAGCCTGAAACGTAACAGGCGACAAAAAGTAAAAGAAAAACGTAAGCCTGAAACGTAACAGGCAACAGAAAAGAAAAACGTAAGCCTGAAGCGTAACAGGCAGCAGACATGATAGATTAGAAACGTAAGCCAGAAACGTAACTGGCAACAGAAAAGAAAAACGTAAGCCTGAAACGTAACAGGCAGCAGACATGATAGATTAGAAACGTAAGCCAGAAACGTAACTGGCAACAGAAAAGAAAAACGTAAGCCTGAAACGTAACAGGCAACAGACATGATATATTGGAAACGTAACCCTGAAACAGTCACTGACGGCAAATAATACGTAAGCTTGAAGCGTGACTGGCAACAGATATGGTCTGGGAAAAACGTAAGCCCGTGGCGACATGGGCAACAAATGGTAATGAATAATGCGTAAGCCTGACACGGAACAGGCCACAGACATGTTGGAACATGAAATGACATGCGTGAAACCTGAAGAAAACCCGGCAATGAACATGGTGGGATGACATGGAAGCAAACCCGCCGTGTGACTGGTGACAGAACGGTGACTGAAAAGAAGTATTTACCGAAACATCCGCAGATGTAGCAGAGTGGAACAGGCGGTGGTCGACACGGGCGGAATTTGTTTGGAAAACCCTTGGCAGACGAAAAACATGGCTAGCACGGCCGAAAACCCAGGGTCTGCAACAACAGTCAGAGGGAAGGGGGGGGGGGGGGAGGGCCCGGAGCAGTCCATAGACTGCGCCATTTACCGACCCATAAACCAGGGATCCTTATGCGTCCCTGTGATCTAACGAAATACTCTGGTGGGCTGCGGATGCCCTGCGTTTGTGGGACCTGACGTGGAGGGTAGCGGGAATTGCTGAACGTGCGGTGTGAAGGGTTGACCTGTGGAGTGACTTATCTCTGAAGCGTGAAAGCGTTGAAACTTATTTATTCATTCATTTATCTATATACATATGTATATACATACATGCATAAACACATACATATACACACATATATATACACACATATATACACACACTTTTTATTTTTATTTTTTTTGGCTCTGGATGACAGAGGAGGCAACGTGGGGACCCTGTAGCAGTTACTATGAGCTAAATTGCTCCTGTGTGTGTATGATGAGTGTGAATTGAACTTTGCGCTGCTCCCGTGTGCACCGTGCATTCGTATGAGAGACTTTTTTTTTTTTTTTTTAAACTTTATTGAAAATTAACAACCGCCGGCCGCCGGCCAGCAGCTGCGGCAGAGTGGAAGCGGCACCCGAGCGGCCCTGGCTCTGGACGGACCCGACCCCCGGGTGACCGGGCCGGACCCGCATTGCCCGGTAGGTACGATGAGGGCGGCGGTGGACGAGAGGAGCGCAGACCGGAACCAGGGAGAGATTATGTGACCGCAAGGGGGGGGGGGACACCAACGGCGTTGCCGGGTAGCAGAGACGCCGTGCAGACCGGGGCCGAGCCAGAGGGACAGCCGGCCACGAGACCACAATGGGAAAGCAACCGGACGCTGCGCACCCCGGAGCTTAGGAGGCAGTCGTGCCTTGTGGGTGCAGGAGGAGAACACTAAACTTGTTGCCGGGCAACATGGACGCTGCGGCGGACCTCATGCCCGGCGTCCCACGTGACCCCCCTGTGGACTGTGCCGGGAGCAGAGGTCGGACGTGGGGGAGACGCCTGGAATGGATGCGCCGCGTCGTGGAGGGTGAGTGACGGCAGTGAATGTGACAGAACTTACCCGGCCGTCAAGTGCGGAAGACGGAGGAACCGGAGGCACCATGACGGGACTTACTTACCTGTCTGGCGGCACTGCTGTAAGGGGCGTAACGTACGTGGCGGGAAGGCACCGAAAACGCCCGCACATGAGGAGAGGGCGTGCCTCCTTTTAAGAGCGCCTACGCCCCTCCCACAAATGCAGGCTGACATGTCAGCCTTAAGCTACTTGTGCACTGCAAATGTCCGCCCATCTGCTGTCTACAGCCTATCGTAACATTATTATCCCACAATGGCAGGTGCGCCTTCCTATCAGTTAAGAACGCGTCATTTTACTCACATACTATGCGCTTGCTTCCCTTAGATCCGTCACAGGCTCTGCGACACTGATGCCTCCTCCCCTCAGATTACGTCAGCCGTCACTCTGCCAAGCCGCTCTTCTGACTCCTCCCATCACAGCGATCTGCTGTCACCCAAGGTAAAAGTCTCGATTTCTGATTCCGGATGGTTTATTGTCCTCATATGTCTGTGGAGTATAATATAATCGCAGCTTCACATAGTCACAATAGAATAACTTATGATATCGGCTTCATACAGTCACACTGAAATGATGATCATGTCCATGTCACTTTGTGATGATCTCTGTACATTATGTTCTTACATACATTGCGATACAATGGAGTTATATCTCCTATAATTATCCACAGTCTTTTCTTTTTTACTAGCAGTGGCCGAATATTGGTAATATTTTTTATCTAAGGTTTTACTAGACAACATAACAGTGATTTGTTCTTCTGGGGATAGTCAAAAAATGACAGTGTTCCTACTGTCAGAATGACCTTCGAAGCTCCGCCTTTGTTATGGTCCTTCTTTCGGGGCCAATCCTATTCATTGTGGATAAAATATAACACTTATATAATTTATCTAGAGATTAATATGCCTATAGGTCCTATTGCCATCGTACAGCTATTTCTGTTGCACTTAGGGGATTTAGATGATATTACTGTAACGATGAAATCGATCAGGGCTGTTAATGTACTGGACAGAACCATATTTCTTTGCAAGTATACAAGGGTCTGTAATGATCCCCTATTATGAATTTTTATGGAATCATATATCTATATTACTTTCTTAGTGGTACAATATTATCATGTTAAATGACGGCCGTGTACAAAAAGCCCTCATTCGGGACTTTAGGGCTAAGGGTATGTAGTCTATGGATCCATTTTGCTTTTTCCTGAAGAAGCTTCTGATCCAAATTGCCACTTCTCGGTCCCAATTTGATTTTGGCCAATCCCCAAAATTTTAAGACTTCAAGATTACCACTATGGGTGTACTTAATGTGTCTATAAAGTGAAGTGCCCTTCTCTGTATTTATGGCACTAATATGTCCTGATATTCTCCGTCTAAGTTCCTGTGTTGTTTTGCCCACATATAATTTCGGGCAAATGCACGGCGCCACGTAAATAATGCCACTGCTGCGGCAATTAAAAAAAATCTCTAATTAGATATTCACGTCCATCAGTCGGATTCTTAAATTTCTTTACTCTAGGTACATATTTGCACAATGTGCAATTGCCACATGGAAAAGAACCCACGATGCTAGATTTTAACCAATTTTCACTTTTTGTCTCTCTTGCAGGTAAAAAACTATGAACAAGTTTGTCCCTGAGGTTCTGTCCCCTTCTGTATGTGACGCTGGGGTATGGTGACAATACCGTGCTCAATTCTCCATCGCTGGTAAGTATCTTCCAATGTTTTTTTAGAATCATCATTATTTGTCGATGATTACAGTCATAGGTTCCGATGCATCTCATCTTTTTAGTGTCCCGCGTGGGGTCATTTTTGAGCTTTTGCGATAGTTTTAACATTAGGTGTTCCTTTATAGAATTATTGAATCCCGATTTTAATACAGCATGAATAAAGATATATTTTAGCATTAGTTAGAGACCCCTAAATTTTTTTGGTCTGTTGACCGTACATTACATTGATTATCATATCCCGAGGGTCCCTATTAGGGCGTTAATTTTGATTCAATGTGAGAACAGGGGTTATTTCCCCAACATTTGTGCCCTAACATTGGAAATATTTCCAATTATTTTTGAATGTTATGGCAGGCTTTTTGGCACAGGGCATCAATAAAGACAACTTCACGCAAGAGGCCAATCAGGTATTCTCAAATCAAGCCATTCCCCTAAATAATACGGACATACAAACAGGATTTAAAAACTTGGGCAAAACCTATAAACAATTCTATCGCTTTTGGTGGGAAATAGCTAGCCTTGAAACATATATTAATCAAAAAATTGTTTACAGAGGTCTGAGGAACACTTTAAGACCGAACATCCACACGGATGATCCAGAATATATAAAAGGCTGGGATAATGTGTTCACAGAGAATTCTCTTAGACTTATGAGGTATATGGCTGATTATGAGAAACGCCACTTTGAACGTATCTCAGAGCAATTAAATCAGGAGATAAAAGAAATACTTATGTTCGGACAACATCTGGATTTCAAAAATCAGGAGTCCAGACTACAGAAAAATTTGGAAGGCCTGAAAGAGGAAATAAAAGAAAGAAAACATCGGAAATACATTCGTGATAAATTAGATTTTGACACCGATCGTATATACAGGGAGTGCAGAATTATTAGGCAAGTTGTATTTTTGAGGATTAATTTTATTATTGAACAACAACCATGTTCTCAATGAACCCAAAAAACTCATTAATATCAAAGCTGAATATTTTTGGAAGTAGTTTTTAGTTTGTTTTTAGTTTTAGCTATTTTAGGGGGATATCTGTGTGTGCAGGTGACTATTACTGTGCATAATTATTAGGCAACTTAACAAAAAACAAATATATACCCATTTCAATTATTTATTTTTACCAGTGAAACCAATATAACATCTCAACATTCACAAATATACATTTCTGACATTCAAAAACAAAACAAAAACAAATCAGTGACCAATATAGCCACCTTTCTTTGCAAGGACACTCAAAAGCCTGCCATCCATGGATTCTGTCAGTGTTTTGATCTGTTCACCATCAACATTGCGTGCAGCAGCAACCACAGCTGTCACGAGGGTATCGAGAACCACACCTGACTCCGTTATACCCGGGGTCAGGAAGTCGCAGTGGTTGGCTGCACGCTCTATTTAAGATAGGGCTGTTTTCCTTATGGTAGCTTTCTGGGTTTGCTTTGCAAACCCTTTTGGCTCACTCAGGGATCCGTAGCTCCTTCTCCTCAGCTGTTCCTTGTCCAGCACTCCCAGACCTCCTTATATTCCTCTCTCACACTTCTCTGGTTGCCAGAGATAGAGCTTCCTGCCTGGACATCTATTCTGACCTTCTGGAGCTGTGTTGCTGCGTTCGCTGGTAGTTGGTCCAGAACGCTACCCTCCGGATCCCTGTTGGACCTTTTTGGTCTATTGTGGTCACCCACCTGGGTGTATGTGTTTGTCTGTTTTGTCTGTCCTCTCCCTGGTGTTTCCCTCTTAGTGATAGTGGTGCGGACTAGCGATCCCACCGGCCTGTTCACTATCTAGGGCTCATATTAGGGAAAGCCAGGGTTTAGGCACGCGATCGCCGCACGGGTGAGGAACCCGTCTAGGGACGTCAGGGCAGTCAGGTGCCAGCCGCAAGGTGAGTTAAGGGTCACCACCTTTCCCTCTCCCTTGGGCAGGGCTTTCCCTGTTTTCCTCCCTGTGCGTGTCGTCGGTCATTACAACAGCCTCCCAGACACTGTTCAGAGAGGTGTACTGTTTTCCCTCCTTGTAAATCTCACATTTGATGATGGACCACAGGTTCTCAATGGGGTTCAGATCAGGTGAACAAGAAGGCCATGTCATTAGATTTTCTTCTTTTATACCATTTCTTGCCAGCCACGCTGTGGAGTACTTGGACGTGTGTGATGGAGCATTGTCCTGCATGAAAATCATGTTTTTATTGAAGGATGCAGACTTCTTCCTGTACCACTGCTTGAAGAAGGTGTCTTCCAGAAACTGGCAGTAGGACTGGGAGTTGAGCTTGACTCCATCCTCAACCCGAAAAGGCCCCACAAGCTCATCTTTGATAATACCAGCCCAAACCAGTACTCCACCTTCACCTTGCTGGCGTCTGAGTCGGACTGGAGCTCTCTGCCCTTTACCAATCCAGCCACGGGCCCATCCATCTGGCCCATCAAGACTCACTCTCATTTCATCAGTCCATAAAACCTTAGAAAAATCAGTCTTGAGATATTTCTTGGCCCAGTCTTGGCGTTTCAGCTTGTGTGTCTTGTTCAGTGGTGGTCGTCTTTCAGCCTTTCTTACCTTGGCCATGTCTCTGAGTATTGCACACCTTGGGCTTTTGGGCACTCCAGTGATGTTGCAGCTCTGAAATATGGCCAAACTGGTGGCAAGTGGCATCTTGGCAGCTGCACGCTTGACTTTTCTCAGTTCATGGGCAGTTATTTTGCGCCTTGGTTTTTCCACACACTTCTTGCACCCTGTTGACTATTTTGAATGAAACGCTTGATTGTTCGATGATCACGCTTCAGAAGCTTTGCAATTTTAAGAGTGCTGCATCCCTCTGCAAGATATCTCACTATTTTTGACTTTTCTGAGCCTGTCAAGTCCTTCTTTTGACCCATTTTGCCAAAGGAAAGGAAGTTGCCTAATAATTATGCACACCTAATATAGGGTGTTGATGTCATTAGACCACACCCCTTCTCATTACAGAGATGCACATCACCTAATATGCTTAATTGATAGTAGGCTTTCGAGCCTATACAGCTTGGAGTAAGACAACATGCATAAAGAGGATGATGTGGTCAAAATACTCATTTGCCTAATAATTCTGCACGCAGTGTATAACTGGAAGAATAGACAAAATTATCCATTAAGAAATACTAGATATACCGATTATTCGGAATCCGAAACCTCTGGGGCAGAAACCTCAAATACGAAAGATCTCAATAGAGGTGGTACCAAAAGAAAGGTCCGATACAATAGGATTCGTAATCTAAAGAAAAAAAGTGGAAATCCGTTAAATAATACGTCAGAATGTACTTAGCCGTTACAAGCTGGAGAACCCTCTTTATTGGGTGGCTTTACATTCTCCAGTGCAACTGGTATGGGATCCCAAGTACAAATGGACAATTTAAATCCAACAAGACAAAAAACAATGATGGAAGTTCAGAGTACCCCAGTAACAACATCATTAGCACCTATGCACCTAGGCACAAATATCACAAATACAACAGTGCAACAGATTCAGGGTCAAACAACGTCTGGTCAGCCAAACATTTTTGCGACTCCACCCATAGCCCCCCTTTTTTTAGGACAGAGCAATGTCCAACTAAGGGACAGGGACAAATGGGGATACAACGCAAAATGAATTTGACTGACAAAGGACTGAATGAGTTGGACGGTTTAGGAAATGTAAACCCTGTTAATGAGAGATTCGACAAAGGGGATAAAACAACAGAAAATTTACAGACGACCCAGATCATTAATCTGTCAGCACTGTCCTTATCCAAGGCACAAATTGCTTTATTAAAAAGAGGACTCACATTCACGCCTGTACCACGATTTGACAAGTTTAGTTGGGTGAAGGATATTAATTTATTCGCACGTAAGCTAGCACTGCACAAACAATTTGCCAGGACAACATCCGATACTGGCAAATTTATCCAGAAAGAACAACAAGCATTGTATACCTTAGAGAGTCTGCAGATGGAAAGTGAGGGCTTCTATTCTGAAATCACACCCCCACTGACAGTTTCAAAGAAGAAGACCGGCACTTCGCAGATGTAGATCACAATGTAGACCCCCACTGACAGATCTTAAACCCAGATCAAAATGGACTCCCCCTTTCTCACAGTTAAAAAATATTGAAACCTTTGTAGACCTGGTGTCTCAAGAGATCAATAAATTAAAAATTAAAACAGACATGATCCTAGAAAATTTGACATTTGAGGAATCTTTTGCTCTTGAAGAACTGAGGTCCAACAAGGATATAGTGGTGAAAGCAAGTGACAAAGGGGGGAACATAGTGATACTAGATAGGGCAGAATATGATCAGATGGTGAATAGATTATTGTCGGATAAGGAAATATATGAGGTCCTCAAAGAGAATCCAACAAATAGGTATCTAAGTGAATTGCAGAAGATTCTGAAAACAGCAATGGATCAATGCTTGATATCCAAAGAAGAATTTGAATTCCTGAATAACAAAAACCCCACGACTGTGACATTTTATGCACTGCCAAAGGTGCATAAAAATAAAAACACAATACCTGGGCGTCCAATAGTCTCAGGGAATGATTCCTTGACTCATCGGGCAAGCGAATACGTGGACGCAGTACTTAGACCTTTTGTTACATCATTACCTTCATATATAAGGGACACAACTGATGTACTGACCAGAATCAGTGGTATCTCATTATCGGCGTCTACGTTTTTAGCTAGCCTGGACGTGGAAGTGCTATATAGTAATATCGAGCATGAATTAGGGATCAAAGCTACTAAATACTTTCTGGATACTAAAAGCACCTTTTGTACTTACTCTACTGAAATTAATATTGACTCACAATTATTTTCTGTGTACCGGTGCCTTTTATCAGCAGATGAAGGGTACCGCTATGGGGACACCGTGTGCACCGAATTTTGAAAATTAGTTTTTGGGGTGGTGGGAGGACACAATAGTTTTTTCTGATACACTTGCACGATTCACTAGTCACATTTTATTTTGGGGTAGATTTATTGATGATGTTTTGTTATTTTGGGAGGGCAAAAGACAAGAATTTATTGAGTTTGTTAATACATTGAACCAAAATGACATAGGGATGCATTTTACCTATGACATCCATCCAGATGAAATCTGCTTCTTGGATTTAACAATCCAAAAAGGAGAAGAGGGTCATATCCTAACAGAGATCTACCAGAAACCGACCTTAACAAACAGTCTCCTCCACTGGTCAAGTTGGCATCCAACCACATTGAAGAACGGAATACCAGTTGGACAATATTTAAGAGCGAGGAGAAATTGTACCACTTAGGAGGCCTTCAAAAAAGAAGCGGATGAGCTCTTCAAACGTTTTAGAGCAAGGGGTTATCCACAGAAAAGTTTAAAAAGGGCATTTAATCACGCGAAAAGTGTAAAAAGAGAGGATTTATTATCCCAAAAGCGCAAAAATGACCCCACGCGGGACACTAAAAAGATAAGATGCATCGGAACCTATGACTGTAATCATCGACAAATAATGATGATTCTAAAAAAACATTGGAAGATACTTACCAGCGATGGAGAATTGAGCACGGTATTGTCACCATACCCCAGCGTCACATACAGAAGGGGACAGAACCTCAGGGACAAACTTGTTCATAGGTTTTTACCTGCAAGAGAGACAAAAAGTGAAAATTGGTTAAAATCTAGCATCATGGGTTCTTTTCCATGTGGCAATTGCACATTGTGCAAATATGTACCTAGAGTAAAGAAATTTAAGAATCCGACTGATGGACGTGAATATCTAATTAGAGATTTTTTTAATTGCCGCAGCAGTGGCATTATTTACGTGGCGTCCTGCACTTGCCCGAAATTATATGTGGGCAAAACAACACAGGAACTTAGACGGAGAATATCAGGACATATTAGTGCCATAAATACAGAGAAGGACACTTCACCTTATAGACACATTGCGTACACCCATAGTGGTAATCTTGAAGTCCTAAAATTTTGGAGATTGGCCAAAATCAAATTGGGACCGAGCAATTTGGATCAGAAGCTTCTTCAGGAAAAAGCAAAATGGATCCATAGACTACATACCCTTAGCCCTAAAGGCCTGAATGATGGCTTTTTGTACACGGCCGTCATTTAACATGATAATATTGTACCACTAAGAAAGTAATATAGATATATGATTCCATAAAAATTCATAATAGGGGATCATTACAGACCCTTGTATACTTGCAAAGAAATATGGTTCTGTCCAGTACATTAACAGCCCTGATCGATTTCATCGTTACAGTAATATCATCTAAATTCCCTAAGTGCAACAGAAATAGCTGTACGATGGCAATAGGACCTATAGGCATATTAATCTCTAGATAAATTATATAAGTGTTATATTTTATCCCACAATGAATAGGATTGGCCCCGAAAGAAGGACCATAACAAAGGCGGAGCTTCGAAGGTTATTCTGACAGTAGGGACACTGTCATTTTTTGCCTATCCCCAGAAGAACAAATCACTGTTATGTCGTCTAGTAAAACCTTAGATAAAAAAAATTACCAATATTCGGCCACTGCTAGTAAAAAAGAAAAGACTGTGGATAATTATAGGAGATATAACTCCATTGTATCGCAATGTATGTAAGAACATAATGTACAGAGATCATCACAAAGTGACATGGACATGATCATCATTTCAGTGTGACTGTATGAAGCCGATAGCATATGTTATTCTATTGTGACTATGTGAAGCTGCGATTATATTATACTCCACAGACATATGAGGACAATAAACCATGCAGAATCAGAAATCGAGACTCTTACCTTGGGTGACAGCAGATCGCTGTGATGGGAGGAGTCAGAAGAGCGGCTTGGCAGAGTGACGGCTGACGTAATCTGAGGGGAGGAGGCATCAGTGTCGCAGAGCCTGTGACGGATCTAAGGGAAGCAAGCGCATAGTATGTGAGTAAAATGACGCGCTCTGAACTGATAGGAAGGCGCACCTGCCATTGTGGGATAATAATGTTACGATAGGCTGTAGACAGCAGATGGGCGGACATTTGCAGTGCACAAATAGAGGTCAATGAGAGCGCGTGTACGCTAAGGACCCCACTTTCCCTGACGAAGCCACGCCAGTGGCGAAACATGTCGGGAGGGGTGCTATAGTTCAGTGCTAAGTTTTAGGCAGAATACAGTGAGAAGGCAATAAGGAGCAACAGGAATAGTCTTAGATGAGATAGGAACAGACAAACGACAAAGTGTTAATACCAATCAAGCTAAGATCTAGCTGATTAGGAATATCAGGCAGAGTAAAGAGTTAACAGAAAATAGGAGAGACCTTTCAATCCAGCCACATTGTTGCAATCAAGTGCCAACATACAGTACTAGCAACACAAGAAGGTCACCATATAAGTATTGTCAATTGTTGCAAAAAGTTGCAACCACCTCTAAATTGTCACACGCTAGATATACTGAGTGTCTCGAACAGTTGAGACGTGTGGTCGACTGTGAACAAGCGGCCACGCTCTAGCAACATGTTGGACTGAGGGGGTACAAAATAAAAACCATAAACTCCTACCCTGCCAACACTCCACTGCAATGTGACGGTAGTGACAGTTATATCAATTTCTGTCATAAACCAATGATACATCAACACAAAAAACTGTTCCTTTGCTCCAAGTACCTTCATGGGTGATTCACCATGATAGGTATATATACAAATAAATGTTGACTGGGACTATATCCCTGAGTTGCTGGTAGCAACAACCAACAGTGGAATGTTGAATATATATGAAAACCTAATATATATCACACCTCACTGTACTCTGAAAGTTTTAACATTAGGTGTTCCTTTATAGAATTATTGAGTCACGATTTTAATACAGCATGAATAAAGATATATTTTAGCATTAGTTAGAGACCCCTAAAGGGATTTTTTTGGTCTGTTGACCGTACATTACATTGACTCTCCTCATAGCAATTCAAACGGCGATTGTTCTTAATTTATCAACAGGGAGACTATCTTGATTATTAGCACATGGAGTTTAGTTGCCTCTTATTAGCAAAAAATGAGGTGCCTCACTAGGAGGGGGAGTGAAGACAGAGATGTTGCAATTGAAAAGCTTCTCTGGGGTTGAAAGGAGGAGGAGGAGGAGGAATGCTGGGACCCCTGGCTCCAAGGCATAGTGGTGACCTTGGCATCACCCTGGTGTGACTAAGAGGAGGAGTGAGCCATCCAGTCCATATTGTCATTCCTTTTGTTCTAAATTATAATGTAGCACCTATCGGAAGCCAGGGAGAACTGTGGCCTACTGCCAGTAGTACTATTTCTACTGGCTGGATGGTGCTGGTACTGCTATTTGCACCACTATAGCCACTCACATTCTGATGAGAAGACATGGGTCTTTCGCTTTCCACTCTTCTGCTTACCAGATATTACAGTTGTGTTCAAAATTATTCAACCCCCCAATGCTGTAAAGGGTTTTAGGGAATTTAGTGTACATTTGTAATTGTGTTCAGAATGAAATCTTACATGGACTTTTTAAAGAGCCAAATGCAACTAAAATGACATCAATTGTTTGTGTAATACAGTATTAAATGTTTTTTTTTGTGATTTCTTCATTGACACAATTATTCAACCCCTTAAAGTCTACCACTCTTAAGAACAGAGGTTCATTCAAGTGTTTTCGATCAGGTATTGAAAACACCTGTGGATGTCAAGGAGCAGCAATCAAGCATAATAAGCAACAATTAGGCAGATTTAAAAGGACTGTGATACTCAGCTCCTTCTAGACATTTACTGGTGTGTTTACAAACATGGTGAAGTCAAGAGAATGGTCCAGGAAGACAAGAGAAGAGGTGATTTCTCTTCACAGGAAGGGCAATGGCTATAAGAAGATTTAAACATAGATGTTAAACATACCAAGAGACACCATAGGAAGCATCATTCGCAAATTCAAGGCAAAGGGCACTGTTGAAACGCTACCTGGTCGTGGCAGAAAGAAGATGCTGACTTTGACTGCTGTACGCTACCTGAAGCGCAAAGTGGAGAAAAGTCCCCGTGTGACTACTGAGGAACTGAAAAAAGATTTGTCAGATGTGGGTACTGAATTTTCAGCTCAGACAATAAGGCGCACACTGCGTAATGAAGGCCTCCATGCCAGAACTCCCAGGCGCACCCCCTTGCTGTCTCCAAAGAATAAGAAGAGTCGACTGCAGTATGCCAAAAGTCATGTGGACAAACCACAAAAGTTTTGGGATAGTGTTCTGTGGACTGATGAAACAAAATTAGAACTGTTTGGGCCCATGGATCAACGCTATGTTTGGAGGAGGAAGAACAAGGCCTATGAAGAAAAGAACACCTTGCCTACTGTGATGCATGGCGGGGGGTCAATCATGCCTTGGGGCTGTTTTGCTTCTACAGGTACAGGGAAGCTTCAGCGTGTGCAAGGTACCATGAATTCTCTTCAATACCAGGAGATATTGGATGAACATGTGATGCAGTCCGTCACAAACCTGAGGCTTGGGAGACGTTGGACCTTTCAACAGGACAATGATCCCAAGCATACCTCCAAGTCCACTAGAGCATGGTTGCAGATTAAAGGCTGGAACATTTTGAAGTGGCCATCGCAGTCACCAGACTTAAATCCGATTGAGAACCTCTGGTGGGACTTAAAGAAAGCAGTTGCAGCGCGCAAGCCTAAGAATGTGACTGAACTGGAGGCTTTTGCCCATGAAGAATGGGTGAAGATACCCGTAGATCGCTGCAAGACACTTGTGTCAAGCTATGCTTCACATTTAAAAGCTGTTATAACTGGAAAAGGATGTTGTACTAAGTACTAAGATTGAATGTCACTTGGGGGTTGAATAAAACTGATAATGATGTGATCACAGAAAAGACATTTGTGGTTATTTCATTATAAATGTTATGTTATATTTGTCTGACTTACAAGTGCCTCTTTGATTTAATTGTAAACAAGATGACTGAAATGATCAAAATCAATGTCAAAGTGGCCAAAACACTCAATTTCAGTGGGGGTTGAATAATTTTGAACACAACTGTATATGAAAAGTCACAGGTTTGGTACACAGATTATTACACGGTACTCACAAAATTTAGTTTTTTCAGTAATTTACAGAGAAAGACACAATTAGATGTCCTTCCCCTTCTACAAACAAACTGCACACTGGTATTCACAATTTACAATGTTAATACAATGTGTTAACTGAAACTAGCTGGATGGCTGGTGCTGGTACTGCTATTTGCACCTCTACAGCCACTTACATTCTGACTCTCAGATGAGAAGACATGGGTCTTTCGCTTTCCACTCTTCTGCTTACCAGACATTTTTAAAAAAAGATCTATATATGAAAAGTCACAGGTTTGGTACACAGATTATTAAATTGTACTCACAAAATTGTGTTTTTTCAGTAATGTACAGAGAAAAGCACGATTAGATGTCCCTCCCCTTGTACAAACATACTGCACACTGGTATTCACAATTTACAGTTGTGATACAATGTGTTAACATGAAACTGGCATATTAATGTAGTTATTTAAAACACCAGGTTCACTGAAACTGTAAGTATATTGATGTAATGCAATGTGTGAAATGAAACTGCTACATTAATGCAATTACTATAGTACAATAAGTTAATGGAAACTGCATGGTATCTTGACGCAATACAATGTGTTAACTGAAACTACTATATCAATACAGTTATTGCAGCACAATACTTTCACTAAAACTGCAGGAATCTAATAAAATGAGTTTACAGAAACTACTATATTAACCCCTTTAAGTATTATCATATACATGTATGTGATAATGTGTAAGGGAATGTATGGACTGGGCTGCTGGGGTGAGCCAGCTCCATACATGGCGGGTGCTGGCTATACAATGACAGGGAATGGTGATCACTCGAAATCCTGTCATTTAACCTCTCAGATGCTGCAATCAAAAGTGTAGATAGAGTGGCAGAATGCCATTCACTCTAATAAATCTCTATAAGGGTGAATGGGACAAGGGATCAAAAGATCAGCCACCCTAAGTTGGTTAAATGCTTTTTATGAAACAATTAAAAGTTTATATCACCCTCTTTTCCCAATTTTACATATAAAATAAATATGCAATAAAAAAAACATATTTGTATTGCTAGGTCCAAAAATGCCTGACCTATTAAAATATAAAATCATTTTGGTGTGCGGTGTGCGCCGTAATTGAAAAAAAATGTAAACACCATGATTCACCATTTTTATCACCTTATCCCCTCAAAAAATTTAGTGGTCAAAAAGTCATGTATACCACAAAAATTATACCAATAAAAACTACCGTTCGTTACGCAAAGAACAAGCCCTCATACAGCCCCATGGATGGAAATTTTAAATAGTTATGGCTGTCAGAAAATGTTGATGCCAATAATTAACCCATAGAATATGGATGTCATGTCACTTTTAGCACACAGTGAACGCAGTAATGTCAAAACCCGAAGTCGAATCTGTTCCGAATTTCAGGGAAAATTAAATTAAATGCGAATTTCCTTGCACTTCATTGTAACGAATCACAATCTTTCCTAACATGGCGGCTAGCCGGCTACAATGGCGGCTACAAGGGCGGCTAAAATGGCGGCTACACGTGTGAGGACATGGGGCAAGGAACTCTGGGAAGGCGGGATGACCCATAATGCCATGCATGCAGCTAATCAGCAGCCAGCCAGCAGGGTGATGTCACAGGCCTATAAATACGGCAGCCATCTTAGATTATGCCATTCACTATCGCACTTTTTTCAGGGACAGACGTGTATGCAGGCGCCAGGGAGAGTGAAAGAAAAACAAATTGTTAAAAAAAAAAAGGAAAGAAGCGATTTACTAGTGCAGGGAAAGGATAGTGAGAGTAATCATTTCACAGGCACGGAGAGACGTGCAGATGCTAGGGAGAGTCATAGGAAAATCTTCATTGTGAAAAAAAGCGATTTACAAGTGCAGGGAACTTGGGGATCTAGATAGTCTCATAATGCAGCTCTGTCATTCCAGCAATTAGTTATTGAAGAACAAGTGCTATGTTGAAAAGCCTTTAGTGGCTTTTATCTGTGGAAAAAGATTAATATATAGGCAGGTCAATTTTGCTGTTAACTGTGCTGATATCATTTAGTGGCCTATTTCAATACAATACGAGAAATATTTACGCAGGTCACTTTTGTTGTTATTTGCGCTAAAAGCGTTTATTGCCATATTTCTAGAGAAAAATAGACTAAGGCTACTTTCACACTTGCGGCAGAGTGATCCAGCAGGCAGTTCCGTCGCTGGAACTGCCTACCGGATCAGGCAATCTGCATGCAAATAGACAGCATTTGAAGATGTATCCTTCTCACAAATGCATTGGAAGAACGGATCCTTCTCACAAATACATTGCAAGAACGGATCCGTCTCTATTTTTTTTTCACATTTTTACAGGTCTGCGCATGCGCATTGCGGCATTTTTAATGCTGGATCCGGCACTAATATTTTTCAATGTAAATTAATGTTGGATACGGCATTCTGGCAACTGATCCAGAACTTTGGACAGATATTACCGCAGAATGCTGCGGAATTTCCTCCGTCGAAAACGCCGTTCAGTGACTGAACTGAAGACATCCTGATGCATCCTGAACTGATTTCTCTCATTTCAGAATGCATGGGGATGAAAATGATCCGTTTTTTTTCCAGTATTGAGCCCCTATGACGGAACTCAGTGCCAGAAAAGAAAAACGCTACTGTGAAAGAACCCTAAGTTCATATTTGCTGTCATTTGCAGTAAAAGCGTTTCTTGTCATACAGTATTTTGCTACAATACAAGAAAAATAGACGCAGGTCACATTTGGTGTCATTTGCGCTAAAAGCATTTCTTGTCATATTTCACTACAATAAGAGAAAAATAAACACAGTTCACATTTGGTATTATTTGTGCAAAAAGTTTTTATTGCCTTATTTCTAGAGAAAAAGAGAAAAATTGTCTTAGTTCATATTTGGTGTTATTTGCGCTAAAAGCGTTTATTGCCATATTTCTAGAGAAAAAGAAAAAAAATAGATTAAGTTCATATTTGCTGTCATTTGCGCTAAAAGAGTTTCTTGTCATATTTCACTACAATACTAAAAAAAAAACGTTGTTCACTTTTGGTGTTATTTGCACTAAAAGCGCTTATTGCCATATTTCTATTGAAAAAGAGAAAAATAGATTAGGTTCATATTTGCTGTTATTTGTGCTAAAAGCATTCATTGCCATATTTATAGAGAAAAAGAGAAAAATAGACTTACTTCATATTTAGTGTTATTTGCGCTAAAAGCATTTCTTGTCAAATTTCACTGCAATACGAGAAAAATAAACGTAATTCACTTTTGTTGTCATTTGTGCTAAAAGCGTTTCCTGTCATATTTCACTACAATACAAGAAAAATAGACATAGTTCGCATTTGGTGTTATTTGCGCTAAAACCGTTTATTGCCATATTTATAGAGAAAAAGAGAAAAATAGACTTAGTTCATATTTGGTGTTATTTGCGCTAAAAGCGTTTCTTGTCATATTTCACTACAATACGAGAAAAATAGACGGAGTTCACATTTGGTGTTTGTGCTAAAAGCGTTTATTGCCATATTTCTAGAGAAAAAGAGAAAAATAGATTAAGTTCATATTTGCTGTCATTTGCGCTAAAAGCGTTTCTTGTCATATTTCACTACAATACGATAAAAATAAATGGAGTTCATATTTGGTGTTATTTGCGCTGAAAGCGTTTCTTGTCATATTTCACTGCAATACGAGAAAAATAAATGTAGTTCACTTTTGGTGTTATTTGCACTAAAAGCGCTTATTGCCATATTTCTAGCGAAAAAGAGAAAAATAGATTAAGTTCATATTAGCTGTCATTTGCGCTAAAAGAGTTTCTTGTCATATTTCACTACAATACGAAAAAAATATTTACAGTTCACATTTGGTGTTATTTGCGCTAAAAGCGTTTATTGCCATATTTCTAGAGAAAAATGTAAAAATATTTGCAGTTCACATTAGGTGTTATTCGCGCTAAAAGCGTTTATTGCCACATTTCTAGAGAAAAAGAGAAAAATTGTCTTAGCTCATATTTGGTGTTATTTGCGATGAAAGCGTTTCTTGTTATATTTTAATACAATACGAGAAAAATAGACGTAGTTTGCATTTAGTTTTATTTGCGCTAAAAGCGTTTATTGCCATATTTCTAGAGAAAAAGAGAAAAATATATTAAGTTCATATTTGCTGTCATTTGCGCTAAAAGCGTTTCTTGTCATATTTCACTACAAGAAAAATAGACGCAGTTCACATTTGGTGTCATTTGCGCTAAAAGCGTTTATTGCCATATTTCACTACAATACGGGAAAAATAGAAGAAGTTCACATTTGGTGTTATTTGCGCTAAAAGCGTTTATTGCCATATTTCTAGAGAAAAATAGAAAAATAGACTTAGTTCATATTTGGTGTTATTTGCGATGAAAGCGTTTCTTGTCATATTTCACTACAATACGGGAAAAATAGACGAAGTTCACATTTGGTGTTATTTGCGCTAAAAGCGTTTATTGCCATATTTCTAGAGAAAAATAGAAAAATTGTCTTAGTTCATATTTGGTGTTATTTGCGATGAAAGCGTTTCTTGTCATATTTCACTACAATACGAGAAAAATAAATGTAGTTCACTTTTGGTGTTATTTGCGCTAAAAGCGCTCATTGCCATATTTCTAGCGAAAAAGAGAAAAATAGAATAAGTTCATATTAGCTGTCATTTGCACTAAAAGAGTTTCTTGTCATATTTCACTACAATACAAGAAAAATATTTGCAGTTCACATTTGGTGTTATTTGGGCTAAAAGCGTTTATTGTCATATTTCTTGAGAAATTTTTTTAATTATTTGCAGTTCACATTAGGTGTTATTTGCGCTAAAAGCGTTTATTGCCATATTTCTAGAGAAAAAGAGAAAAATATACTTAGATCATATTTGCTGTCATTTGCGCTAAAAGCATTTCTTGTCATATTTCACTACAATACGAGAAAAATAAATGTAGTTCACTTTTGGTGTTATTTGCGCTAAAAGCGCTTATTGCCATATTTCTAGCGAAAAAGAGAAAAATAGATTAAGTTCATATTAGCTGTCATTTGCGCTAAAAGAGTTTCTTGTCATATTTCACTACAATACAAGAAAAATATTTGCAGTTCACATTTGGTGTTATTTGCGCTAAAAACGTTTGTTGTCATATTTCTAGAGAAAAAGAGAAAAATTGTCTTAGCTCATATTTGGTGTTATTTGCGATGAAAGCGTTTCTTGCTATATTTCACTACAATACGAGAAAAATAGACGTAGTTCGCATTTGGTGTTATTTGCGATGAAAGCGTTTATTGTCATATTTCTAGAGAAAAATTGAAAAATATTTGCAGTTCACATTTGGTGTTATTTGCGCTAAAAGCATTTATTGCCATATTTCTAGAGAAAAAGAGAAAAATTGTTAATATTTGGTGTTATTTGCGATGAAAGCGTTTATTGTCATATTTTTAGAGAATAATAGAAGAATACTTACTTAGAAATCGTTTAGTGGGGGCGTGGCTAGGTGCTGACTGAAAAAGACATCTTTCACCTCTGCTCTGTCTGACTGACAAAATCCTGCGCCATCCGCCCTAAATACTTATTCAGAAGACCTCAGTTATAAGTTATCGGGGAAATTCACATCACCTGCTCCAGAACGAGACCATCCTGAGGCCAAAGAACAGCTCCTGTCCCGAATTACAACCGAGGCCTGGTGTACAGGACAATCCATGGCCTAGATTTGGATCGGTGTATTGGAGCATTCAGCCGTTCGCTACTAAGAACGGCTCAAGTCTTACACAGCTGCCGAATCTGCACAAGGTACATTACCTTCCAAAGCCAGGTCCGTGCTGTTTAGGCTGGCATAACACCTTACTGGAAAAGTCACAAGGTCCGTGTCGACGCCATTTTGGAGTGCCGGCTCCCAAGACGGAACGTACTGAAATTCGGAGTTAGAAGACCTGGGCCATACAGGACCTCCCTGCCTAAAACAGTACAATAAACGGTGGGTTCCGGAAGAGCAGAAGGTCTAGAGACTTAGACTCACAGGCTCATAGACCCTCTCACGGCCAAATATCACCTTATGAAGCACAGCATAGTTTTTCCCACGTTACCTACCTTTACTGCTGTGCAGAAGCTAATATATTTAAACTAAATTAATCCAGGCAGTAATGTTTGGGTTATTTGGGATATAATATTATCTCTCAGAGGCCGCTTCTCCAAGCAACATATTTAAAGGGCCATCGACCCAATTTGTTACAGCCCAGCTCTGTAGAAATACTATCCTCAGACATTAATATCCTCACCGGATGTAAATCTTCTGCATGTTATAAAGTCTGTTAAAGTTGGTTTTATGCATTACAATCTTTATTATATTTATGCTTTCTCTTATGTTGTCTGACTTTTCGGTTGACCTGCTCCTTTCACACATCAGACTCCCTCCTTACTTAGGGAAGTACTTTAGCCATGCTTCACATTTTTGTTGCATAATGGTATACCTGTCCATACGTATGCAATACGTATGGACAGGTATACTATTATGCAACAAAAATGGGAAGCATGGCTAAAGTACTTCCCTAAGTAAGGAGGGAGTCGGATGTGTGAAAGGAGCAGGTCAACCGAAAAGTCAGACAACATAAGAGAAAGCATAAATATAATAAAGATTGTAATGCATAAAACCAATTTAGTATTGCCAGAAAAGATTAGTGATACATGTAATTAAAGATATGTTCTCATTGTATATGTAATAAAGATTCACTTTTCTTTATTCATTTAATGTTAAAGTTAACAAAGATTTAAGAAGGCACTTTTGTGTATATGTTTATTTTATTTTACTGCAATTTATTCTGATACATGCATAATCAATTATATTTGAAATGTAGATTATGTGTTCCCACCTCATGTGATATGAAGTAATATTACATGTAAAAAATTAAATTTTCTGTATGTTATATTGAAATTTCTTTGAAAATTCTAATAAAAAATTATTTTGTTCTAATAAAGTCTGTTAAAGTTGGACATCTCTGTTTTTAGAATTAACTATGTGGTGAGCCCTCAAAACTGATGAAGTAGTGAGTAAAGCTGCAACAGGGGCTTGATCATACGCAAATATGGTGAAAGTGGGCAGATAGAGGGGGGCTTATCAAGACTCTCACAAACAGCCCAGAGTTCCCTCCCTATCACAATCTGACCTTGATAGATTTATGATGAAAAAAAGCCAAGGTAATCAGGGGGCTCCTTCCTCCACCCCCAAAAGCAACCCTCAACGCCAGTCAATTTCTCATCAAGATAGAGAAAGTGATGATGATGATTTGGCTGATGCATCTGCAGATTTACCAATCTCTAGATCATTCATCTCCCAAGTGTAATCTAAAGCATTAAATCCAGTTTTGGAAGAACTATCTGAAATCAAAAGAGAAATAAGGCAAGTGGGTCAAAGAGTTGAAGTACTGGAATCTACTCAAACGGCCTTTACTGATTACACCAATAAAAATTATAATACTCTCTCTGTATACCAACAGCACATTAACTATCTTTAGGATTACATTGAGGACCAAGATAATAGAGGCAGAAGGAATAATATACGCATCAGAGGAGTTCCAGAGACTGTAGCTTTGGATGCTATTCCCACTGCAGTAAGAGAGATATGCAAAGTGTTGCTGGGTGAAGATTATCCTGTTCCAATCATCATTGAAAGGGCCCACCTAGCTCTACGCCCTAAACCTAAAACTGGAGTTCCCCCAAGAGATATCATATGCAAACTATTGAATTTTGCACAAAAAGATCTAGTAATGAAAAGAGCAAGAGAAAGCGAAAACATTGAATATAAAGGATCTCAAATACTTCTGTTCCAAGATCTCGCCCCTGCTACTCTAAATAAGAGACATGCTCTTAAACCTCTCACAGATCAACTGAGACACAGTTGGCTGTTCCCATTTGGGATGCTGATTACCTGGAAAGACAAGAAATACATCTTAAGGTTGCCGAAAGATCTTCCAGATATTCTTGCAGCACTTGAGATTCAAGATGTGGACATTCCTGACTGGTCAGCCACTAATGATGTTCTCATTCCACCTGACATCCTGCCTCCAACTTCATGGGAAACTGTGGGAGGTGGCAAATCCCAAAGATCTAAGAAAAAACAAGGAAAATTAACTCCCAGACGCATTATTTCAGAGGAGGACTAACCATTCTCCCGTCATTTATACTTAATTGATTATAATTGCTAGTCTGTGCAACAAAATACAATGACGCAACTTGTTGAGTACCCAGATTCTCCCTATGGCCCTTTCTTTCCCTTTAACAACTTGAGATCAACCTTTGATCTGGCCGTGGGGTCTGTGTACTCTGCAATCTGAGTGTTGTGATATCATAGTTCAGATGTCTCTTTTATAATAAGTTTCTTTTTTATCAGAAAGACTAGCTCTTACTGTATTAGCTATCTACATATAACACTCACTTCTTTGTCTAATCTCTTTTTGTATTATTGTTCTAAGATTTAGTTTTTTCCTCTCCTGTCGGCCCTGAGTTAATCTTGGGACCTGGTACTTCTGGCACTGGTTGGAAGTACAGACCTAGTAAGGTCCCACAAAGGGATATTACAAATCCCTAGTTATTATTTCAAGTAGAGGATTGTTTTATATTATTGTTTGATGACGTTTTTTCTTTTTACCATAAAGCTCTTCCCTACCCCACTTGCAAGTCCTTTAAGTTTGTGTCGCCGACAACTCATCCTTCTGATAGTAGAACTGTTGCAGACCCAGGCAACCAGGGGTATGTAAATGTAGCCCTCACACTCCATAGACACTGCCATGGCTGATATGCGTATAGCTACATATAATGTGAGAAGTTTAAGGACACCTGCAAAAAGAAGCCAGATTTTTAATTACTTACATAAAGAAAAAACTCAGGTCATCCTTTTACAAAAAACGCTCTTTAAAAATAATAGGATCCCGAATTTGTCGAGATCTTATTATAATTTGTGGTTCCATAGCTCCTCTACTTCCTCAAATAGACTAGGAGTGAGTATAGGTTTCCACAAACATGTAGATTTTAACATGACTGAAGTGAAATCAGACCCTAAGGGTCGTTTTGTATTAGTAAAAAGGGACAATAAACACTCAAATGTATACATTTGTTAATTTCTATGCTCCTAATGTAGCCCAGAAAATATGGTTTGAGAATACCTGGCAAATGTTTGAGGAATTAATGTCGCCCTTAATCTGCAGATAGATACCTCGTCAGGAAGGTTGTCTATTCCCTCAAAAACACTCAACCGCATAAAAAAAATAATATGTGGTTGCAGTCTTATAGACGCATGGAGATCAAATAACCCCAGGGAGAGAGATTTCTCCTTTTTCTCTTCTCCTCACAATACATACCATAGATTAGACTATATATTAGTTCCTGCATCCCAAATCCACTTATGTACAGAGATCCATATTAGTACTATGGTACACTCGGATCATGCCCCAGTGTTCCTCACATGGAAAACACCAGACACTCATCCCAAAACATACATTTGGAGACTAAATGAGACACTGTTAGATAACTCACGATAAAATAGAGGGGAAGCTAAAATAATTTTTCTCTCTAAACAGATCAGATGTAGTTTCTCCACACTTGATTTGGGAAGCTCATAAATCAGTTATTAGAGGTGATTTTATCTCAATCGCTTCCCATCTAAACAAACAGAGACGTGCCAGAATACCCGAGCTTTATGACAAAATATCCAAATTGGAATCCGAACATAAATGCTCCCAGAATAAACATCGCCTACTGGAACTTTCCTCAGCTAGGGATGAGCTCAGGGAGCTCTTAAATAAACAGTCGGCAAAGCTATATCTATCTCTGAAACAGAATTTTTTTGCGCATGGCAACAAACCTACAAAGTTTATGCTGGCTTTAATAAGACAAGGTAAATGAAAGTCTAGAATCTTGGCTATTCTAAACGAAGATAAGAAGATGGTAATGGAAGACTTGGAGATAGCAGAGGCTTTTCAGTGTTTCTACTCAGCTCTGTATAATATAGATGTGTCAGATCCTGATGGTCTTAGAGAGAAAAAATTTGAAATGACTAAAGAGTTTCTCAGTAAAATTTTGCTTCCTACTTTAACCCCTGATCAAGCTGCAGGTCTGTGCTTACCAATAAAAACTTCAAAAATCTCAAACTATAAAAACAAATGGCCAAAGGAAAATCTCCCGGACCAGACGACCTTCCAATGCTTTACTATCTCTCCTTTCAAGAGACCCTCATGCCTCATCTGCTTAATACCTTTAATGCAGCACTATCTGGCATGGCATTCCCCTCTCAAACAGTTAATGCCCACATCACTCTAATTCCCAAACCACAAAAGGATTCAAGCTTGTGTTCCAGTTACAGACCCATTTCTTTGCTAAATTTAGACATTAAAATGTACGCTAAGATATTGGTCTATAGAATAAAACCCCTATTAAAAGATATCATACACCCAGATCAAACTGGTTTCATTCCTGGACGTGAGGGCAAAGATAATACTTATAAAATTATAAATTCAATTGCATTAGCAAAAAAAGAGAGAATCCTTTTGTGGTTCTGGGAACAGATGCTGAAAAGGCCTTCAATAGAGTGGCATGGGCCTTTGTAAAAAGTACACTGTCCAAGCTAGGCTTCCCTGACCCTTTCATCAAGGCCATTTTCACCATGTATATCTCTCCGAGTGCAAATATTAAGGTAAACGACATATTCTCTTTCAAACAGTCAAGATCAACAATGGGACAAGACAAGGCTGCCCTCTCTCACTAGTTCTCTTTATACTCACAGTTAATCCTCTTTTACAATACATTAGACAAACTAATGAGATAAGAGCTATGATCTGTGGGGGCTTGGAGATTAAACAAGCGGCATATTGTGATGACCTATTGTTAATGGTCTCTAACCCATCACAGGCCTTTCCAGCTATAATTAGGATTTTCACCTCATTTGGATTCATTTCAAATTTCAAAATAAATGTATCTAAATCACTAGCTATGAGTATTAATCTATCATCTAAACTCTTACAAAAACTTAAAGCAAACTCCCCATTTGAATGGACGCATTCCTACATAAAATTCCTGGTAATAAATATTACGCCAGAATTGTCCAAATTATATGAAGCTAATTTATAATCTCTAGATGTGTGATTATACAAGAAAATGCCTACAAAGTGCTCACTAGGTGGTATTTGACCCCAGTGAGATTGAGTCTGATGTACGGTGATACACCGGACAGGTGTTGGAGATGTCTATTGGAGAGGGGTTCCTTTCTACACATCTGGTGGACATGCCCCATAATTAAAGTCTATTGGGAATCAGTTTTCAGGTTGACAAGAGATATCCTTGAGTTAAATGACGTTCTCCTTACTGTATGTCCTAAAATCACCCTTCTAACTTTATTACCAAACACTTTAGCAAAACCTAATATTTCCCTTCTGAAAATCCTGCTGGCAACCACGAGACTATTGATTGCCTGAAATTGGAAATTGATTACTCAACCATCGATTTCTCATTGGAGAGAAAAGGTAGAATCTCTAGCTAGGTTGGAAGAACTCTCTCATTGGGAATTACGAACTCACCACAGATATACTAACATATGGAATCTCTGGGTAACCTGGAAAGCCAACACAACATACAAATTGTTTTAAGGAAGCTGTTTCCATTAACACTTAAACAGTAGTAGGTCTGATATTTAATTTCCACTGTCTTAAAATAAATACCTGTAAATCTCATCTCCATAACACTGCTAGTTGTCTGACTAATTTATTGGTCCTCCCATATTACTTGGGATCGCTCTAGACACGAAAATCAGAAGATCTTCCTTTCATACCTTACCTTAATTCCCTCCTTCCCTCACTTCCCCCCGTACCTTCCCCCCCTCCCCTCCCCACACCCTTTGTCCTTGTTTGTTCATTTTCTTTCAACTCCATTCCTATGGAGAGTTTAAGTTTAGACTTTGGTTATTGCATTGGAGCTTACCTCCTAATACTGTATCACAATCTGCTAATGGTCTGTACAATGAATAGGAATTAACAATGGCTTTATCCTCGGGACAATTAAAGGAACCAGTCAATAGCTCCTGTCTATAGATTTTTCCTTCTACAGGATATGAAAAAGAACTCTGGCTGTGCACTGTCCTGTATCCCATCCGTATACCATGCTCCTTGTCATTGTAGTATTGTTTAATTGTCAGCTCTCCTTATTAAGCCTTTTTGTACTGGACTTCATAACGCTTTATTAAGCATTGTAATGTTTGTTATACTATACATGTTTTTTGTGTAGCTGATGTATAAGTAACTCCTGATTTAAAATCAATAAAAAGATTTTAAAAAGAAAAAAAAAAGAAATAATTTAGTGGCCTATTTTAGTCCTATATGAGAAATATATACACAGTTTACTTTTGCTGTTATTTATGCAGAAATTATTTCGTTGCCAATTTCAAATCCTTTCGTTGCCTATCTCAGTAAAAAAAGAAAAATATATTTGGCGCTTTTAGGGGTGTTTTAATTTGCTTTTAATTTATTTAGTTCATCTAAAAGTATGTCAGACAAAGAAGTGCCAGGCCCTGTACAGGGGAGTGTCAGAGGCGTAAATGATTGTGGCACAGGCACAAGTCACAGCAGAGTAAGGGGACATGGGAGCAGGGGTTTTGTCCCAAAGCCTCAGGTCCACATGTCAGCTAGCGGTCGTGTCTTGACCAGCAACCCAGCTGTTCCTGATTGGCTGACTAAATCTTCGACTTCATCGAAAGTGACAGCAACACCAGCAGCCTGAGTCTAGAGTCGCTGATGAGCAGCTTTCTTCACCTGCATAGTGAAGAAACTGCTCACGAGCAGCAGCAGGTAGATCTGGAGCAGGACCTGAACCAGCAAGTGGTGGCATACTTTGACAGCACCCTGCCAGACGTCATAGAAGATCCGCCGGTCTCCTGGGCAGCCAAACTGTATTTGTGGCCGCAACTGGCCGAGTTTTCCCTGGAAAAGCTGTCCTGCCCAGCCAGTAGTGTGGCATCAGAGCGGGTGTTTAGTGCGACGGGGGCCATAGTTGCCGCAAGAAGATCAAGCCTGTTCACCCAAAATGTGTAGAGACTTACTTTTGTCAAGATGAATCAGGTGTGGATCAGCCAGGATTTCCACCCACCAATGCCTGATGCATCAGATTAGATCATCCATCTCCACATTATGTCACCGTGCCACTCTGTGGTATCATGCTGCTGCTGCTGTTGCTGCCATGTCCACACTATGTCACCATGCCACTTTGTGGCCTCCTGATGCTGCCATCTCCACACTATGTCACCATGCCACTTTGTGGCCTCCTGATGCTGCCATCTCCACACTATGTCACCATGACACTTTGTGGCTTCCTGATGCTGCCATCTCCACACTATGTCACGTCCTTATACTATGATGTCCACACTAGGTCACCTTGACACTCTGTGGTATCATACTGCTGCTGCTGCCATCTCCACACTATGTCACCTTGCCACTCTGTGGCCTCCTGATGCAGCCATGTCCACACTATGTCACCATGCCACTCTGTGGTATCATGCTGCTGCTGTTGCTGCCATCACCACACTATGTCACCTTGCAAATATGTGGTCTCCTGATGCTGCCATATCCACACTATGTCACTGTACCACTTTGTGGCCTAATCATACTGCTGCTGTCACCTCTACACTTTGTCATTGTGCCACTCTGTTGGCTCCTGATGGTGCACATACCTCCAGACCCTGTCATTGTGCCACTTGGAGGTCTCTTCATGCTGCTTTCACCTCACCACTATGTCATAGGGCCACTCTGTGGACTTCTCATGCTGTTTCCACCCTCCCCACTCTATGACGGGGTCACTATTGTCCTTGTTTGGCCTTCTTGTAATGACTATTTATTTGACCTTTCTTTTGATCGGTTAAAAGGAAGGAAAAATTAGACGCACAATGGATCCTGTCTGTGTAGCAGCTGTAAGGCCTGTATGGTCGCATCAGAATTGGCTTATGATTTGGTAACCAAAAGCAGGAGTGGGTACAAAACACAGAAAACATGCAAATATTACCTTCACAAGTCATCTCTGTGTTGGATCTACTTCTGTTTTTTTTTGCATTACCAATACTCATGGATTACTGATCAAATGCTGACCGAGTGGATGCTTCCCAGACAGGATCCGTTATTTGTTGGTTATTGTTCTGACGGATCAGAGGAAGGGCAAAATAATCAGTGACTTCAACACAAATTTACCGCTGACATCCTCTCCACTCTGTCGGAGGTGCTCTACTTGTATAAATGTTTAATAGAACAGGTTCTGTAGACATCTATGTGGAATCAGCTGACGAGGGTGTAAATGGAGTGCGCTTCTTCTAGACGCTAACATGGACCTGTAAGGCTGAGTTAATACTTGAGTTATTTGGTCAGTGCCCCGTGACTGCCCAAATAAGTGAAGTGTGCAGTGATTCTAATAGCGACACCTTTTATCTGCATGTCATACTGACTGACAGTATTATTTCACTACCCTGGCACACTCCCTATGCGTGTTACTGCAAGGCACAGTGTTCTACACCCATATATAGGCTCTATGCAGCCTGGAAATAGCCGTTTTTTTTATTGCGATTCATTGTGAATATATATTTTCTGATCGAAGCAAATTTTTTCATACATTTTGGCAAACCGTCCGAATTGAATTTTTGAGAAATTCGCTCATCGCTAATTGCAATTTGTCCCACAAAATAAGCCCTTATATGGCTATGTGAATAGGAAATTAAAAAAACTTATGGCTCTTGGAAAGTGGGGAGGAAAAAATGAAAATGCTAAAATAAAAATGAATTTGGTCTTAAAGGGGTTAATGCAGTTATTGCAGCATGTTAACCCATCTTTCCATGTCTGCAATTCTGTCCCCACATGCAGATATGGGCGCCGGGCTTCATCACTGATCCCCGTTGCTGAATGCCGTGACAGGCGTAGGCAGCGAGGTTCTTAGCTGTGGTCTGCACTCCTGTCGCCAGCATCGCCCTCCTGGATCTGAGCAGATCTTGATCTCTGGTTCAGAGTTCCTTGTGTGCAAATAGGGTGTGTCTCTCCTCTTTATGTGAAGCAGCATGTGCACACTTCCTATCTTCCCCAGCCTATGGCTGGTCTGTAGAGATGTCGCGAACATAAAATATTTCGTTCGCGAACGGCGAACGGGAATTTTTGCAAATGTTCGCGAATGGGCGAACCAGGCGAACCGCCATAGACTTGAATAGGCAGGTGAATTTTGAAACCCACAGGGACTCTTTCTGGTCACAATAGTGATGGAAAAGTTGTTTCAAGGGGACTAACACCTGGACTGTGGCATGCCGGAGGGGGATCCATGGCAAAACTCCCATGGAAAATTACGTAGTTGACGCAGAGTCGGGTTTTAGTCCATAAAGGGCATAAATCACCTAACATTCCTAAATTGTTTGGAATAACGTGCTTTAAAACATCCAGTGTGTGTATACGATCAGGTATGATGTTGTATCGATCAGGTAGTGTAAGGGTTACGCCCGCTTCACAGTGACAGACCAAACTCTGACAGACCAAACTCCCCGTTTAACACACCGCAAACAACCGCAAACAGTCCATTTGCACAACCGCAAACTCCCAATTTGCACAAGGTTGGATACCAAGCTAGCCATGTCCCGTTCCTTGTCCTCACTGACGTCATTGAAGGTCTCTTCCTCCACCCAGCCACGTACAACACCAAGGGTCCCCGAAAGGTAACAACTAGCCCCCTGGGACGCCTGCTGTGGTTGGTCTTCCACCTCCTCAAAGCCACCTTCCTCCTCTGACTCCTCTTCTTCAGACTCCTCTCTCTGCTTTGCCGCAGGTCCAGAAATCGACGACGACAAGGCTGCTTCTGGTGGTGATGGTGACCACAACTCTCCACAGCACACTTCTCAGGGCACGCTCCAGAAAAAACGCATATGGGATGAGGTCGATGATGTTGCCTTGGGTTTGACTGACCAGGTTTGTCACCTCTGCAAAATGATGCATGAGCCTACAACCATTGTGCATGAGCGTTCAGTAACAAGGCCAAAAAATACCCAACTCCGCAGAGGCTGTCCTCTTTTTTTTAAATAAAAAAAATCTGTTCTTACCAGTTTAATCTCTGTTTTGTTCCCTATCAGGGGCCAGTGTATGGAATAGATTTTAGGAACCGGGAGATGGAAAAAGATGCTTGGTCGGTCCTCTTACTTCCAATTTGGGGCACTGCGCGTGCGCCGTGCAATGTGCTGTGCCACCCTATATGAGTGGTGTGTTAAGTAGTACTATTCTTATCAGTTTAATCCCTGTTACGTCCCCTATCAGGGGAAGTGTATCGAATAGATTTTAGACAACCGCAAAGAGTTGTCAATAGTTGACACACTCATGACATCAATTTTATTCCTCTATGCGTCAATCTTAGTGTAGTGATGACTGTGCTCGTGCGCACGTTTGGGAGATTGCAGGCGATGGTGGTTTTTCAAAGCCTATGGTCGTGCCGAGGTAGTCCAGTGACAGTTAAGTGACCCAGAAAACAATGATTCTGCAGTGTGGGCCCATTGTTGGCCTACTAGGCTTTAATGATCACCTTAGATGATCACAAAGAAAATTAATGTTTTTTCTATGAAAAATTATCCAGCCGATCGCTTTTGGTCTGTTCACAATGAAGCAACGACCTTATCATCTGGGGTGTGCCAACATTTCCAACACACTCATAGAGGTGATCGCTTCATTGTGATATGCAAGCCCCATCACCACAACAAGGTAACGATCACGAAGTGGAATTGACACATGTATGTTCCTTTTTTTTGTTTTGTTTTTGCAGCCACAGTGCAGCACCAGAGGCCAGAAAAATTAGGCATGCAGTTATCCGGCATGCAGAGATTAAATACAGCAGCATGTGGACCATTTTTAGCCCAAGGCATCTCATCAGGCCTTTTTTAGTCAAATGCATCCCCCACTGTCAGTCCCTTCAGGATCCATTCCTCATTCATCTTAATAAAGGTGAGGTAATCTATACTTTTTTGACTGAATTCTCTTGTCAGTGACAATACCTCCTGCTGCGCTGAAGGTCCTTTCTGACAGGACACTTGAAGCGGGGCAGGCCAGAAGTTCTATCACAAATTGGGATAGCACAGGCCACAGGTCAAGCCTGCACACCTAGTAGTCAAGGGGTTCATCGCTCCTCAGAGTGTCGATATCTTCAGTTAAGGCGAGGTAGTCTGCTACCTATCGGTCGAGTCGTTCTCTGAGGGTGGACCCCGAAGGGCTGTGGCAATGCGTAGGACTTAAAAAAGCTCTGCATGTCCTCCATCAACAACACGTCTGCAAAGCTTACTGTCCTTGCCGGCGTGGTCGTGATAGGAGGAGGATTACTTTCACCTCTTCCCCTGTTAGACTCCTTTGTGCTGTGACATCACCCTTATACGCTGTGTAAAGCATACTTTTTAACTTGTTTTGGAACTCCTGCATCCTTTCCGACTTCCGGTAATTCGGTAACATTTCAGC
Source organism: Bufo bufo (assembly GCF_905171765.1). Taxonomy (NCBI): domain Eukaryota; kingdom Metazoa; phylum Chordata; class Amphibia; order Anura; family Bufonidae; genus Bufo; species Bufo bufo. Next base: position 115,085,503 of record NC_053396.1, on the reverse strand, counting down.
CACTTTCTGCTTATACTGGGGGTCTAGTAGCGTGGCCACCCAGTACAGGTCATTCTCCTTCAGCCTTTTTATACGAGGGTCCCTCAACAGGCATGACAGCATGAAAGACCCCATTTGCACAGGTTTGGATGCCGAGCTACTCATGTCCGTTCCTCATCCTCACTGATCTCATTGAAGGTCTGTTCTCCCCCCAGCCACGTACAACACCACGGGTACAAAATAGGTGACAACGAGCACTCTGGGATGCCTGCTGTGGTTGGTCTTCCTCCTCCTCAAAGCCACATTCCTCCTCTGACTCCTCTTCCTCAGACTCCTCTTCCAGCGTTGTCGCAGGTCCAGCAAGCGATGCTGATAAGGCTGTTTCTGGTGGTGGTAACCACAACTCTTCCTCTTTCTCTTCACGTTCATCTACGGCCTGATCCAGTACTCTTCGCAGGGCACGCTCCAGGAAGAAAAAAAATGGGATGATGTCGCTGATGGTGCCTTCGGTGCGACTGACTAGGTTTGTCACCTCCTCAAAAGGACGCATGAGCCTACAGGCATTGCGCATGAGCATCCAGTAACGTGGCAAAAAAATACTCAGCTCTGCAGAGGCTGTCCTAGCACCCCGGTCATACAAATACTCGTTGACGGCTTTTTCTTGTTTGAGCAGGCGGTCGAACATTAGGAGTGTTGAATTCCAACGTGTCGGGGCTGTTGCAAATCAAGCGCCTCACTGCCATGTTGTTTCGAGGTTGAATATCGGAAAAGTGTGCCATGGCCGTGTAGGAACGCCTGAAATGGCCACACACCTTCCTGGCCTGCTTGAGGACATCCTGTAAGCCTGGGTACTTATGCAAAAAGCGTTGTACGATCAGATTCAACACATGTGCCATGCACGGCACATGTGTCAACTTGCCCAAATTCAATGCCGCCAACAAATTGCTTCCGTTGTCACACACCACTTAGTCGATCTCCAGTTGGTGTGGGGTCAGCCACTGATCCACCTGTGCGTTCAGGGCGGACAGGAGTGCTGGTCCGGTGTGACTCTCTGATTTCAGGCAAGTCAACCCCAAGACTTCGTGACACTGTCGTATCCGGGATGTGGAATAGCCCCTGGGGAGCTGAGGGGGTGCAGTTGATGTGGAGCAAGACGCAGCAGCAGAAGAGGACTCAGCCGAGGAGGTTAGCGAAGAGGATGGAGTAGGAGGAGTAGAATAGATGGCAGCAGGCCTGCCTGCAAGTCGTGGTGGTGTCACTAACTCCTCTGCAGAGCCACGCATTCCATGCTTGGCAGCCATCAGCAGGTTTACCCAATGCGCAGTGTACGTGATATACCTGCCCTGACCGTGATTTGAAGACCAGGTATCAGTGGTCAGATGCACCCTTGCGCCAACACTGTGTGCCAGACATGCCATGACTTCCTTTTCCACAATAGAGTACAGGTTGGGGATTGCCTTTTGTAAAAAAAAAATTCGGCCGGATACCTTCCACTGCGGTGTCCCAATAGCTACAAATTTTTTGAAGGCCTCAGACTCCACCAACTTGTATGGTTAAAGCTGGTGGGCTAAGATTTCCGACAAGCCAGCTGTCAGACGCCGGGCAAGGGGGTGACTCTGTGACATTGGCTTCTTACGTGCAAACATTTCCTTGACAGACACCTGACTGTGGGCAGATGAGCAGGAACTGCTGAAGGTGAGAGACGAAGTGGCGGGTGGTTGAGAGGGGGCAAGGAGGACAGCAGTGGTTGACGTGGCTGAAGATGCTAGACCAGGAGGAGGATGGCGGTTTTGAGTTTGTGTGCTGCTGGTACTCATCATGTGTTGATCCCATAGGCGTTTGTGATGTGAGATCATGTGCCTTCACAAAGCAGTTGTACCTAGGTGGGTGTTGGACTTCCCACGACTCAGTTTCTTTTGGCACAGGTTGCAAATGGCATCGCTGTTATCAGAGGCAAACACACAAAAAAAATGCCACACTGCTGAGCTTTGCAATGACGGCATTCTGGTGGTGGCAACTGCATGCATTGATTGGCGTGCTGTCTGGCTGACCCCGGGTGCCGATACATGCTGTCTGACTGTGCCACTAGCTCCTTGCGACGACCTCCCCCTGCTTCCAACTCGTCTCCTCCTCCTCTCTGTCTCCCCATCTGAACTTTTCCCCTGTTCTTCTTCTCTTCGAGCGGGCACCCACGTGACATCCACGGACACATCGTCATCATCAACCGCTTCACTTGTATCTGACAACTCAGCAAACGAAGCAGCAGTGGGTACAACATCATCATCATCACACCGTACGTCCATGTGTGTAATGCTGCCTGACTGAGACATATGCCTGTTATCTACATCCTCTGGCAATAATGGTTGCGCATCACTCATTTCTTCCAACTGATGGGTAAATAACTCCTCTGACAGATCAAGTGAAGCGGCTGTGGTGCTAGTGTTGGTGGTGGTGGCGGGCGGGCGAGTGGTAACTTGACAGGTGCCCAAAGCTGAGCTGGAGGAGAATGGTGCGTCAAGGTTCTGAGCGGAAGCTGTAGAAGATTGGGAGTCCTGTGTAAGCCAGTCAACTATGTCCTCCAAATTTTTCGAGTTCAGGGTACGTGGCCTCTGGACACTGGGCATTATTCTAGGGCCTCGACCATGACGGCCCCTGCGGGGTGGCCTGCCTCTGCCTGTCATTTTTTTTTAGAATAGTGGTGTGAGTGGGCAGTGGGCACAGTACACTCTGTGGGCCTGACACACACTGGCAGGCAACTGCAATTATATTACAGAGAAAAAATTAAATGACTTTTTTATCTGCAAGGTACTGTGCCACCCGATATGAGTAGTGGGCACTGGCAGTGGGCATAGTACAGTCAGTGGGCCTGACACACACCGGCAGGCAACTGCAATTATAATAAAGGGTAAAAATTAAATTACTTTTTATCTGCAAGGTACTGTGCCACCCGATATGAGTGGTGGGCAGTGGGCACAGTACAGTCAATGGGCCTGACACTCACTGGCAGGCAACTGCAATTATATTACAGAGAAAAAATGTAATGACCTTTTTATCTGCAAGCTACTGTGCCACCCGATATGAGTGGTGGGCACTGGCAGTGGGCACAGTACAGTCTGTGGGCCTGACACACACTGGCAGGCAACTGCAATTATATTAAAGGGTAAAAATTAAATGACTTTTTTATCTGCAAGGTACTGTGCCACCCGATATGAGTGGTGGGCAGTGGGCACAGTACAGTCTGTGGGCCTGACACTCACTGGCAGGCAACTGCAATTATATTGCAGAGAAAAAATTTAATGACTTTTTTATCTTCAAGGTACTGTGCCACCTGATATGAGTGGTGTGCACACAGTACAGTCTGTGGGCCTGTGGCCTCTCACACATGGGCAGGCAACTGCAATATATATATATATATATATATATATATCTACAGTTGTGTTCAAAATTATTCAACCCCCAATGCTGTAAAGGGTTTTAGGGAATTTAGTGTACATTTGTAATTGTGTTCAGAATGAAATCTTACAAGGACTTTTTAAAGAACCAAATGCAACTAAAATGACATCAATTGTTTTTGTAATACAGTATTAAATGTTTTTTTTTGTGATTTCTTCATTGACACAATTATTCAACCCCTTAAAGACTACCACTCTTAAGAACAGAGGTTCATTCAAGTGTTTTCGATCAGTATTGAAAACACCTGTGGATGTCAAGGAGCAGCAATCAAGCATAATAAGCACCAATTAGGCAGATTTAAAAGGACTGTGATACTCAGCTCCTTCTAGACATTTACTGGTGTGTTTACAAACATGGTGAAGTCAAGAGAATGGTCCAGGAAGACAAGAGAAGAGGTGATTTCTCTTCACAGGAAGGGCAATGGCTATAAGAAGATTTAAACATAGATGTTAAACATACCAAGAGACACCATAGGAAGCATCATTTGCAAATTCAAGGCAAAGGGCACTGTTGAAACGCTACCTGGTCGTGGCAGAAAGAAGATGCTGACTTCGACTGCTGTATGCTACCTGAAGCGCAAAGTGGAGAAAAGTCCCCGTGTGACTACTGAGGAACTGAAAAAAGATTTGTCAGATGTGGGTACTGAAGTTTCATCTCAGACAATAAGGCGCACACTGCGTAATGAAGGCCTCCATGCCAGAACTCCCAGGCGCACCCCCTTGCTGTCTCCAAAGAATAAGAAGAGTCGACTGCAGTTTGCCAAAAGTCATGTGGACAAACCACAAAAGTTTTGGGATAGTGTTCTGTGGACTGATGAAACAAAATTAGAACTGTTTGGGCCCATGGATCAACGCTATGTTTGGAGGAGGAAGAACAAGGCCTATGAAGAAAAGAACACCTTGCCTACTGTGAAGCATGGCAGGGGGTCAATCATGCTTTGGGGCTGTTTTGCTTCTACAGGTACAGGGAAGCTTCAGCGTGTGCAAGGTACCATGAATTCTCTTCAGTACCAGGAGATATTGGATGAAAATGTGATGCAGTCTGTCACAAACCTGAGGCTTGGGAAACGTTGGACCTTTCAACAGGACAATGATCCCAAGCATACCTCCAAGTCCACTAGAGCATGGTTGCAGATTAAAGGCTGGAACATTTTGAAGTGGCCATCGCAGTCACCAGACTTAAATCCGATTGAGAACCTCTGGTGGGACTTAAAGAAAGCAGTTGCAGCGCGCAAGCCTAAGAATGTGACTGAACTGGAGGCTTTTGCCCATGAAGAATGGGCGAAGATACCCGTAGATCGCTGCAAGACACTTGTGTCAAGCTATGCTTCACATTTAAAAGCTGTTATAACTGGAAAAGGATGTTGTACTAAGTACTAAGATTGAATGTCACTTGGGGGTTGAATAAAACTAATAATGATGTGAGCACAGAAAAGACATTTGTGGTTATTTCATTATAAATGTTATGTTATATTTGTCTGACTTACAAGTGCCTCTTTGATTTAATTGTAAACAAGATGACTGAAATGATCAAAATCAATGTCAAACTGGCCAAAACACTCAATTTCAGTGGGGGTTGAATAATTTTGAACACAACTATATATATATATATATATATATATATATATAAAAAGCAGACTGATGTACCAGCCCTAAAAAGGGCTTTTTTGGGGTGCTGTCAGGACGCTGTCCTTACAGCAGATAAGTCTTTGAGGACTGGAGTGGACACAGAACACTGGCCTAGCTATTGATTTCCCTATTAATTCAGCAGCAGCAGCACTCTCCCTGCTCTAACACTGCAGCTTCAGAATGAATCTAAGATGGATGCTGTCCTTGCTTTTTGATAGGAGGTGGGTGGGTCTGGGAGGGAGGGAGGGTATGCTGATTGGCTGGAATGTGTCTGCTGACTGTGAGGTACAGGGTCAAAGTTTGCTCAATGATGACGTATAGGGGGCGGACCGAACATCGCATATGTTCGCACGCCGCGGCGAACGCGAACAAGCAATGTTCACCGGGAACTGTTTGCCGGCGAATAGTTTGGGACATCTCTACTCACCACTATGTCATACGGCCACTCTGTGGACTTCTCATGCTGTTCCCACCCTCCCCACTTCATGACTGGGCCACTATTTTGACTTTCGGCCTGATGACATCATTTATTTGACCCTTCTTCTGATCTGTCAGAAGGAAGGAAAAATTAGATGCACAACGGATCCTGTCTATGTAACAGCTGTAAGGCCTGCATGACATGGTCCCTATTTTGTATCAGAATTGGCTTATGATTTGGTAGCCAAAAGCAGGAGTGGGTACAAAACACAGAAGACATGCAAATATTCCATTCACGTGTCATCTCTGTTTTGGATCCACTCCTGCTTTTTTGGCTTTAGCAATACTGATGGATTACGAACCAAATGCTGACCGAGTGAAGGCGGATGCTCCACAGACAGGATTAGTTTTTTTGGGGTTATTGTTCTGATGGATCAGAGGAAGGGCAAAATAATCAGTGATGTCAACACAAACTTACTGCTGACACCCTCTCTACTCTGTCGGGGGGATTCTACTTGTATAAGTGTTTAATAGAACAGTTTCTGTAGAAATCTATGTGTAATCAGTGAATTGGTGTAAAACGAGTGTGCTCTTTCACGCTATAGTAGGATATTGGTCCTCTGCACAGTTCTCTATACCTGGCTCTAACATCGACCTGTAAGGCTGAGTTCACACTTGAGTTACTTGGTCAGTTTTGGCCCCGTAACTGCCCAAATAAGTGAAGTGTGCAGTGATTCTAAAAGCGACACCTGTCATCTACATTTCATACTGACTCACAGTATTGTTTCACTACCACAGCAGACTACCTATGCGTGTTACTGCAAGGCACCGTGTTCTACACCACTATAAAGGCTCTCTGCAGCCAGAAAATAGCCGTTTATTAACGCAATTTGACACAAAAAAATTCAGATCAAACCGAATTTTTTTATAAAAATTTGGCAAACCGGCTGAATCGAATGTTTGAGAAATTCATTCATCTCTGTTTGCCGAAGCTGAGACATGAATACATTAGCAAACAAACAAGAGTTCAGTTTGCCTCTCAAAGAGGCAATACATTTTATTTAGACATAAATGGCAGGGAGCTTTCTTTAGAGATTCATTACTATTGCTTTACAGTTGATGTTGAAACATTTAATATTCTGCATGTGAATGTGCAGCTACACAAGACAAAATGCTTTCGCTAATCTTCTTAGAGTTGTCACATTGCATTAAATGGTCAAATCCACCGATCTGGAATAGCAGTCAAAGGTTGTTTATGCCTGACCCAGACTAATGAAAGGCCCTACTATACATAGCCCAGAGATAAATTGTGAGTTTGGCTTGAACTACAGCCAGTTGTAGAGCAGTCAATGAAACAGGGTGATTGGGATATAGCTCTAAGTGCAGATTCCCAGCAGATCTGCAATATGTCATTATATTTATAGTGCGAGATTGCATTGAACTTCTTTGTGGCCAGAAGCTCAGGAACAATTTGCACTATGACCTAATATATCCCACCTTTCTGCACGACTGGTAAATCTTATTATGGTTACATCACCAATATATTTTTTGACAAAGGTTAATAGAACAATGACTCTAAGGGAAGAAATAGAACGTTGGAGATCTTCTGAAACAATAAGAATTTGTTACCTAAGTGTTCCTGTTGTTTGGGTGTATAGTTTTCAAGTGGTAATAAAAGCAATCGGTGACCAAAAATAATGCTGTTACTCGATCATCTCTGAAGCTAAAGTAGATTATTTTCTGTATTATTAGGTCTTGGGCACATGAACATATTTTGGCTTGGTGTTACTTCAATGGTTGGCATGCACATTAGATAGCTGTTGGCCAACAGTTACTGTATCTCTCTCAACCCCCTCATTACATGGCATTTGGCAAAGCTAGGCATACATGAGTCCTGAATGGGGAGACATGAACAAACTTAGAGACTCTTCTGGAATAGCATATCTGACTGAGAACAAAATAATCATTCAGTTGAAATCGAATGGCCCAATCCTTAACTCCCCCAACTTCTGAAGTTGGTGAAGAGTTGTGAAGACCTCAGACACATTAGATGGTCTCTCTGTTCAACTGAAATTGTCAGGTTTCACTCATATTTATCTAAAATGTATGGTCATTATAAGTTATACAGAGCCATAATACAACCCTCATAAAGTAGACGAATATGTAGCCCTACTTTACTTTCTGATACCCCTAATTTCATATCGAAGCATGGAGTTTTTTTATTTTACATGGCATTCCCGATTAGACAGTATAATATATAGGTATTCTTATTTCTTCTTCCATATAGCTACCTGCACATGGCTTTAAGGCCTAAGACTAATATAGATCAGGATGCACATTGTTCTCTAGTTGTTCACTTGGCTATAGTGATATCAGCAGCCCCTTCCTTCCATTTCTGGTGCTTTCACTTCTAAAATGTAAAAAGTTCTAAAGGCTACCTGTAGTTATATACAGTTGCAAGAAAAAGTATGTGAACCCTTTGGAATGATGGATTTCTGCACAAATTGGTCATAAAATTTGATCTGGTCTTAATCTAAGTCACAACAATAGACAATCACAGTCTGCTTAAACTAATAACACACAAAGAATTAAATGTTACCATGTTTTTATTGAACACACCATGTAAACATTCACAGTGCAGGTGGAAAAAGTAATTGAATCCCTAGACTAATGACATCTCCAAGAGTTAATTGGAGTGAGGTGTCAGCCAACTGGAGTCCAATGAATGAGATGAGATGGGAGGTGTTGGTTACAGCTGCCCTGCCCTATAAAAAACACACACCAGTTCTGGGTTTGCTTTTCACAAGAAGCATTGCCTGATGTGAATGATGCCTCGCACAAAAGAGCTCTTAGAAGACCTACAATTGAGAATTGTTGACTTGCATAAAGCTGGAAAGGGTTATAAAAGTATCTCCAAAAGCCTTGCTGTTCATCAGTCCACGGTAAGACAAATTGTCTATAAATGGAGAAAGTTCAGCACTGCTGCTACTCTCCCTAGGAGTGGCCGTCCTGTAAAGATGACTGAAAGAGCACAGCGCAGACTGCTCAATGAGATGAAGAATAATCCTAGAGTGTCATCTAAAGACTTACAAAAGTCTCTGCCATATGCTAACATCCCTGTTAGCGAATCTACGATACGTAAAACACTAAACAAGAATGGATTTCATGGGAGGATACCACAGAGGAAGCCACTGCTGTTAACGAACACCTCCAATCTCATCTCATTCATTGGACTCCAGTTGGCTGACACCTCACTCCAATTAGCTCTTGGAGATGTCATTAGTCTAGGGGTTCACATACTTTTTCCACCTGCACTGTGAATGTTTGCATGGTGTGTTCAATAAAAACATGGTGACATTTAATTATTTGTGTGTTATTAGTTTAAGCAGACTGTGATTGTCTATTGTTGTGACTTAGATGAAGATCAGATCACATTTTATGACCGATTTGTGCAGAAACCATATCATTCCAAAGGGTTCACATACTTTTTCTTGCAACTGTACAGTGCTCCATCCGAAAACTGTTTCTTTAGCATAAATTTAAATAATCTTGGCCTAATCTAGTGTCCATAGTTTGTGGCTTTCTGTGACATTTACAGTACACCATCCGAAAACTGTTTCTTTAGGGCAAATTTAACTAATCGAGGCCTTATATAGTGTCCATATTCTGTATGTTTCTGTGACATATACTGTCCTGCATCTGAAAACTGAGTTTGTATTGCAAATTCCAAAAATCTAGGCCTAATCTACGATCCAATAGTGTGTGACTTTCTGTGACATATACAGTACTTCATCTGAAAACTGTTTCTTTAGGGCAAATTCCAATAATCTGGGCCTAATCTAGTGTCCATATTCTGTGTGTTTCTGTGACATATACTGTCCTGCACCAGAAAAAAAAAAAAAACGTCCACCATACCCAGCTTCATGTCCAACTTAGTTGGGCGGCGCAGGACAACACTGTCAAAGTCGGACTAGTGCGAACAGTTGGTCGGTTGGATTGCTGAAGATAATGCTTCCAGTCGGTTAAGCACCACCCTCTCTTCCACCAAGTCCAGTCTCTGTAGCCAAGAGTCTAGTCAACTGAATCCTCTCTCTGATCATCCTTCCTCCCACCATGGAGAGGCTTGCCAAAGGAGTGATCCTACACTTGGATATTCCAAGGAGCTCTTTCCAGCGCCACTATTATATTTGGCCCTCGCGCCCAGCACGCTTCAAGAGGGACCTGAGATATTGTGCCCTGATTCCCAACCTCTTGAGCCTTCACAGTCTCAAGAAGATAACGATGGTGAATGCCAATCATTCGTTCATGAGGGGGATGATGATGAGACACAGTTACCAATCACTAAGGTTGTGGTTAGGTCAAGTCAGGAGGATGAGCAGAGTGAGGAAGTGGAAGAGGAGGTGGTTGACGATGAGGTCACTGACCCAACATGGGAAGGTGAAAAGCCGAGCGAGTACAGCATTAAAGAGGGGGAGGGATCCACAGCACCGCATCAGGCTGGAAGAGGCAGTGGGGTTGCAAAAGGGAGAAGTCGGCCCACACCAAACAGGCTGGCAACTGATACACCGAGCACCCCTATGCGTAAATCTACCTTGCCAAGGGGTAGGTGTTCCGCAGTATGGTGCTTTTTTAAGGAAAGTGCAGATGACAAAAGAGTGGTAGTTTGCAACCTGTGCCATACCAAAATGAGCCAGAGCGTGAACACTAGCAACCTCACCACCACCAGCATGATCCGCCACATGGCATCCAAGCACCCTAATAAGTTGGCTCGAATACCTGGGTCCACAATCTGGGTCTGCTGGTCACACCACTGCCTCCTCTTCCCCTGTGTTACGCACTGCTGGTCAATCCCCTGTCGAAGGCGCAGGCCCGGATGCCCCTCGCCCTGCACCTGGACCTTCGCATGAACCATCAGAAACAACATCCACTTCTCTGTCCCAGCACAGTGTCCAAATGTCCATAACACAGTCATTTGAATGCAAGCACAAATACCCACCCACCCACAGGTCATAGCACTAAAAGCGCAACTTTCAAAATTACTGGCCCTTAAATGTTGCCTGTTAGGCTTGTGGACACTGAGGCCTTCAACAGCCTGATGTCGGCTTTCCCTCGGTACGCAGTCCCCAGCCACCACAATTTTTCACAGTGTGCCGTGCCCAACTTACACCAGCATGTGTCCCAGAACATCACCCATGCCCTGACCAAGACAGAGAGTTTTAAAGGCCTTATGGTGGTGGCTGTCCCACAGTACATCGTGCCCAGCCGCCACTACTTTTCCAGACGAGCCATCCCTTCCATGCACAACTAAGTGGGGGACAAAATCAGGAGTGCACTGCGCAACGCCATCTGTGGCAAGGTGCACCTCACTACGGATACGTGGACCAGTAAGCACGGTCAGGGACGTTATATCTCCATAACAGCACACTGGGTAAATGCAGTGGCGGCTGGGCCTGAGGCGGATAGCAGTTTGGCGGATGTCCTTCCACCACCGAGGATTGCAGGGCGCTTCAGTTTTCCTCCTGTTGCTTCCTCCTCCTACTCTGCTTCCTCATCCTCTACCGGCTCCTCATCCGGTCAGCGTAACACCTTCACCACCAACTTCAGCACAGCCAGGGGTGAACGACAGCGGGCAGTTTTAAAACTTATCTGTTTGGGGGACAAACCACACACCACGCAGGAGCTGTGGATGGGCCTTGAACAACAGACCGATGAGTGGCTGGTGCCAGTGAGCCTCAAGCCCGGCCTGTTAGTGTGCGATAATGGGCGAAATCTCGTAGCAGCTCTGGGACTAGCCGGTTTGACGTACATCCCTTGCCTGGTGCATGTGCTGAATTTGTTGGTGCAGAGATTCCTTAAAAATTACCCCGATATGTCAGAGCTGCTGCATAAAGTCTGCGCCGTCTGTGCGCGCTTTCAGCGTTCTCACTCTGCTGCTGCTCGCCTGTCAGAGCTGCAGCGTAACTTCTGCCTTCCCGCTCACTGCCTCATATGCGACATACCCACAAGGTGGAACTCCACCTTGCACATGCTGTGCAGACTGTGTGAGCAGCAGCAGGCAATAGTGGAGTTTCAGCTGCAGCACACACGGGTGAGTCGCTCTGCGGAACAACACCACTTCACCACCAATGACTAGGCCTCCATGCGAGACCTGTGTTCCTTGTTGCGCTGTTTTGAATACTCCACCAACATGGCCAGTGCCGATAACGCCGTTCTCAGCGTTACTATCCCACTTCTATGCCTCCTTGAAAAAACGCTGCTGGCGATGATGGAAGAGGATGTGGCACAGGAGGAGGAGGAGGAAGAGGGTTTCCGGCCAGTCATTCACAAGTGGCTCCGAGGGTGGGTTCCTGCACTTACAAACACAATTGTCCAGCCAGGGCACAGTTCTGGAGGATGACGAGGTAGAGGATGAGAAGATGGAGGAGGAGGAACCTTGTTCATAGCAGGGTGGCACCCAGACCAGCTCATGGCCATCACTGGTGCGTGGCTGGGGGAATACAGAGGACACAGACGATACACCTCCCACAGAGGACAGCTTTTCGTTGCCTCTGGGCAGCCTGGCACACATGAGCGATTACTTGCTGCTGTGTCTCCGCAACGACCGCTGAGTTGCCCACATTCTAACTTGTGCTGATTACTGAGTGGCCACGCTGCTGGATCCCCGTTACAAGGACAAGGTACCGTCCTTAATCCCGTCACTGGAGCGTGATCGTAAGATGCGCAAGTACAAGCGCATGCTGGTAGACACTCTGCTGGTGGCATTCCCAGCTGACAGCGGGGGCACAGTGGAAACACAAGGCGAAGGCAGAGGAGGAGGAAGAGGTCGCCAATGCAGCTGGGGCACCACCAGCACCTCAGAAGGCAGGGTTAGCATGGCCGAAATGTGGAAAAGCTTTGTCAGCACGCCACAACAACCAGCACCACCAGCTGATATGGAACGTCTTAGCAGGAGGCAGCATTTCACCAACATGTGAACACGCCTACACGTACTGAATGACAGGTCTGCCCCCTCAACTTCTGGGTCTCCAAATTGGGCACATGGCCTGAGCTTTCCCTTTTCGCCTTGGAGGTGCTGGCCTGCCCTGCAGCCAGTGTATTATCTGAATGTGTGTTTAACACGGCAGGGGGCGTTATCACAGACAAGCGCAGCGGCCTGTCCACAGCCAATGTGGACAAGCTCACTTTCAATAAAATGAACCAGGCATGGATCCCACAGGACTTGTCCGTACCTTGTGCAGAATAGACATTTACAGTTGTGTTCAAAATTATTCAACCCCCACTGAAATTGAGTGTTTTGGCCAGTTTGACATTGATTTTGATCATTTCAGTCATCTTGTTTACAATTAAATCAAAGAGGCACTTGTAAGTCAGACAAATATAACATAACATTTATAATGAAATAACCACAAATGTCTTTTCTGTGCTCACATCATTATCAGTTTTATTCAACCCCCAAGTGACATTCAATCTTAGTACTTAGTACAACATCCTTTTCCAGTTATAACAGCTTTTAAATGTGAAGCATAGCTTGACACAAGTGTCTTGCAGTGATCTACGGGTATCTTCGCCCATTCTTCATGGGCAAAAGCCTCCAGTTCAGTCACATTCTTAGGCTTGCGCGCTGCAACTGCTTTCTTTAAGTCCCACCAGAGGTTCTCAATCGGATTTAAGTCTGGTGACTGCGATGGCCACTTCAAAATGTTCCAGCCTTTAATATGCAACCATGCTCTAGTGGACTTGGAGGTATGCTTGGGATCATTGTCCTGTTGCAAGGTCCAACGTCTCCCAAGCCTCAGGTTTGTGACGGACTGCATCACATTTTCATCCAATATCTCCTGGTACTGAAGAGAATTCATGGTACCTTGCAAACGCTGAAGCTTCCCTGTACCTGTAGAAGCAAAACAGCCCCAAAGCATGATTGACCCCCCGCCATGCTTCACAGTAGGCAAGGTGTTCTTTTCTTCATAGGCCTTGTTCTTCCTCCTCCAAACATAGCGTTGATCCATGGGCCCAAACAGTTCTAATTTTGTTTCATCAGTCCACAGAACACTATCCCAAAACTTTTGTGGTTTGTCCACATGACTTTTGGCATACTGCAGTCGACTCTTCTTATTCTTTGGAGACAGCAAGGGGGTGCGCCTGGGAGTTCTGGCATGGAGGCCTACATTACGCAGTGTGCGCCTTATTGTCTGAGCTGAAACTTCAGTAGCCACATCTGACAAATCTTTTTTCAGTTCCTCAGCAGTCACATGGGGACTTTTCTCAACTTTGCGCTTCAGGTAGCGTACAGCAGTCGAAGTCAGCATCTTCTTTCTGCCACGACCAGGTAGCGTTTCAACAGTGCCCTTTGCCTTGAATTTGCGAATGATGCTTCCTATGGTGTCTCTTGGTATGTTTAACATCTTTGCAATCTTCTTATAGCCATTGCCCTTCCTGTGAAGAGAAATCACCTCTTCTCTTGTCTTCCTGGACCATTCTCTTGACTTCACCATGTTTGTAAACACACCAGTAAATGTCTAGAAGGAGCTGAGTATCACAGTCCTTTTAAATCTGCCTAATTGGCGCTTATTATGCTTGATTGCTGCTCCTTGACATCCACAGGTGTTTTCAATACCTGATCGAAAACACTTGAATGAACCTCTGTTCTTAAGAGTGGTAGTCTTTAAGGGGTTGAATAATTGTGTCAATGAAGAAATCACAAAAAAAACATTTAATACTGTATTACAAAAAAAATTGATGTCATTTTAGTTGCATTTGGTTCTTTAAAAAGTCCTTGTAAGATTTCATTCTGAACACAATTACAAATGTACACTAAATTCCCTAAAACCTTTAACAGAATTGGGGGTTGAATAATTTTGAACACAACTGTATACCGGCCTTAACCAGCCATTGTTATACTACAGCGCAATTGCTCATTCTTGTATTTTGGATATTTCACACTCTTTTGGAGTGTACCCTAATAAAAAAAATTAAAAATTAAACCAAAAATTTTTGGGGATTTGTACGTATTTTATTTCATGTCATTTCACTACTTTGTCTGTTACATTTTCGGGTGAAATTCACCAATTTTTGGGTGTGATGTACCACTGCTATACCTACACGAACAAAAGATAAACTGAGACTAGACGGTATAGTAGCAAAATATAAATATACTTTATTCAATAATACATAAAAAATTAATTACATATGATGTATTACATCAGATAAAAAGGTGGACTACACCTGAGGGGACATAACACAGTCACTTGAGGGATGCCTTCTTCTGGGGGAATGGGCAGTGGCGTGCCCAGGGTGTTTGGCAACCGGGGCGGGTCATTTCTCTGGCACCCCCCCCCCCCAATACTTGACCACATACCTCTTACATCCAGGGACATCTGCTGTCATGTAGACCTTCTCTTTCCTCTTCTCCTCCGTTAGACCGCCATGAGAAATTATTTCAGCCGCATCTCGTCTCTACAGAGTTTGTAACAGACATATTAGATTTCTCAATTTTTCCATCAACCTCTCCATCCTGGTGTCCCCACAGTGTCATCCTGCTGCCACCCCCAATACCTGTGCCTGTTGTGCCCCACAATGCCCAAGGTACTATACTGCTGGAAAAAAAAGTGACCCTAATAGACATAATTGGAGTTATCTATCAAACTGGTGTAAAGTAGAATTGAATTTCCAAAAGAACTGTCAAAAATGAAAGGTGGAATCTGATTGGTTGCTATGGGCAACTAAGCCAGTTCTACTTCACACCAGTTTTATAAATGACCCCAAATGCTCCTATAGTGTCTACAGCAGCTATAACGTCCCCTAGAGTGCCCCCAGTAATAATAATAACACCCTATATTGTGCTCCAGGTAATAATCCCTCTATAGTGTCCCTAGAAATAATAGACTGGCTTCAACAGTGATTCCCCAATAGAAAGGCCCCCATGCTGCCCCCCACACAGTAGTGTCCCCCACACTGCCCCCATACAGTAGTGTCCCCCACTCAGTAATTTCCCCCACACAGTAGTCCCCCCACACAGTAGTGTCCCCCATGCTGCCCCCCACACAGTAGTGTCCCCCACACAATAGTGTCCTCCACGCTGCCCCCCACACAGTAGTGTCCCTCACGCTGCCCCCACACAGTAATTTCCCCCACACTGCCCCCACACAGTAGTCCTTCCACACAGTAGTGTCCCTCACACTGCCCCCATACAGTAGTGTCCCCCACACAGTAATTTCCCCCACACTGCCCCCCACAGTAGTGTCCCCCACACAGTAGTATCCCCCACGCTGCCCCCCACACAGTAGTTTCCCCCACAGTGCCCCCCACACAGTAATTTCCCCACACACTGCCCCCCACACAGTAGTGTCCCCCACGCTGCCCTCCACACAGTAGTTTCCCCCACACAGTAGTGTCCCCCACGCTGCCCCCCACACAGTAATTTCCCCCACACTGCCCCCACACAGTAGTGTCCCCCACACAGTTGTGTCCCCCACACTGCCCCAATACAGTGGTGTCCCCCACACAGTAGTGTCCCCCACGCTGCCCCCCACACAGTAGTGTCCCCCACGCTGCCCCCACACAGTAGTGTCCCCCACGCTGCCCCCAACACAGTAGTGTCCCCCACGCTACCCCCACACAGTAGTGTCCCCCACATTGCCATCCCTCCCATAATAAATTGCCCCCCCACTGTGCCACACAGTATCCCACCATATTCCCCCTACGTCCTCCTGTGTGCACCCCCCTCATGTACCCCAAAGTTGCCACATTATAAAATAAAAAAGTTTGCCCCCACACGTCCTCTGTCCACCCCGGCCCCCTCATGTCCCCCAAAGTTGCCACATTATAATATAAAATAAAAGTTTGCCCCCACACGTCCTCTGTGCACTCCGGCCCCCTCATGTCCCCCAAAGTTGGCACATAAAAGAAAAAAAATGAAAGAAGGAAACCCTAAAAGCGAAATACTTACCTGCGCTTGCTTGCAGAGTCCGGGCACTGTGCTGCTGAGTCCCGGCACAGACGCGCGCGATGACGTCATCACGCGCACCTGCGCCGGGATCTCACTACTGCATAGGCTTCAGGCCTAGGCCTGAAGCCTATGGCAGTGATCGGCGGCAGGGCAGGGAACTATGCGCTCCGCTCCCTGCCCCGCCGCAGTATGTGGGACTGGGTCATGGGTGTCAGCGCTTCAGCAATGAGCGCTTCCATCTGTATTGATGGAAGCGCTCATTGCTTCTGGGCCTGCTGGCACCCCCATTAGAGCCGGCACCCGGGGCGCACCACTTCCCCCCTGGGCACGCCACTGGGAATGGGACAATTAGAGTGACCGGGTGCTATACACATGTGTATCTCCACTTGGGATTTTTGTTTATAGTGCACTGGCAGCTTTTTATGCCTTTATGGAGATATATACAGTACAGACCAAAAGTTTGGACACACATTCTCATTCAAAGAGTTTTCTTTATTTTCATGACTATGAAGGCATCAAAACTATGATTTAACACATGTGGACTTATATACATAACAAACAAGTGTGAAACAACTGAAAATATGTCATATTCTAGGTTCTTCAAAGTAGCCACCTTTTGCTTTGATTACTGCTTTGCACACTCTTGGCATTCTCTTGATGAGCTTCAAGAGGTAGTCCCCTGAAATGGTCTTCCAACAGTCTTGAAGGAGTTCCCAGAGATGCTTAGCACTTGATGGCCCTTTTGCCTTCACTCTGCGGTCCAGCTCACCCCAAACCATCTCGATTGGGTTCAGGTCCGGTGACTGTGGAGGCCAGGTCATCTGGCGCAGCACCCCATCACTCTCCTTCATGGTCAAATAGCCCTTACTTTCAAAGTTTTCCCAATTTTTCGGCTGACTGACTGACCTTCATTTCTTAAAGTAATGATGGCCACTAGTTTTTCTTTACTTAGCTGCTTTTTTCTTGCCATAATACAAATTCTAACAGTCTATTCAGTAGGACTATCAGCTGTGTATTCACCTGACTTCTCCTCAACGCAACTGATGGTCCCAACCCCATTTATAAGGCAAGAAATCCCACTTATTAAACCTGACAGGGCACACCTGTGAAGTGAAAACCATTTCAGGGGACTACCTCTTGAAGCTCATCAAGAGAATGCCAAGAGTGTGCAAAGCAGTAATCAAAGCAAAAGGTGGCTACTTTGAAGAACCTAGAATATGACATATTTTCAGTTGTTTCACAGTTGTTTGTTATGTATATAATTCCACATGTGTTAATTCATAGTTTTGATGCCTTCATAGTCATGAAAATAAAGAAAACTCTTTGAATGAGAAGGTGTGTCCAAACTTTTGGTCTGTACTGTACCACTGCTATACCTAGTAGACAGGTTAAAAAAAATCACAAATTTGTGTGTTAGGCTACTTTCACACTTGCGTTCGGTGCGGATCCGTCTGGTATCTGCACAGACGGATCCGCACCTATAATGCAAACGCTTGCATCCGTTCAGAACGGATCCGTCTGCATAACAGCTTTTTCAGATCTGAGTTTTCACATCGTGAAAACTCAGATCCGACAGTATATTCTAACACAGAGGCGTTCCCATGGTGATGGGGACGCTTCAAGTTAGAATATACTAAGAACTGTGGACATAACGGCCCCCTGCTGCCTGGCAGAACCCGATCTCCTACAGGGGGCTGTGATCCGCACAATTAACCCCTCAGGTGCCGCACCTGAGGGGTTAATTGTGCGTATCATAGCCCCTGTAAGAGATCAGGTGCTGCCAGGCAGCAGGGGCCAGACCCCCCTCGCTCCCCAGTTTTAAATTCATTGGTGGCCAGTGCGGCCCCCTCCCTCCCCAGTATTAAAATCATTGGTGGCCAGTGCAGCCCCCCTCCCTCCCCAGTATTAAATTCATTGGTGGCCAGTGCGGCCCCCATTCCTCCCTCCCCAGTATTAAATTCATTGGTGGCCAATGCGGCCTCCCCTCTCTCCCTTCCTAATTAAAATCACCCCCCCCCCATCATTGGTGGCAGCGGAGAGTTCCGATCGGAGTCCCAGTTTAATTGCTGGGGCTCCGATCGGTTACCATGGCAGCCAGGACGCTACTGCAGTCCTAGCTGCCATGGTTACTTAGCAATTTTAGAAGCATTATTCTTACCTGCGCTGTCTGTGGCCGGCCGGTCGCTCCTCTTACTGCTAAGTGAAAGGTCTGTGCGGCACATTGCTTATAGCACAGACCTGTCACTTACCAGTAGGAGGAGCGCCCGGCCGGCCACAGACAGCGCAGGTAAGTATAATGCTTCTAAAATTGCTAAGTAACCATGGCATCCAGGACTGCAGTAGCGTCCTGGCTGCCATGGTAACCGATCGGAGCGCCAGCGATTAAACTGGGACTCCGATCGGAACTCTTCGCTGCCACCAATGATGGGGGGGGGATTTTAATTGGGGGGGGAGACGGGAGGCCGCACTGGCCACCAATGAATTTAATACTGGGAAGGGAGGGAGGGGGGGCCGCACTGGCCACCAATGAATTTAATACTGGGAAGGGAGGGAGGGGGGCCGCACTGGCCACCAATGAATTTAATACTGGGGAGGGAGGGGGGCCGCACTGGCCACCAATGAATTTAAAACTGGGTAGGGAGGGGGGTCTGGCCCCTGGTGCCTTGCAGCACCTGATCTCTTACAGGGGGCTATGATACGCACAATTAACCCCTTTAGGTGCGGCACCTGAGGGGTTAATTGTGCGGATCACAGCCCACTGTAAGAGATCGGGTGCTGCCAGGCAGCAGGGGGCAGTTATGTACACAGTTCTTAGTATATTCTAACTTGAAGCGTCCCCATCACTATGGGAACGCCTCTGTGTTAGAATATACTGTCGGATCTGAGTTTTCACGATCTAACTCATATCCAATGGTATATTCTAACATAGAGGCGTTCCCATGGTGATGGGGACGCTTCAAGTTAAAATTTACCATCAGATTGGAGAAAACTCAGATCCGATGGTATATTAATAGGGACTCATGACTTTACATTGAAAGTCAATGGGGGACAGATCCGTTTGCAATTGCACCATATTGTGTCAACGTCAAACGGATCCGTCCCCATTGACTTGCATTGTAAGTCAGGACGGATCCGTTTGGCTCCGCACGGCCAGGCGGACACCAAAACGCTGCAAGCTGCGTTTTGGTGTCCGCCCCCAGAGCGGAATGGAGGCGGAACGGAGCCAAACTGATGCATTCTGAACGGATCCTTATCCATTCAGAATGCATTGGGGATGAACGGATCAGTTCGGGGCCGCTTGTGAGAGCCCTCAAACGGATCTCACAAGCGGAACCCCAAACGCAAGTGTGAAAGTAGCCTAACATTTTCGGGTGCAAAAAAATCACTAATTTGTCTGTTACATTTTCGGGTGAAATTAACAATTTTTTGGCTGTAATATACCCCTCCTCTACCTAGTTGACCGCTTAATAAATTTCACAAATTTTTCTTTTACATTTTTGGATGACATTAAGCAATTTTTTTCTGTCATAGACCCCTGCTCTACCTAGTAGACAGGTTAATAAATTTCATAAATTTTTTTGTTACATTCTGGACGTGAATAAACCCCTGCTCTGCATAGGTGACAGGGACAGAATTTTTTTTAAAATAATCTGTTGCATTGGTGTGTGACATTAACCCATTTCTGGCGATGAAAAAACCCAACTCTGCATAGGTGACAGGGACTTAAATTTCTAAAATTTGTCTTAAATTGGCCCTTTCATTCGATCCTTCTGCTTTAATAATTTGTCCCACATTTCCGCTTCATCCCATTGCAGCCATTGACCTCCCTTGGATGATGTCTCCCTTTCTCACGCTCCCTCTCCGGTGTGGAACCCTGATTCGCCGATAACCGTGATCAACAGGGTAGGCTCACAAAAGAACATCGAAAGTTGATAGAGAAGATATCCAAATGGATGGTGGACATCACGGGGGCACCTCTGCATAGGTGATAGGAACATAAATTTAAAAAAATCGTCTGTTACATTGTCAGGTGACATTTTACAAATTTTGCCGGCAGGGCCGGTACAAGGCAGGGGCCGAAGGAGCGGGTGCCCTGGGTGCTACCATTTGCGGACAGGAGGGGGAAGTGCCAGCAGTGTACAGCTTCACTGTACCACATTAGCCAAGCGCCACTTGCTGTGCTTGCTGTGCTGAGTGCGCTCCTGCACCCGCCTACACCGTCCACACCAGCCATGTCAGCGCTGCTCCTTCTCTCCCCCTATGAATTTTGTGCCGACTGCGCTCCTGGCTTGGGCTCCCTTTCCTCCTCTGCGTTTCCTCGCCCCCCCCCCCATGGAGGATTCATTTGGTTGATACCACCGGCGTGCGCCGTGTGACGTCACGCGGCTCACGCCGGAGGCGAGGTGTGAGGTGAGAGAGGGAGGACTCGCGCAGCCTACAGGGAGCTGTGTCGGCGCGTGAAGAACAAGCCACGAGGAGCCTGCCTTCACTAGCTGCTACTCACACACAGACTGTAAAAAGTAAGAAAATAATGTAATACAAATAACAAACTAATTTTTTTATTAAAAAAATTATGGTCATCTCAGTCCAATCCCCCCCCCCCGGGGGGGGGGGGGGGGATTGGACTGAGATGATCATAATTTTTTTAATAAAAAAAAGCAGTTTAAAGAAATGATTTTGTGTTATTTTAAGCTTGCCTTTTCTGTAAAAAAAAAAAAAACATTAATTGCAGCTTCACTGTGCCATCACATGCAGCCACTCTGTGCCCACCAACCGTAGCCACTGTGCCATCAATTGTCGCCACTATGCCCATCATGCAGCCACTGTGCCACCTAACGCAGCCACTGTGCCATCACATGCAGCCACTGTGCCAACACACTCAGCCACTGTGCCATCAATTGTCGCCACTGTGCCATCACATGCAGCCCCTGTGCCATCACATGCAGCCCCTGTGCCATCACATGCAGCCACTGTGCCATCACACACAGCCACTGTGCCAACACACGCAGCCACTGTGCCACTCGTCAATTTTCGCCACTTTGCCCATCAAACGCAGCCACTGTGCCGATCAAACGCAGCCACTCTGCTCATCAAACGCAGCCACTGTACCCATCAAACGCAGCCACTGTACCCATTAAACGCAGCCACTGTACCCATTAAACGCAGCCACTCTGCCCCTCAAACACAGCCACTGTGCCCATCAAACACAGCCACTGTGCCCATCAATTGTTGCCAGTTTGCCCCACTGTGCCCATCAATTGCCGCCAGCGTGCTGCCAGTTTGCCTGATCAATTGCCACCAGTATGCTGGTGGAGGAGGCTGACTGAGGTGACCAGCACTTTGTTAATAAAAAATGGCAAATAAAAAAAAAGTGTTTGTGTTATTTTGAGCCATGCTTGCAGCCTCACAGCCTCACTATGCCACCAAACCCAGCAACTGTGCCATCACATGCAGCCACTGTGCCATCAATTGTCGCCAATGTGCCCATCAAACGCAGCCACTGTGCCCATCACACGCAGCCACTGTGCCCATCAAACGCAGCCATTGTGCCCATCACACGCAGCCACTGTGCCCATCACACGCAGCCACTGTGCCCATCACACGGACGGAGCCACCGTGCCCATCACACGCAGCCACCGTGCCCATCAAACGCAGCCACTCAGCTGTGCCCATCAAACGCAGCCACTGTGCCATCAAACACAGCCACTAGGTGGCTGTGTTTGATGGCACAGTGGCTGCGTTTGATGGTCACACTGGTGGCAATTGATGGGACAAACTGGCAGCACACTGGCGGCAATTGATGGGCACACAGGCAAAACACATGGGCGGCAATTGATGGGGCAAACTGGCAACAATGGTAACCATCACTTGTTGTCAGTTTGCCCCATCAATTGCCGCCAGTGTGCCCATCAATTGCCACAGTGTCACAGGGGGGGGGGGGCGCAGTTTGCCATCTTCGCCCTGGGCACCAAATGGCCTTGTCCCAGCCCTGTTTGCCGGATAGAAACCCCTGCTCTGCATAGGTGACAGGGAATAAAATTTCAGAATTTCTTCTTTAATTGATGCGCGCCACCTCCTTTCATTCAATGCTTAAACTTTAACAAGTTGTCCCACAAATACGCTTCAATAATTTTTCCCACATTTGCGCTTCAATAATTTTTCCCACATTTCCACTCTATCATATTTAATTTGAAACAATTTACCTCCCTTGGATGTGGTCTCTCTTTCTCACGCTCCCTCTCCGGCTTGAAAACCTGATTCGCCGATAACCGTGATCAACATGGTTCAGAAAAGAACATCGAAAGTTGATAGAGAAGATATCCCTATAATTTTTTATTAATCATTCCAATAACAGGACATCTTAAGAGTCCTGTATTGCTATTTATCGTCACTACCTCCCCGAGTCGGGAGTGGGTAATTGCTGCGCGCCCCCTCCTTAACTTGGAAGCTTATGCTTCAATACTTTGTCCCACATTTCCGATCGATTACATATAATTTCATTCATTGACCTCCTTTGGATGTGGTATCCCTTTCTCAGGCTCCCTCTCCAGCCTGGAAGCCTGATTCCCCGCCACCCGTGATCACCATGGTAGGCGCAGAAAAGAACATCGAAAGTTGATAGAGAAGATATCCAATTGGATCGTGAACATCACGGGGACGTGCAACATTATAGGGCAGTATGTTTGCACATGCCTACACGAACTGACTGATGGTTCTGCCCCCTGCAACTTCTGGGTCTCCAAATTGGGCACATGGCCTGAGCTTGTCCTTTACGCCTTGGAGGTGCTGGCCTGCCCTGCAGCCAGTGTATTGTCTGAACGTGTGTTTAGCACGACTGGAGGGGGTTATCTCAGGTTATATTTCCCAATGTGTACCCTAATTCAAAAAAAAAAAAAAAAATTTAAAACCAAAAAGCAGTGTAGGCTACCTCCTCCACCACTGCTTCCACCTACACCGCCACATCCACCGCCTCCTCAACCTCCCTAACCATATGAACCTCGTCCTCCTAGATCAAGATTATTATTTTTCATTTTTACGTATTTTATGTCATTTCCCTATCCACTTTTGTTTGCAGAGCACTTGCCATGCTCTTAACCACATTTTGCTGGCATTTGCAGCCCTCTAGCCCTTTCCATGACATTTTTACAGCCATTTTAGTGCTCAAAAGTTCGGGTCCATATTGACTTCAATGGAGTTCGGGGTCAAGTTCGGGTCCCGAACTCAAACTTTTTTGTGAAGTTTTGCCGAAACCGTCGAACATCCAGGTGTCAACTCAACTCTACAGATGACAAGTGTCACACTTATAATCACTGCACACTTCACTTAATTGGGCAGTCACGGCGCCAAAACTGATCAAATAACTCAAGTATGAACTCAGCCTTACAGGTCAATGTTAGCGCCAAGAAGAAGCGCACTCCTTTTACACCGTCATCAGCTGATTCCACATAGATGTCTACAGAACCTGTTCTATAAAACGCTTATACAAGTAGAGCCCCCGACAGAGTGGTGAGGGTGTCAGCAGTAAGTTTGTGTTGACATCACTGATTATTTTGCATTTCCTCTGATCTGTCAGAACAATAACTCCCCAAAAAACGTATCCTGCCTGTGGAGCATCGGCCTTCACTCGGTCAGCATTTGGTCAGTAATCCATCAGTATTGCTTATGCTAAAAAAAATAGGAGTGGATCAAAATCAGAGATGACACGTGAACTAAATATTTGCACGTCTTCTGTGTTTTGTACCCACTCTTGCTTTTGGCTACCAAATAACAAGCCAATTTATATATTTTTTTCAATGGGAAAGAAAAAACAAAGTTTATTTAAGGCTACTTTCACACTAGCGGCACGGACCTCCGGCAGGCTGTTCTGTCGGGTGAACAGCCTTTCGGATCCGTCTTGCCACTAGTGACTGTGTGCCTCCGGACTGCCGCTCCGTCCCCATTGACTATAATTGGGGTGGGGGCGGAGTTCCGACGAGGCATGGCAGCGCACGGCGAGAGGCCGCCGGAATAAAATTTTTACATGTCCAACATTTATTCCGGCAGCCTCTCGCCGTGCCTTGCCGGAACTCCGCCCCCCCGCCTCCATTATAGTCAATGGGGACGGAGCGGCAGTCCGGAGGCACACAGTCACTAGCGGCAGGACTGATCCGACAGGCTGTTCACCCGGAGGTCCGGAGGTCCGTGCCGCTAGTGTGAAAGTAGCCTAACACAGAAGTGGCAAAACCACAAGATTTAAAAGACAAACTGGAAAAACAAAGTGCTTCATCAACAAGAATCGATTGATAACCAGTGTCGGGGTGACCATGATGGTAATGCATACGGATCAAGAAATATATGGGGTTATGGCTGATAACTGGAGGACAGTCCAGCAAACAAACCGACTTCAGCTCATTCCGTGACGATCTGGGTTGCTGATAAGTGGAATCTAAAGGTGTCTGAAGAAATGCGAGTAAAGACATTTGAATAAATTGTCCACTTCCTCCTACGTGATCTCTTCCTTTGATTTATGAATATCATTCCATAAAGTCTTGAAGTGGATGACATAAGAAATGTCCATGCGAGGTTTGATGAGCACAGAGAAAACAAGCTCTGTGGCCGACACTGATCCAGAGACGTCATACCCGGTCCACATCGCTGCTAGCCAAGTAAGGTTCTGAGGACTGATCACCAGCTTACCCAACAACAGTCAAAGTTCCTATGATAGCCGTGAGCACCTCGGAGCTGTTATACAGGAAGAGAGGGAGGCAAGAAAATGTCTTTGGTAACACCTCCAATAGATCGTCCTCTATGTACGTCCCGCAGAACCAACTTGTCCACAGAATCCGGGCCTCTGTCCTTGCCTTGGTGAGTGGAGGCTTTGATGAAATCTGTATGAGCACAGCCAGTGGATCTCTGTACTTTTCTTTGAGTCCAGGTATACAGGAAAATTTGGCTTTTAGGTTCAGCTCTGAGCCCACTTCAATGGCAAGACCCTTTTGCTTCTCGGCAGCTATGTGGGCAGACAGGTAGTTGGAATACTCTTTCAGTCTGGTGTATGAGAAATGATACATTGGTGTCACGCTATACAGAGTCCATTGTTTTTGAAAGAGCAAAGCAGCCTGTGCCGGTTCAAGTTTCCTCCAAGGGAGTGCACTGCGCGATTTTTCTTTTAGACAAGTTTCGCAATGCAGACCGTCGACGTGCAGAAGTCAAGCTTCCGGGAGGATACCTCGAGCTGTGAAAATTACTGCTCCTTCATGCCAATGACCTACTTCTGGCGGTTAACACCCCATCGGTTGGTGTTTGCATATCTTTGAGATAAAATGATGGGATAATATGTTCATGTTTACTGACTCTAAACGGAGATATTGACAGACAAACGTATCAAACTCTGCCGCCATCTTTCTAGGTGCCACGTCTCCAGTCCTCTGAACAGCCAGATTTACCAGCGTCTGTTCCAGGACATGAAGCAGTGAAATGACATTGTTCATCCCGTAGTCCTGGCGACTGACAAATAACGTGGCCTCCTCAAAGGGCATGAGCAAACGGCATGTGTCATGCATGAGCTTCCACTGGCTGACATCGAAGTTACACAGGGGACTACTCCTGTCCACATGGATCATCAAGAAATTGTTTATGGCCTTTCTCTGTTCATACAGTCAGTCCAACCTATGAAGGGTGGAATTCCAATGGTTGGAAACGTTGCATATCAGCCTATGTTGGGCGATGCCGTTCTGCTGCTGCAGCTCAAGGAGGGTGTGCTTTGCGGTGTACAAGTGGCTGAAGTACATGCAAAGTTTCCTGGCCGTCTTGCAGATGGGTGGAAGACTTTAGGAACCGCTTGACAACCAGATTGAACACGTGTGCCATGCAGGGCGCAAGGCACAGCCATCCTTGATGCAGCGCCGACACCATGTTATTCCTGTTGTCGGTGACCATGTTTCTGATTTTTAGTTGTCGCAGAGAAATTCAGGATTCGATTTCTTGCTGAGCAGTTCCTCCCCTGTGTGACTCAGTTCTCCCAGGCAAACCAGGTGCAGAACAGCGTGAGAGTGATGAGAGAGGTCACACATCGCTTGCATACACTACATGCCTCCAACATTATTCTTGGATCTCTACATGAAAATAATGTATTTGGTATAAATCGTGAGAGGGGCATATTTGGAGACATTGACTTCACAAGAGATATAGAGAAGCAGAGTTTACTTTGAAATTTTAAATTTCAACACTACGTAATTCAGACCATACAGGAAAAGGAGGTGTACAGTCACCCATCAATTTTCCCCCAAAAAACCTGTTTCAAATAACACATTTCACCACTATGTAATTCGGCCCATTCCGCAAAAGGAGGTGTACAATCACCTATAAATAAAAATAAAGAACAGTGTCACATAAAGAATTTCACCACTAAGTAAGTCATTCCAAACCGCAAAAGGAGGTGTACATTCACCCATACATTTTCCAAACAAAAGTCAGTGTCACATAAAGAATTTCACCACTAAGTAAGCCGTTCCATACCGCAAAAGGAGGTGTACATTCACCGATACATTTTCCGAAAAAAAGCCAGTGTCACATAAAGAAATTTACCACCAAGTAAGTCGTTCCATACCACAAAAGGAGGTATACATTCACCCATACATTTTCTGAAAAAAATCCAGTGTCACATAAAGAATTTCACCACTAAGTAAGCCGTTCCATACCGCAAAAGGAGGTGTACATTCACCGATACATTTTCCGAAAAAAAGCCAGTGTCACATAAAGAAATTTACCACCAAGTAAGTCGTTCCATACCACAAAAGGAGGTATACATTCACCCATACATTTTCTTAAAAAAATCCAGTGTCACATAAAGAATTTCACCACAAAGTAAGCCGTTCCATACCGCAAAAGGAGATGTACATTCACCCATACATTTTCCGAAAAAAAGCCAGTGTCACATAAAGAAACTTACCACTAAGTAAGTCGGTCCATACCGCAAAAGGAGGTATACATTCACCCATACATTTTCCGAAAAAAAGCCAGTGTCACATAATGAAATTTACCACTAAGTAAGTCGTTCCATACCACAAAAGGAGGTGTACATTCAGCCACACATTTTCTGAAAAAAATCCAGTGTCACATAAAGAATTTCACCACTAAGTAAGTCGTTCCATACCGCAAAAGGAGATGTACATTCACCCATACATTTTCCGAAAAAAAGCCAGTGTCACATGAAGAAATTTACCACTAAGTAAGTCGGTCAATACCGCAAAAGGAGGTATACATTCACCCATGGATTTTCCGAAAAAAAGCCAGTGTCACATAAAAAATTTCACTGCAAAACGGGCTTTACCACATATAACTGCACCGCTGAACGGCATGTAGGCCCTTAATTGAGAGGGGTCACACATGGATTGCATACACTACATGCCTCCAACATAATTCTTGGATCTCTACTAGCGTTGAGCGAGCATGCTCGGCCGAACACCAGTTCGGCTTGAGCATTGCTATGCTCGGCACATCGCGGAGTTTGGCCGAACACCACGTGTGCTCTAGCGCGATGCTCGAGTCAGTGTATTTAAAACTAATTTAGCCTCTATTTCTATGCAGAAGATTGCTGTACAGTGAGGGAATCCCTCAGTGTGAGTCTGCGGCTTAGGAGTCCCTGCTCTGACTCCATATATAACTGTGTCCACCATATATGAAGTCAGTGCTTGGGGACACCCCAGTGTATTTACATCTAATTTAGCCTGTATTTCAGAAAAGTTTCTGCCGGGATTCAAACTCCCAACCTTTTGCATTAGAGGAGGGCACTTAACCACTCAGCTATATTAGCTGCATAGAAAATACTTAAATGTCACCAATGAAAGGATAATGGAATTCGGTTCATAGAGAACAAAGTCTACTATCACCTGGGCTTTAGAATATATCCCTGCACCGCTGAGGGGCAAAGATATTTTTCCTTTTTCCACTAATACACACGAAAAAGGGCTTTAAAACAGATAACTGCACCGCTAATCGGCAACAATATTTTTCCTTTTTCCACTAATACACGCAAAATAGGGCTTTAAAACATAACTGCACATCTGAGCGGCAAATATATTTTTTCTTTTTCCACTAATACACAATAAAAGGGCTTTAGAACATATAACTGCACCGCTGAACGGCAAATATATTTTACTTTTGCTACTAATACACAACAAAAAGTGCAGTAATTTTCACACTTCACCACACAACGGCTAATCAGCCCTTTTTCCCACTAATACAAGCCAAAAATGCTTTAGAATATATAACTGCACCGCACTAGGGCAAATAAAACGTAGAGATATTTCCTTGTAATAACCCCTGTTAATGCCTGTATCAAACAGCACTTGCACCCTAATAAGAACGGTTTGCTGGAATTACAGAGTTGTATAATGGCAATTTGGATCCCCAGTCAGTGCAGCAAGGTGAAATATGATTGTTCCTATTACCCAGGCTGTCACCTCCCAGAATGAACCCTGTTCAACAGAAATGCTGTGGATTGATTCCTCCCTATCCTTTCCCTACACCTTGAATAATCTTTCCCTGCACTTGTAAATATTTTTTTTTAGCACAATTACATTTTTTGTATCACTGTCCCTAGCGCCTGCAGACGTCTCTCCATGC
Source organism: Bufo bufo (assembly GCF_905171765.1). Taxonomy (NCBI): domain Eukaryota; kingdom Metazoa; phylum Chordata; class Amphibia; order Anura; family Bufonidae; genus Bufo; species Bufo bufo. Next base: position 115,056,475 of record NC_053396.1, on the reverse strand, counting down.
ACTAAGTACACTGGTAAATGGCAGAATCTTAGACGGCTGCGCTATTTGTAGGGCTGTGACATCACAGGGCTGGCTGGCTGCTGATTGGCTGCATGCATGGCATTATGTGTGATCCCTCCTTTCCAGAGTTCTTTTCTCTATGTCCTTACACATGCAGCAGCCATTTTAGGAAAAAATTTGATTCGTTACCACGAAGTGAGAGAACATTTGCATTCGGTGCAAAACAAAATTTTCCTGAAATTCAGAACGAATTCCGCTTTGTCAGCTTTGATTCACTCATCTCTATTCACAATGAAGTGGTCAATAGTGTGGGATGTGGCCAAGAGATGTCCACTTCTATAACTTTCTGTGACTCTTCCAGTCTCTGTGTATCTCTTTTGCAACCTGCTGATGACATTCTGTGACACTCTAAGCTCAGAAGCCACTTCTGTCTGAGAACACCCTGCTTGAAGCCTTGCAATGGCAAGGTATTTTTGATAAATTGTTAGGTGTAGTCTTGGTCCGATGATGTCAAAAAACAAACTGCATGATGTGTAGGGCTGTTTAAATGCCAATTCTAAGGCCCCTTTCATATGGGCATTGTGGATTGGGGCCGGATGCGTTCAGGGAAAATGGTGCGATTTTGACACCAAAACAAGTCAGTTTTAACTGCGATTGCATTCCATTTTTGCGTTTTTTCCGCGTGGGTGCAAAACATTGTAATGTGCTTTGCACGCGCGTGAGAAAAATCGTCATGTTTGGTACCCAGACCCGAACCCGGACTTCTTAACAGAAGTTCGGGTTTGGGTTAGGTGTTGTGTAGATTTTATTATTTTCCCTTATAACATAGTTATAAGGAAAGTAATATCATTCTTAATACAGAATGCATAGTGCAATAGGGCTGGAGGGGTTAAAAAAAATAAAAAATAATTTAACTCACCTTAATCCGCTTGATCGCGCAGCCCGGCTTCTCTTCTGTCTTCTTCTTTTAGGAATAGGACCTTTGATGACGTCACTGCGCTCATCACATGGTCAATCACATGATATTTTACCATCGTGATGGATCATGTGACGGACCATGTGATGAGTGCAGTGATGTCATCAAAGGTCCTTTTCCTCTGCACATCAAAGAAGAAGAAGACAGAAGAGAAGCCGAGCTGCGCGATCAAGTGGATTAAGGTGAGTTAAATTATTTTTTATTTTTTTTAACCCCTCCAGCCCTATTGCACTATGCATTCTGTATTAAGAATGCTATTATTTTCCCTTATAACCATGTTAAAAGGGAAAATAATAATGATCGGGTCCCCATCCCAATCGTCTCCTAGCAACCGTGCGTGAAAATCGCACCGCATCCACACTTGCTTGCGGATGCTTGCGATTTTCACGCAGCCCTATTCACTTCTATGGGGCCTGCATTGCGTGAAAAATGCAGAATATAGAACATGCTGCGATTTTCACACAATTCAAAAGTGATGCGTGAAAATCACCGCTCATGTGCACAGCTCCATAGAAATGAATGTGTCCGGATTCAGTGCGGGTGCAATGCGTTCACGTCACGCATTGCACCCGCGCGGAAAACTCGCTCGTGTGAAAGGGGCCTAACTGTACCAGGAAATTTATTGGCCAATTCATGGATCAAACAGCTGTTGTGAATTTTGTCGTTTAGCTCCTTGTTAGAGAACAGCAAATTGTGCAAAAAGAACTGAAACATTGAACAGTTGGACACGTGCATTCACAGGTTTAGAGAAAGTCACATTAAGTTCATCTGTAAAGGTTAGAGTACATTTTAGGTTCATCCTGAAATTTCACCCACAATCCTAATTAGAGATCGCCTCGAGGTTCGCCTGGCGGTCGTTTCGCAGCGAACTTTGCTAGTTCTCTATTCGCCGAACATGCGAACATATGGCGATCTCCGCCAGCGCCATATTCTTTTGCATTGCACCAAACTTTGACCCATGACACATCCAACAGGTGGGACAGGACAGCCAATTGAAATGTTTCAGCACATGAACACACCTCCACCATATAAATAAGCCCGATCTGGCCGCCATTTTACTTTCAGTCTTTTGCCAGTGTAGGGAGAGGTTGCTGTGTGGAGCAGGGACAGACTGTTAGTGACACCAAATGCTAGCTAATAGGGCCACAAAAGTCCTTTTAAGGACTGATATAGTTGTGCTATCGATAGGTGTGACATACTGTGTCACGGCCTCGGTGTTGTGCGCTGTGACACGTTTGCCGTACATGACGGTTGCCATGGGCAATGCGTGGTTGTCTGCATGTGTGTGCTTTGCTCCCCTTCTCTTGGTTCCTCCTCTGTCTGGTGCTGGAGGGGTTAACTACCTTGCTGGTTGTGGTCACTAGCTGCTTCTTATACCTGTGGCTTAAAGCCAGGAGTCAGTTGTACTCCAGCCTTGGTGTGTGCTGTAGTTATGCTCCTTGTCTGGAAGTTCCATCTTCCTGTGTGAGGGCCAACTAGTGGGACATTGATGTCTCCAGCAATGTCTTCCCATTCTATCCTCGATGTTTCCCTACCTTACCTGTTCTTATGTTTGGTGTGCGTCTATGTTCTGGGGTTGTTGTACGTCTAGTGGTTGTTCCGTGTCTGGTCAGTGTTTGGTGTATTCTGTCCGGCGTGGATGCTAGATGTTCCCCTGTTTGTCTGTTGTGGCCTCCGGAAGGGGGCTCCATGGTTTCCCGGAGGGGTGAATCGGAAGACAAGTCTGTTAGCTGTTGCTGGAGTGCTGTTTCCTATGTGTGTCAGTATGTACTGAGTCCGGTATGGTGTTCGGATTGCAGTATTGTTGCAACGGTTCCTGTACACCTGAGTGTGGTCTTCTGTTGTGCCGCCCAGAAGCTGCGGCAGGTAGGTTACCATGCATCCTGGGTTCTTTGTTTAGTGGTTATCCCCTCCGCTGCTGTTCCACTTGGCTTTTCTCTGCAACTTGACCAGTTGAGACTCCTGTTCATCCATGTCTTGGAAGAACAGGTTGTCTCTCCCCTGCTCCTATGTGAGGGATTATCAGGGTGACTCAGGGTCCTAGGTATACTGGGTATGAGCCGTCCTACCATCCATGTCCGCTCATACCGTGAGGAGTTATGGTGAGGATTAGGGAGGTGACCTGTGCTCTGATCACGGCATCCTGGCTAAGCTGCTTCCCCGCATACCCATTATCGTATGGTGGGGAGTTTCCCCCATTCCCCATCGTGACATACTGAGGGGTATACGTCATATATGACACATCAGGGAGGAGGGTCCTGTTGGATAAGGTGAAGTCTTTGTGCTTTTAGTCCCAACTTGAGCGAATAAGGCATTAGCTGAAAGCTGAAGAATATGGGGGCCATCTTAGTGTCACGAGGGTGTCAAGAGCCACGTCTGACTCCGTTATACCCGGGGTCAGGAAGTCGCAGCGGGTGGCTGCGCGCTCTATGTATAAAGATAGTGTTGTTTCTTAATGGTAGCTTTCTGGGTTTGCCTTGCAACCCTTTTTGGCTCACTCAGGGATCCGTAGCTTCTTCTCCTCAGCTGTTTCTTGTCCAGCACTCCTAACCTCCTTATATTCCCCTCTCCCACTTCTCTGGTTGCCAGATATAGAGCTTCCTGCCTGGACTTCTATACTGACCCACTGGAGCTGTGTAGCTGTGTTCCCTGGTTGTTGTTCCAGAACGTTACCCTCCGGATCCCTGTTGGGCTTTTGTTGTCTGCTGTTGTCGCCCACCTGGGATTATATGTTTTGTCTGTGTTGTCTGTCCTCTCCTTGGTGTTTTCCTTTTAGTGTCAGTGGTGCGGACTAGTGATCCCACCGCCCGTTCACTACGTAGGGCTCATCTTAGGGAAAGCCAGGGTTTAGGCACGTGATCGGCGTACGGGTGAGGAACCCGTCTAGGGATGTCAGGGCAGTCAGGTGCCAGCCTCAAGGTGAGTCAGGGGTCACCACCTTTCCCTCTCCCTTGGACAGGGCCTTCTCATTTCCCTCCCTTTGCGTGACGCCGGTCATTACATTATATCTGGCCCTTATTTTGTGTAGGTAGTTTTTATTTTTTTATTTATTTTTTCTACTTTTTCTTTCTGCCTACTTAGAATCCAGTATGGATCCAATTGCTGCTTTGTCAAAGCAACTTCAAGGCCTGTCTTTGGAGGTGGCAGGATTGAAGGCGTCGGTCCTCCAGCAACAGTAGCAATTGCAACAGACCGCAAGCCCAGCGGTTGCTACAGGTAACCAGGTTGTTGCGGAACCCAAGGTTGCTCTTCCTGACAGATTTTCTGGGGGAAGGGACAAATTTGTGACGTTCCGTGAGGCCTGTAAATTATATTTTAAACTGCGCCCTTACTCCTCTGGTAATGAAGAACAGCGGTTGGGGGTTGTAATTTCCCTGCTGCAGGGGGACCCGCAATCCTGGGCGTTCTCTTTACCCACTGATTCCCAGGCTCTCCGGTCAGTGGATGAATTTTTTGGGGCCTTGGGTCTCATATATGACGACCCTGACCGAGTCGCACTGGCTGAATCAAAATTACGGAGACTCCTACAGGGAGAGCGGCCAGTAGAGGAGTATTGCGCAGAGTTCCGTAGGTGGGCTACGGATACCCAGTGGAATGACCCGGCTCTCAGGAGTCAGTTCTGCTCCGGGTTATCCGAAAAGATTAAGGATGCGCTTGCGCTGTACGAGACTCCCTTTTCCCTTGATGCGGTGATGTCCCTTTCTATCAGAATAGATAGACGTCTTAGGGACAGATTGAAAAATCCGGAGCAATTGGTAACCCCTCTCAAGCAGCAGTTAGTCTGTACGGACTTAGACGAGCCTATGCAGCTAGGAGGAACTACTTGTCAGGTCCGTCCTTCTGAGGCTCGCCGTAGGCAGGGGGTTTGTTTTTTCTGTGGGGAGAGGGGTCATTTTATTAATGTCTGTCCTTCCTTCCTCAAAAACAAAAGACCGTCGGAAAACTACTAACCCCAGGCTGTGTGGAGGATGTCAGCCGGGGGGTATACGTTTCCTCCATACGAACATCGCAATTTGTGTTGCCAGTTGTTGTTTTTGGCGTTAAGACGGAGACTATTTATTTTTTTCTAGACAGTGGAGCAGGAGTAAATTTGATAGATGCCCATTTTGCCCACACTATGGGTTTGTCTCTCTGTACGCTACAGAGACCTATTCCCATATTCGCTATTGATTCTGCTCCTCTGTCTCAGAGAAACCTCACTCACATTATCCATAACTTACACCTTCGGGTAAGGGACCACCATAACGAGTTGCTTTCATGTTATGTTCTGGAGGGGCTTCCCACTCCGGTGGTGTTGGGTCTTCCCTGGTTGGTAGCGCACAATCCAGTGGTGGATTGGCAGGCCAGGGAGATATTGGAGTGGAGTAAACAGTGCAGAGAAAATTGCTTAAATAGCAATTGCTTAGTCGCCTCCATAGCTACCCTACCCACATTTGTTTCGGACTTTGAGGACGTCTTTTCTGAAAAGGGTTGCCAGAAGTTACCACCTCACCGTCCTTATGATTGCCCGGTTAACCTGATTCCCGGTGCAAAATTACCCAAGACCAGGTTATATAATCTTTCGGGTCCGGAGAGAAAAGCCATGAAAGATTATATCTCCGAGAGCTTGGCTAAGGGACACATCAGACCCTCTTCTTCACCCATGGCTGCAGGGTTTTTCTTCGTTAAAAAGAAAGATGGGGGCCTGTGTTGAGGAAGGGTTGAGACGTATGCATATATATCCATGCATGCCTGCAAACACGTGCGGGCATGTATGGTATATATATGCATACATTAACCACCGCATCATGGGGTGATGTGCGCAGATGTGCCCAGCATCTGAGCACGTCTGCCCATGGTGATCCCCAGGGGCTCATGGTGGCCCTTGTGGGAAATATGTGGTCCCTGGAAGCTGTGCCCCCTTATAATCCCCCTTATATTAGTATATATATGTGCCCCCTTATATGTGTCCCCTTATAGTTATTATATATTTCCTGTATGACCGTGTATATATTGGCCCTGTATGGCAAGTGGGGACATATGCATGTCCCCTGTATGTGATGCCCCAGATATATGCGATGGTGTGTGTATATATAGATATGTGTGTATGTATTTGCACACGTGTCTATGTATATACACTTATGTCAGCATGACAGTATGTATGTGGGCTTATTGCTGCCCATTCATACCCCCGGTTTTGTATGTGTTTATAGATGTGCCCCAAGCATCTGTGGATATATGTATGCATATATGCAATTCCAACTGTTATCAACAGAGTTGTTTAGAGAAAAACTTGTGCTGATAGCCTGTAGGATAACAGCTGATTAGCATCTAGTCCCCTTTTGTTCAGGCCCCTTACAATCAGACTCTCTGGCACCGTTCGTGAGAGGGCCTTCTAACCAGAGACATCATAACCTGTTTTCCACACCTCTGCCCCATGGCCATGCCCATTACTCCCAGCATTTTTGGGACTAGGAGGGGGGACTAAGGCACACTATGATGTCACATGCCTGAGGAAGGAGGAGGGGGTTGCTTTTGGGCTATAAAACCCCAAACCGGACAGAGGTGCCCTCTCTTGCAACCAGACTAGATTCAGAGACGCAGGGGAGAGAGCAGCTTCATGATGACCACCTGGATAAGGCCTAAGTATACCTGTGTAGCCCCTACCTACCCCTCACATATCACCCCTGGTCCTGTAACCCCTTTCCTTTGCCGTGTTACTGGACACCCTGATCCCCCAAACCCTTGCCTTGTTGTATCCTTGTTTGTAACCCTTTCCCTACCCTGATTAACCCCTGGTGGTAACCCCTGCCCAAACCCTGCCACACCCCCCCCCTCACTGTACACTTGCAGGGTATTTACCCTTGCATTGCTGTACAGTTCTGATATTATCCCCATTGTTAACCCTTTGTGTTTGTGGTTGGTTTACACCCCTGTACGGCCACCATTAACCCTCGTCGTACCCCATAGGGACAGTGAATAGTCAGGTGGGGTGGGTTGTTATATACTTGTATGTGTGAACTGTGTAGTTAGTTTATGGGTGGAATTGGGAATGTGTAGTGTAGTTTAGGATTGTATTTGTAGTGCTGTATTGTTAGTATTGCGTGCGTAGTGTATTCTTAGTAATAAATACTGTTACTTGTAACTATCTGTGTAACGTGTAGTTATTGGCGATAGTTAGTTAGTAAGGCGCATGCAGCTAGTGTAGCGATCAGTGTAAAGCATAGCGAAAGTATTGTGTGTTATTATTATATAAAGGCAGAAATGGGCGGAGTTATCACTAGATGGCTCCTCCCATTTATGAATATTAATTATCGATATTTGCATAAATATTGGTGATTAATATTCCCCCTTTACATTTCTGGGTTAAGCGCAAAATCCACGCAGTGGGCCTGGCTCGCCAATGTAAAGGGGGAATATTAATCACCAATATTTATGCAAATATCGATAATTAATATTCATAAATGGGAGGAGCCATCTAGTGATTACTCCGCCCATTTATGCCTTTATATAATAATAACACACAATACTTTCGCTATGCTTTACACTGATCGCTACACTAGCTGCATGCGCCTTACTAACTAACTATCGCCAATAACTACACGTTACACAGATAGTTACAAGTAACAGTATTTATTACTAAGAATACACTACGCACGCAATACTAACAATACAGCACTACAAATACAATCCTAAACTACACTACACATTCCCAATTCCACCCATAAACTAACTACACAGTTCACACATACAAGTATATAACAACCCACCCCACCTGACTATTCACTGTCCCTACGGGGTACGACGAGGGTTAATGGTGGCCGTACAGGGGTGTAAACCGACCACAAACACAAAGGGTTAACAATGGGGATAATATCAGAACTGTACAGCAATGCAAGGGTAAATACACTGCAAGTGTACAGTGAGGGGGGGGGGGGTGTGGCAGGGTTTGGGCAGGGGTTACCACCAGGGGTTAATCAGGGTAGGGAAAGGGTTACAAACAAGGATACAACAAGGCAAGGGTTTGGGGGATCAGGGTGTCCAGTCACAGGAAAGGGGTTACAGGACCAGGGGTGATATGTGAGGGGTAGGTAGGGGCTACACAGGTATACTTAGGCCTTATCCAGGTGGTCATCATGAAGCTGCTCTCTCCCCTGCGTCTCTGAATCTAGTCTGGTTGCAAGAGAGGGCACCTCTGTCCGGTTTGGGGTTTTATAGCCCAAAAGCAACCCCCTCCTCCTTCCTCAGGCATGTGACATCATAGTGTGCCTTAGTCCCCCCTCCTAGTCCCAAAAATGCTGAGAGTAATGGGCATGGCCATGGGGCAGAGGTGTGGAAAACAGGTTATGATGTCTCTGGTTAGAAGGCCCTCTCACGAACGGTGCCAGAGAGTCTGATTGTAAGGGGCCTGAACAAAAGGGGACTAGATGCTAATCAGCTGTTATCCTACAGGCTATCAGCACAAGTTTTTCTCTAAACAACTCTGTTGATAACAGTTGGAATTGCATATATGCATATATATATCCACAGATGCTTGGGGCACATCTATAAACACATACAAAACCGGGGGTATGAATGGGCAGCAATAAGCCCACATACATACTGTCATGCTGACATAAGTGTATATACATAGACACGTGTGCAAATACATACACACATATCTATATATACACACACCATCGCATATATCTGGGGCATCACATACAGGGGACATGCATATGTCCCCACTTGCCATACAGGGCCAATATATACACGGTCATACAGGAAATATATAATAACTATAAGGGGACACATATAAGGGGGCACATATATATACTAATATAAGGGGGATTATAAGGGGGCACAGCTTCCAGGGACCACATATTTCCCACAAGGGCCACCATGAGCCCCTGGGGATCACCATGGGCAGACGTGCTCAGATGCTGGGCACATCTGCGCACATCACCCCATGATGCGGTGGTTAATGTATGCATATATATACCATACATGCCCGCACGTGTTTGCAGGCATGCATGGATATATATGCATACGTCTCAACCCTTCCTCAACAGCCTGCGTCCTTGCCTAGATTTTCGCGAATTAAACCGGATAACCATCCGAGACCCATACCCTCTTCCTCTCATTCCTGACCTGTTTAATCAGATTGCGGGTGCTAGGTGGTTCTCCAAACTTGATCTTAGGGGGGCCTACAATCTGATTCGTATCAAGGAAGGGGATGAGTGGAAGACAGCTTTTAACACCCCTGAGGGGCATTATGAAAATCTAGTCATGCCTTTCGATCTGACCAATGCTCCTGCTGTCTTCCAACATTTCGTTAATGACATTTTTAGTCATCTTATCGGCAGGTTTGTGGTGATATACCTAGATGATATTTTAATTTATTCGTCTGATCTGAAAACACATGAGGTGCATGTCAGACGGGTACTGCAGGTCCTTCGGACGAATAAATTATATGCGAAAATTGAAAAGTGTGTCTTCGCCGTTCAGTTCCTAGGTTATTTATTATCTACTTCAGGTTTTCGTATGGATCCTAGGAAGGTCCAGGCAATTTTAGATTGGGATCTTCCTGAGAACCTCAAAGCACTGCAACGGTTCTTGGGCTTCGCGAATTTCTACAGAAAGTTCATTAAAAATTATTCGGTGATTGTAAAACCCCTTACTGACATGACTAGGAAGGGGACTGATTTTTCTAAATGGTCTGACGCCGCTAAAATTGCTTTTTCCTCTCTAAAAGAGAGGTTTACCTCGGCACCTGTACTGGTCCAACCTGATGTCTCTCAGCCTTTTATTGTTGAAGTCGATGCGTCAGAGGTGGGAGTGGGAGCTGTGCTGTCTCAGGGTCCGTCTCCTGGCAAATGGCGTCCTTATGCTTTCTTTTCTAAAAAACTATCTGCAGCAGAGAAGAACTATGATATTGGCAATAGGGAACTATTAGCTATTAAACTAGCGTTTGAAGAATGGCGTCACTTTTTAGAGGGGGCAATCCACCCCGTCACTGTGATTACGGACCACAAAAACCTTCTGTACCTCGAATCAGCTAAGCGTCTCACCCCTAGACAAGCTAGGTGGTCGCTATTTTTTACCAGGTTTAACTTTTTTATTACCTATCGTCCTGGGGCAAAAAATACCAAGGCAGATGCATTATCTCGTGTTTCCCTGGAGGGGGTAATGTGAGTGATCCGGTACCCATTCTACAAAGAGGAGTGGTTGTCTCTGCGGTACACTCTGTTCTCGAGGGGAAGGTGTTAGAGGCCCCGGGTCTCTTGCCCCTCAGAGAAATTGTTTGTTCCGTTAAACCTGCGTCTCGAATTATTAAAGGAACATCATAATTCGGCACTTGCTGGGCACCCGGGTAGTAAAGCAACCTTGGAGCTATTGTCTCGTCGTTTTTGGTGGCCAAGGTTGCGTCAGGATGTAATGGATTTTGTGTCTTCTTGTTCTACTTGTGCGCGCGCGAAAGTCTCTCATACACGTCCTGCAGGGTCTTTATTGCCACTTGTCATTCCCAATAGGCCATGGACACATCTGTCAATGGATTTTATCACTGACTTACCTTTGTCTGCGGGTAAAACAGTTATCTTGGTAGTAGTGGACAGGTTTAGCAAAATGGTACACTTCATTGCGTTACCCGCACTACCTAATGCTAAGACTCTTGCTCAGGTATTCATCAGTGAAATTGTGAAGCTTCACGGGGTCCCTTCCGATGTTGTTTCGGATCGGGGAACCCAGTTTATTTCTAAATTTTGGAAAGCTTTTTGTTCCTGTTTGGGGGTACACTTGTCCTTTTCATCAGCTTTCCATCCTCAGTCGAATGGACAGACTGAGCGTACCAACCAAAACTTTGAGACATATCTAAGATGTTTTGTGTCTGAAAACCAAGAGGTGTGGTCATCATATTTACCGTTAGCCGAGTTTGCCCAAACAAATCGCCGTCAGGAATCTACTGGCAAGTCACCATTTCTTGGTGCATATGGTTTTCATCCCCATTTCTGTACTTTCAAAGAGGGGGGGTCTTCTGGGGTCCCCGAAGAGGAACGGTTTTCGTCATCTCTTTCATCTGTATGGCAGAAAGTGCAAGCTAATTTGAAAAATATGGGAGGTAAATATAAATGCATGGCTGATAAAAAACGGTCGCCAGGTCCGGACCTAGGAGTAAATGACTTTGTCTGGTTATCTACTAGGAATATTAAATTAAAGGTTCCCTCTTGGAAACTGGGTCCTAAGTTTATTGGTCCTTACAAAATAGTCATTACACTTAGTTGATCAAGAATGATATCCACATCTCTATCAAAAGTCAAACGAATTGACTTCAATACAAATTTCAGGAAAAATGTTATTCACCACAAAGCTGAATTTCCTGGTGTTTCATTTATGGTGATGATTCTATTTTTCCTGAAATGGTGTTAAAAAAAGATACATACTCACCTCATCCATTTGCTTGCGGAGAGGCTGTCAAGGCCATCTTGGTTAAAGAAACTGCATGAAATTTTGCATAATGACGTGGTTAATATCAATAATTAATATTCATAATAGGCGTAAATAGTCTATTAATGACTCCGCCTATTTATACTATAAATGCAACTACCTGTTGCTGTACCCTTCTGTGAACTACGTGCGATGGATTATTACGGCTGCGACCAAAAGGGACTATAAACTGTGCATTAAACAATAAAGGAATTTATTGCACAAATACAAGTGTAAAGTCTATTATTATTGCTATATCTATATATATTTATATCACTGGTTATATAAATATAAATACATATAGACACACCGCAATACATTAACAACACTATAAAAGCTGACTACGCCAACACAACACAATCTACTTATTCCACCCCACAATCTATCTAGACATATACTTACGTACTCACACTATTAACAGTGACCACCCACCTGGCTATACGCTGTCCCTATGGGGTATAAAGGGTTAATAGAGGCACTGCAAGGGTTAATATGATAATGGCCAGGGATACCAATATAGTGCAGGGGTATAGCTAAGTAGGGGTACTCGGATATAGGGCTATATATTGGAGGGGTTAATGCTCGTTGGTCTAGGGGGTAGGGAAAGGGTTACTCAGCCAGTCCAGGGTTAATGCTCGTCTTCCAGAGGTTCTTGCTCGTCATCCTGGGGTTGATTCTCTCGACCTCCAGGGTGTAATTCCCGCTGTGGAAGCTTGTTTCTCCTGGGGATTATTCTGGCTTCTCCCTGGGGGGCTGCTGGGCTCAACTAATGAGCGCAGTGCTTCAGGGACTATTTAAATCTGGCGGCGCTCGCTCCTGAGAAGTCCACGCTGCACCACGTGGGCTGGCGTGGTGATATGACGTCATTGCACCAGCCTGCTCGTCCTGTCGCACGCTTCCAGGCTGAGGATTGCTTTGATCCTCCCACCTATAAAGTGACCACGTATCTCCAGCGCCGTAATACAGTGCCGGAGGTCCGCGGCATACAAGGGCAGGGGAGCCCTTTGTTCCCCTGTCATTGTAATGTAAAACATCTCTAGCCCCACCGGAGGTGTTATCAAAAGGCAAAGGATCTCTATTGATCCTCTGTCTTTTGAAGTGATTGCAACTGAAATCTTGGCCACATTTAGATATAAGTATATATACAGTACAGACCAAAAGATTGGACACACCTTCTCATTCAAAGAGTTTTAATTATTTTCATGACTATGAAGGCATCAAAACTATGAATTAACACATGTGGAATTATATATATAACAAACAAGTGTGAAACAACTGAAAATATGTCATATTCTAGGTTCTTCAAAGTAGCCACCTTTTGCTTTGATTACTGCTTTACACACTCTTGACATTCTCTTGATGAGCTTCAAGAGGTAGTCCCCTGAAATGGTCTTCCAACAGTCTTGAAGGAGTTCCCAGAGATGCTTAGCATTTGTTGGCCCTTTTGCCTTCACTCTGCGGTCCAGATCACCCCAAACCATCTCGATTGGGTTCAGGTCCGGTGACTGTGGAGGCCAGGTCATCTGGCGCAGCACCCCATCACTCTCCTTCATGGTCAAATAGCCCTTACTTTCAAAGTTTTCCCAATTTTTCGGCTGACTGACTGACCTTAATTTCTTAAAGTAATGATGGCCACTCGTTTTTCTTTACTTAGCTGCTTTTTTCTTGCCATAATACAAATTCTAACAGTCTATTCAGTAGGACTATCAGCTGTGTATCCACTTATTAAACCTGAGAGGGCACACCTGTGAAGTGAAAACCATTTCAGGGGACTACCTCTTGAAGCTCATCAAGAGAATGGCAAGAGTGTGCAAAGCAGTAATCAAAGCAAAAGGTGGCTACTTTGAAGAACCTAGAATATTTTCAGTTGTTTCACACTTGTTTGTTATGTATATAATTCCCCATGTGCTAATTCATAGTTTTGATGCCTTCAGTGTGAATCTACAATTTTCATAGTCATAAAAATAAAGAAAACTCTTTGAATGAGAAGGTGTGTCCAAACTTTTGGTCTGTACTGTGTATATATATATATATATATATATATATATACATATATATACACATATAGATAATTGGGGCATATATATATATATATATATATATAATACATAAACACATATAACCTGGGGCATATAGCCAATACAATGAATATATGGGCAGATATATATTGGGTCCATACTGGCCCTACAGGGCCTATTTATATATATATATATATATATATTTTTTTTTTTTTATATATATATATATATATATATATTCAAAGCAACCCCTTTCCTCTACAGGTTTCTTCAATCAAGATGACTGCGATGGCCTCTCGGACAAATGGATAAGGTGAGTACGGTATGTATTTTTTTACCCGTATTAACCTGTGTAAGGCCTCAATTTTAATGTCAGATGCTGCAGTCAGCAATGAACACGGTATCTGAGGGGTTCAATGACGGGGGGGGGGGGGGGGGGGCGGCATCCGCTACATACAGTGGAATGATAATTGTGACTAAGTAATTCATAACAAATTGAATTTCTTTGTGAAATATGGTGAAGCAGCCAAATCGAATTTTTGATAACTTTGATATTCACTATCGACTTTTATGGGAGCGTCTTCTGGACATGATCTGTGAATTGTGCAGAAGTCATTGTTCAGGAATGGGGAGTAGATATGCTGTGACCACCTGTTGTCAATGGTGCATCCTTAATTATCTTTCATCATAAACCTGCCTGTGATCATGATGAGGTGACTGCTGAAAAGTCATCTCTACACAACCAGAATTGTCAGAGTGTTATAAGGGTTTGTGGACAGAGTGAAAACTGCAGGGTGTTAGGACTGATTTAAATTATAGAAAGAAATGTGGCATGTAAAAAATAAAATTATTAAAAACATGTTTAACCTTAAAACTTGATTTGAACAATAGGTAATTTCTGCTAATGTATTTTCTTTAGCATGATTTTAATGGGTGATTTATCTCAGACTTTCTGGTGCTTTGAAGTAATATACCCTGTAGCTATTTGCCATACATCCCGCAGATTGTGAGGAGGCTGGGGGAGACAGAGAGAGGGGGGATAGGCTCTGCTCATCAATACACTGGACTCATAAACTATTTGTCAAGAGTATTCTGTGATCATTCCTATTATCCAAATGGCACAGGAGAGTAGACCTGTCACCACCCTATGCTGCCCTTACATACAGCAGCACAGTTTAATGACAGATTCACTTATAAAAGAAAAGGTTAATTCAATGCTTATTTAAATAAATGTTTTTGCTCTTTCAACCTTTAAAATGTTTATTTTGCTATTTGTTCCTATTTTATACTGAACATTGCTAAATCTTAACTTCTATATGTAATGCTCTTCATAACTGTTCAACATACAAATAAATAGATGAAGTAAACCCCTGCAAGCATTAAAAGGGTTGTGCAGCCAGTACATATTGATGACCTCTCCTCAAAGAGGTTATTAATATCTTATCAGTGAGGGTCCAAATCCCAGCACCCTCGCTGAGCAGCTGTTTAAAAAGGAGGCGGTGTTTGTACGAGCACTGCCTTCTCTTCAAGATTACACTGTACGTCATCATGTGAATGGTACAAGCACTTAGAATTACTCTACACTGCATTGTCAAGACATCCAAGATGATGCGCAGTGTAATCTTAAGGAGGAAGTTGATATGAGCAACATCTCTTCAAACAGCTGATCAGCGGGATGCCGGGAGTTAGACCCTCACCAATCAGATATTGATCTCCTATCCTGAGGATAGATCATCAAAATGTACTGTCTGCACAACTCCTTTAAGTCATATGTGACATATCATGTTTTCATTATTTTACATAGCAATTTATTGCATTAAAGCTAAAATTCACTATACTATAAATTCAAGGTTCTTAGAGAACAATTGAGATTCAAAGACCATGAGCCCACTTGCCATAACAAGGAAACCTCATCAGATATAGTAGGTCCCTATAAAAAAACTGTGTACCTGTAAACATATTTCATTTCTAATATATGAACTATAATTATTAATTTAAAGTGTAACTAACTTTTTGAACAATTTTATTAAAAAGTATTCTAAATGTCCTGTAATAAAATTTTAGAATATACTTTATTTATCTTTTTATCTTTTTTTTATCATCTTACTGACAAAATAGGCATCCGAATTTCAGGGTATGTGCTATGTATCATCTTACTGACAAAATAGGCATTCGAAATTCAGGGTATGTGCTATGTCAGGATTCAACTGAGCGGGCACAGGCAGGAGCAGCGATATGTGCTCCCGCCAGCACAGAGCTACCTTGAGCCCTTTTACCTATAGTACAATGGAATCTGTAATCCAGTGCACCGCATGCATGACAGTCCAGTACTGCTGTATGGATGCAAAAGCCCTCTAGACACAATACATTTTGGGTGGGTATTTTTTCACTAAAATGGTAAAAATAATATAAAACATATTACAAAAATGAATTTTAGGGCGTTTAGAAAAGTTTTTTAATAAAGTTACCCTTTAAGGTTAACATAATAGCATTCCATCGTTTGTATTAGCAATACAGTTTATTTTACATTTTTCGGGCAATCAGAATCTAGTGAAGTTCATAAAGAAAAAACTTCGGAAAGTCTGCTTCTACACAAAAGTGAAAAGACTGTAGAAAAAAAAAAGCCTTAGTAGCAATTAGATAAATCCTGAATTAGGTAGAGTATGTGTTTTATTGTGCCCTGCTCTGTACAAGTTTCCAATGGGATTAATGTAATGGAAAGACACTGTAAAATAGGTCTGTGTACCATAAAATCCTCAATTAACTGTAAGTCTACAGTGCAGAAGTTCAGCGTAATCAATTAGCTGCTGAACACATTGGCATTTATTTCTGCAACCTCACTAGTAAATATCACCAATAACTGTGACAGCCGCTTCTATTGTGGATCCTGAAAGAGGTAAGGCATGCACTGTCTGCATATTTCTCCGTTTCAGGGTCCCCTCTAATCAGATTACTTTAAAACAGAGCTGGAAACTCAAGAGTGAATCAATAAATACATTTCTCTGCAGGCAGAGTTTGAATTACTTATTTGACTCTTGTGTCAAGCATGAAAAATAGCTCAAACACTTCTCAAATCCACCGACAGACTGTTTCTGGTGGGCTGTTTGACTTATCATCGCACAGGCAGCATGAAAAGCATCACACCATTGTGGGTAGGCTGATTAATAAAATGTTACTTTTACCTACTCAGTAGTTGCCAGCCGTCTAATTTGTGGTACAGTATGTTCTGCGTTTCGTTGTGTAAAATGCAAATACATATGAATTACCGGTAAGCACTGTAAGTTTGACTAAGTAACGCTTTCATGTAAACGGCTTTAATTAAAGAGGCATACCAGTTTACACCATATAGCATGGGAAATCAATTTTCTAATAGACAGTACTGTTCAAAAGTTTAAGGCAGGTGTGGGAAGACTGCAGAGTAAGAACACTTTCAAAAATAGAAGTGTTAATAGGTAATTTTTTGCAATTAACAAAAATTCAAAGTGAATGAACAAAAGAGAAATCTAAATTGATTCAATATGCGGTGTGACATCCCTATGCCTTTAAAACACCATGAATTCTTCTAGGTACACTTGTACACAGTTTGTGCAGGAACTCGGCAGGGAAGTTATTCCAAACATTTTGGAGTACTAGCCACAGATCTTCTCTGTGGCAGTAGGCTTGCTCAAATCCTTCGGTCTCTTCATTTAATCCCAGACAAACTGAATGATCAGGGCTCTGTGGGTACCATATCATCACTTCCAATACTCCGTGTCCTAGGTGTGTCAGTTTCCCAGAGAGAGAATACTAGTCTGGGGAGTGCCTAGTATGCAAAGTACGCGTACACAGTATTGGAGGCCAGCTGATGCCACTCTAGGTTTCTTGGAAAGATATTCAAATTATCTCTCCTAAGCCTATCTGCTACCAGCTGATGTTGGACATGACAAATCGCATATATTTTGCCCAGAAATCAAGTGGAGCATTGTCTAGCCTACAATAGTCATCATGTATATCAAGGCCTTGCAACTAGAAAAATAGTTTCTATCTGCTTTGCTCTGATAAAGAATTATTGCCTTGAAAGAGCTACCTGCAGATTAGTTCTCACTCTCCTGAAAACTGAAAATGCATTGGTTGGATAGCAGTAAAATGCAGCTGTCTTGCTGTTGCAGGCTCAGAAGAGACTACTACCAGGATGGTGGAAAACCTTCAAGCAAAGAACTAGACTGCTGTGCTAAGTAGTTTAGTCACTGAGCTACATTTCAGTGGATGCTCACTATTGAGTTGACAAATTGGGATCTATTATTTTTTTATTGGCACTGGGATATAAATTTACCCTTTTTGTAGCTACTGTTTTCCAGATGTTGATTGTGGCATACATCTGGGTAGGGACAGAACATCTGGAGACTACCTCACAATCCATAGGCCTGCAACATTTGTCTTTCTGCATGTCAGTTTTTTGGTGTGAAGAAAGACTGAAATCTACGGCAGCTAGGAGGTTGCTGTAGATTTAAGTTTGTCACTCAGCACAGCTGGAAGATGCGCCAAATATATCAGATAAATGCGCCTCTGAATAAATCTGTCTCATTCTTCAGCGGCATAGGGGGAAAAAGGACTGATGTACAGTACGCCAGTCTTGATAAATGTCCCATATAGTTCTACTAAATCTTTGGCAAAGAAAGCATTAAATGAATGTATTTATGATTGCAGAAATGTATCCACACTTTCCTTAGTTCAAATTTGGTCAAATCTTTCAATTTTTCATGAAACAAACAATAAAATATCATGACATGCTAGCAGAATGATGGCTCAGTGTTTAGCACTGGTGCTTTGCAGCACTTGGATGTTAGGTTTGCATCTGACCAAGGACAACATCGAAATGGAGTTTGCATGTTCTCCCTGTGTATGTGTGAGTTCCCTTCCACACTTCAAAGTCATACTGATAGGGATCTTAGATTGTGAGCTCCACTGGGAACAAGTAATGATAATTTGTTTAAAGCATGGTGGAATATGTCAGCGCTATATAGTTATAGAGTAAAATAAAAAACAAAAACATTCTACCAAAATGCTTGACATATGGTAATAGACAACCACTAAGTAGCCACACATTAAACATTAAAGTTAGCCATCTTGTGAGACAGTTTCATTAAATCTTTTTTTTTTTTTTTTTAAACCTGGTCATGTTGAGTAGCACATCTCAGGATTCAAAAGGAAAGGTAAGGTAGGATTCATCTGGGTATATCATTATATCAGACATCATACATCATTATTACTAGTTACATATACCAGAATCTTGAGAGTTACCATCTTAAAATGAAAACTTTATGTATTTTAAAAACCTTGAGCATGGTTTTTGCTTACTTTAGAAATGTTTTTACTGGTTTCCCCATGGAGTACAAACAGGAATAAACTCAACTCGATTTGGATGAAAACAAGATTTTTCCTTTCTTATTTAAAGGGAACCTGTCATCAACTTTATACTGACCTCACTGAGGCCAGCATAAAATAGTGTCAGAAATGCTGATTTCAGGGATGTGTCACTCATGAGCTAAAAGTAAGTGGTTGCTAAGAACCAGCATCATAATGATTGTAGCCCAGGCCTTGAAAAGAGTCAAATCTACATAAGAAGAGTCATGGTTATTCATAATATCCTGCTCTTCCTGTCCATCTGCTGATGATTGGCAGTTCTCTCCTAGAGAGAATGGGAGAAAACTAGGTAGAATGTCAGTGGGTGGGTGTCACTACCAGAGCTTTGGGACGTTCTCACAGCTCTGTTTCTCCACCCCTGTGATGATGTCACTACTAGAGCTGGGAGGAGTTCTCACTGCTCTGTTTACTTTTGGTTTACTTCCTCCCAGCTGTTCCTCATGCGTTTGATTTCCCTCTCTTTATATCACCCCTCCTCCTATTGTAGGGCGTGGATTATAGTTCTCATTTCAGTTGTAGCTCTTGCTTTAGTATCTTCACTTGTAGCTATCAGTTCACTGGACCTGTGTTCTGCTGCAGAAAGCACTCCGGATATTGCCAGCTGTCCTTGGATCCGTCTTCTCTGCGGCTGCAACACCTTCAGCTAAGTGTACAGACATTGTTGTGTACCTGATTATTTTCTGACTGGATCTGAGGTGGCCACAGGTTCCCTCCATATACTGAGTAGGGCACCGGTGGCCGTGCCCCTTCCACTATTGTAGGGGTTACAGTGGTCATCAGTCTTAGGTACGTGGGCATGCCTCGTTCCGCCATTTGGATCCGGGCATGTGCTTTAGCAGCATAGGGAGAGCTTTGAGGGTCTGACAGGGGTCACCCTTTATCCTCCCTAGTTTGGGTCCGGTCAGTAGCTCTTTTACTGTGTATACTATTGTTGCTCACATACAGCTGTGACATTATAATCCACCCAAAACCGTCCTTTTTTGACATGGATCCGCTTTCTGGCCTGGTTGACCGCATGCAGGGTCTTTCTTTGGAAGTAGCGGATCTCCGTCAATCTATGACTCAGCTTCAAGCATTGGGCTCTGCTCCGGCTCATGGAGTCTGTTGCGAGCCAAAGGTCTCACTTCCGGAAACGTTCTCCGTGGGCAGTGAGAATTTTGTTCCCTTCAGAGAGGCATGCAAACTCCATTTTTGCTTGTGTCTCCACTCCTCTGGTAAGGAGGAGCAGAGGGTGAGGATTGTCATCTCCTTGCTCAGGGGTAATGCTCAGACTTGGGCTTTTTCGCTGCCATCAGGGGATCCCTCCCTTCGATCCGTGGAAAGATTTTTTGTGGCCCTGGGGCAGATTTATGATGACCCGGATCGTGTTGCTCTGGCCGAATCTAACTTACGTGTTTTATGCCAGAACAAACTGTCTGCGGAGCTTTATTGTTCTGAATTTCGGAGATGGGCAGCTGATTCGGGTTGGAATGATGCTGCACTCCGGAGTCAGTTCTGTCATGGTCTCTCAGAGAGATTGAAAGATGCGTTTGCTTTCCATGAGAAACCCACATCCTTAGAGTCTGCCATGTCATTGGCGGTACGCCTTGACAGGCGTCTAAGAGAAAGAAACGAGACCTCTCTGTCCAGCCATTGTCAGTCTAGGGGCAGTGGTGCGGACTCATTCAGTGTGCAGGGGCCTCATCCTGTCTCGCTCCCCTCTGAGGAGGAGCCCATGCAGCTAGGTCGACTTGCCCCTGATAAAAGAGGATTTAGTCCTCAGAGTATGGTGTGCTTTTGTTGTGGGGGCATAGGTCATTTGGCAAATGTTTGTCCGTCTAGGAGATTCTTGAACTGTACTAAGAGCGATAATAAGAGAAAAACCTCAAAAGGTAAATCATCAAATTCTGCTTCATCTGCTACTTTGGGCAAAGTTGATGTAGGAATTGATGCTTTTCCTCTGACCTGCAGTTCCCGTTTTCTCCTGTCTGCCAGGGTGGCGCTAGAGAGCAAGGTCATTTCTTGTGAGATTTTTGTCGATAGTGGAGCGGCCGTCAATCTTATTGACACTCAATTTGTAGCCATGCATGGTTTTCAGGTTTGCACATTAGAAAAGGATATACCTGTTTTTGCTATTGACTCTGCTCCACTCTCACAGAGATCTCTGAAGGGCATTGTTCACAATATCCGGCTAGCTGTAGGTGACACTCATGTGGAGGATATATCTTGTTTTGTCCTTAACGGATTGCCTTCTCCTCTAGTTTTGGGGTTACCCTGGCTCACTAGACATAACCCCACTATTGATTGGCAAGGAAGGCAAATAAATGAGTGGAGTGACTTTTGTAGAGAGAATTGTCTCACAGCGACTTTTGCAGAGGTGTCTACTAAAACTGTGCCATCATTTCTCTCTGATTTCTCGGACGTGTTTTCCGAGAGCGGTGTTCAGGAGCTACCCCCTCACCGGGAGTTTGACTGTCCCATTAACCTCATTCCCGGCGCCAAGCTGCCAAAAGCACGCCTCTACAATCTCTCACAACCGGAAAGAATCGCAATGCGAACTTATATCTCCGAGAGTCTCGAGAAGGGGCATATTCGTCCCTCAAAGTCACCTGTGGCCGCGGGTTTTTTTTTTGTTAAAAAAAAAGATGGCTCTCTGAGACCTTGCCTAGATTTTAGGGAGCTGAACCGTATCACGATTCGTGATCCCTATCCCCTTCCTCTGATCCCGGACCTCTTCAACCAAATTGTTGGGGCCAAGGTGTTTTCCAAATTGGATTTGAGAGGCACGTACAACCTGGTCAGGGTCAGAGAGGGGGATGAATGGAAAACGGCCTTTAATACCCCTAACGGGCATTTCGAGAATCTCGTTATGCCTTTCGGCCTGATGAATGCTCCGGCCGTCTTTCAGCATTTTGTTAATAGTATTTTCTACCATTTAATGGGGAAATTTGTATTGGTGTATCTTGATGATATTTTGATTTTTTCCCCTGATGTTCAGACCCATCAGGATCATCTTTTTCAGGTTCTGCAGATTCTGTGGGAAAATAAATTGTACGCCAAGCTGGAGAAATGTCTTTTTATGGTATCGGAGATTACAATTTCTGGGTTTTCTCCTCTCTGCTTCTGGTTTTCGCATGGATCCGGAGAAAGTCCGTGCTGTACTTGAGTGGGAGCTTCCTGAGAATCAGAAGGCATTGATGCGCTTTCTGGGTTTTGCGAACTATTACAGAAAGTTAATTTTGAATTATTCCTCTGTTGTCAAACCCCTTACTGACATGACAAAAAAGGGGGCAGATTTTTCCTCTTGGTCGGAGGAGGCGCTTGCAGCCTTTTCTAAGATTAAAGAGAGTTTTGCGTCTGCTCCCGTCTTGGTGCATCCCGATGTTTCCTTACCTTTTATTGTTGAGGTGGATGCTTCCGAGGTGGGTGTGGGTGCGGTTTTGTCCCAGGGCCCATCTCCTGCCAAATGGCGACCCTGTGCCTTTTTCTCTAAAAAACTCTCCCAGGCAGAGAGAAACTATGATGTGGGAGATAGGGAGTTGTTGGCCATCAAGTTGGCTTTCGAGGAATGGCGCCATTGGTTGGAGGGGGCCAGGCACCCTATCACCGTTTTTACCGACCATAAGAATCTGGCATACTTGGAGTCGGCCAGGCGTATGAATCCGAGACAGGCCAGATGGTCTCTGTTCTTCTGTTCTTCATTTTGTTGTTACATTCCGACCTGGGATAAAAAATGTGAAGGCTGATGCTCTCTCTCGCTGTTTTCCGGGAGGAGGAAACTCCGAGGACCCGGGTCCCATTTTGGCGGAGGGGGTAGTTGTTTCTGCTCTATATTCCGATTTGGAGGCCGAGGTCCAGGCTGCCCAGACTGAGGCACCTGCCCGTTGTCCTTCTGGGAAGTTGTTCGTGCCTCCTGAGCTACGTCACAAACTCTTTAAGGAGCATCATGATACGGTTCTTGCTGGTCACCCCGGGAGTAGAGCCACGGTAGATCTCATTGCTCAGAGATTTTGGTGGCCGGCTCTTCGTAAGTCGGTGGAGGGTTTTGTGGCTGCTTGTGAGACGTGCGCTCGCGCTAAGGTCCCTCGTTCACGGCCTTCAGGTTCCCTTCTCCCGTTACCCATACCTTCCCGTCCTTGGACACACCTGTCCATGGACTTTATCACGGATCTTCCTCGTTCCTCGGGGAAGTCGGTGATCCTGGTGGTGGTGGACCGTTTTAGCAAGATGGCTCATTTCGTACCTTTCCCTGGTTTACCCAATGCTAAAACGTTGGAGCAAACTTTTGTCGACCATATTGTTAAATTGCACGGCATTCCCTCTGATATTGTTTCCGATAGAGGCACGCAGTTTGTGTCCAGGTTCTGGAAGGCTTTCTGTTCTCGCCTGGGGGTTCGGCTGTCCTTCTCTTCTGCTTTTCACCCGCAGTCGAATGGTCAGACTGAGCGCCTCAATCAGAATCTGGAGACATATTTGCGCTGTTTTGTGGCAGAGAACCAGGAGGATTGGTGTTCATTTCTCCCTCTTGCTGAGTTTGCTCTGAACAACCGTCGTCAGGAA
This sequence comes from Bufo bufo, assembly GCF_905171765.1. NCBI lineage: Eukaryota > Metazoa > Chordata > Amphibia > Anura > Bufonidae > Bufo > Bufo bufo. Next base: position 115,033,096 of record NC_053396.1, on the reverse strand, counting down.
TCTTCTGATAAGTCACCATTCTTTGGTGCATATGGGTTCCATCCGCAGTTTGGGACATTCTCGGGAGGGGCTCTTTCTGGTTTACCTGAGGAGGAGAGATTTTCCTCGTCTTTGTCTACCATTTGGCAAAAGATTCAGAGTAATCTTAGAAAGTATAAGCGTGTGGCTGATAAGAGACGTGTGCCTGGTCCGGACCTGAATGTGGGTGATCTGGTGTGGTTGTCTACAAGAAATATTAAACTGAAGGTTCCCTCCTGGAAATTGGGTCCCAAGTTTATTGGGCCTTATAAAATCTTGTCAGTCATCAATCCTGTTGCCTTCCGTCTTGATCTTCCACGGGTTTGGAAGATACATAATGTATTTCACAGATCTCTCTTAAAACCATATGTCCAGCCCACGGTACCCTCCTCTTTGCCTCCTCCTCCGATTTTGGTTGATGGCAATCTGGAGTTTGAGGTTTCCAGAATTGGGGACTCTCGCATTGTCCGCGGTTCTCTTCAGTACCTCGTTCATTGGAAGGGTTATGGTCCTGAGGAGAGGATGTGGGTTCCGGTGTCGGACATTAAAGCCACTCGCCTCATCAGGGCATTTCATAGGGCTCATCCTGAGAAGGTGGGTCCTGGGTGTCCGGAGTCCACCCGTAGAGGGGGGGGTACTGTCACTACCAGAGCTTTGGGACGTTCTCACAGCTCTGTTTCTCCACCCCTGTGATGATGTCACTACTAGAGCTGGGAGGAGTTCTCACTGCTCTGTTTACTTTTGGTTTCCTTCCTCCCAGCTGTTCCTCATGCGTTTGATTTCCCTCTCTTTATATCACCCCTCCTCCTATTGTAGGGCGTGGATTATAGTTCTCATTTCAGTTGTAGCTCTTGCTTTAGTATCTTCACTTGTAGCTATCAGTTCACTGGACCTGTGTTCTGCTGCAGCAAGCACTCCGGATATTGCCAGCTGTCCTTGGATCCGTCTTCTCTGCGGCTGCAACACCTTCAGCTAAGTGTACAGACATTGTTGTGTACCTGATTATTTTCTGACTGGATCTGAGGTGGCCACGGTTCCCTCCATATACTGAGTAGGGCACCGGTGGCCGTGCCCCTTCCACTATTGTAGGGGTTACAGTGGTCATCAGTCTTAGGTACGTGGGCATGCCTCGTTCCGCCATTTGGATCCGGGCATGTGCTTTAGCAGCATAGGGAGAGCTTTGAGGGTCTGACAGGGGTCACCCTTTATCCTCCCTAGTTTGGGTCCGGTCAGTAGCTCTTTTACTGTGTATACTATTGTTGCTCACATACAGCCGTGACAGTGGGCAGGAAGAGCAAAAATTCATGAATAACCAGGACTCTTCTCAGGTGGCCATGACTCTTTTCAAGGCCCGGCTGCAATGATTGTGATGTTGGTTCTCAGCTACTTTTAACTTATAAATGACAGACCGCTGAAATCAACTCACCTGTCTCTAATTTATGCTGCCGTTAGTATGGGCAGCGTAAAGTTGATGGCAGATTCCCTTTAAGGACTGAGATTATGCATTTATGTATATGCAGGAATTTCTCACATTTTTGTTGAACAGCAACGGTATGGATAATTTTGGTACCAGAAGTCAGAGTCAAAACTACTCAGGGCCAAAACAACTCCATCTTCTGTGTAGTGCATAGAGCTGGTAACCGCAGAGCTGTTCCCATTTACTTCAATAGAAGTCAGTGTTGGCGCAGTAAAGTATCCTGAAGATAGACCATTAATATCAAAATCCTGGACAACCCCTTTAGATGAGTGATGATAATCTAGGTTTTCTCAGAAATTCATTGGTGCAATCTGTCTTTAAATATAAAGTAAAAGTTGTTATTAGCAAATGTACCATAATCTGTTTTACATGCATTGATGTTTTAGCCATTTGATGCATTACCGTAATGGAAACTTACCCTATCATCTGCTGGTATCGCAGCAAGCAAAGATGATATGCCTACTGTGACACACTAAGAGGTTTTGTCTGGCAAGGCAGGTATTTTCCTCCCAGCATGTGCTGCTGAGCTGATTTACAGCGAGGTGATGTCAAATACCGGACCGGATTTTAAGTGCCGGTCCTAGTTTTGGCAGCATCTGGCTATCCTTAAATAGGCAGCTGGGCTCAGAAGCGAGGTCTCTGTGTTGGGATCTGGGAGCCTTGTGTCTAGATGAAGGCTTGCTACCTGTTTGGCATGAAAACAGGTTGGTGCTGCTATCAGCAAGGACTCTTTGAGGCAGAATTGCCACGTGATGTGAATTAACACCAACACCGCAAGGTGACTTTTTGTTTGAGACTGCTTGTTTTGTCACTTGCCTAAAGTGTGAAAAAAACACTTGATCCAAAGAACTTGTTGTTGCCTTTATACTGTGTCCGCTAATCCTGTCTACAAGAGCAAAACCCCACAATTGGTGGAGGATGCGTGCATAAGCAGTGAGGCTGGCGTGAACGCCGATTTTTTGGGGGGGTTTCTGCATTTTTCAGGTACAGTTGTATGTCGTACATTAAACCAGCTGTATTACAACCAGTGCCCCACGACAAAATGGAGGCTGTTGTGAAGGCCCTCATGGAGGCTAATCTATAGCAGCGATAGACAAACCTGCAGCAACGCGAGGCTAATAAAGGAGACCAACCAGTTGCTGCTACAACATGTGATGGCTTTGCAGACAGCAGAAGCAACCCCAAGCGTCCACGATGCCCGGAAAGCAGTCCATGCCACGATTCCTAAGATGACCCCCGCAGACGACATTGAAACCTACCTGGCGATGTACGAGGAAGTGGCCATCAGGGAAAAGCTACACCATGACCAGTGGGCTGAGGTCGTCGCTCTGTTCCTGGCATCCGATTCACAGCGGGTATATTTCGACTTGCCGGACGATCAAACGGCCGACTATCAGAAAGTCAATGGTGAGATTCTGGCAAAACTGGGGGTGAATGTGTTAGTCCGGGCCCAGCGGGTGCATCAGTGGGCGTTCAACCCGGCTGAGCCTGCAAGACCCCAGTATTATAACTTACTTCACCTCTTGCAAAAATTACTACAGCCTGACGTGCTGAGTCCCACTGCTATGCGGGATCGTATGTTAGCCAATATGTTCTGGAGGGCTTTGCCATGCCCTCTCCAGCACTGGATCGGTCAGGTGTCTTCTGGCAATGCCCTTGAGATGGTGGACCTGGTGGAACGCTATGAAACTACCAGGAATATAAAGGAGGGTTCTGTCAGGTGGGGGGTCGGCAAACCCCGGAAATCTCCACCCCAGGCTTGGAGATTTGAGCCGATAAAACCCACCCGGGATGTACCCATGGCAGACCTGGCTCCGATAGTCTGCTGGCGGTGTCAGGAGCCTAGCCATATAAGGGCTGACTGTCCGCATCGGGTTGAGCCCATGGACACTAACTATGGCTACTGTCAATCGCTATATGCCAGGAGGCTGTGTGCAACAGGTACCCAAGAGTCTCTAGATCATTTGTGCCAGGTGAAAGTGGGAGACACTCCGGCGGAGGCTCGGCTGGACTCGGGGAGTCTGGTGACCCTAGTAAGGGCTACCCTGGTGCAGTCCTCTGAGTATACTGGCTGAAAAGTCGGGAGATGTGCATCCACGGAGACTTAAAAGACTACCCCATCACGTTTGTGTCTTTAACTACGGTGGCCGGTAGATGGACCCACGAGGTGGCTGTCACAACAAATCTACATTATGAACTCATAATTAGGAGAGACTTCCTCGGATTCCAGGCACTGTGGCCTGCTATGAGAGTGACTGAGACCCATGAGACAGGGGTAACCCTAGCAGAGTGGCCCGGCTCAGGGGAGACCAGAACCCTGGGAACCTAAGACCGAAGGGCCAGCGGTAGGGGTGACCGCCACTTCGGCGGAAGAGGGGGAGACAACCCCGCTAAGTGTGATGGTGGGAGAAGTGGAGAACTCGCTGCCGGGTCCTAAATTGGCAGACCTCAATATCTCCGGGGATAATTTTGGTACCACTCAATGTCGGGACCCAACCCTATCCCACGCCTGGGAAAATGTGTTAATAGTAGATGGTGAACCACAAAAACCTGGGGCAGTGTCAGTGTTTTCCCATTTTGTGGTTCATCAGAATATGTTGTATCGGGTAAACCAACTATGGGGTGAGCCTATTGAACAGTTAGTGGTCCCCAAGGCTTATCTCAAGCTTGTGTTAGATCTAGCCCACCAACACGTTCTTGGAGGTCACCTGGGGTTGCAGAAAACTCAGGATCGTATTATACAGCAGTTTTACTGGCCCAGCATATTCAAAGAAGTGGAAGAAATTTGTAAGTCTTGCCCGACCTGCCAGATAACTAGCCTCAGCCACATTTCCGTAGTTCCCTAGTACCTCTCCTGATTATCGAAGTATCGTTTGACCGAATAGCTATAGACCTCATAAGGCCAGTACTGAAGTCCGCCAGAGGGCATCAACACATCTTAGTCATTCTAGACTATGCCACTCGGAGGCGGTGCCATTGCAACATCTTTCGGCCAAACTCATAGCTAAGGAATTAATGGAGATGCTTTCCCGAGTAGGACTACCTAAAGAGGTTCTGACCGACCAAGGAACCCCTTTTATGTTCAAGGTGATGAGGGAATTCTGTAAGTTTCTGCACATAAAACAGCTATGGGCGTTCGTTTACCATCCGCAAACGGACAGTCTGGTAGAAAGGTTTAACCAAACATTAAAAAATATATTGAAAAGTGTGGTGTGTGTGTTGAAAAGTGTGTTGGCTAAAGTTGGGAAGAATTGGACCTCATTCTGCCCTATCTCATGTTCGCAGTGTGAGAGGTACCCCAGGCCTCTACTGGGTTCTTGCCATTCAAACTGCTATATGGCAGACACCCTGGTGGTCTCTTGGACGTGGCCAAAGAGGCGTGGGAACAACAACTCACTCAACATAAAAGTGTCATTCAGTACGTTACCCAGATGCAAGATCGGATAGAGACAGTGTTGCCTCTTGTTTGGGAGCATATGGAGGCAGCTCAGCAAGCCCAGAGTTGGGTATATAATCGGCAGGCTCGGGTCCAGATCTTTAACCTGGGTGATCGGGTTTTGGTTCTGGTGCCGACCGTGGACAGTAAGCTCCTGGTTAGGTGGCAGTGGCCCTACAAGGTACTCAAGAAAATTGGAAATGTAAACTACAAGGTACACCAGCCAGGGCGGCGAAATCCGGAGCAGGTTCACCATGTGAATTTACTCAAACCGTGGAAAGATATGGAAACCTGTACAGACGACAGCCCGCGTCCTGGTTTTCTAGGGGAAGAGGTACCGGCCCCTCTGTCTGATGCAAGAGAGGCGGCTGCCACAGTAAACATTGCTGACAGCCTCTCCTCTAAACAGACTCAGTAGCCCACGGATGTGTTCTTGGACCTCCCTGGATGCACTTCTATTATCCAGCATGACATTGTCACTGAGTCTCAGGTAAAAGTCTGATTAAAACCATACCGGGTACCCGAGGCTTGGCGAAAATCTATATTGGGGGAGGTGCCAACCGTGGACAGTAAGTTCCTGGCTAGGAGGCTGGGGCCCTACGAGGTTCTCGAGAAAATTGGAAATGAAAACTACAAGGTACACCATCCAGGGCGGCGAAAGCCGGAGCAGGTTTACCATGTGAATTTACTCAAACCGTGGAAAGAAAGGGAAACCTGTACCGAAGACAGCCCACGTCTGGGTTTTCTAGGAGAAGAGGTACCGGCCCCTCTGTCTGATGCAAGTTAGGGCTGCTGCCACAGTAAAAATTGCTGACAGCCTCTCCTCTAAACAGACTCAGGAGGCCAGGGAGTTCGTTAGTCAGAGCAAGGATGTGTTCTCGACCTCCATGGATGCACTTCCATAACCCAGCATGACATTGTCACTGAGCCTCAGGCAAAAGTTCAGATTAAAACCATACCGGGTACCCGAGGCTCGGTGACAAGCCATATCAGAGGAAGTGCAGCTAATGTTGCAGCTAGACGTCATTGAGGAGTCAAAAAGTGAGTGGGCCAGTCCTATAGTATTGATACCCAAGCCGGACGGGACATTGCGGTTTTGTAACGACTTTCGAAAACTTAACGAGGTTTCCAAATTCTATGCGTATCCCATGCCCGGGGTGGATGAGCTCATCGAGAGGTTAGGACCAGCCTGGTATTTTTCGGTTTTGGACCTCACGAAAAGGTACTGACAGGTGCCATTAACAGAGGCTGCCAAAGAGAAAACTGCCTTCATCACGCCTAAGGGGCTGTATAGATATATGGTCTTACCCTTTGGTCTGCATGGCACCCCCGCCACTTTTCAGCAACCAATGGACATCGTGCTTCCTCCACATCGTCGGTACGCTTCGGCTTACCTGGACGATATTGTCATCCACAGTACCGACTGGGAAAGTCACCTACTCAAAGTGCAGGCTGTAGTGGACTCCCTTCGGAAAGCTGGCCTAACCGCTAACCCCAAAAAAATGCTTAATAGATTTAGAGAAGACTAAGTACCTGGGGTATGTCATTGAGCGCGGAGTCATCAAACTCCAAGTGAACAAAATAGAGGCGATATGGAATTGGACCCGACCTATCAGACTAGGCAAATAAAGTAATTCCTGGGAATGGTGGGCTATTACATGAGGTTTGTTCCCCACTTTGCTACTCTAGCCGCGCCCTTGACAGGATTCTCGAAGGGAAGCAAGTCAATGATTGTTCGCTGGGATGATTGGGCGGAAGAGGCTTTCTCCACTTTGAAGTCGGCCCTGTGTGGGTCCCCGGTTTTGGTGACACCCGACTTCAAAAGGGAGTTTATAATACAGACCGATGCCTCCAAAGTAGGCCTCGGTGCTGTACTGTCTCAGGAAGTCAACGGGGAGGAGAATCCCGTTGTCTTTCTTAGCCGTAAGCTCACCCCAGCCGAGACCTGGTATAGTATAGTGGAGAGAGAGTGCCTGGCTATTAAGTGGTCACTAGAATCTCTCCGGAATTATTTATTGGGGAGAAAATTCCGCCTGGTGACTGACCACTCCCCTCTCAAGTGGATGAGCCAGGCCAAGGACAGAAATTTTGTGTTAGGAACCCGTCTAACTAGAGATTGCCTTGACGTTCGGCAGACGGGCTCAAATAATTTTGTACAAAACGATTTGCCAAGTATCTCTAACTTATTAGTTTAGCATTTGCAATTATGTGGTGCTTTGGGATGTGCTGACTGACCCCCTTTTTTCTCTACAGTTTGTGCTGGAGGTGTGGCTGCCTCCTCAGTCGTGCACTCCTGACCAGCTAGTCTGTCCCACAGGGTGATTTTAATTAGTGTTAGTATATAGCTTGGCCTGCTCCCCCTCACTCACTGAAGCCATCTGGCACCAGGAGAGAGATAGTGTGTGGACTCTCATTGCAGTCCTTGGTGACCATGTGGCGCCAGGGGTGGTGTGGAGTGGACCCGGCGTGCATGCTGGTAACTGCCTTCCCTGGATATAATGGAGGCCATTCTGTCACCGAAAATGACAGAAATTCAGGTGGGCCCAGCATGTGAGTGGAACCTACAATTTCTGAATTATATGATAGCCGCTATGGCACATAACAGGTATATTTAGTGTTAGGAACCCGTCTAACTAGAGATTGCCTTGACGTTCGGCAGACGGGCTCAAATAATTTTGTACAAAACGATTTGCCAAGTATCTCTAACTTATTAGTTTAGCATTTGCAATTATGTGGTGCTTTGGGATGTGCTGACTGACCCCCTTTTTTCTCTACAAGGACAGAAATGCCTGGGTCACCAGATGGTTTCTCTCCATACAAAACTTTAAGTTTTCGGTGGAACACAGGGCAGGCTGGTTACAGGGAAAAGCGGATGCCATGTCCCGGGTACACTGTCTGGTGTGTATTCACCCCCTCTGGGTTGAGCAAAGGGGGGGGAGGTATGTAACAATATGAGAGGTTTTGTCTGGCAAGGCAGGTATTTTCCTCCCAGCATGTGCTGCTGAGCTGATTTACAGCCAGGTGAGGTCAAATACCGGACCAGATTTGAAGTGCCGGTCAGCACCAGGCTATCCTTAAATAGGCAGCTGGGCTCAGAAGCGAGATCTCTGTGTTGGGATCTGAGAGCCTTGTGTCTGGATGAAGACTTGCTACCTGTTTGGCGTGAAAACAGATTGGTGCTGCTATCAACAAGGACTCTTTGAGGCAGAATTGCTGCATGGCGTGAATTAACACCAACACCGCAAGGTGACTTTTTGTTTGATTATGACTGCTTGTTTTATCACTTGCCTAAAGTGTGAAGAAAACACTGACCTGTTTGATCCAAAGAACTTGTTGTTGCCTCTATACTGCGTCTGCTAATCCTGTCTACCAGAGCGAAGCTCCACACTACAAACTTGCATCAATGAATTTGCATGGTCAGCTAAATGAACTTTAGTGGTGCATGTCAAATTGCAGATTCGATGATTTTTTATTTGTGAATGTGCTGTGAGCCGGTAACAGGAGTCATCTTTGAGGGGAGATATTGCAGCGTCCCACTACGTGTGGGCACTGCTTAAAAGTACTTTTTGATCTTAACAATTGCATTGTACAGTATGGTATAACTTTGCATTTATGTATCTGCAAAATCCCTGTTAGGCTACTTTCACACTAGCGTTCGGGTGTCCGCTCGAGCGCTCCGTTTGAAGGGGCTCACGAGCGGCCCCGAACGCATCCGTCTGGCCCCAATGCATTCTCAGTGGAGGCGGATCCACTGAGAATGCATCCGCCTGCCAGCGCTCAGCCTCCGCTCCGCTCAGTGAGCGGACACCTGAACGCTGCTTGCAGCGTTCGGGTGTCCGCCTGGCCGTGCGGAGGTGAGCGGATCCGTCCACACTTACAATGTAAGTCAATGGGGACGGATCCGCTTGAAGATGACACCATATGGCTCAATCTTCAAGCGGATCCGTTCCCCATTGACTTACAATGTAAAGTCTGAACGGATCCGCTCAGGCTACTTTCATACTTAGAAAATTTTCTAAGTTTTAATGCAGACGGATCCGTTCTGAACGGATGCGAACGTCTGCATTATCGGAGCGGATCCGTCTGATGAAACATCAGACGGATCCGCTCCGAACGCTAGTGTGAAAGTAGCCTTAACAGGCCTATTAGGTGTAATTTATACATCCCACCTCTACATGGGGATAAAGTTCAAGTCTTATATATACCTAGTTCAGGCCTAGTTTAGTCAGTTCAGACCAGCAGATTAAGAATGGAGTTCAGTTGAATAGAGTGGGACCAGAGTTCAGTGTGGAGATCAGTAAGTAGACTGATGCTGAGAGAGTGACAACGCGCAGATCCAGCACTTCAGCTCTGAAGAAAAGTTTTAGTCCAGAAAGGGACAAGAGAAAAAGGACAGACTTATATACATCCAAAGGATAAAAGCCGTAAACCAGGCATAAAGGACCTTTGAGATATTCAGGTGAAGGATACCATAGCCTTCGGCAACCTCACCAAAATTGCACTGATACTAAGCTAACCCACTGCTCCAAAACTAGAAACCTGAAAAGCCTAGAAACAGTGGATTTGCAGAATTAACTCTGTACCATCTAGAGACTGCATATTTGTACCGCTGCAACCAAAGACATCTAACGTAAAAGTTGTGAGTTGCATTTCACCACTGTCTACCTCATTATTACCACTTATGGTTGTACCACCATTAACGGTACTGGCGTCACGACAAAAACCATCAAGGGACTCAGCCACAACAAGCACCCTAAGCACCCCTAACATCAAGGGCACCTCAACCACCATCTTGGCTGATGCTTCCCTACACAGAGCGTGTCCCGGAGGATTTCGTGCTGTCCACCTCAACATTGTGCTGCAAGCCCAGGGAGGCTTTCTGCTAACCGTGAGTAAACTGATGAACTGTGTGTTATATTATTTGGCCCCTCATCGGTCCACCGTGCACCTCACGTGTTGCCCCTGCGACTGGCTGGCTGCATAACTTTTATTGGCGTCACGAACAGGATATTAACCCCTGCGCCATATTTGAGAGACTGTTGCATGTGAATAGGCCCCTTTATCTGATTGAGAGACTTTTGCTTATTGTGCACTGTTTTGGGGTCCAGAACTGTTCAAACTGATTGCAAAGTATATGGAGGTGCTATACTAGTCCCTAGCATCAAAACTGCAGTGTTAAAAGTGAGAAAATCCAACATTTGTGTGTCACTATAACTGCTTTCTGTCAGTGAATAGACTGTTACTGTGCAATTAAATATTCCTGCCGGAGCTCCGATTTGAAAAATAATACTGCACCATCACTGTGCACAGCACAAGTTGGCGACACCCCCTGAAGAGCGGGAAAATAGTGTGCCGCCCCTTATGCAAAACTGTCTGGTCAAAGCCCATCCTACCTGTACTGTGTGGGTTCTGAGAGGCCGCCCCTGTATGCCAGCGCAGCGCCACCTCCTCTGCATGTGGCCACATCAAAGGGAGACGCCGCGCACGGGAGGACAGTGTGACGTGCGTGCATCCCTAAAGGTATCGCGAGACTTACACCGGCAAGCTGCAGGATCGCATCGCATTGCCTGTCTGCCCTCAAGTAACTATCGCAAACTGTAACTCACTCTTGCCACTTCAGATAGAAGTACCGCTAGCCAGGAGCGCTACCAAAAGCTTAAATAAGCGCTGCCTGAGAATTGTATTCAGCCGGTATCGAACATTTAAAGGGCCATACACTGCAAGATAGCGGTCGCCCATAGCAACGTTAAATAAAAAGTATTGGAAACCGCAATTAACCTATCTAACGGTAATACACCTATCGTCAGCATGTCTGTGCAGGAAGATAACGTGCAGGCTGACCTCCGCGGACCCCCTGCGGCAGCCGCAGCCGGTCCCGGTGCAATACCAACTGCTGCAGCACCAAGTTTAATGCCTTTAACTATGCATTATTATTTTGGGGCCCCCTGGTTCCCACGTTATTCTGGAGAGGTTCACACTTTAAGGGACTTTAAAGATTCTCCTTGCGCAATTAGAAGGAGCTGCTCTCAGAGAAGTGAAGTCCTGGCCAAGCTCAGAACGAAGGACACTGGAGCAGATATTTGAACGTCTCTACACCACCTTTGAACCCAGGACCGTGTCAGAGGTCAAGATGAGGTTCTTCAGTAAGAAACAGCAAACGGGTGAGTCACTCAGAGACTTTGCATTATCTTTACAAGAAGCTCTTAGAGCTGTTGTACAAGTTGACCCCCGTGAGGCAGAGAATCAGGACAAAACCCTGAAAGAGCAGTTTATTGAAGGTGTCAATACAGACAATTCAAAGAGTCAACTAAGAATGTTAGCCATGAAATGTAGAAAACAGAGGCTCCAGCACTCGTGATAAAGGTTTTTTCAGGTCCGGGTCTTTATTGCACCAAACTTGTGATATACAAACACAGTGACACCCCTCTCTACTCCCACAGATTTACGCGTTTCGAACTATTCAGTTCTTAGTCATAAACCAATGTGTCCATTGCACTGTGAGTTTATGTAGGCTGTGCTCCCATCTACCCCGGGAAAAAGGGGAGGAGGGGAGCACAAATCCCACAATCAACCACATATCAGACACCTGTTCAAACATAATACAAAATACACCCGTGTTAAGTGAGGCATTTTAAAATGATTAAAATAAGTTCATATGGATCAGTTTGAGAGAGTTAATACCATGGCTGAAAATAGTAAAACACAAAAAGAGGTAAAGAAAAATAGGAATAAAATTAAAATAGAAATATATATAAAAAAAAATTATATATATATATATATATATATATATATATATAAAATATGTGTTTTAATCAGGAGCTATAATATATATCCATATATATAAGATCTCCCGTAAATATATTGTGTGAAAATACAATCAGCCATTTTTCTCATAGGTGTGCTGCAACAAATTGCATTATAAGAGTGTAACTCCAGAAGCTGACGTGTGCAGGCATGATTATATAGATCTTCCTGTTTCAATAGAACATCATTACCATGCGAATTCATGGTGATAAATCGCATGGTGAGAACATAGCTTAAGGAGATGCACTCGCACAGGCACAAAGTCCTGTCCAATTTTTCAGCGATGTTGCGGTATAGTATATACTCAGTCACGCAGATCCATAAAACAATTAAATCTGAGTATAAAAACAATATGAGGACAATACAGAAAAAAGAAAAATCATGGTTATTATTCCTATATAAATAAATTGATAAACCATTTTAATATAAATACATTAATTATTTTTTCATGTTCAGACCCCGTGGGTGTCTGGTGTTCAATTTCCAGATCCAAAAAGCTTCGCGTGACAGAATTTTCTGTCTGATGTCACCTCCTCTTTTTGGAACTGAGACCATTTCAAAAACAAATGTACAGAAACTGTTAACACTGCGGTTATGTACATTAATAAAATGATTTGCCGCATTCGATATTCCAGTAGCTGTAGGATTGGAGATATAATTTAGATGTTCCCTCAATCTCTCTTTAAATTTCCTGCTTGTACTGCCCACGTACATCATATCACATGATGTGCATAGGATAATGTAGATTACTCCCGCAGTGTTGCAGTTAATGTAGCTCTTGATAGAAAAGGTTTCTGAGTGTGTTGAGTCATGAAAATTCTTGACCATGCATGAAAACTTACAGGTTTTGCAGGGATGACTCCCACATTTAGCAAAACCTGTGTATTTCAACCATGTTGGTGGTGTTTGTTCTTGTGCTGAAGTATACATGGATGGTGACAGCATGGTGCCCAAAGTACTAGGTCTTTTGGACACTATCCGGCATCCATCTTTCAGAATATCCCGTAATGTGTCATCCTCATACAGAATTGGAAGGCATCTTTCAATAATCCTCTTTATCATGGGGAACTGACGGCTATATGTCAGCACAAGAGTGGGCTCAGTGGTGGTGCTAGATAGGACATGTTATCACCAACTTATGTTGGAGGTCGTCTGACAACACCACTTACAAGATCCTACAACATGATCCTTTATCTGAATATAAAAAGGAGTTAGGGGAGATTTTAGACAAAGGGAAGGATAGAGGTTTCATTAATCATAAACAACATATATTTCTGAATGTTGAATCACTGGTCACCCCGATCATACATGCCCTCCCCAAGGTCCACAAAGGTTTTAATCCTCCACCATTACGACCCATAGTATCAGGTATTGGCTCTTTGACAGAGAAAGTGGGTGAGTGGCTGGATACAATGCTGCAACCATTAGTCAAACGAATCCCTGGATACATTAAAGATACATCGGATGTTCTCAGATGTAGGTATAATCGAAGATGGTTGGAAAATTATACATGGTTGACCATGGATGTTGCATCATTGTATTCATCCATTCCCCATGCAATCGCTCTTTTAGCCCTAGAGTATCATTTGCATAAATACAGTAAGCATTCCAACATGTTTACTGACTATATTTTGGAAATAACATCATACTTACTGAAACATAATTATTTTTTATTTGATGGGGTTTTTTATGTCCAAACTGCAGGAGTGTCCATGGGGGCCAAATTCTCCCCTTCTCTGGCCAACCTCACTATGGCCTATTGGGAGGAGAGGTATGTATTTTCGGTGAACAATCCCTTTTCTGAATATGTGGTCTGGTATGGCAGATACATCGATGACCTGCTCATTATATGGGGCGGCGATGTGTCTGCCATACCGGACTTTTTAACATATGTAAATATGAACCCCTATAACTTAAGATTTGTTCATGCACAGCATGCTGAGAGGATCAATTTTTTAGATTTAAAATTGACAAGGATCCCAAACCAAATAATCAATACTGCAACGTATAGGAAGGAGATATCAGGGAATACAATCCTAAAAGCAAATAGTCACCATCCCTCCCATACAATCAAAGGAATACCGGTGGGGGAGTTTATACGTGCCCGTAGGAACTGTAGCGCTGATACTGCATTCGATGAGGAATGTAAGATCATTTGGACACGCCTTGCAACAAGAGGTTATCCAAAGTGGATGTTGTCTAGAGGGTTTAATATTGCAAAAAATAAATTGAGATCGACTTTGTTGGGTATAACATCTAATTGTACTACAAACCCTAATAATAACAATAAAAAAAGAGAAAACAATATTTGTAGGAGTAAAATAAACACAGATGTTACGGCCAACAAACCTCGTACCAAACAGAAAAAAGACCTAAAACCCACTCTTGTGCTGACATATAGCCGTCAGTTCCCCATGATAAAGAGGATTATTGAAAGATGCCTTCCAATTCTGTATGAGGATGACACATTACGGGATATTCTGAAAGATGGATGCCGGATAGTGTCCAAAAGACCTAGTACTTTGGGCACCATGCTGTCACCATCCATGTATACTTCAGCACAAGAACAAACACCACCAACATGGTGAGAACATAGCTTAAGGAGATGCACTCGCACAGGCACAAAGTCCTGTCCAATTTTTCAGCGATGTTGCGGTATAGTATATACTCAGTCACGCAGATCCATAAAACAATTAAATCTAAGTATAAAAACAATATGAGGACAATACAGAAAAAAGAAAAATCCTGGTTATTATTCCTATATAAATAAATTGATAAACCATTTTAAATATAAATACATTAATTATTTTTTCATGTTCAGACCCCGTGGGTGTCTGGTGTTCAATTTCCAGATCCAAAAAGCTTCGCGTGACAGAATTTTCTGTCTGATGTCACCTCCTCTTTTTGGAACTGAGACCCTTTCAAAAGCAAATGTACAGAAACTGTTAACACTGCGGTTGTGTACATTAATAAAATGATTTGCCGCATTCGATATTCCAGTAGCTGTAGGATTGGAGATATAATTTAGATGTTCCCTCAATCTCTCTTTAAATTTCCTGCTTGTACTGCCCACGTACATCAGATCACATGATGTGCATAGGATAATGTAGATTACTCCCGCAGTGTTGCAGTTAATGTAGCTCTTGATAGAAAAGGTTTCTGAGTGTGTTGAGTCATGAAAATTCTTGACCATGCATGAAAACTTACAGGTTTTGCAGGGATGACTCCCACATTTAGCAAAACCTGTGTATTTCAACCATGTTGGTGGTGTTTGTTCTTGTGCTGAAGTATACATGGATGGTGACAGCATGGTGCCCAAAGTACTAGGTCTTTTGGACACTATCCGGCATCCATCTTTCAGAATATCCCGTAATGTGTCATCCTCATACAGAATTGGAAGGCATCTTTCAATAATCCTCTTTATCATGGGGAACTGACGGCTATATGTCAGCACAAGAGTGGGTTTTAGGTCTTTTTTCTGTTTGGTACGAGGTTTGTTGGCCGTAACATCTGTGTTTATTTTACTCCTACAAATATTGTTTTCTCTTTTTTTATTGTTATTATTAGGGTTTGTAGTACAATTAGATGTTATACCCAACAAAGTCGATCTCAATTTATTTTTTGCAATATTAAACCCTCTAGACAACATCCACTTTGGATAACCTCTTGTTGCAAGGCGTGTCCAAATGATCTTACATTCCTCATCGAATGCAGTATCAGCGCTACAGTTCCTACGGGCACGTATAAACTCCCCCACCGGAAATTCCTTTGATTGTATGGGAGGGATGGTGACTATTTGCTTTTAGGATTGTATTCCCTGATATCTCCTTCCTATACGTTGCAGTATTGATTATTTGGTTTGGGATCCTTGTCAATTTTAAATCTAAAAAATTGATCCTCTCAGCATGCTGTGCATGAACAAATCTTAAGTTATAGGGGTTCATATTTACATATGTTAAAAAGTCCGGTATGGCAGACACATCGCCGCCCCATATAATGAGCAGGTCATCGATGTATCTGCCATACCAGACCACATATTCAGAAAAGGGATTGTTCACCGAAAATACATACCTCTCCTCCCAATAGGCCATAGTGAGGTTGGCCAGAGAAGGGGAGAATTTGGCCCCCATGGACACTCCTGCAGTTTGGACATAAAAAACCCCATCAAATAAAAAATAATTATGTTTCAGTAAGTATGATGTTATTTCCAAAATATAGTCAGTAAACATGTTGGAATGCTTACTGTATTTATGCAAATGATACTCTAGGGCTAGAAGAGCGATTGCATGGGGAATGGATGAATACAATGATGCAACATCCATGGTCAACCATGTATAATTTTCCAACCATCTTCGATTATACATACATCTGAGAACATCCGATGTATCTTTAATGTATCCAGGGATTCGTTTGACTAATGGTTGCAGCATTGTATCCAGCCACTCACCCACTTTCTCTGTCAAAGAGCCAATACCTGATACTATGGGTCGTAATGGTGGAGGATTAAAACCCTTGTGGACCTTGGGGAGGGCATGTATGATCGGGGTGACCAGTGATTCAACATTCAGAAATATATGTTGTTTATGATTAATGAAACCTCTATCCTTCCCTTTGTCTAAAATCTCCCCTAACTCCTTTTTATATTCAGATAAAGGATCATGTTGTAGGATCTTGTAAGTGGTGTTGTCAGACGACCTCCAACATAAGTTGGTGATAACATGTCCTATCTAGCACCACCACTGAGCCCACTCTTGTGCTGACATATAGCCGTCAGTTCCCCATGATAAAGAGGATTATTGAAAGATGCCTTCCAATTCTGTATAAGGATGACACATTACGGGATATTCTGAAAGATGGATGCCGGATAGTGTCCAAAAGACCTAGTACTTTGGGCACCATGCTGTCACCATCCATGTATACTTCAGCACAAGAACAAACACCACCAACATGGTTGAAATACACAGGTTTTGCAAAATGTGGGAGTCATCCCTGCAAAACCTGTAAGTTTTCATGCATGGTCAAGAATTTTCACAACTCAACACATGCAGAAACCTTTTCTATCAAGAGCTACATTAACTGCAACACTGCGGGAGTAATCTACATTATCCTATGCATATCATGTGATATGATGTACGTGGGCAGTACAAGCAGGAAATTTAAAGAGAGATTGAGGGAACATCTAAATTATATCTCCAATCCTACAGCTACTGGAATATCGAATTGGACAGGACTTTGTGCCTGTGCGAGTGCATCTCCTTAAGCTATGTTCTCACCATGCGATTTATCACCATGAATTCGCATGGTAATGATGTTCTATTGAAACAGGAAGATCTATATAATCATGCCTGCACACGTCAGCTTCTGGAGTTACACTCTTATAATGCAATTTGTTGCAGCACACCTATGAGAAAAATGGCTGATTGTATTTTCACACAATATATTTACGGGAGATCTTATAAATATGGATATATATTATAGCTCCTGATTAAAACACATATATATATATTTTTTTATATATATTTTTATTTTTTATTTTATATATTTCTATTTTTATTTTATTCCTATTATCTCTTTTTGTGTTTTACTATTTTCAGCCATTGTATTAACTCTCTCAAACTGAACCATATGAACTAATTTTAATCATTTTAAAATGCCTCACTTAACACGGGTGTATTTTGTATTATGTTTGAACAGGTGTCTGATATGTGGTTGATTGTGGGATTTGTGATCCCCTCCTCCCCTTTTTCCCGGGGTAGATGGGAGCACAGCCTACATAAACTCACAGTGCAATGGACACATTGGATTATGACTAAGAACTGAATAGTTCGAAATGCGTGAATCTGGGGTGGAGAGGGGTGTCACTGTGTTTGTATATTACAATTATGGGGCAATAAAGACCGGGACTTGAAAAAAACTTTATCACGAGTGCTGGAGCCTCTGTTTTCTACATTTCATGATGTCTGGACTGGCTTGGGTCTGCTCCGTGCACACTCCGAGTCACAGGATGAACATGGGTAAGCTGGATTATTTACAATTTCTAGTTAATAATGTTAGCCGCCCAGCATCCAAGTGCTGCCTTCTTAGATTTTAAATTACTAGCTATCAGTATACTGGGAAAAAGTTCACCAACAGAACCAGTTGGATCCGCTGTAGTGCCAGTAACACAGACGGCCACCCCAGTCAAACCTTTACCTGTCGTCAGTCAGGCAACTTAAGCCCCAATTCCTGACGCAGTTGCTGCCCTTACTGAGCAAGTCCAATTCCTAACTAAAAGTCTGGAGAAAGTTCACAAAAAATTGGAACAATGGGAAAAGCCACTATTGCTGGAGGATGAGAAACCTGTATCCAGAAGGCTCTTCTCCCCTGATTATAAAGAGACTTATTCCAGAAATTCAGGCGGACGCCCACCTGACCGAACTAGTACCCCCAGGCGGCCTATCTGTACATACTGTCACAAGCCAGGCCATACTGAAGCCACCTGCTGGCAGTTAAACGGGCGACCCCTGAGGTCAGGGACCACCCCTCGGGAGGTAGATCAATAGGTCCAGAAGATCCCCAGTGGAGGCCAAGATATGTAGGATCCCGTCCAGAAGTGACACTTCAAATAAACAGAGTTCCTTTTGTTGCCCTAGTTGACACAGGATCCCAAGTCACTACCATACAACAAACAGCATTTGAGAAATACTGGGACCAAAATCAACTTGCCCAGCCCCTAGAATCCTGGCTGAGTCTCATAGCCAGTAACGGCAAACCGGTACCAATACTGGGTTACTGGGAACTTACCATTCAAATAGGAGGAACTAACCTATCCCAACAAGGTATTATTGTAGTCCAAGTAAAATAAAACAACAGCAACCCTCCTATAGTCCTAGGCATGAATGTCCTTAGGAATTGTTATGTTGAAATGATGGAAGCTATACACCAGTCAGTGCCTACTGCTTCTTTTACTTCTAAGAAGGTAATTCAACAAACCATCTGTGTACTGAGTGCACAACAGAAATTCGGCAATGAAAAAGGAGAAATCTGCTGTGTCCGCATCCGAGATAATCAACGTGTGATTCTCAAACCCAACACCGAAACTCTCCTGTGGTGCCGAGCTGTAGTTGGAATTCAAGGTCAAGACTACCAAGATTTTATAGAGCCCGTTGTCTTGGAAGACTATCCCCTAGTTAGAGCTGCAAGAAGCCTGGTAACCGTCTCTGAAGGGAAAGTGCCTATTCGTCTCCTCAACTTGAGTGATCACAGTGTAACGTTAACAAAGTACCGTCCCATTGCACAGCTGATCCAGGTTATCTTTAAAGACGTCATCAGCGTGACTACAGACCTCAAGAAACAACAACCACAGGGCCAAAACTTAAACACCCCCTGGTGGAAAGAACTTCATGTGGGAGATACTTCCACACCAGAACACCAAATAGAAGGAGTATTGCAAATTGTGAAGGAACATCACCGTGCCTTTAGTAAGCATTCTACAGACTATGGGGAAGTGGATATCATAAAACACACCATGCCGACAGGTTCACACCCACCGATCAAAGAAAGGTATCGGCCTATACCACCTACTATGTACCAATCCGTCAAGCAAATGATTCAAGAGATGAAAGACTCAAATATCATCAAAGACAGCCATAGTCCATGGGCTGCACCACTAGTCCTAGTCCGGAAAAAAGACGGCAACATCAGATTCTGTGTGGACTACAGAAAAATCTACCAAATTACTCACAAAGATGCCTATCCTTTGCCACGCATAGAGGAATCCTTGACAGCTTTAGGATCTTCAGCCTACTTCTTTACTCTTGATTTAACCAGTGGATACTGGCAAGTACCAATGGCACCGGAAGATCGTGAGAAGACTGCATTTACTACCCCTATGGGCCTATTTGAGTTCAACTGCATGCCCTTTGGACTTTGCAATGCGCCTGGAACTTTTCAGAGACTAATGGAGCGTTGTCTGGGCCACAACATTTTTTAAACCGTCCTGCTGTACTTAGATGACGTGATCATCTACTCTAAATCTTATGAAGACCATTTAAAACATTTGGCTGAAGTTTTTCAAGTTCTCATTAAGCATGGACTAAAAGTCAAACCATCCAAGTGTCATCTACTGAACCCAGAAGTTAAATACTTGGGGCATATCGTCAGCTCTGAAGCTGTTCAACCGGATCCAGAGAAGATAGCCGCAGTCCGAAATTGGCCTACTCCCACTACGGTGAAGGAGGTAAGAAGTTTCCTCCGTTTCCCAGGATATTACAGATGTTTCATTCCTCACTTTGCCCAAATTGCAGAGCCAATATTGGAACTTTTGAGAGGGCATCCTAAAAGATACCAGAAGACTCCAATACCAGTGGAATGGAATACTGAAAGAGAAATTGCCTTCCAGCTCCTGAAAAAGAAGTTAACAGAACCACCAATCTTAGGTTACCCGGATTATCAACAGCCATTTCACCTTTACACAGATGCAAGTAAGAAAGGCCTGGGAGCTGTTTTGTCACAACTACAAGAAGGTAAAGAAAGAGTCATTTCCTACGCTAGTAGATCTCTTAGAGGTGCAAATTTCTCGCACTCGTGTGGGCTGTCACAGAAAAATTTAAAGATTACCTTGCCGCAACACCCTTCGTGGCCTATACAGATAACAACCCACTAGCACATCTTAACACCGCCAAGTTAGGAGCGTTGGAGCAAAGATGGGCCTCACGCCTTGCTAACTACAACCTTTCACTGTAAGGTACAGAACAGGAAAAGCAAACGAAAATGCGGATGCATTATCCCGTCTGCTGTCCAAAGAAGACCCTACTTCACAAGTAGATGATTGGGAAGAGGTAGAGATGCCATCCTTCTATAACAACTTTGCCCACCAAGACATCATTACTGTCAAAGGGAAAAAGGTTTTCAACTTTCAACAACAAGTGGATCCAAAATCCCATGTAGACAAACAAAGATGGATCAAATTACAAAATGAAATCAGAGTGTTAGGAGAATTGCAAGATTTCTTCACCAGTGGAAGAACTCCAGAAAGAATCCGCAGAAAGAATGCTGATCTAGAGTTGTCCAAATTATGGAGACACAGAAAACACCTCTTTCTACAAAAGGGCCTACTATTAAGAAGAACTTTAGACCCAATTACATGGGATCGTCTTTATCAAATCCTAATACCATGCCATGATGCAAGAATCATTCAGGAGATGTACCATGATCAATCAGGACACTTTGGCGTGCAGAAAACAGAAGCCACCATCCGTAGAAGATTCTATTGGATTGGGATGAGAGGAGACATTGAGAAATGGTGTCGCGAATGTTCTACCTGTGCTGTTGAAAAAAACGAAAAACATGACCAAAGAGCCCCTTTGCATTCCATTGTGAGCAGAACACCGCTAAAAATAGTAGCAATTGACCATGTGAAGTTGGAACCAAGTAGCTCTGGTTATACCTATGCTATTACCATCATTGACCACTATACAAAATTTGTTGTAGCTGTGCCTGTCAAAGACTTGACTGCAAAAACAACTGCAGATGCTTTCTGGAAACATTTCTTGTTGCCATATGGATGCCCAGAGAGAATCCTCACAGATCAAGGATCTGCCTTTGAATCACAACTCTTCAAAGAACTGTGTACTTTTCACAACTGTCAGAAAATTAGGACCACAGCATACCATCCCCAAGGGAATGGACTTTGTGAAAAGATGAACCAAACCCTAATTGAAAATGTTAAGAGTAGAGTTGAGCGAACACCTGGATGTTCGGGTTCGAGAAGTTCGGCCGAACTTCCCGGAAATGTTCGGGTTCGGGATCCGAACCCGACCCGAACTTCGTCCCGAACCCGAACCCCATTGAAGTCAATGGGGACCCGAACTTTTCGGCACTAAAAAGGCTGTAAAACAGCCCAGGAAAGAGCTAGAGTATTGCAAAAGGCAGCAACATGTAGGTAAATCCCCTGCAAACAAATGTGGATAGGGAAATGAATTAAAATAAAAATAAAATATATAAAAATAAACCAATATCAATTGGAGAGAGGTCCCATAGCAGAGAATCTGGCTTCACGTCAGCAGAGAATCAGTCTTCATGCCATAGCAGAGAATCTGGCTTCACGTCACCCACCACTGTAACAGTCCATTGTCATATATTTAGGCCCCGGCACCCAGGCAGAGGAGAGAGGTCCCGTAACAGAGAATCTGGCTTCATGTAAGCAGAGAATCAGTCTGCATGTCATAGCAGAGAATCAGGCTTCACGTCACCCACCACTGGAACAGGCCACTGTCACATATTTAGGCCCAGGCACCCAGACAGAGGAGAGAGGTCCCATAACAGAGAATCTGGCTTCATGTCAGCACAGAATCAGTCTTCATGTCATAGCAGAGAATCAGGCTTCACGTCACCCACCACTGGAACAGGCCACTGTCCCATATTTAGGCACAGGCACCCAGGCAGAGGAGAGAGGTCCCATAACAGAGATTCAGGCTTCATGTCAGCAGAGAATCAGTCTTCATGTCATAGCAGAGAATCAGGCTTCACGTCACCCACCACTGGAACAGGCCACTGTCACATATTTAGGCCCAGGCACCCAGGCAGAGGAGAGAGGTCCCATAACAGAGATTCAGGCTTCATGTCAGCAGAGAATCAGTCTTCATGTCATAGCAGAGAATCATGCTTCACGTCACCCACCACTGGAACAGGCCACTGTCACACATTTAGGCCCCGGCACCCAGACAGAGGAGAGGTTCATTCAACTTTGGGTTGCCCCGCAATATAATGGTAAAATGAAAATAAAAATAGGATTAAATGAGGAAGTGCCCTGGAGTACAATAATATATTGTTAAGGGGAGGTAGTTAATGTCTAATCTGCACAAGGGATGGACAGGTCCTGTGGGATCCATGCCTGGTTCATTTTTATGAACGTCAGCTTGTCCACATTGGCTGTAGACAGGCGGCTGCGTTTGTCTGTAATGACGCACCCTGCCGTGCTGAATACACGTTCAGACAAAACGCTGGCCGCCGGGCAGGCCAGCACCTCCAAGGCATAAAAGGCTAGCTCTGGCCACGTGGACAATTTGGAGACCCAGAAGTTGAATGGGGCCAAACCATCAGTCAGTACGTGGAGGGTGTGCACAGGTACTGTTCCACCATGTTAGTGAAATGTTGCCTCCTGCTAACACGCTCCGTATCAGGTGGTGGTGCAGTTAGCTGTGGCGTGGTGACCAAACTTTTCCACATCTCTGCCATGCTAACCCTGCCCTCAGAGGAGCTGGCCGTGACACAGCTGCATTGGCGACCTCTTGCTCCTCCTCTGCCTTCGCCTTGGGCTTCCACTGGTTCCCCTGTGACATTTGGGAATGCTCTCAGTAGCGCGCCTACCAACGTGCGCTTGTACTCGCGCATCTTCCTATCATGCTCCAGTGTAGGAAGTAAGGTGGGCACATTGTCTTTGTACCGGGGATCCAGCAGGGTGGCAACCCAGTAGTCCGCACACGTTAAAATGTGGGCAAATCTGCTGTCGTTGCGCAGGCACTGCAGCATGTAGTCGCTCATGTGTGCCAGGCTGCCCAGAGGTAAGGACAAGCTGTCCTCTGTGGGAGGCGTATCGTCATCGTCCTGTGTTTCCCCCCAGCCACGCACCAGTGATGGGCCCGAGCTGCTTTGGGTGCCACCCCGCTGTGAACATGCTTCATCCTCATCCTCCTCCACCTCCTCCTCATCCTCGTCCTCCTCGTCCTCCAGTAGTGGGCCCTGTCTGGCCACATTTGTACCTGGCCTCTGGTGTTGCAAAAAACCTCCCTCTGAGTCACTTTGAAGAGACTGGCCTGAAAGTGCTAAAAATGACCCCTCTTCCTCCTCTTCCTCCTGGGCCACCTCCTCTTCCATCATCGCCCTAAGTGTTTTCTCAAGGAGACATAGAAGTGGTATTGTAACGCTGATAACAGCGTCATCGCCACTGGCCATGTTGGTGGAGTACTCGAAACAGCGCAACAGGGCACACAGGTCTCGCATGGAGGCCCAGTCATTGGTGGTGAAGTGGTGCTGTTCCGCAGTGCGACTGACCCGTGCGTGCTGCAGCTGAAACTCCACTATGGCCTGCTGCTGCTCGCACAGTCTGTCCAGCATGTGCAAGGTGGAGTTCCACCTGGTGGGCACATCGCATATGAGGCGGTGAGCGGGAAGGCCGAAGTTACGCTGTAGCGCAGACAGGCGTGCAGCAGCAGGGTGTGAACGCCGGAAGCGTGAACAGACGGCCAGCACTTTATGCAGCAGCTCTGACATGTCGGGGTAGTTGCGAATGAACTTCTGCACCACCAAATTCAGCACATGCGCCAGGCAACGGATGTGCGTCAAACCGGCTAGTCCCAGAGCTGCAACGAGATTTCACCCATTATCGCACACCACCAGGCCGGGCTTGAGGCTCACCGGCAGCAACCACTCGTCGGTCTGTTGTTCTATACCCCGCCACAACTCCTGTGCGGTGTGGGGCCTGTCCCCCAAACATATGAGTTTCAGAACGGCCTGCTGACGTTTACCCCGGGCTGTGCTGAAGTTGGTGGTGAAGGTGTGTGGCTGACTGGATAAGCAGGTGGAAGAAGAGGAGGAGGAAGCTGAGTAGGAGGAAGAGGAGACAGGAGGCAAAGAATGTTGCCCTGCGATCCTTGGCGGCGGAAGGACGTGCGCCAAACAGCTCTCCGCCTGGGGCCCAGCCGCCACTACATTTACCCAGTGTGCAGTTAGGGAGATATAGCGTCCCTGGCCGTGCTTACTGGTCAACGTATCTGTGGTTAGGTGGACCTTGCCACAGATGGCGTTGCACAGTGCACACTTGATTTTATCGGACACTTGGTTGTGCAGGGAAGGCACGGCTCTCTTGGAGAAGTAGTGCCGGCTGTGAACAACATACTGTGGGACAGCAAGCGACATGAGCTGTTTGAAGCTGTCTGTGTCCACCAGCCTAAATGACAGCATTTCATAGGCCAGTAGTATAGAAATGCTGGCATTCAGGGCCAGGGATCGAGGGTGGCTAGGTGGGAATTTACGTTTTCTCTCAAATGTTTGTGAGATGGAGAGCTGAACGCTGCCGTGTGACATGGTTGAGATGCTTGGTAACGCAGGTGGTGGTGTTGGTGGTACATCCCATGTTTGCTGGGCGGCAGGTGCCAACGTTCCTCCAGAGGCGGAGGAAGAGGCCGAGGCGGCGGCAGCAGCAGAAGAGGCCGAGGCGGCAGCAGCAGAAGAGGTAGCAGGGGGAGCATGAGTGACTTCTTTGTTTTTAAGGTGTTTACTCCACTGCAGTTCATGCTTTGCATGCAGGTGCCTGGTCATGCAGGTTGTGCTAAGGTTCAGAACGTTAATGCCTCGCTTCAGGCTCTGATGGCACAGCGTGCAAACCACTCGGGTCTTGTCGTCAGCACATTGTTTAAAGAAGTGCCATGCCAGGGAACTCCTTGAAGCTGCCTTTGGGGTGCTCGGTCCCAGATGGCGGCGGTCAGTAGCAGGCGGAGTCTCTTGGCGGCGGGTGTTCTGATTTTGCCCACTGCTCCCTCTTTGTCTTTTGCTACGCTGTTGGCTCTGTCTCACCACTGCCTCTTCCTCCGAACTGTGAAAGTCAGTGGCACGACCTTCATTCCATGTGGGGTCTAGGACCTCATCGTCCCCTGCATCGTCTTCCACCCAGTCTTGATCCCTGACCTCCTGTTCAGTCTGCACACTGCAGAAAGACGCAGCAGTTGGCAACTGTGTTTCATCATTATCAGAGACGTGCTGAGGTGGTATTCCCATGTCCTCATCATCAGAAAACATAAGTGGTTGTGAGTTAGTGCATTCTATCTCTTCCACCCCTGGGGAAGGGCTAGGTGGATGCCCTTGGGAAACCCTGCCAGCAGAGTCTTCAAAGAGCACATAAGAGACTGCTGCATAACTTGAGGCTCAGACAGTTTCCCTGATATGCATGGGGGTGATGTGACAGACTGATGGGCTTGGTTTTCATGCGCCATCTGTGCACTTTCTGCAGAAGACTGGGTGGGAGATAATGTGAACGTGCTGGATGCACTGTCGGCCACCCAATTGACTAATGCCTGTACCTGCTCAGGCCTTACTATCCTTAGAACGGCATTGGGCCCCACCAAATATCGCTGTAAATTCTGGCGGCTACTGGGACCTGAGGTAGTTGGTACACTAGGACGTGTGGCTGTGGCAGAACGGCCACGTCCTCTCCCAGCACCAGAGGGTCCACTAACACCACCACGACCATGTCCACGTCCGCGTCCCTTACTAGTTGTTTTCCTCATTGTTACCGTTCACCACAATAAGAAAAATATTATTCGGGCCAATGTATTGAATTAAAATTCAGGCCTTTTTTTACAGACACCTAACACTATCTGGCTATCTATTTAGGTACCGTATTACACTAATACAGGCACACAAGTAATGACAGATTTGGTTGAATATAAATGTGAGGCCTATTTTTTACGCGCTGTGTGACAGATATACCTTTAATCACAGAATTAGACTTGTATCTGCACTGTAGCGTGTGTGTTAAGTTTTTCAGAATGACACTATCAGCACCTTGAATCTAAGATATCCTTTTTGGGATAGATTTAAAGTAGGCCTGATATAGCAGAAACTACAAATTTTGAGAATGGCAAATTTGGGAATAGTTTTTCAACCCAGAACAAAAACTGTGCTTTTACGGTCACTACAAATAATTTGACCAGCTAAAACAGTACAGATTTGGTTGAATATAAATGTGAGGCCTATTTTTTACGCGCTGTGTGACAGATATACCTTTAATCACAGAATTAGACTTGTATCTGCACGGTAGCGTGTGTGTTAAGTTTTTCAGAATGACACTATCAGCACCTTGAATCTAAGATATCCTTTTTGGGATAGATTTAAAGTAGGCCTGATATAGCAGAAACTACAAATTTTGAGAATGGCAAATTTGGGAATAGTTTTTCAACCCAGAACAAAAACTGTGCTTTTACGGTCACTAAATATAACTTGACCAGCTAAAACTGTACTGATTTGGAGGAATAGAAATGTCAGGCCTATTTTTTAGGCGCTGGGTGACAGGCTCAACTTGCCCCTGATGTAGTATATGGCCAAAAAATAACCACACTATTGATGGTTAAATGCACTTGGGTGACACAGGCTCAGCCTGCACCTAATGTAATATATGGCCAAAAAATAACCACACTATTGATGGTTAAATGCACTTGATGAAAGCTTGACCCTGATGTAGGATATAGCAAAAAATAACCACACTATTGATGGTTAAATGCACTTGGGTGACACAGGCTCAGCCTGCACCTGATGTAGTATATGGCCAAAAAATAACCACACTATTGATGGTTAAATGCACTTGATGAAAGCTTGACCCTGATGTAGGATATAGCAAAAAATAACCACACTATTGATGGTTAAATGCACTTGGGTGACACAGGCTCAGCCTGCTCCTGATGTAGTATATGGCCAAAAAATAACCACACTATTGATGGTTAAATGCACTTGGGTGACACAGGCTCAGCCTGCACCTGATGTAGGATATAGCAAAAAATAACCACACTATTGATGGTTAAATGCACTTGGTGGTAGCTTGTGCTGGCGCACCACAAGCCACAAAATGGCCGCAGATCACCCCAGAAAAAAGTGATATAAAAACGCTCTGGGCAGCCTAAAAAAAGTGAGCAATTCAATATCAGCACTTCAATGATCCACAGCTGGAGATCGATCACTGAATTAAGTCTTTTGGAGGAGTTAATCTGCCTAATCTCGCCCTAACGTCGCAGCAGCAACCTCTCCCTACGCTTGTATCAGCAGAGTGACGTGCAGCGCTACGTGACCCAAGCTTATATAGAGGCTGGGTCACATGCTGCACTGGCCAATCACAGCCATGCCAATAGTAGGCAAGGCTGTGATGGCCTCTTGGGGCAAGTAGTATGACGCTTGTTGATTGGCTGCTTTGTAGCCTTTCAAAAAGCGCCAAGAAAGCGCCGAACACCGAACCCGGACTTTTACGAAAATGTTCAGGTTCGGGTCCGTGTCACGGACACCCCAAAATTCGGTACGAACCCGAACTATACAGTTCGGGTTCGCTCATCCCTATTTAAGAGCAGTCCCACCTGCTACAAGAAATGATTGGCCTACTTTATTGCCTCAGCTGATGTATACCTACAACAACACTATTCATTGTTCTACTGGGTATACACCCTACTACCTTATGTTTGGCCGACAAGGTACCTTACCTGCTGACCACACTTTGGGCGTACAAGTGCCTGATGCAATAAACCCCCTAACAAAAACTGATTGGGTGGCTGAACACCAAAGGTGTTTGATTGACGCACAAGAGATTGTTCAACAACACATGGGACATGCCCATGAAAAACAACAGAAGGACTGTAATCAATCTGCCAAGGCAGAACCTCTCAAAATTGGTGATCGTGTTTGGTTAAAAAATAACCATAGAACCAGCAAACTAGATAGCAAATGGGAGAGAGAACTGTACACAATTACTGCTATTCTAAATCCAGAAACTGACACATATGAGATTACCCAAGAGGATAAATCCCGTGTAGTACATAGAAATCGCCTAAAGTTGTGCCTTAAAGAGGACACCTCAGTAGAAACTTCTCAAGAAGAAGCTGTTCCAGACGAAATTCAACCCGCTGAGCCAGAACTGGAAAAACCAACTGAGCCAGAGGGACCAATACAGTCCTTGGGAAAAACATTGTTAGCTTCTGACCCTTTGCAATGGTTCTTAACCCCATGGCTTAACATCTTAATGCCTGCTAAAACTAACACCCCAACACTTCAACCAGAAGCTGAAGTTATTACAACTCTGGAAACCTCAAGTTCCCCGGAAGCAACGTCTGAAGAGTCTCAGCCACTTCGTAGATCTGAAAGGAGTACAAGAGGACAACCACCAGTCCGTTAGGGAGATTTCCTGCTCCAGCAGCCGAGAAGTTAATTTCCAGCCATGTTAATTCAACCTTGAGGACACCCTTAATTTGTTTGGAGTTCTACAGACTCAGAAAAAGGACTAATCTTCTGTTATCGTGTTCCATTTGCCTTAAAGGACTTTTTAATGGACTATTTGTCTGTTTTTGCAACGTTCAAGTCTGCACTCGGAGATAGACTTTCACGTACCTAAGCCTCCGTGCTATTCCATCTTGACATTTATTTGTGCCCAGGGAATGGACTCATACCCTGTGAGCCTCCTGAGATGTTTATTTTTGTTTCTCTTCATCTTTATGGACTATTTTGGTTGCCGGTACATCAGTAATATTCAGAGAGAAAATAATGTGTTACCCAATTTGATACATTTTGTTGTTGCCTGAGATATGCTTGCCTAACCCATTTTATTCATAGGTATAAGAAGTACAAAAATGTGAGTTATGGCATATTTTCCTATGCATGCATGCTTCTCCCCTTTTTATATCTTACAGGAAGATACAACATCGAGTACAGAATGTTTCGAGGTCGACTAACATTTTACCATGGGTGTATGCAGCGTCCCACTACGTGTGTGTGGGCACTGCTTAAAAGTACTTTTTGATCTTAACAATTGCATTGTACTGTATGGTATAACTTTGCATTTATGTATCTGCAAAATCCCTGTTAATAAGCCTATTAGGTGTAATTTATACATCCCACCACTAGATGGGGATAAAGTTCAAGTCTTATATATACCTAGTTCAGGCCTAGTTTAGTCAGTTCAGACCAGCAGATTAAGAATGGAGTTCAGTTGAATAGAGTGGGACCAGAGTTCAGTGTGGAGATCAGTAAGTAGACTGTTGCTGAGAGAGTGACAAGGTGCAGATCCAGAACTTCAGCTCTGAAGAAAAGTTTTAGTCCAGAAAGGGACAAGAGAAAAAGGACAGACTTATATACATCCAAAGGATAAAAGCCGTAAACCAGGCATAAAGGACCTTTATGATATTCAGGTGAGGATACCATAGCCTCCGGCAACCTCACCAAAATTGCACTGATACTAAGCTAACCCACTGCTCCAAAACTAGAAACCTGAAAAGCCTAGAAACAGTGGATTTGCAGAATTAACTCTGTACCATCAAGAGACTGCATATTTGTACTGCTGCAACCAAAGACATCTAAAGTAAAAGTTGTGAGTTGCATTTCACAACTGTCTAACTCATTATTACCACTTATGGTTGTACCACCATTAACGGTACTGGCGCCACGACAAAAACCATCAAGGGACTCAGCCACAACAAGCACCCTAAGCACCCCTAACATCAAGGGCACCTCAACCACCATCTTGGCTGATGCTTCCCTTCACAGAGCGTGCCCCGGAGGATTTCGTGCTGTCCACCTCAACACTGTGCTGCCAGCCCAGGGAGGCTTTCTGCTAACCGTGAGTAACCTGATGAACTGTGTGTTATATTATTTGGCCCCTCATCGGTCCACCGTGCACCTCACGTGTTGCCCCTGCGACTGGCTGGCTGCAATATGTGTCACCCAGAATGTTGCAAGAAGCATTCTAAAGCGGCTTGCTTACCAGGAATGTGCCACCAAGGTGCTCAGCCTTGGTGGAGTAAAAGCCCTAGTCTAGGTGTCCACTAAGTTAGCTGGTGGACACAGAAAATAGATAGTGTAGCTGGTTCAGCTAGTTCAGGGCGGGCTTTTACTGGGAACAGGCAATGTGTTGGGTGGGTGCCTGTTCCCCAGGTTCCAGTCCGGGACTTGAGGCATGCTCATGTACAGGGATCCTATTTAATCCTGCTGCTGGATCTTAGGTGTGGCTCAGTCTGGAGGAAAGACACACAGTGTGAGGTACACTGTCAGTGTGCTACAATTGCTTGACCCGGCTGCGATCCGGCTGTACTTTGGATGGAAAAGCCTAAATAAAGAGGACTTTTGTTGAACGTTTTGGTGTCCCTGCCTCTGTACACTGGTCAAGTGAGTACAGTTCCCCACAGTGCTGATAGTTGCAGTAACGGAGCATGTGCAAGGTTTTCATGGCTGTGCGAGATGGGAGGCCATGTTAATCTGCCAGCACAGTGGGGAATGATCTGTAGAGCAACAGACTGAGAATTTGTTCAGATGAACAAATCAATTTGTGTTAATCAATTTTCTCATGACTAGTTACTGCTTTATACATGATATAGTGAACTAACCAAAAGGACAACCTGCTCTTCTCTTCTATAAAGTATGACTTGGAGGTGTTACATGGTGTTCTCGAGAGCCACTATCCCGAGCGTACCAACGTCGGCTGTTTGTGGGAGCGATTTTGGGCCATTTCTCAGTATGGAAATTTGCTGGTGCCACTGCTCTGTGCACCCTGGTGCTGGTTTCTTGTGGGTGTGAACGGTGTTTGTATCTCTTCCCTGATCAATATAGCAGAGGTTATTTGCCTTCTGTGTGTATTTGTGTGCCTTGCCTCTTTCTGTTCGTGTGCTCCTGTGTATGTTTTGGGCTAATGAGCTAACCTTTATATTCTATTTTTCTATCCCGCTTCTTGGCTGAGCAACAGATTCAGTTACAGCTTCTGTTTCTGTTGTTCTGTTTGCCTGTCCAGTTACGGCCAGTCTGTATTTCTTTTAAGTGTCCATTGTCATGGTTGTCCTGACCTTGCCTGAGTTACTGCTATAATAAGTTTGAGATTTCATGCTTGCCTGCTTTCAGTTTAGTGCTGTTTGTGTTTTTATAGTCCAGTCTGGTATTTCAGCTCAGTTTCCAGACTCCCTGTGTATACTTTGCTATCTGAACTCCTGAGACCTGCATTGTGTTTTAGTGCCTGCTCAGACTGTACCCACGGTATTGGTGTGTTTTCTAGTTACTGAGACTCCAGGTGCTTGAAGCAGAGTCCTTGACTCCAGATGGTCAGTTGCCAAGCATATCAAGACCATCCCAGGAGGTATCAGTCTGGTGGCTAATCTTCAGCGAAGTCCATATACATGTATAGGGATTAAAGGGTGAATACTGGGGAGGCGCCAGAATAAAGCCCTTAGGACTTGGTCCAATGTTTAAACAACCACTGATCCAGCCTGTAAAATGGGTGGATGTGGTAGGGTAAAGCAATGCCAAAAATATGAAATGTGGCAATTTAACTTTTTTACCATATAAGATGCGATTTTGTTTGTTGTAAAAAAAGTTTAAAAAAATAATGCAAAGCCGAAAAGCAGTAAATATTAAAACAAATTGGTTTTGGTTAATAAAGTGGCAACCAAAAAGAAATTATATTTCATTTTAATTTCATCACAGGAAAAAAATACTGAAAACAAACTTTTGAGAAGTGGAAAATATTTACATGAATTATTCTCAAAAAATTCCAACACGCACACAAAGTGGTTTCTCCAGACCATATTTCCAAAGTACAATATACATTTAGATTTGTAACCTAGCTTATACAGGGCAGCAGAAGTGAGGGGCTTAGTACAGCATATATCATTCCAGAGTAAAAGTGATAAAATCATGATTTTATCATGCTAGGCAGTGCAGCATAATTTCTCAATGAGGATAAAAATATTGCTTGGCGGGCCTTGTCAGATGTGCTTTATGGCTTTATTTATACAGATGTCTATAAATATGTAATGTAGTGTCTGTGGCTTAAAGAAAACACAAGCTGCTATTTAAGTAAAGGAGACATAAGCAAAAGTAAACATAAAAAAATTGTTTGCTAATTTGTGAAATTTGATTTATTCTGTTTGTTTTTATTGTGAGCAGTACAGGTAAGAAACACCGATACATAAAGAGAAATGAATTTACGGTATTTATATCCAGACTACACTGTTTCTATTAACCAGAAATATTCACTTCTGGGAAACCTTAACCAGTGTAGTGGAAACGGACCATCCTTAATTTTTGTGCAAGGAGAAGAACTCAATCAGAATTAGCCAGAACGGCCAGGAATTTTTATTGCAGCTTGTGATATACTGGACTATAGTTTGTAACAGTGACTAGAGCTTATTGGTTGTCACTTGGAGAGACCTGGTCTGTAAAAATGTGAAAATATAAGCCAATCAACTTTTTTTTCATTCAGACTGGGGGATCATAGCAAGGTGAACTGAAGAACAATTGCCTATGTAATAACCATAGCACTGCACCCTTATCAACTCACTGTCCATTCAGGCAAATTAAATGGTAAGCAAATTAGGAAACCTAATCCAAGAACCAACAGTCTAAAAATATGACTTGGACAATAATAATTTGTTCACATTCTTGGGATGCAAGCCTGGGGTATGTAACTATTGTGGTGACCACCTGCACTGCAACACAACACCTACAGGTGGCAAGACCTAGCAATCCAACAATACTCCTGCTGTCAGGCTAAGCCCCCCTGGCATTGAGTCATACCACCAACAGACACAGCACCACAGCAACAACAGCCACCATGCAGTACTGCCCCATGTGAATTGATATCAAAAGTTCAAAATACCCCAAACTAATATGATGGTTATTAAACTTAACTTCTATGGCAATAACCAGGTGTGGAGTGTCAAATAATGTGGAACTAAACTTCATAGGTAACTGCTAGAGATTAGCGACGTTTTGAAAAATTTGATTCGGCAGCTTCACTATTCATCACAAATCGCTATAAATAAAGTATACTAAGGCCAATCTGCCTAAAAGCAGCTTTGAAATGTAATATAGTTGGCTTACTAAGTGCAACTTGAACTTGAGAATACAGATGTTTCAGCAGGCTTTAGTGCAATTTTTCTAAGGCACCACCTGAGGAGGTATGGTGGCTTGTTGTGTGGCAATTGATTGGCACTTGCGGATATTGGTGTCCACTGTAATACTGGCTTGATGTTTGTCTGTCCTGGTGTTTGTTTAGTGATGTGGGTGTCTTTAGCCTGTTGTCCCTCACCTTGCAGCAGTATCTGTAAAGCTGTAATTTCGCTGATCATTCTGCTGTATTCTGCAACTGATGGTTGTGTTCTGAATTCTGATGGTCTCTTTGGAGTGTGGGTCCCACAGGAGAACTGGATCTGGTTCCTTAATATCCCTCTGGAGTGTTGGTCTCACAGGGAAATAGGATACAGTTCCTTGGAGTAGGAGCCATGCCATGTGCTTCCTCACTCCTTGCTGTCTCAACTGGTACTCCCCCTCCTAGCCCACTACTACTACCAAGAGGGGAGGAATGGAATGGTAAGTTCCATTCCTGTTACCACACTGCCAACCATTCCTCTTCTTGCTGGAATAAAGCCATAACCATGAAAATACATAATACATAATAAACATTTGCAGATACCCCTCAGGGTGCAGGGTGTAGACCCCCGCCGATCACATATTGATGACCTATCCTGACGATAGGTCATCGATATATGGCTTGCAAAACCCCCTTAATCTCTTAAGTTTTTCAGCAGATAACTACATCTATTGTATTCACCCATAGAATGTGGAAATGCATCATTAGCAGCACAATAATAAGGAAACAGATTTGATTGTGAAGGTATGGATCAGCTTGGAGGAAATGTAAAAGTCCTCTGCAAAACTTCAAAATATTTTATAACAATAATAAAAGTATTTGAGTTGGGAAATAGTAACTTGTTGACATGACTAAGGCTACTTTCACACTTCTGTTACTAATTCCGGTATTGAGATCCAACAGAGGATATCAATATCGGAATTAAACGGATCCATTTTGATTTTGCACATCAGTATGCAATTGTTCCATTAGGATATGGTTGTGTGAAAACAAAACGGAAAAAATGGATCTTTCACTAAATACATTGTCAATGGGTGAGGCCTTGTTCTACACCAAGCAAATATTCAAATTTTGCTAATGTATTGACTTTTTTAATGTACATATGTACATTTATCCTCCTTAATAGTCAGGGATGAAGTTGATTCCAAATTACCAGTATGAAATTGTAGGTTGTCGATGTTGCAATGAACAGAACCTCTTGAGTTTTTCCACTTTTAAATTCTAGGGAAGCGCTGTTCTGTACTCTGTCCATAATTCTGTTACTTATTATTAATCGTATAGGAAGAAGATCCCCTATCTCCCACAATTTCTCAAATATAAATGCACTTTTTATATACAGTGTATTGATAGAAGCCTATGCCAACTTATCTGCAGTCTGAATACATTGTAAGATCTCTGAAGTCACTGGCGTAACTATAGGGGTCACAGTTGCGACCGGGCCCCTAAGCCAGGGGGGCCCATAGAGCCTGCCTTGCCAGTGGTACTGTACTTTTCCCTTTATAAGATGCAGTGCATCTTATAAAGGTAATACTGATCTGAGGTCTGATATGGAGGTCTAATGGAGGGTCGGGAGAGGTCTCACTGGGGGTCTGGAGAGGTCTAATGGGGGTCTGAAATGGTCTATGGGGGGTCTGGAGGTCTGACTGGGGGGTCTGGAGAGGTCTGACTGGGTGGTCTGGGGAGGTCTGACTGGGGGGTCTGGAGAGGTCTGACTGTGGTCTAGAGGTCTAATGGAGGTCTGATTGGGGGTCTGAAAGTCTAATGGGGGTCTGATTGGGGTCTAGAGGTCTAATGGGGATCTGATTGGGGTCTGGATGTCACAACCAGACAGCTGAGAAGCTCTGACAGAAACCGTTCAGAACCTCTTCCTTGAGTTTTTCTTGTTTTGGTTTCAGTTCCTCATCTCGTTAGCCTATCTCAGCTGTCATGCAGTTGGACTGATTGCTTCCCTTTAAATTCCTCCCCATAATGCAGTAGTGTGCGGCTTATACAACTTCCTGGAGTGTGTGTGCATGCTGTTCCTAGTTCCCAGTTCCCAGTTCCCAGTCGTCTGCAAGATAAGTGCTGTATATGTATTTGTGATTTTCTGTTTGCTGGATCCAGGTGACCCTGTCTCCCGCCGTGTCTGTGTAGGGAGCCGGTGGTCGTGTCCCCTCACTATTGTAGGGTCTTCAGGTGTTAGATAGTCGAGGTACGTGGATATGCGACCATTCACCTTTGGGGTGTTCGCATAGGCTGAGCAGTCAGGGAGAGTCTGTCAGGTCAATGCAGGGCTCTACCTTTTGTTCCTTAGTTGTGGATCCAGTGAGTCATTGATTATATTGCATTGTCTTGTTTCCTGTACACCATCCGTGACATTATAAGCCGCCAAAACCGTCTAAAGCATGGATCCGGTTTCACTTTTGGCTGAACGCTTACAGGGTCTTTTATTGGAGGTAGCTGATCTCCGTAAGACTTTTTCTCAGTTTCAAGTGACCGGTTCAGCTTGCGTTCATGGAATTTGTTCTGAGCCTAAGATCTCGCTCCCAGATACGTTCTCCGGGGGTAGTGAGAATTTTGTGCGTTTTAAAGAGGCTTGCAAACTCCTTTTTCGCCTTCTTCCACATTCCTCTGGTGATGAGGAACGGAGGGTGGGGATCATTATATCGCTGCTCAGGGGTAACGCTCAGTCCTGGGCCTTTTCGCTGCCGGAGGGGGCACGGCCCCTCCGTTCAGTGGATGAATTCTTTTTAGCCCTGGGTCAGATATATGATGATCCGGATCGTATTGCTCTGGCTGAGTCTAGACTACGTCTGTTATGCCAGGGTAAACAATCCGCAGAGATATACTGCTCAGAATTTCGGAGATGGGCAGCTGATACTGGTTGGAATGATGCTGCACTCCGAAGTCAATTTTGCCATGGTCTTTCAGAGGGATTGAAAGATGCATTTTCCTTTCATGAGAGGCCTATCTCCTTGGACTCTGCTATGTCTCAGGCTGTTCGTATTGATAGGCGTCTTAGAGAGAGAGGAGAGATCTCTCCTTCCTGTCATGCTCAGTCCCGGGACAGTGCAGCGGTCTCATTCTGTGCGCAGGGGTCTCAGTCGCTGTCAGCCCCTTCTGAGCAGGAGCCCATGCAGCTGGGGTTGATTGCCTCTGACAATAGAAGATTCAGCTCGCATGGGAGGGTTTGTTTTTGTTGTGGAGGTATAAATCATTTGGCAAATGTTTGTCCCTCTAGGAGATACAGGCAGTTTTCTGGGAGTAATAAAGAAACAAAAAGGAAAAAATCTTTTAAAAATGTTCCGTCTGTTACTATTGGCAGGGTTGAGGCGGAAATTGAAGGTTTTCCGTTTGCTTGTAGTTCCCGTTTTGTCCTGCCTGCTAGGGTGGCGCTAGAGAGCAAGAACATTTTTTGTGAGATTTTTGTGGATAGTGG
The DNA here is from genome assembly GCF_905171765.1 of Bufo bufo. Lineage (NCBI taxonomy): Eukaryota > Metazoa > Chordata > Amphibia > Anura > Bufonidae > Bufo > Bufo bufo. The sequence continues at coordinate 114,996,300 of NC_053396.1, read as the reverse complement.
AGCAGCTGTCAATCTCATTGATGATCAATTTGCAATAACTCATGGTTTCCAGGTATGCACTTTGGGAAAGGATATTCCTGTTTTTGCTATTGATTCCGCTCTACTTTCTCAGAAATCATTAAAGGGCATAGTTCACAATATCTGTTTAATTGTGAGTGATGCTCATGTTGAGGATGTGTCATGTTTTGTCCTTAGCGGTTTGCCTACTCCTCTAGTGTTGGGGCTACCCTGGCTCACTAAACATAACCCCACCATTGATTGGCAAGCGAGGCAAATAAATGGTTGGAGTGACTTTTGCAGAGAGAATTGCCTCACAACATCTGTTTCAGAGGTTTCTAATAAGACTGTACCACCTTTCCTCTCTGAATTTTCGGATGTCTTCTCTGAGAGTGGAGTTCAGGATTTGCCCCCGCACTGGGAGTACGATTGCCCTATTAATCTCATCCCAGGTGCCAAGCTGCCTAAATCTCGTTTATACAATCTTTCCCAACCTGAGAGGGTCGCTATGCGTGCTTATATCTCTGAGAGTCTGAGAAAAGGACACATACGACCCTCGAAGTCACCTGTTGCCGCTGGGTTTTTCTTTGTTAAGAAAAAAGATGGTTCTTTAAGACCTTGTCTGGATTTCAGGGAGCTGAACAGTATCACTATTCGTGACCCTTATCCGCTTCCTCTGATCCCGGACCTGTTTAACCAGGTTGTTGGGGCTAAAGTCTTTTCCAAATTAGATCTAAGAGGGGCATACAACCTGGTCAGGGTCAGAGAAGGAGACGAATGGAAGACGGCCTTTAATACCCCTGAGGGCCATTTTGAGAATTTGGTTATGCCTTTTGGTTTGATGAATGCCCCAGCTGTTTTTCAGCATTTCGTGAACAGCATTTTTTATCATTTAATGGGAAAATTTGTATTAGTGTATTTAGATGACATTTTGATTTTTTCTCCTGATTTCAAGACTCATAAGGAACACCTACGTCAGGTCTTGCTCATCCTGTGGGAGAATAAATTATACGCAAAACTGGAAAAATGTGTGTTTGCGGTTCCAGAAATTCAATTTCTGGGGTTTCTTCTCTCCGCTTCTGGTTTTCGCATGGACCCCGAGAAGGTCCGCACTGTGCTTGAGTGGGAGCTTCCTGAGAATCAGAAGGCGCTGATGCGTTTTTTGGGCTTTGACAATTATTACAGGAAGTTTATTTTGAATTATTCCTCTGTTGTTAAACCACTCACTGATATGACCAGAAAGGGGGTAGATTTTTCTTCCTGGTCGGTAGAGGCACGTAAGGCCTTTTCTAATATCAAGGAGAGTTTTGCTTCCGCTCCCATCCTAGTACAACCTGATATTTCGTTACCCTTCATAGTTGAGGTTGATGCTTCTGAGGTAGGGGTGGGTGCGGTCTTGTCTCAGGGTTCCTCTCCTGCCAAATGGCAACCGTGTGCCTTTTCCTCAATGAAACTCTCCTCCGCAGAGAGAAATTATGATGTGGGAGATAGGGAATTGTTGGCCATCAAGTTGGCTTTTGAGGAATGGCGCCATTGGCTAGAGGGAGCCAGACACCCTATTACCGTGTTTACTGACCATAAAAATCTGGCCTATTTGGAGTCAGCCAAGCGTCTGAACCCGAGACAGGCCAGATGGTCTTTGTTCTTTTCAAGGTTTAATTTTGTTGTTACGTTCCGCCCTGGTGTTAAGAATGTGAAGGCAGATGCCCTGTCACGTTGTTTTCCAGGAGGTGGGAATTTTGAAGACCCGGGTCCCATTTTGGCTGAAGGTGTGGTGGTCTCTGCTCTTTTTCCTGAATTGGAGGCAGAGGTGCAGGCAGCCCAGTCAGAAGCTCCTGATCTTTGTCCTCCTGGGAGGTTGTTTGTGCCTCTCGCTTTGAGACACAAGATTTTTAAAGAACACCACGACACGGTCCTTGCTGGGCACCCGGGGGCAAGAGCCACACTGGATCTCATCGCTCAGAGATTCTGGTGGCCTGCGCTTCGTAAGTCGGTTGAGGGTTTTGTGGCAGCTTGCGAGACTTGCGCTTGTGCAAAGGTCCCTCATTCACAGCCATCAGGTCCTCTCCTTCCTTTGCCCATTCCTTCCCGTCCTTGGACACATCTGTCCATGGACTTCATAACAGACTTGCCTCGTTCCTCGGGGAAGTCTGTGATTCTGGTGGTGGTGGACCGTTTTAGCAAAATGGTGCATTTTATCCCTTTCCCTGGTTTGCCCAATGCTAAGACGCTGGCGCAGGCATTTATTGACCACATTGTCAAATTGCATGGGATTCCTTCAGACATAGTCTCTGATAGGGGCACGCAGTTTGTTTCCAGATTCTGGAAGGCTTTCTGTTCTCGCTTGGGGGTTCGGTTGTCATTCTCTTCTGCTTTCCACCCGCAGTCGAATGGCCAGACAGAGCGCGTCAATCAGAATCTGGAGACATATCTGCGCTGTTTTGTGGCGGAGAATCAGGAGGATTGGTGTTCTTTTTTGTCCCTTGCTGAGTTTGCTTTAAATAACCGTCGTCAGGAGTCCTCTGATAAGTCACCATTTTTTGGTGCATATGGGTTTCATACGCAGTTTGGGACTTTCTCGGGAGAGGGGTCTTCTGGTTTACCTGATGAGGACAGATTCTCCTCGTCTTTGTCATCTATTTGGCAAAAGATTCAGGATAATCTAAAGAGCATGAGTGAGAGATATAAGCGTGTGGCAGATAGGAGACGTGTGCCTGGTCCGGACCTGAATGTTGGTGATCTGGTGTGGTTGTCTACCAAGAATATCAAATTGAAGGTTCCCTCCTGGAAGTTGGGTCCTAGGTTTATTGGGCCTTACAAGATCCTGTCTGTCATCAATCCTGTTGCCTACCGTCTTGATCTTCCTCAGACTTGGAAGATCCATAATGTTTTTCATAAGTCCTTATTGAAACCTTATGTTCAACCTATTGTACCCTCGCCTTTGCCTCCTCCTCCGATTATGGTTGATGGAAATCTTGAATTTCAGGTCTCTAGGATTGTGGATTCTCGTCTTGTCCGCGGTTCTCTCCAGTACCTCGTTCATTGGGAAGGTTATGGTCCTGAGGAGAGGATGTGGGTCCCAGTGACGGACATTAAGGCCACTCGTCTCATCAGGGCTTTCCATAGGTCCCATCCTGAGAAGGTGGGCTCTGAGTGTCCGGAGTCCACTCGTAGAGGGAGGGGTACTGTCACAACCAGACAGCTGAGAAGCTCTGACAGAGACCGTTCAGAACCTCCTCCTTGAGTTTTCCTTGTTTTGGTTTCAGTTCCTCATCTCGTTAGCCTATCTCAGCTGTCATGCAGTTGGACTGATTGCTTCCCTTTAAATTCCTCCCCATAATGCAGTAATGTGCGGCTTATACAACTTCCTGGAGTGTGTGTGCATGCTGTTCCTAGTTCCCAGTTCCCAGTTCCCAGTCGTCTGCAAGAAAAGTGCTGTATATGTATTTGTGATTTTCTGTTTGCTGGATCCAGGTGACCCTGTCTCCCGCCGTGTCTGTGTAGGGAGCCGGTGGTCGTGTCCCCTCACTATTGTAGGATCTTCAGGTGTTAGATAGTCGAGGTACGTGGATATGCGACCATTCACCTTTGGGGTGTTCGCATAGGCTGAGCAGTCAGGGAGAGTCTGTCAGGTCCATGCAGGGCTCTCCCTTTTGTTCCTTAGTTGTGGATCCAGTGAGTCATTGATTATATTGCATTGTCTTGATTCCTGTACACTATCCGTGACACTGAAGGTCTGATTGAGGGTCTGGACATCTAATAGGGGTCAGATATGGAGGTCTGGAGGTCTAGTGGGAGTCTGGAGGTCTAATGAGGGTCTTATCTGTGGTCTGATATTGGGTCGGGCTCTTACATGGAGGTCTAATGGGGGTCTCAGTATCACTAGATATAGTAAGAATAATGAAGACTCCTGGGGGATGTGTGTCCCTTCTTACGATCAGTTGTCCATCTCTAAGGTAGAGCATCCCAGGTCCTCCAGAGGCCCGCTACCGTATGCGCCCCATGTCCCCCTTTTTAAACGCACTCCTAATAGTCAGAGTTCCCGCGTCCGCGTCACCTACCAATTGCCATCACTTCCGGTCTATGAAATGGGTCATTTCCGGCCGATGGAACACAGACTCGTCCTAGGTACGTATGAGCATTTCCGGTCACGTGTTTCCGGTGCATGGAACGCAGTGGACCGCAGATGCAATTCCGGTCACGTGATTCCGGGAAAATGAAGCGCAATGGACCGCAGGTACAGATATAGTTAAAAAACCGCTGTCTGGATCATCGAAATAACGATTGGCACATAGACTATCCTTATCTTACTAAAGCATGTACATAACAGCCACAATAAGCGCATGGAGAGCACTAGGGCAATAAATGCATAAAGAGGATGTCACTGTCAGAGATGACCAATCTTGATGGTATAAAGGTAGGGGGAAGGAACTCCAATACAGTTAGGAGGTACAGTGATTAGTGGAACCATAGTCTAGTACTGTCAGTGGGCACCCTCCTAAAATTGTAGAGGGTGTCACACCTAGCAATGAGACAGTCAAATTCATTGATCAAGATAATGTTCAATTTTAAGATGCTTCCCGCATCTGGCCAGTAAAGGGATACAAAATTTTACAATAGGCCCAGCCATATCAGACAGAGACAGCCAGGACAGGGCACCGGCTACCTTATTAGTAACTGTCAGAGAAAACAAGAGAAGGTCAATCTCTCATTGATCCCGCGGGGGGACTGGTACCGGAACCGGTGTTTCCATTCACATTCCTTCTGAAGGATCTTCCTGTCCCTGTCACCCCCCCGGGGAGACGGAGGTACCAGTTCAAGAACCGAGAATCTTAAACATCTCGGGTCTCCCCCATGATGATCATTAACATGTAGTGCCACCGGTGTTGCATTCTTCTTCACTATGTCATTAACATGTTCAAGGATCCTCCTTCTCACCTCTCTCACTGTTTTACCTATATAGTCCATTGGACAAGTACACTGGCAGATATAAATTGCCCCTTTACTCCTGCAGTTGATGAAATCCCTGACCTGAAAAGTCTGTTTGGTCACAGAGCACGTGATAACCTTAGATGTCGAAATAAATTCACACGCCTTACAAGACCCACATCTAAAAACACCTATAGGTATACGATCCAGCCATGTGCCAGTTTTGGCTGGGGGTGTAAAGTGGCTGTGTACAAAGCGATCTTTAATACTTTTACCGCGCCGATACGTGACAGCGGGGTGCTCAGTGACAACATCAGATAGATCAGAGTCCATCTGCAAAAAAGGCCAATATTTCTTCAAAGCACTCATCACCTCTTGGTTGGCCACGTCAAAGGTGGAGATAATCCGCAGTGGTTGATGTCTCTCAAGGGCTCTCTGTCTCGGGACCAGAAGGTCAGCCCGATTCTTTCCCTGGGCATGTTTGAAGGCCTCATTCAGAACCGTCTGCGGATATCCCCTCGCCCTGAATCTGTCCTGTAATCCTCTTGCTTCACTGAAGAAGGACTCGCCCTCAGAGCAGTTCCTCCTAACTCAGAAATATTGGCCCCTGGGTATACCCCGTTTAAGGGGGACAGGGTGATGGCTATTCCAGTGGAGCAAGGAATTAGTGGCTGTGGCTTTCCTGTGTATGTTCGTCGACTCGCAAGCCTATCACCCTCCTTAGTCACCCGAACATCTAAAAAGGTGATTGTGTTAAGGTCCAGTTCAAAGGTGAATCCGAGGCCAATTTCGTTTTTATTAAGGTCGGCGACAAACCTTTTGAAATCCCCCGATCCACCTTTCCAAACCACGAAGATGTCGTCAATGTAGCGTGTCCAAAATAAAATGTTGGCCCACCAGACCGTTTGGTCAGGGAACACACATGTATCTTCCCACCAGCCCATGAGGAGATTGGCATAGATGGGGGCACAGGGACTACCCATTGCCGTCCCCCTGAGCTAGTGATAGAAACGTGCACTAAACAAAAAAAAGTAGTAAAGAGTAAAATCCAATAACTGTAAGGTAAAGATGTTGTGTAAACCACAGTGTGTGCCTCTCATCCTTAAAAAGTATTAAGGGGCGATCACCGTTAAAGGGACGGCCATTGTGAAAGTCACTGTTAAAAGGGAAATCACCGTTAAAGGGGCGGCCACTATGAAAGTCTGTGTTAAAGGGGCGGTCACCGTTAAAGAAGTGGCCACTGTGAAAGTCACTGTGAAAGTCACTGTTAAAGGGCCTGTCACCGTTAAAGGGGCGGCCACCGTGAAAGTCACTGTTAAATGGGCGGTCACTGTTAAAGGGGCGCCCACCGTGAAAGTCACTGTTAAAGGGGCGGTCACGGTTAAAGGGGTAGCCATTGTAAAAGTCACTGTTAAACGGACTGTCACGATAAAAGTTTAGACCACCGTGAAAGTCATTGTTAAAGGGGCAGTCACCGTTAAAGGGGTAGCCATTGTAAAAGTCACTGTTAAACGGACTGTCACGATTAAAGTTTAGACCACCGTGAAAGTCATTGTTAAAGGGGCAGTCACCGTTAAAGGGGTAGCCATTGTAAAAGTCACTGTTAAACGGACTGTCACGATTAAAGGTTAGACCACCGTGAAAGTCATTGTTAAAGGGGCGGTCACCGTTAAAGGGGCGCCCACCATGAAAGTCACTGTTAAAGGGGTGGTCACCGTTAAAGGGGCGGCCACCGTGAAAGTAACTGTAAAAGGGGCAGTCACCGTAATGGGGCGGCCACTGTGAAAGTCACTGTTAAACGGGCGGTCATCGTTATAGGGGCGGCCATTGTGAAAGTCACTGTTAAAGGGGCGGTCAGCGTTAAAGGGGTGACAACTGTGAAAGTCACTGTTAATGGGGCAGTCACCATTAAATGGGCAGCCACTGTGAAAAAAAAAAATCTCCAAGTAAGAAATTTAAAAATAAATAAAAAAAACTAGAAAAAATAAATAAATAGACATATTTGGTATTGCCGCGTCCACGACGGTCGGCTCTATAAATATATCACATGATCGACCAAGTCCGATAAACACCATAAAAAAATAATTAAAAATTGTGTCACAAAAAGCCATTTTTGTCACCTTACATCACAAAAAGCGCAACACCAAGTGATCAAAAAGGTGTATGTCCAACAAAATGGTACCAATAAAACCGTCACCTCATCCCGCAAAAAATGAGACCCTACATAGCTCTCAGAACATGGAGACACTAAAACATAATTTTTTTGGTTTCAAAAATGCTATTGTTGTGTTAAAGTGAAATAAATAAACAAAGTATACATATTAGGTATCGCCGCATCCGTAAAAAGCAGCTCTATAAAAATATCACATGACCTAACCCCTCGGATGAACACCGTAAAAAAAAAAAAAACTGTGTAAAAAAAATGCCATTTTTGTCACCTTACATCACAAAAAGTCAACACCAAGTGATCAAAAAGGTGTTGTCACAGCCAGACAGCTGAGAAGCGCTCACAGGAGCTTCTCAGATCCTCCTCCTTGAATTTCTTTGTTTTGGTTTAGTTTCTCATCTCGTTAGTCTAACTCAGCTGTCATGCAGTCAGACTGATCGCTACCCTTTAAGTTCCTCCCCATAATGCAGTAGAGTGCGGCTGATACAACTTCCTGGAGTGTGTGTGCATGCTGTTCCCAGTTCCCAGTTCCCAGTCCTCAGTCCTCAGTCCTCAGTCGTCTGCAGATAAGTGCTGTTTATGTATTTATGTTTTTGTCTTTTCTGGATCCAGGTGACCCTGACTCGCTCCGTGTCAGTGTAGGGAGCCGGTGGTCGTGTCCCTTCACTATTGTAGGGTCTTCAGGTAATAGATAGCCGAGGAACGTGGATATGCAGCCATCCACCTTTGGGGTGTTCGCATAGGCTGAGCAGTGAGGGAGAGCGGCAGCTCTATTGCAGGGGTCTCCCTTTGTTCCTTAGTTGTGGATCCAGAGAGACATTGTTTATATGGTATTGTCTTGTTTCCTGTACACCATCCATGACATTATAAGCCGCCAAAACCGTCTCAAGCATGGATCCGGTTTCACTTTTGGCTGAACGCCTCCAGGGTCTTTCATTGGAGGTAGCTGATCTCCGTAGGATTTTTTCTCAGTTTCAAGTGACCGGTTCAGCTTGCGTTCATGGAGTTTGTGCTGAGCCCAAGATCTCGCTCCCGGATACGTTCTCGGGGGGTAGTGAGAATTTTGTGCGTTTTAAAGAGGCTTGCAAACTCCATTTCCGCCTTCTTCCCCATTCTTCTGGTGATGAAGAACGGAGGGTGGGGATCATTGTATCGCTGCTCAGGGGTAACGCTCAGTCTTGGGCCTTTTCGCTACCGGAGGGGGCACGGCCCCTCCGCTCAGTGGATGAATTCTTTTTAGCCCTGGGTCAGATATATGATGATCCGGATCGTATTGCTCTGGCTGAGTCTAGACTACGTCTGTTATGCCAGGGTAAACAATCCGCAGAGATATACTGCTCCGAATTTCAGAGATGGGCAGCTGATACTGGTTGGAATGATGCTGCACTCCGAAGTCAATTTTGCCATGGTCTTTCAGAGGGATTGAAAGATGCATTTTCCTTTCATGAGAGGCCTATCTCCTTGGACTCTGCTATGTCTCAGGCCGTTCGTATTGACAGGCGTCTTAGAGAGAGAGGAGAGATCTCTCCTTCCTGTCCTACTCAGTCTCGGAACAGTGCAGCGGTCTCATTCTGTGGGCAGGAGTCTCAGTCGCTGTCAGCCCCTTCTGAGCAGGAGCCCATGCAGCTGGGGTTGATTGCCTCTGACAATAGAAGATTCAGCCCGCATGGGAGGGTTTGTTTTTGTTGTGGAGGTATAAATCATTTGGCAAATGTTTGTCCATCAAGGAGATTCAGGCAGTTTTCTGGGAGTAATAAAGAGACAAAAAGGAAAAAATCTTTTAAAAATGTTCCGTCTGTTACTATTGGCAGGGTTGAGGCGGAAATTGAAGGTTTTCCGTTTGCTTGTAGTTCCCGTTTTGTCCTGCCTGCTAGGGTGGCGCTAGAGAGCAAGAGCATTTTTTGTGAGATTTTTGTGGATAGTGGAGCAGCTGTCAACCTCATTGATAATCAATTTGCAATAACTCATGGTTTCCAGGTATGCACTTTGGGAAAGGATATTCCTGTTTTTGATATTGATTCAGCTCGACTTTCTCAGAAATCATTAAAGGGCATAGTTCACAATATCCGTTTAATTGTGAGTGATGCTCATGTTGAGGATGTGTCATGTTTCGTCCTTAGCGGTTTGCCTACTCCTCTAGTGTTGGGGCTACCCTGGCTCACTAAACATAACCCCACCATTGATTGGCAAGCGAGGCAAATAAATGGTTGGAGTAACTTTTGCAGAGAGAATTGCCTCATAACATCTGTTTCTGAGGTTTCTACTAAGACTGTACCACCTTTCCTCTCTGAATTTTTGGATGTCTTCTCTGAGAGTGGAGTTCAGGGTTTGCCTCCGCACAGGGAGTATGATTGCCCTATTAATCTCATCCCAGGCGCCAAGCTGCCTAAATCTCGTTTATACAATCTCTCCCAACCTGAGAGGGTCGCTATGCGGGTTTATATCTCTGAGAGTTTGAGAAAAGGACACATACGACCCTCGAAGTCACCTGTTGCCGCTGGTTTTTTCTTTGTTAAGAAAAAAGATGGTTCTTTAAGACCTTGTCTGGATTTCAGGGAGCTGAACAGTATCACTATTCGTGATCCTTATCCGCTTCCTCTGATCCCGGACCTGTTTAACCAGGTTGTTGGGGCTAAAGTCTTTTCCAAATTAGACCTAAGAGGGGCATACAACCTGGTTAGGGTCAGAGAAGGAGACGAATGGAAGACGGCTTTCAATACCCCTGAGGGCCATTTTGAGAATTTGGTTATGCCTTTTGGTTTGATGAATGCCCCAGCCGTTTTTCAGCATTTCGTCAACAGCATTTTTTATCATTTAATGGGAAAATTTGTATTAGTGTATTTGGATGACATTTTGATTTTTTCTCCTGATTTCAAGACTCATAAGGAACACTTACGTCAGGTCTTGCTCATTCTGCGGGAGAATAAATTATATGCGAAACTGGAAAAATGTGTGTTTGCGGTTCCAGAAATCCAATTTCTGGGGTTTCTTCTCTCCGCTTCTGGTTTTCGCATGGACCCCGAGAAGGTCTGCGCTGTGCTTGAGTGGGAGCTTCCTGAGAACCAGAAGGCGCTGATGCGTTTTTTGGGCTTTGCCAATTATTACAGGAAATTTATTTTGAATTATTCCTCTGTTGTTAAACCACTCACTGATATGACCAGAAAGGGGGTAGATTTTTCTTCCTGGTCGGTAGAGGCACGTAAGGCCTTTTCTAATATCAAGGAGAGTTTTGCTTCCGCTCCCATCCTAGTACAACCTGATATTTCGTTACCCTTCATAGTTGAGGTTGATGCTTCTGAGGTAGGGGTGGGTGCGGTCTTGTCTCAGGGTTCCTCTCCTGCCAAATGGCAACCGTGTGCCTTTTTCTCAAAGAAACTCTCCTCCGCAGAGAGAAATTATGATGTGGGAGATAGGGAATTGTTGGCCATCAAGTTGGCTTTTGAGGAATGGCGCCATTGGCTAGAGGGAGCCAGACACCCTATTACCGTGTTTACTGACCATAAAAATCTGGCCTATTTGGAGTCAGCCAAGCGTCTGAACCCGAGACAGGTCAGATGGTCTTTGTTCTTTTCAAGGTTTAATTTTGTTGTTACGTTCCGCCCTGGTGTTAAGAATGTGAAGGCAGATGCCCTGTCACGTTGTTTTCCAGGAGGTGGGAATTTTGAAGACCCGGGTCCCATTTTGGCTGAAGGTGTGGTGGTCTCTGCTCTTTTTCCTGAATTGGAGGCAGAGGTGCAGGCAGCCCAGTCAGAAGCTCCTGATCTTTGTCCTCCTGGGAGGTTGTTTGTGCCTCTCGCTATGAGACACAAGATTTTTAAAGAACACCACGACACGGTCCTTGCTGGGCACCCGGGGGCAAGAGCCACTCTGGATCTCATCGCTCAGAGATTCTGGTGGCCTGCGCTTCGTAAGTCGGTTGAGGGTTTTGTGGCAGCTTGCGAGACTTGCGCTCGTGCAAAGGTCCCTCATTCACAGCCATCAGGTCCTCTCCTTCCTTTGCCCATTCCTTCCCGTCCTTGGACACATCTGTCCATGGACTTCATAACAGACTTGCCTCGTTCCTCGGGGAAGTCTGTGATTCTGGTGGTGGTGGACCGTTTTAGCAAAATGGTGCATTTTATCCCTTTCCCTGGTTTGCCCAATGCTAAGACGCTGGCGCAGGCATTTATTGACCACATTGTCAAATTGCATGGGATTCCTTCAGACATAGTCTCTGATAGGGGCACGCAGTTTGTTTCCAGATTCTGGAAGGCTTTCTGTTCTCGCTTGGGGGTTCGGTTGTCATTCTCTTCTGCTTTCCATCCACAGTCGAATGGCCAGACAGAGCGCGTCAATCAGAATCTGGAGACATATCTGCGCTGTTTTGTGGCGGAGAATCAGGAGGATTGGTGTTCTTTTTTGTCCCTTGCTGAGTTTGCTTTAAATAACCGTCGTCAGGAGTACTCTGATAAGTCACCATTTTTTGGTGCATATGGGTTCCATCCGCAGTTTGGTACTTTCTCGGGAGAGGGCTCTTCTGGTTTGCCTGATGAGGACAGATCAATTTGGCAAAAGATTCAGGATAATCTAAAGAGCATGAGTGAGAGATATAAGCGTGTGGCGGATAAGAGACGTGTGCCTGGTCCGGACCTGAATGTTGGTGATCTGGTGTGGTTGTCTACCAAGAATATCAAATTGAAGGTTCCCTCCTGGAAGTTGGGTCCTAGGTTTATTGGGCCTTACAAGATCCTGTCTGTCATCAATCCTGTTGCCTACCGTCTTGATCTTCCTCAGACTTGGAAGATCCATAATGTTTTTCATAAGTCCTTATTGAAACCTTATGTTCAACCTATTGTACCCTCGCCTTTGCCTCCTCCTCCGATTATGGTTGATGGAAATCTTGAATTTCAGGTCTCTAGGATTGTGGATTCTCGTCTTGTCCGCGGTTCCCTCCAGTACCTCGTTCATTGGGAGGGTTATGGTCCTGAGGAGAGGATGTGGGTCCCAGTGACGGACATTAAGGCCTCTCGTCTCATCAGGGCTTTCCATAGGTCCCATCCTGAGAAGGTGGGCCCTGAGTGTTCTGAGTCCACTCCTAGAGGGAGGGGTACTGTCACAGCCAGACAGCAGAGAAGCGCTCACAGGAGCTTCTCAGATCCTCCTCCTTGAATTTCTTTGTTTTGGTTTAGTTTCTCATCTCGTTAGTCTATCTCAGCTGTCATGCAGTCAGACTGATCGCTACCCTTTAAGTTCCTCCCCATAATGCAGTAGTGTGCGGCTGATACAACTTCCTGGAGTGTGTGTGCATGCTGTTCACAGTTCCCAGTTCCCAGTTCCCAGTCCTCAGTCCTCAGTCGTCTGCAGATAAGTGCTGTTTATGTATTTATGTTTTTGTCTTTTCTGGATCCAGGTGACCCTGACTCGCTCCGTGTCAGTGTAGGGAGCCGGTGGTCGTGTCCCTTCACTATTGTAGGGTCTTCAGGTAATAGATAGCCGAGGAACGTGGATATGCAGCCATCCACCTTTGGGGTGTTCGCATAGGCTGAGCAGTGAGGGAGAGCGGCAGCTCTATTGCAGGGGTCTCCCTTTGTTCCTTAGTTGTGGATCCAGAGAGACATTGTTTATATGGTATTGTCTTGTTTCCTGTACACCATCCGTGACAGGTGTATGTCCCACAAAATAGTACCAATGAAACCGTCGCCTCATCCCGGAAAAAATTAGTCCCTACATAAGAAAATTTCTCAAAAAATAAAAAAACTATAGCTCTCATAACATGGACACATTAAAACATCATTTTTTTTGTTTAAAAAATGTTATTATTGTGTAAAACTTTAATAAATAAGAAAAAGTATACATATTAGGTATCGCCACGTCCGTAACGATCTGCTCTATAAAAATGTCACTCGACCAAACCCCTCAGGTGAATTCTGTAAAAATAAATAAATAAAAACTGTGCTAAAACTGCCAATTTTTTGGTCACCTTGCCCCATAAAGTGTTATAATGAATGATCAAAAAATCATATGTACCCAAAAATAGTACTAATAAAACTGGCACCTTATCCCCTAGTTTCTAAAATGGGGTCACTTCTTGGGAGTTTCTACTATAAGGGTGCATCAGGGGGGCTTCAAATGGGACATGGCATCTAAAAACCATGTGGCGCTCTGCCAAAATCTGCCAAAAAAGTGAAATTTCAAAATTTGATCTCCATTTTCCTTTAGTGAAAGTCACTTTTAAAGGGGCGGTCACCGCTAAAGAGGTGGCCATTGTGAAAGTCACTGTTAAAGGGGTGGTCACTGTGAAAGAGGTGGACACTGTGAAAGTAACTGTTAAAGGGGCGATCACCGTTAAAGAGGCGGCCATGGTGAAAGTCACTGTTAAACGGACGGTCACCTTTAAATGGCCGGCCATTGTGAAAGTCACTGTTAAAGGGGCGGTCACCATTAAAGGGCGGCCACTGTGAAAGTCACTGTTAAAGGGGCGGGCACCGTTAAAGAGGAAGCCACTGTGAAAGTCACTGTTAAAGGGGTGGTCACCGTTAAAGAGGCTGCCACTGTGAAAGTCACTGTTAAAGGGGCAGTCACCATTAAAGTGGCAGCCATTGTGAAAGTCACTGTTATTTAATGTAAAATTGCAATAAATAAATACCCGAGCAACGCCGGGTCATCAGCTAGCGTCGCATAAATATGTAATACAATCAATTTTTTTTGTGGTTTATAGAATAAAAGGGCCATTTTGTGTATTGTTTGGAGAGGCTTTATAAAATCTATGAACTTATTAGTGATAGACGAACATCGCCTGGGACATTTCGCGAACACGCGTTCGTGATCAAATGTTCACGAACCACGCGTTCGCGGAGAGCCCCATTGACTTTAATGGCAGGCGAACCTTAAAAACCTTTAGGTCATATTTGCAGCCACCAAATACTTACTAAAAGGTCACAAATAGTCCAACAACATGGACAGTGACATACCAGAGGGGGATCATTGGCAAAAATTCCCACAAAAAATATGTAATTTAATCAGGTACAATTTTTATGCGTCTTAAAAGGAAACTCTCAAAAATGTGCCCTGCTGCAGCATAGAAAACTTTTATTTTAGGCCACGGTAGTACAGGCCCCAAAAATGATTCATTCACCTGACAGAAAAGAACTTGTAATTATGTGGCTGGAGGTAAATTAGGCGGTCACTGGCTAAATTTTTTTACTTTAGGCCAGCGCAGGTCCCAAATTAGGCATTAAACTGACAGAAAAGAACTTGTGTCTTATGATGCGGTTTGCCGTGTCGTGGTTTGTGCCCCCTCTCAGGAGGTATCGTCTCCCGGTGGGTATTCCGGTCTGTTGTGCCCTTGTGTTCTGGTTGTGGTTGTAGCATTCCGTGCTTGCTGGTTGCTAGGGGCAACGTCCTGTATCGAAGTTTCTTTGCTGCAGTTTCCTGTTTACCCCTGACCTGATTAGGTACCTCCCTGCTTGGTTCTGATGGGGTTAATCTCCCTCTTTGGTTCCTGGGTGTGTCCTTTCAGGTGCGCTCGTTAGGCTGCGACATCTGTCTTTGGGCGTGGAGGTTCAGGGCTCAGTCTGCATAGCTTGTGGTCAGTTTTGCCAATTCAGTCTGTTCCTCTTCTTGTGTGAATTCTGGGGGTCAGTACTGTTAATTCCGGCTGTCCAGTACCCTGCTATGTTTTTGTTCATGTCTGTCCTTGTCCATGCCCGGTGGGTGTCACGCCTTATTGTCATGTCTGCCTATGTTTTGCTTTGCCAGGTTTTGCCTTTGCCTTTGTCCTGCCATCTACGTCTTGGTATGGGCCTCCTGGTTCTGCATTGTTGTCTTCTGTTTCATTCCATGTCTTGTACCTCGCTTGCCTGTTTATGTTTCTATGCTATGTTTATGTCATGATGGCTGCACTCGTAGTCAGCTCCAGTTGGCTCCAGGTTCACCTTTGGAAGAGGGTTCCATGTGTTCCCCGGAGGAGGAATGCCCTTTCTTTGCGATGCCTTGTCCCCGCCTTTCTCGTAATGCCTCCTAGAGGTACCCTCCGGCATGTGACATTGTGATTATTTGGCTGCAGGTACATTAGGCGGTCACTGGATACAAATTTAACTGTAGGCCACTGGAATACAGGCCCCAACAATTAGGCATTGACCGGACAGAAAATAACTTGTGATTATTTGGCTGCAGGTACATTAGGCGGTCGCTGGATAAAAATTGTACTGTAGGCAAGTAAAAATGCATGTCAAGTACATATGCTTAAAACAACTGAAAATATAAAATTGGATTAAAAACATGGCTAACAAAATCCCCCCTCTTGAATAAACCGCAAATGATAATAGGTGAAATTCAATTACATGTGGTCATCATATCTTATCTGCAAAAAATATAAATGGATCGCAGAACGACCAAAAAGGAATTTTTGATAAAACAGGCTCCTAAGCCTTATGGCAATAATCCAGTAGTCTTCTTTGATCCATCCAACACGTTTGGCCCATCTTGGTTGAACCATAATAATTTTGAAAGCTAAAAAACATTAGGTTCATAGTATGGAGGGATCCCCATGGATTAAAGTTTCATTGCACTGAACAGTGACGCAGAATTTTTTTTTCGCTAACAGGACGTGTTATTTAGAAATGATGAATTTGAGTCCAGTTGGTGGAGTCGATTTGTGTGGTTCATACCAATAAGCAAAGAGACTCCTCTGTGCTAAGCAGTTATTTGACCCCAGACGGTCCTTGTTCAACATCTACGAAGGACAAGTGGTGTTCAGTAGAGATGTCGCGAACATAAAATTTTCCGTTCGCGAACAGCGAACGCAAGTTTTTGCAAATGTCCGCGAACGGGCGAACCGCCATTGACTTCAATAGGCAGGCGAATTTTAAAACCCACAGGGACTGTTTCTAGCCACAGTAGTGATGGAAAAGTTGTTTCAAGGGGATTAACACCTGGACTGTGGCATGCCGGAGGGGGATCCATGGCAAAACTCCCATGGAAAATTACATAGTTGACGCAGAGTTGGGTTTTAATCCATAAAGGGCATAAATCACCTAACAATCCAAATTTTTTTTGAACAACGTGGTTTAAAACATCCAGTGTGTGTATACGATCAGGTATGATGTTGTATCGATCAGGTAGTGTAAGGGTTACGCCCCCTTCACAGACATTGACAGACCAAAGTCCCCTTTTAATGCACCGCAAACAACCGCAAACAGTCCATTTGCCCAACCGCAAACTCCCCATTTGCACAAGGTTGTGCTAGCCATGTCCCGTTGATGTCATTGAAGGTTTCTTCCTCCACCCAGCCACGTACAACACCAATTGATTTTTCAAATGGGGAGATGGTTAAAAAAATGCTGGCTCCCTCCCCTTTGTTTGAATCCACGGTCACTGCGACTGCGCCGTGCAATTTACTCTCACACCCGATATGAGTGTTATTTTCTGTAGTTCTCTTCTCATCAGTTTAATCCCTGTTACGTCCCCAATTTGGGGTCCATTTATTGAATTGATTTTTCGAACGGGGAGATGGTAAAAAAACACTGGCTCCCTCCCCTTTGTTTTAATCCACGGTCACTGCGTCTTCGCCGTGCAATTTACTGTCACACCCAATATGAGTGGTATTTTCTGTAGTACTATTCTCATCAGTTTAATCCCTGTTACGTTCCCAATCTGGGGTCCATTTATGGAATTGATTTTTCGAACGGGGAGATGGTTAAAAAAACGCTGGCTCTCTCCCCTTTGTTTTAATCCACCGTCACTGCATCTGCGCCGTGCAATTTACTGTCACACCCGATATGAGTGGTATTTTCTGTAGTACTATTCTCATCAGTTTAATCCCTGTTACGTCCCATATCAGGGATTGCTTTTGTGAAAAAAAAATTCGGCCGGGTACCTTCGACTGCCTTCACAGTGACAGACCAAACTCTGATACACCAAACTGAATTGATTTTAGGAACCGGGAGATGGAAAAAGCAGCTTGGTCGGTCCTCTTACTCCCAAGTTGGGGCACTGCGCGTGCACAGAGAAATGTGCTGTGACACCCTATATGAGTGGTGTCTTAACTAGTACTATTCCTATCAGTTTAATCCCTGTTACGTCCCCTATCCGGGGACGTGTGTCGAATTGATTAACCATTGTCAAATTAACGAACCATTACGACATCCTGAAATAATTTAGTTCTGAGCTCTGTACTTGCTTTGTATTAGAATTGATGGGGATTTTTTAAATTGTCTGCATTATTTCTAATAAACTATTAAGAGACTTTATTATGATTTTTATATTTTATGCATTAAAAACCCATCAACTTAAAAAAAAAAAAAAAAATTAATGTTTTTTCTATGAAAAATTATCCAGCCGATCGTTTTTGGTCTGATCATAATGAAGCAACGGCCTTATCATCTGGGGTGTGGCAACATTGCCAACACACTCATAGAGGTGATGATCGCTTCATTGTGATACACAAGCCCCTTCACCACAACAAGGTAACGATCACGAAGGGGAATTTACACTTGTATGTGCCTTTTTTTTTTTTGTTTTGTTTTTGCAACCACAGTGCAGCACCAGAGGCCAGAAAAATTTGACATGTACACATGCCTGAAAAATAATGGTATTGCCAACACACTCATAGAGGTGATGATCGCTTCATTGTGATACGCAAGCCCCTTCACCACAACAAGGTAACGATCACGAAGGGGAATTGACACTTGTATGTGCCTTTTTTTTGGGGGGGGATTTTTGCAGCCACAGTGCAGCACCAGAGGCCAGAAAAATTTGACATGTACACATGCCTGAAAAATAATGGTATTGTTGCAGCCGCTGTTGTAGCAGTGGCCGGAAAAATTGATGTTTTCCAGGCAGAAAGGTGACTAAAACATTGCGGCTTGAACCCTAGTTGGTGGCGGAGAATTCACGAAAGTCATCCGGTATGCAGATATTAAATACAGCAGCGTGGGGACCATTTTGAGGCCAAGGTATGTCATCAGGCCTTTTGTTAGTCAAACGTATCCCCCACTGTCAGTCCCTTCGGGATCCATGCCTCATTCATCTTAATGAAGATGAGGTAATCAACACTTTTTTGACCGAGGCGACTTCTTTTGTCAGTGACAATGCCTCCTGCTGCACTGAAGGTCCTTTCTGACAGGACACTTGAAGCGGGGCAGGCCAGAAGTTCTATCGCAAACTGGGATGGCTCAGGCCACAGGTCAAGCCTGCACACCCAGTAGTCAAGGGGTTCATCGCTCCTCAGAGTGTCGATATCTGCAGTTAAGGCGAGGTAGTCTACTACCTGACGGTCGAGTCGTTCTCTAATATTATAAGAAAGAATTCCCAGCAGTCGTGTCTTGATGCAAATCAGATATCTTTTTATTCCATGAACGGAAATAGTCCTATAACCAGGACGCGTTTCGGCGATGTGCCTTCATCAACAGGTATATCCAAAAGTAATTCTAACAAGCTATATATACTATAGTCACCACCCACAGGGGCAGGAGGTTTATCCCATAAAGGGAGTGGCCACAAAAAGACAGGTGCAATCAATATTAATTGAACAAACCAAAAAGCAAAAAACACTTGGATACATATTCTATCTTACATATTGTAGACAATTTTCTTATGCATGTTCAGATATTCAACATCTGAAAAATAAATGATACATATATTGTAAACACGTATCAGAATTATTTCTTTACAAATGCATGACCTCATATTCCCTATTGAGGCCTCTAGGGTGTAATGTGTCCAACGTGTGGATCCAAAAGGCTTCCCTCCTTAACAGAATTTTCTTGATGTCACCCCCCCTCCGTGGTCTAGTCACCTGTTCTAGAACCTGAAATTTCAGCTGGGCAATAGTGTCTACATTTAACAAAATGGCTTGGTATGGGTAATAACAGATTTTTGGTTCTAATAGTTGATTTATGTTTATTAATTCTGTCCCTCACTGCCTGCATTGTCTCACCAATGTACAGCAGACCACAAGGGCATTTGATAAGATAAATGACATTTGAGGACTCACATGTAAAAAAAACTTTTACTTCAAATGGATGTCCAGTATGTGGATGATGAAATGTAGGGCCCTTTATGATATGCGAACATTGGAGACAATGCAAGCAGGGGAACGTACCTCTACGTGGTGTCGATAGTACACTTTGGCGCAACCGATGTTTGGTACCCCCTATATCTGCTTTAACTAACATGTCCCTATAACTAGGATTCTTCCTATTGCAGATTAGGGGTGGACTTTTAAATTTCAAGACCTCTGGATAGGCCTTACCCAACAACCCAGTGTTTTCTGACAATATTATCAATCTGTATGTTGAAAGGGTGAAATTTATGTATAAATGCTATTCTAGCATCATCCCTTTTCTGGGGTTTTACTCTCACAATCGATTGGTCAGCACCACTATTAGATAATATATCTAAAGGGTATCCTCGTTCTTTAAATCTGGTAGTCATTTCCCCCAGCCTCTGATTCTGTATAAGCGGATCCGAAACAATCCGCTTCACCCGCTGGTATTGGGATTTAGGTATTGATCTTTTTAAAGATGGGGGGTGTGCACTTGAATAGTGTAAAATACTATTTCGATCCGTTTCCTTCCTATAGAGGTCAGTGGATAATTGACCATCCTGGTTTTTTATGACCAGTGTATCCAAAAAGCAAACTTGGTCTCTATCGCATGACATGGCAAACCGCAGACCCTCACATGCTACATTTAAATGATCCATAAACGCCAATAGGGTCTCACGTGGCCCCGCCCATATGCAGAAAATATAATCAATAAATCTTTTCCAAATTAGGATATTCTCACTGTATAACACATTAGTATAAACATTTACTTCCTCGAATGCAGCCATGAAAATATTTGCATAGGGCGGGGCCACGTTCGACCCCATCGCGGTCCCATGCTTCTGAAGATAATAACTATCCCCAAATAGAAAATACTTATCTCTCAGAACGATGTCCAACAGATGTAAAAGAAAATCACGTATAGAAGATGTATATTCACTGGTTTCTAGAATCTTAGAAACTGCCTGAATCCCCTCCCTGTGACCAATCGACGTGTAAAGACTAACAACGTTGATGGTCACAAGGAGGCTGTCTTCAGGAACATGACCCAAATCATAAATCATTCTTAAAAAGTAAGGTGTATCTAATAGAAAGTACTTAGGCTTTTTCTAATACCATGGCCAATGGACTAAAGATAGAATCGACTGAGGACACAATAGGACGTCCTGGGGGGTCTATAAGGGTCTTATGCACTTTTGGCAAAATATATAATATCGGGGTGATGGGGGATTGCTTAATAAAGAGTCGTTCTCTAAGGCTGGATCCCGAAGGGCTGTGGCGATGTGTAGGACTGAAAAAGCTCTGCATGTCCTCCATCAACAACACATCTGTAAAGCGTCCTGTCCTTGCCGCCGTCGATTCCCGTTGTGCTGTGACATCCCCCTTATAAGCTGTGTAAAGCATATTTTTTAGTTTGTTTTTGAACTGCTGCATCCTTTCTGACTTTCGGTAATTTGGTAACATTTCCGCCACTTTCTGCTTATACCGGGGTCTAGTAGCGTGGCGACCCAGTACAGGTCGTTCTCCTTCATCCTTTTTATACGAGGGTCCCTCAACAGACATGACAGCATGAAAGACCCCATTTGCACGAGGTTGGATGCCGAGCTACTCATTTCCCGTTCCTCGTCCTCACTGATGTCATTGACGGTCTGTTCTTCCCCCCAGCCACATACAACACCACAGGTCCCAGATAGGTGACAACAACGAGCACCCTGGGATGCCTGCTGTGTTTGGTCTTCCTCCTCCTCAAAGCCACATTCCTCCTCTGACTAATCTTCCTCATACTCCTCTTGCAGCGTTGCCGCAGGTCCGGCAAGCGATGATGACAAGGCTGTTTCTGGTGGTGATGGTGACCACAACTCTTCCTCTTCCTCTTCACGCTCATCTACAGCCTGATCCAGCACTCTTCGCAGGGCACGCTCCAGGAAGAAAACAAATGAGATGAGGTCGCTGATGGTGCCTTCGGTGCGACTGACTAGGTTTGTCACCTCCTCAAAAGGACGCATGAGCCTACAGGCATTGCGCATGAGCGTCCAGTAACGTGGCAAAAAAATTCACAGCTCCGCAGAGGCTGTCCTAGCACCCCGGTCATACAAATACTCGTTGACGGCTTTTTCTTGTTGGAGCAGGCGGTCGAACATTGAATTCCAACGTGTCGGGCTGTCGCAAATCAAGCGCCTCACTGGCAAGTTGTTTCGCCGCTGAATATCGGAAAAGTGCGCCATGGCCGTGTAGGAATGCCTGAAATGGCCACATACCTTCCTGGCCTGTTTGAGGACGTCCTGTAAGCCTGGGTACTTAGACACAAAGCGTTGTACAATGAGATTCAACACATGTGCCATGCACGGCACATGTGACAACTTGCCCAAATTCAATGCCGCCAACAAATTGCTTCTATTGTCACACACCACTTTGCTGATCTCCAGTTGGTGCGGGGTCAGCCACTGATCCACCTGTGCGTTCAGGGCGGACAGGAGTGCTGGTCCGGTGTGGCTCTCTGCTTTCAGGCAAGTCAACCCCAAGACAGCGTGACACTGTCGTATCCGGGATGTGGAATAGCCCCTGGGGAGCTGGGGGGATTCAGTTGATGTGCAGCCAGACGCCGCAGCAGAAGAGGACTCAGCCGAGGAGGCTATCGAAGAGGATGGAGTAGGAGGAGTAGAGGAGGTGGCAGGAGGCCTGCCTGCAAGTCGTGGCAGTGTCACCAACTCCGCTGCAGAGCCACGCATTCCATGCTTGTCAGCCGTCAGCAGGTTGACCCAATTAGCAGTGTAGGTGATATACCTGCTCTGACCGTGCTTTGCAGACCAGGTATCAGTGGTCAGATGGACCCTTGCCCCAACACTGTATGCCAGAGATGTCATGACTTCCTTTTCAATAACTGAGTAGAGGTTTGGGATTGCCTTTTTTGAAAAAAGAATTCTTCCGGGTACCTTCCACTGTGGTGTCCCAATAGCGACAATTTTTTTTTATGCCTCAGACTCCACCAGCTGGTATGGTAAAAGCTGGCGGGCTAAGAGTTCCGTCAAGCCAGCTGTCAGACGCTGGGCAAGAGGGTGACTCTGTGACATTGGCTTCTTACATTTCCTTGACATTGGCTTCAAACATTTCCTTGACAGACACCTGACTGTGGGCAGATGAGATGGAACTGCTGAAGGTGAGAGGCGGAGTGGCGGGTGGTTGAGAGGGGGCAAGGAGGACAGCAGTGGTTGATGTGGCTGAAGATGCTGGACCAGGAGGAGGATGGTGGCTTTGAGTTTGTGTGCTGCTTGTACTCATGTGTTGATCCCATTGGCGTTTGTGATGTGAGATCATGTGCCTTCGCAAAGCAGTTGTACTGAGGTGGGTGTTGGACTTCCCACGACTCAGTTTATTTTGGCACAGGTTGTAAATGGCATTGCTGTTATCAGAGGCAGACACACAAAAAAAATCCCACACTGCTGAGCTTTGCAATGACGGCATTCTGGTGGTGGCAACAGCATGCATTGATTGGCGTGCTGTCTGCCTGACCCCGGGTGCCGATACATGCTGTCTGACTGTGCCACTAGCTCCTTGCGACGACCTCCCCCTGCTTCCAACTCATCTCCTCCTTCTCTCTGTCTCCCCTTCTGAACTTTTCCCCTCTTCTTCTTCTCTTCGAGCAGGCACCCACGTGGCATCCACGGACACATCGTCATCATCAACCACTTCACTTGTATCTGACACCTCAGCAAAGGATGCAGCAGCGAGTACAACATCATCATCATCATCACACTGGACTTCCATGTTTTAATCCTGCCTGACTGAGACATATCCCTGTTATCTACATTCTCTGGCAATAATGGTTGTGCATCACTAATTTCATCCAACTGATGTGTAAATAACTCCTCTGACGGATCAAGTGAAGCGGCTGTGGTGGCTGTGGTGGTAGTGGTGGTGGTGGCGGCGGGCGGGAGAGTGGTAACTTGAGCGCAGGTGACCAAAGCTGAGCTGGAGGAGGATGGTGCGTCAAGGTTCTTAGCGGAAGCTGTTGAAGATTGGGTGTCCTGTGTAAGCCAGTCAACTATTTTCTATGAATTTTTCGGGTTCAGGGTACGTGGCCTCTGAACACTGGGCATTATTCCAGGGCCAGTGGAAATCACAGCACCACGACCAGGACGGCCCCTGCGTGGTGGCCTGCCTCTGCCTGTCATTTTTTTTAGATAAGTGGTACTATGCGTGTAAGGTACTGTGCCACCCTATATAAGTGGTGGGCAGTGGGCACAGAACAGTCTGTGGGCCAGACACTCACTGGCTTGCAACTGCAATTATATCACATAAAAAAAAGTCAATTTATTTTTTCTATCTGCAAGGTATTGTGACACCCTGTAACGGTATGAGTGGTGGCCCGGCCAGTGGACACAGTACAGTCTGTGAGCCTGCAGCCTCTCACTGTCTGGCAACTGCGATTATATCACAGAGAAAAAATAAATAGGCTTTTTTTTATCTGCAAGGTATTGTGACACCCTGTAACGGTATGAGTGGTGGCCTGGCCAGTGGACACAGTACAGTCTGTGAGCCTGCAGCCTCTCACTGTCTGGAAACTGCGATTATATCACAGAGAAAAAATAAATAGGCTTTTTTTTTATCTGCAAGGTATTGTGACACCCTGTAACGTTATGAGTGGTGGCCTGGCCAGTGGACACAGTACAGTCTGTGAGCCTGCAGCCTCTCACTGTCTGGCAACTGCGATTATATCACAGAGAACAAAAAAATTGGCTTTTTTTTATCTGCAAGGTATTGTGACACCCTGTAACGGTATGAGTGGTGGCCTGGCCAGTGGACACAGTACAGTCTGTGAGCCTGCAGCCTCTCACTGTCTGGCAACTGCGATTGTATCACAGAGAAAAAATAAATATACTTTTTTTATCTGCAAGGTATAGTTACACCCTGTAACGGTATGAGTGGTGGGCTAGCCAGTGGCCACAGTACAGTCTGTGGGCCAGACACTCACTGTCTTGCAACTGCGATTATATCACAGAGAAAAAATAAATTGACTTTTTTTATCTGCAAGGTATTGTGACACCCTGTATGAATGGTGTGCACACAGTACAGTCTGTGAGCCTGCAGCCTCTCACTGTCTGGCAACTGCGATTATATAAAAATAAAAAAATTACTTTTTTTTATCTGCAAGGTACTGTCTGTGACACCCTGTATGAATGGTGTGCACTCAGTACAGTCTGTGAGCCTGCAGCCTCTCACTGTCTGGCAACTGCGATTATATAAAAAATAAAATAATAATTTGACTTTTTTATCTGCAAGGTACTGTCTGTTACACCCTGAATGAATGGTGTGCACACAGTACAGTCTGTGAGCCTGCAGCCTCTCACACACGGGCAGGCAACTGCAATATATATATATATGTACGTTGCCACCCAGTACTGGTCCTTGCCCTTTATTCTTTTCATATGGTGGTCCCTCTTCAAACACTGGAGCATGAAGGCCCGCATTTGCACTAAATTGGAAGCATTGGAGCGCCCTGGCTGCTGCTCATCGCCCAGCCACGGACCACACCAGGGATCCCCGAAAAGGTAAAAGTCCCACTCAAAGCCTGCTCTTCTTTCTCCTCCTCCTACTCACCCCTTAGCCACCATCCTCCTCTGACTCCTCTTCAGACTCCTGCAGACTTGTCTCTGATGGAGTAGCCCCCCTGGGAATTCATTCAGTATTGCAACTTCCTCATCTTCCAGCTCCTGCTCCTCGACGGCTTGATCAATGACACAAAGCATTTCATGCTCCAGAAGGAAGGTGTAAGGTACAATGTCACTGGGCTGCGACTGACCAGTTTGGTGATCTCATCAAATGGCCGCAGAAGTCTGCATGCATTGCGTATTGGCAGCCACTGGCGCAGTGAAAAGGAACCAAGCTCCCCAGAACCTGTCCTGCTGCAGAGTTCGTACAGGTAGTCGTTAACAGCCCGTTTCTGCTAGAGCAGCCTATCAAGCATATACAAAGTGGAGTTCCAGCACATCGGGCTGTCACAAATCAGACCTCTGACGGGCAGGTGGTGTTGCCGCTGAACGTCAGCAAGGCGAGCCATGGCCGTGTAAGATCTTTTAAAATGGCCAGATATTTTACTGACCTGCCGCAAAACGTCCTGGTCCCCGGGGAATTTAGCAATGAATCGCTGAACGACTAAGTTAAGGACGTGTGCCATGCATGGCATGTGTGTAATTTTGCCCTGTTTCAGCGCTCTCAGCAGATTGGCACCATTGTTGCACACCACTTTACCAACTGTCAAATTGAGCGGGGGTTAGCCACTGATCGGCCTGTGACCGCAGAGCTGAAAGCAGTGCAGGACCGGTGTGGTTCTTGGCTTCCAGGCACAACAGCCGCAGCACAGCTTGGCAACGTCTCACCTGGCACGTCAAATAGGTTCTAGGGAGCTTGAGGGGTGCAGCGGAAGAGGCGGTAGCAATGGAAAAGGAGTAGGGATGAGCGAACCCGAACTGTATAGTTCGGGTTCGTACCGAATTTTGGGGTGTCCGTGACACGGACCCGAACCCGAACATTTTTGTAAAAGTCCGGGTTCGGGTTCAGTGTTCGGCGCTTTCTTGGTGCTTTTTGAAAGGCCTCTATATAAGCTTGGGTCACGTAGCGCAGCAACGTCACTCTGCTAATACAAGCGTAGGGAGAGGTTGCAGCTGCGACGTTAGGGCGAGATTAGGCAGATTAACTCCTCCAAAAGACTTCATTCAGTGATCGATCTACAGCTGTGGATCATTGAACTGCTTCTATTCAATTGCTCAGTGTTTTTAGGCTGACCAGAGCGTTTTTCAGTCACTTTTTTCTGGGGTGATCGGCGGCCATTTTGTGGCTTGTGGTGCGCCAGCACAAGCTACCACCAAGTGCATTTAACCATCAATAGTGTGGTTATTTTTTGCTATATCCTACATCAGGGTCAAGCTTTCATCAAGTGCATTTAACCATCAATAGTGTGGTTATTTTTTGGCCATATACTACATCAGGTGCAGGCTGAGCCTGTGTCACCCAAGTGCATTTAACCATCAATAGTGTGGTTATTTTTTGCTATATCCTACATCAGGGTCAAGCTTTCATCAAGTGCATTTAACCATCAATAGTGTGGTTATTTTTTAGCCATATACTACATCAGGTGCAGGCTGAGCCTGTGTCACCCAAGTGCATTTAACCATCAATAGTGTGGTTATTTTTTGGCCATATACTACATCAGGGGCAAGTTGAGCCTGTCACCCAGCGCCTAAAAAATAGGCCTGACATTTATATTCATCCAAATCAGTACTGTTTTAACTGGTCAAGTTATTTTTAGTGACCGTAAAAGCACAGTTTTTGTTCTGGGTTGAAAAACAATTCCCAAATTTGCAATTCTCAAAATTAGTGGTTTCTGCTGTATCAGGCCTACTTTAAATCTATCCCTAAAAGGGTATATTAGATTCAAGGTGCTGATAGGGTCATTCTGAAAAACTTAACACACACGCTACAGTGCAGATACAAGTCTAATTCTGTGATTAAACGTATACCTGTCACACAGCGCCTAAAAAATAGGCCTCACATTTATATTCCTCCAAATCAGTACTGTTTTAGCTGGTCAAGTTATTTTTAGTGACCGTAAAAGCACAGTTTTTGTTCTGGGTTGAAAAACAATTCCCAAATTTGCAATTCTCAAAATTAGTGGTTTCTGCTGTATCAGACCTACTTTAAATCTATCCCTAAAAGGGTATATTAGATTCAAGGTGCTGATAGGGTCATTCTGAAAAACTTAACACACAAGCTACAGTGCAGATACAAGTCTAATTCTGTGATTAAACGTATACCTGTCACACAGCGCCTAAAAAATAGGCCTCACATTTATATTCAGCTAAATCTGTCATTACTGGTGTGCCTGTATTAGTGTAATACGGTACCTAAATAGATAGCCAGACAGTGTTAGGTGTCTGTAAAAAAAGGCCTGAATTTTAATTCAATACATTGGCCCGAATAATATTTATCTTATTGTGGTGAACGGTAACAATGAGGAAAACATCTAGTAAGGGACGCGGACGCGGACGCGGACATGGTCGTGGTGGTGTTAGTGGACCCTCTGGTGCTGGGAGAGGACGTGGCCGTTCTGCCACAGCCACACGTCCTAGTGTACCAACTACCTCAGGTCCCAGTAGCCGCCAGAATTTACAGGGATATTTGGTGGGGCCCAATGCCGTTCTAAGGATGTTAAGGCCTGAGCAGGTACAGGCATTAGTCAATTGGGTGGCCAACAGTGCATCCAGCACGTTCACATTATCTCCCACCCAGTCTTCTGCAGAAAGCGCACAGATGGCGCATGAAAACCAAGCCCATCAGTCTGTCACATCACCCCCATGCATATCAGGGAAACTGTCTGAGCCTCAAGTTATGCAGCAGTCTCTTATGCTGTTTGAAGACTCTGCTGCCAGGGTTCCCCAAGGGCATCCACCTAGCCCTTCCCCAGGGGTGGAAGAGATAGAATGCACTAACTCACAACCACTTATGTTTCCTGATGATGAGGACATGGGAATACCACCTCAGCACGTCTCTGATGATGACGAAACACAGGTGCCAACTGCTGCGTCTTTCTGCAGTGTGCAGACTGAACAGAAGGTCAGGGATCAAGACTGGGTGGAAGACGTTGCAGGGGACGAAGAGGTCCTAGACCCCACATGGAATGAAGGTCGTGCCACTGACTTTCACAGTTCGGAGGAAGAGGCAGTGGTGAGACCGAGCCAACAGCGTAGCAAAAGACAAAGAGGGAGCAGTGGGCAAAATCATAACACCCGCCGCCAAGAGACTCCGCCTGCTACTGACCGCCGCCATCTGGGACCGAGCACCCCAAAGGCAGCTTCAAGGAGTTCCCTGGCATGGCACTTCTTCAAACAATGTGCTGACGACAAGACCCGAGTGGTTTGCACGCTGTGCCATCAGAGCCTGAAGCGAGGCATTAACGTTCTGAACCTTAGCACAACCTGCATGACCAGGCACCTGCATGCAAAGCATGAACTGCAGTGGAGTAAACACCTTAAAAACAAGGAAGTCACTCAGGCTCCCCCTGCTACCTCTTCTGCTGCTGCCGCCTCGGCCTCTTCTGCTGCTGCCGCCGCCTCTGCCTCTTCCTCCGCCTCTGGAGGGACGTTGGCACTTGCCGCCCAGCAAACATGGGATGTACCACCAACACCACCACCTGCGTCACCAAGCATCTCAACCATGTCACACGGCAGCGTTCAGCTCTCCATCTCACAAACATTTGAGAGAAAGTGTAAATTCCCACCTAGCCACCCTCGATCCCTGGCCCTCAATGCCAGCATTTCTAAACTACTGGCCTATGAAATGCTGTCATTTAGGCTGGTGGAGAGCTTCAAACAGCTCATGTCGCTTACTGTCCCACAGTATGTTGTTCCCAGCCGGCACTACTTCTCCAAGAGAGCCGTGCCTTCCCTGCACAACCAAGTATCCGATAAAATCAAGTGTGCACTGCGCAACGCCATCTGTGGCAAGGTCCACCTAACCACAGATACGTGGACCAGTAAGCACGGCCAGGGACGCTATATCTCCCTAACTGCACACTGGGTAAATGTACTGGCGGCTGGGCCCCAGGCGTAGAGCTGTTTGGCGCACGTCCTTCCGCCGCCAAGGATCGCAGGGCAACATTCTTTGCCTCCTGTCTCCTCCTCCTCCTACTCAGCTTCCTCCTCCTCTTCTTCCACCTGCTCATCCAGTCAGCCACACACCTTCACCACCAACTTCAGCACAGCCCGGGGTAAACGTCAGCAGGCCGTTCTGAAACTCATATGTTTGGGGGACAGGCCCCACACCGCACAGGAGTTGTGGAGGGGTATAGAACAACAGACCGACGAGTGGTTGCTGCCGGTGAGCCTCAAGCCCGGCCTGGTGGTGTGCGATAATGGGCGAAATCTCGTTGCAGCTCTGGGACTAGCCGGTTTGACGCACATCCCTTGCCTGGCGCATGTGCTGAATTTGGTGGTGCAGAAGTTCATTCACAACTACCCCGACATGTCAGAGCTGCTGCATAAAGTGCGGGCCGTCTGTTCGCGCTTCCGGCGTTCACACCCTGCCGCTGCTCGCCTGTCTGCGCTACAGCGTAACTCCGGCCTTCCCGCTCACCGCCTCATATGCGACGTGCCCACCAGGTTGAACTCCACCTTGCACATGCTGGACAGACTGTGCGAGCAGCAGCAGGCCATAGTGGAGTTTCAGCTGCAGCACGCACGGGTCAGTCGCACTGCGGATCAGCCCCACTTCACCACCAATGACTGGGCCTCCATGCGAGACCTGTGTGCCCTGTTGCGCTGTTTCGAGTACTCCACCAACATGGCCAGTGGCGATGACGCCGTTATCAGCGTTACAATACCACTTCTATGTCTCCTTGAGAAAACACTTAGGGCGATGATGGAAGAGGAGGTGGCCCAGGAGGAGGAGGAGGAAGAGGGGTCATTTTTAGCACTTTCAGGCCAGTCTCTTCGAAGTGACTCAGAGGGAGGTTTTTTGCAACAGCAGAGGTCAGGTACAAATGTGGCCAGACAGGGCCCACTATTGGAGGACGAGGAGGACGAGGATGAGGAGGAGGTGGAGGAGGAGGAGGATGAAGCAGGTTCACAGCGGGCTGGCACCCAACGCAGCTCGGGCCCATCACTGGTGCGTGGCTGGGGGGAAACGCAGGACGATGACGATACGCCTCCCACAGAGGACAGCTTGTCCTTACCTCTGGGCAGCCTGGCACACATGAGCGACTACATGCTGCAGTGCCTGCGCAACAACAGCAGAGTTGCCCACATTTTAACGTGTGCGGACTACTGGGTTGCCACCCTGCTGCATCCACGGTACAAAGACAATGTGCCCACCTTACTTCATGCACTGGAGCGTGATAGTAAGATGTGCGAGTACAAGCGCACGTTGGTAGACGCGCTACTGAGAGCATTCCCAAATGTCACAGGGGAACAAGTGGAAGCCCAAGGCGAAGGCAGAGGAGGAGCAAGAGGTCGCCAACGCAGCTGTGTCACGGCCAGCTCCTCTGAGGGCAGGGTTAGCATGGCAGAGATGTGGAAAAGTTTTGTCACCACGCCACGGCTAACTGCACCACCACCTGATACGGAACGTGTTAGCAGGAGGCAACATTTCAATAAGATGGTGGAACAGTACCTGTGCACACCCTCCACGTACTGACTGATGGTTCGGCCCCATTCAAACTTCTGGGTCTCCAAATTGTCCACGTGGCCAGAGCTAGCCTTTTATGCCTTGGAGGTGCTGGCCTGCCCTGAACGTGTATTCAGCGCGGCAGGGGGCGTCATTACAGACAAATGCAGCCGCCTGTCTACAGCCAATGTGGACAAGCTGACGTTCATAAAAATGAACCAGGCATGGATCCCACAGGACCTGTCCATCCCTTGTGCAGATTAGACATTAACTACCTCCCCTTAACAATATATTATTGAACTCCAGGGCACTTCCTAATTCAATCCTATTTTTATTTTCATTTTACCATTATATTGCGGGGCAACCCAAAGTTGAATGAACCTCTCCTCTGTCTGGGTGCCGGGGCCTAAATATGTGACAGTGGCCTGTTCCAGTGGTGGGTGACGTGAAGCCTGATTCTCTGCTATGACATGAAGACTGATTCTGTGCTGACATGAAGCCAGATTCTCTGTTACGGGACCTCTCTCCTCTGCCTGGGTGCCGGGGCCTAAATATGTGACAGTGGCCTGTTCCAGTGGTGGGTGACGTGAAGCCTGATTCTCTGCTATGACATGAAGACTGATTCTGTGCTGACATGAAGCCAGATTCTCTGTTACGGGACCTCTCTCCTCTGCCTGGGTGCCGGGGCCTAAATATGTGACAGTGGCCTGTTCCAGTGGTGGGTGACGTGAAGCCTGATTCTCTGCTATGACATGAAGACTGATTCTGTGCTGACATGAAGCCAGATTCTCTGTTACGGGACCTCTCTCCTCTGCCTGGGTGCCTGGGCCTAAATATGTGACAGTGGCCTGTTCCAGTGGTGGGTGACGTGAAGCCTTATTCTCTGCTATGACATGAAGACTGATTCTCTGCTGACATGAAGCCAGATTCTCTGCTATGGCATGAAGAGACTGATTCTCTGCTGATGTGAAGCCAGATTCTCTGCTATGGGACCTCTGTCCAATTGATATTGGTTCATTTTTTTTTTTTTTTTTTTTTTAATTCATTTTCCTATCCACATTTGTTTGCAGGGGATTTACCTACATGTTGCTGCCTTTTGCAGCCCTCTAGCTTTTTCCTGGGCTGTTTTACAGCCTTTTTAGTGCCAAAATGTTCGGGTCCCCATTGACTTCAATCGGGTTCGGGTTCGGGACGAAGTTCGGTTCGGGTTCGGATCCCGAACCCGAACATTTCCGGGAAGTTCGGCCGAACTTCTCGAACCCGAACATCCAGGTGTTCGCTCAACTCTAAAAAGGTGGAGTCAGCCGAGGAGAAGACAGAGGATGGAATAGGAGGAGGAGAAGAAGAGGCAGGCCTGCATGCATTCCGTGGCGGTAACACCAAATCCACCCGGGTGCCACGGTTACATGCTTGACGACCCAGTGGCAGTAAAAGTTATGTACCTTCCCTGCCCGTGTTTGCTAGACCACATGTCTGTGGTCAGATGTATCTTGGCACTAACACTGTGTGCCAGAGATATATTCACTTGCCGCTGAACGCTGACATATAGCTCTGGGATGCCCTTGTGGGAGAAGCATTTCCTTCCGGGGACCTTCCATTGTGATGTGCCAAAGGCCACAAATTTTCTAAAGGCCTCCAAGTCCACCAGTTTATATGGCAGTAGTTGGCGAGTAGCAGTTCCGACAAGCCAGCGGTCAGCCGTTGGGCAAGAGTGTTATCCGGCATCATCAACTTTTTACACTCGAACATTTGCGCTACGGAAGCCTTCCTTCTGCCAGATGAACGTGGCGATGGCACGGTGGAGTGGAGGACAAATGGGAGGAAATAGGAGAAGGAGAAGAGGCAGGATGTAGAGCGCCTGGATTGTGGCTTTGTGGGTTCTGACGGCGTTGCTCCCATTGGCCTCGGTGATGGGAGGCTAGGTGCTTCCTTAAGGCAGTCATCCCAAAGTGAGTGTTTGGCTTACCGCAACTATGCGTTGACAGCATAGGCTGCAGATGGCAACACTATTGTCAGCAGCTGACACATTAAAAAAGCCCACACTGCGGAGCCATGTGTCCTGGGAGTGCAAAATGTGGCCGTGCATGGTGGATGGCTTGCTACAGATACATTTGCAGTCTGCTTTTTGCCTCCTGTGCACTGTGAGTTCTGCCTGCTTCTCCTCCTTCTCCTCCCTTTCTGCTGCTCCGTTTCTCCCTCTTAACTCCCCTCCTCTTCCTTTCTTGTGGGCACCCATGTGACATACATCGACACGTCATCATTGTCACCTTCACCACCACTGACATTAGAGATCTCGGAGTAGGCAGCAATAGCGGGGACCACCCTCCTTGGGCTAATCTGGGTACTGTCGTCAGACTGTTGGGTGGCAGTCGTTGCTGCCTCCTCTTCCAATGCCAAGAATGGCTGCGCATCGGTAAGGTCTGGGAATGGATGGGAAAATAATTCCTCTGACTCGAGTGGAGGGGCTATGGTGGGGGTGGCGGTGTCTTTCGGGGGGGAGCACAGCAAAGAGTGAGGAGGGTGCAGATACAGAGGATGAGGAGTGTTGAGAAGTGGAAGGCTAAGTGAGCCACTCAACCAACTGTGGTGCGTCCTTTGACATAATCGTACGCACCTTCTCCAACTTCCCATTTAGGCTCCGGCCTGGTGCACCTGCCCAACTTCTACCACCCCTGTGAAATGGCCTGCCTCTTCCTCTGCGTGTCATTTTCAAAATGACCCTGTGCCAAAGTCCCAAAAGAAGTGCAGTATTTGTTGAAGCAGGTTTATCGCAGGCCTCAATTAATATTTGGTGTAAGCAGTTATATTGCACCCCTAAATCTGTATTTTGTGGAAGTAGGTATATAGAACCCCTTAATCAGTATTTTGTAGAAGCAGGTACATAGCACCCCTCAATAAGTATTTAGTGGAATCAGTTATATAGAACCCCTGAATAAATATTTGGTGGAAGCAGGTATATCACACCCCTAAATCATTATTTTGTTGAAGCCGTTGTATCACAGGCCTCAATCAATATTTGCTGTGAGAACTCAGGTATATCGCATGCCTAAACCTGTATTATGTGGAAAAAGGAATATAGAACCCCTTAATCAGTATTTTGTAATGGCAGGTATATTGCACCCCTCAATAAGTATTTAGTGAAATCAGGTATATAGAACCCCATAATCAATATTTGGTGGAAGCAGGTATATCGCATCCCTAAATCAGTATTTTGTTGAAGCAGGTGTATCGCAGGCCTCAATCAATATTTGGTGTAAGCAGGAATATCGCACCCCTCAATCTGTACTTTGGGGAAGCAGGTATATAGAACCCCTTAATCAGTATTTTGTAGAAGCAGGTATATCGCACCACTCAAGAAGTATTTAGTGGAATCAGGTATATAGAACCCATGAATCAATATTTGGTGAAAGCAGGTATATCGCACCCCTAAATCTGTATTTTGTGGAAGTCGGTATAAAGAACCCCTAATCAGTATTTTGTAGAAGCAGGTGTATCGCACCCCTCTAAGTATTTACTGGAATCAGGTATATAGAACCCCTGAATCAATATTTGGTGGAAGCAGGTATATCACACCCCTAAATCATTATTTTGTTGAAGCCGTTGTATTGCAGGCCTCAATCAATATTTAGTGTAAGCACTCAGGTATAACGCACTTATAAATCTGAATTTTGTGGAAAAAGGTATAGGACCCCTTAATCAGTATTTTGTAATAGCAGGTATATTGCACCCCTCAATAAGTATTTAGTAAAATCAGGTATATAGAACCCCTAAATCAATATTTGGTGGAAGCAGGTATATCACACACCTCAATCAGTATTTTGTTGAAACCGGTGTATCGCAGGCCTCAATCAATATTTTGTGTAAGCAGATATATCGTACCCCTAAATCTGTACTTTGTGGAAGCAGGTATATAGAATACCCTAATCAGCATTTTGTAGAAGCAGGTATATCGCACCCCTCAATAAGTATTTAGTGGAATCCGTGATATAGAACCCCTGAATCAATATTTGGTGAAAGCAGGTATATCGCACCCCTTAATCAGTATTATGTTGAAGCAGGTATATAGAATACCCTAATCAGTATTTTGTAGAAGCAGGTATATTTCACCCCTCAATCAGTATTTAGTGAAATCAGGTATATAGAACCCCTCAATCATTTTTTTTTGGGGCAACACGTATATCACAACCGTTGCAAATAGTTGTTCCAATAACGCTTGTCCCTCTATATACCTGCGGTATCGCAGCAGAACCACACACAACTGCTGCACAATACAAATGCACTATAATATCCTTTATATGTTAGAAAGTATATTATAGGTATATCACACCCCTCAATCAGTATTTTTTGGGCAACAGGTGTATCACACCAGTTGCAATTAGTTATTCCAATAGCGTTTGTCCCTCTATATACCTGCGGTATTGCAGCAGAACCGCACACAACTGCTGCACAATACAAATGCACTATAATATATTTTCAATGCTAGAAAGTATGTTATAAGTACAGTACAGACCAAAAGTTTGGACACACCTTCTCATTCAAAGAGTTTTCTTTATTTTCATGACTATGAAGGCATCAAAACTATGAATTAACACATGTGGAATTATATACATAACAAACAAGTGTGAAACAATTGAAGATATGTCATATTCTAGGTTCTTCAAAGTAGCCACCTTTTGTTTGATTACTGCTTTGCACACTCTTGGCATTCTCTTGATGAGCTTCAAGAGGTAGTCCCCTGAAATGGTCTTCCAACAGTCTTGAAGGAGTTCCCAGAGATGCTTAGCACTTGTTGGCCCTTTTGCCTTCACTCTGCGGTCCAGCTCACCCCAAACCATCTCAATTGGGTTCAGGTCCGGTGACTGTGGAGGCCAGGTCATCTGGCGCAGCATCCCATCACTCTCCTTCATGGTCAAATAGCCCTTACTTTCAAAGTTTTCCCAATTTTTCGACTGACTGACTGACCTTCATTTCTTAAAGTAATGATGGCCACTCGTCTTTCTTTACTTAGCTGCTTTTTTCTTGCCATAATACAAATTCTAACAGTCTATTCAGTAGGACTATCAGCTGTGTATCCACCTGACTTCTCCTCAACGCAACTGATGGTCCCAACCCCATTTATAAGGCAAGAAATCCCACTTATTAAACCTGACAGGGCACACCTGTGAAGTGAAAACCATTTCAGGGGACTACCTCTTGAAGCTCATCAAGAGAATGCCAAGAGTGTGCAAAGCAGTAATCAAAGCAAAAGGTGGCTACTTTGAAGAACCTAGAATATGACATATTTTCAGTTGTTTCACACTTGTTTGTTATGTATATAATTCCACATGTGTTAATTCATAGTTTTGATGCCTTCATAGTCATGAAAATAAAGAAAACTCTTTGAATGAGAAGGTGTGTCCAAACTTTTGGTCTGTACTGTATATCACACCCCTCAGTATAACACACCTATCGATGGCACATCTAAACCAGTCCTAAATGACTTTTGTGGCCCTTTTAGCTAGGATTTGGTGTCCCTAACAGTCTGTCCCTGCTCCACAAAGCAACCTCTCCCTACACTGGCAAAAGACAGAATGTAAAATGGCTGCCAGATCGGGTTCTTTTTATAGGGTGGGGGTGTGTCCATGTGCTGAAACGTCTCAATTGTCTGTCCTGTCCCACCTTATGGATGTGTCATGGGTCAAAGTTTGGCGCAATGCAAAAGAATATGGCGCCAGAGGACATTGCCATATGTTCGCATGTTCGATGAATATACAAATATCACATGAACTAACCCCTCAGGTAAACACCGTAAAAAATAAAAAGTGTGTAAAAAAAGCCATTTTTTGTCACCTTATATAACAAAAAGTGTAATACCAAGCGATAAAAAAGTCATATGCACCCTAAAATAGTACCAATCAAACTGCAATCTAATACTGAACAAAATGAGCCCCAACAGACAGTCGCCCAAAAAATAAAAATAAAACTATGGCTTTCAGAATATGGAGACACAAAAAAATATATTTTTTTCAAAAATGCCTTATTATGTAAAGCTGAAACAAACAACAAAAAGTAGTCATTGGCCCACAAGCAACTTAAGCAGGGAGGAATCATGACTTCAGATGGAAAAAAATTACGAATATTCTAAAAAACTAATATATAGCACTATATTCAATATAGTGCTATATATTTGTTTTTTAGAATATTTGTCATTTTTTTACAGCTGAAGTCATGATTCCTCCCTGTTTAAGTTGCTTGACATATTCTATAGTGCTATATATTTGTTTTTGACCCACGCCTGTATTGATCGCGTAATATTCACCTTACGAGATCATAACCTTGACGATTTTCGAGTAAAACAAAAAGAATGTAGAATATAACGAAAATTCTAATTCTCGAATATTCGACGATTATTCTACAAAATATTAGCAAAATATCACGAATTCAAATATGACCCCTGGCGCTCATCACTATTCACCACCAACGAGTGGGCCTCCATGCGGGATGTGTGTGCCGTGTTGCGCTGTTTCGAGTACTCCACCAACATGGCCAGTGCCGATGACGCAGTCCTCAGCGTTACTATCCCACTTCTATGTCTCCTTCAAAAAACTCTTCAGGCGATGATGGAAGAGGATGTGGCACAGGAGGAAGAGGGATCATTTCAACGGTTATCAGGCCAGTCAATCAAAAGTGGCTCAGAGGGTTGGTTCCTGCACCAACAGAGGCCAGCTACATAATTGTCCAGCCACGGTACAGTTCTGGAGGATGAGGAGGAGGAGGAGGATGATGATGATGATGATGAGGAGGAACTGTGTTCACAGCAGGGTGGCACCCAAAGAAGCTCATGGGCATCACTGGAGCATGGCTGGGGGGATACAGAGAACACAAATTATATACCTCTCACAGAGAACAGCTTGTCGTTGCCTCTGGGCAGCCTGGCACACATGAGCGACTATATGCTGCAGTGCATGCGCAACGAGCTCTGAGTTGCCCACATTCTAACCAGTGCATATTACTGGGTGGCCACCCTGCTGGATCCCCACTACAAGGACAGCGTGCCGTCCTTAATTCCATCAATGCCGTGTGATCGGAAGATGTGCGAGTACAAGCGCACGCTGGTAGACACGCTGCTGATGTCATTCCCACCTGACACAGGGGAAGCACAAGGCGAAGGCAGAGGAGGAGGAAGAAGTCACCAATGCAGCTGGGGCACCGCAAGCACTTCAGAAGGGAGGGTTAGCATGGCCGAAATGTGGAAAAGCTTTGTCAGCATGCCACAACAACCAGCACCACCAGCTGATATGGAACGTCTTAGCAGGAGGCAGCATTTCAGCAACTTGGTGGAACAGTACGTGTGCACACGCCTACACGTACTGACTGATGAGTCTGCCCCATTCAACCTCTGGGTCTCCAAATTGGGCACATGGCCTGAGCTTGCCCTTTACGCGTTGGAGGTGCTGGCCTGCCCTGCAGCCAGTGTATTGTCCGAACGTGTGTTCAGCATGTCAGGGAAGGAGATAACAGACAAGCGCAGCTGCCTGTCCACAGCCAATGTGGACAAGCTCACATTCATTAAAATGAACCATGCATGGATCCCCCAGGACTTGTCCATACTTTGTGCAAAATAGACAAGTATACCGGCCGCACCCAGCCATTGTTATACTCCAGCACCCTTTCTTTTTGCTTTCTATTTCCCAATGTTTTGGGGTCTTCCCAAATTCATAACAAAAAAAACCCAGCTAAAATCCACGTCCACCAACTCCTTAACCTCCTACTCCACTTTGACCTCCGCCTCCTAGTTCAAAATCATTATTTTTAACTTTTTTTCAATTCTATGTTATTTAAATAAATTTCCCTATCCACATTTGTTTGCAGAGCAATTGTCCTGCTCTTACCCTTATTGTGCTTCCTTTTGCAGCCCTCTAGTCCATTCTATGACTTTTTTAGAGCCATTTTAGTGCACCAAAGTTCGGGTCCCCATTGACTTCAATGAGGTTTGGATTCGGGGTCAAGTTCGGGTCCCGAACCCGAACTTTTCG
Source organism: Bufo bufo (assembly GCF_905171765.1). Taxonomy (NCBI): domain Eukaryota; kingdom Metazoa; phylum Chordata; class Amphibia; order Anura; family Bufonidae; genus Bufo; species Bufo bufo. The sequence goes on along the minus strand of NC_053396.1, from coordinate 114,958,010 downwards.
GCGAAGTTCGGCCAAACCCAGGGAACCCGAACTTCCAGGTGTTCGCTCAACCCTACTTCTAAGCCTTCTAACATCCCAAAAAAAGAAAATTTAATTTACAAAATGATCCAAACATGAAGTAGACATATGGGAAATATAAAGTAATAACTATTTTAGAAGGTATCACTATCTGTTTTCAAAGCAGAAAAATTACAAATGTTTCCAAATTTTTGGTAAATTTGGTATTTTTTTATAAATAAAAATAAAATATTTTGACTCAAATTTACCACTGTCATGAAGTACAATATGTGACAAGAAAACAATCTCAGAACGGCTTGGATAAGTAAAAGCGTTTTAAAGTTATCACCACATAAAGTGACACATGTCAGATTTTCAAAAAATTGCCTGGTCCTTAAGGTAAAAAATGGCAAGGTCCTTAAGGGATTAACCGGGGAACAAGCACAATATTTACATGGTGACCTTTCACTTTTTTTTTTTGGGGTTCCTCTTCTCCTATTCAAAATGTCTGCACTGATTCTCACACCACCTGATGCACATTGGTAGCCCAAGACACTTCCTTCTTGTCCAGCCCCACTCTTGGATTGGCCACTCCAGCACTTTTGATATGAACAGTGCTGGCCAATCCAAAAACACGAGGAAGTGCCTAGGGCTACCAAATGCACAGTATGCAACAGGCAATCTGAAATGGCGTGCAGCCACCTTAAAAGGCAGAAGAGGTGCCTGGGAATTGGCAGATTTGCAAATAAAAACATGAAAAGGAGGGCATTGTGTAAGTGTTCTGTTCATTCCCGGTAAATGTGCATTTATTTTCTTGGATGGAGTGTCACTTTAAAATACACTTATGGGCCTTATGCACATGATCAGATTTTTGGTCTGCATCCAATCCACATTTTTTGCTGATCTCATGCAGACGAACAGACACACAGAAGTCACCCATGTGCTGTATGCATCCATGAGGCCATTCTGCTAATTATAGAACATGTCTTATCCTTATCGTTTTGCAGACAAGAATAGCCAGTTCTAGTGAAGAGAGTGAAAAAATTATGGCATGCACATGGCCAGTATCTTTAATTTTCAGATTTCATAAAGGATAGTGTCATGTGCATGAGACTTTAGTCTGATTTAGCAATTTGTATTCTATGTAGGATTCTTGGCCACCGGCTAAAGTTCAAGGACTGAAGACTTTGCAGGAACTCGTGATTCTCAAATGAAGTTTTTTTTTAACTCTTTAATAGTCCATAAAAAACAATGTGCCAAAAATAACGGATCTCAGATGGAACTGACTAAAACAGATGAAAAATAAGCACAACGGATGCTCAAAATAAAGGATCCATTTTTTTTTTTCTGTTCTTCTGACAGATCAGAAGAACAGAAAACTAAACAGAAAGTGAAAAAATAATGATGTGACAGTGAATTGAACCATTTTTTTGTTGATCTAGCGACAATAGCATACCATTTTGTCAATTCCTGGAAAGGTTAGATCGGTGAGCATTGATAAAGGTAAATGTAATGTGAGACTGTAATTTATCATACCAATACTTGTATCATTATTTTAAGCTTGATATTCATTAATTATATAACTTTAATATTTAAGTAATTATGATACTCCTTATTGGCTTTCTGGATGACCTTTGTCCTTACCAAGGTCACCTTATAATTCAAAATCTACTGTTTTAATGTTCTTTAAAAAAAATGATGTCAAATTAAATGTTGTTATATACATACATTGCCTGTGGCAAAAAGTTATTAATAATCTAAAATAAATTTTCCTACATTGTTTAAGAATTTGAATACAGCTTTCTAACTCTATATGGTCTTTAGTTAGAACCAAGTGGGTGAGTGGCAGCATTTCATCGAACTGACAAAATAGTGGATGTTTCCTCTATTATATTAAATATAGTAGAGCCTGCTTATAGAATAAAAGTTACATATTGTAGGAATTTTACTTTCTTAATGGAATTTTTCCATAATACAAATGTTTCACCTATCACCAGGAAAAGTGGTTGTGCACAGGTTCTGTATACATTGACAATAGTCCCATGTTGCCTCGGGAGGGAAAAGGCCCTCCTGTAAATACTGCTTTCATGCAATTTCTTACTGATATTAAATTTTTATTTATTTTTTAAGTAAGGAAACAACAAAGTAAAGTTACATTTTTCCTTTTATAGGGGCACCATCACATAAAGTCTGCATAGACACAGAAACACAAAGTATAACCTTACATCAGGGGTAGACAATCTTGCTGAAGTACAAAACTAATTTATTAATACACAAGTCACTAAAGATCTATCATGATTAGTGTTGATCGAGCATCATAGTGCTCGGGTGCTCGGGCCGAACACATCGGGATGCTCGGGTGCTCTACCGAGCACCCGAGTATAATGGAAGTCAATGGGAGAACCCGAGCATTAAACCAGGCACCCCCTGCTCTAAAGAGGGGAGGGTGCCTGGTTCATAGGAAAAGGTCAGAAATTGATGTAAACACCACCAAAATGGTTCGGGAACAGCATGGGGAGGATATCTGGATGCACTTGGACTCCCAGGTCACTGCTGGGAACGATGTTGTCTGAGTAGTACGCCATTTTTACAGACTGACAATAATACGCACAAAACCGAAGATAAAATCGATCGGAAACATTCTTTCCTATATATTTACTTGTATATAAAGTGCAAGTGCTGCCAAAAATTACAAGGAAGAGGCACTCCGATACAACCTGTATATCACATAAAGGAGGGCCTTATTCACATTGTGGTACAATTGTTCAGGTAGTGGGACTCCTACACTCACAAAGCCTATGCACTAAGTGAAAGGGATGCCAAAATTTACAAGGAACCGGCACTCCAAAACACCCTTTGTTACGCATAAAGGAGGGCATCATACACAGCCTTGAAAAATTATGATTGACCACCTGCTGGTGACCATCAAAAACATTTGGAGCAAGGGCCTGCTGATCTGAGCATCTAAAAAATTTATGGGCGAGGGCCTGCTGCCGTTTTGGTGACGCTACTGTAAATAACCTGGGCCCGATCGCATGTCCCCATGACGCCGATGATCCATTCGGATGTCTGCCCTATGAACTTTCGATGTTATTTTCAGCGCGAACCACGGTGACCATGGGTAACGGGGAATTAGGGTCTGATTCTGGAGAGGGAGCCTGAGAAACAGCTATGGTTACCACTTCCAAGCAAGGCAGCATGCGTGCAAAATACCTATTAGGTATAATTTGGTGAGGGCCTGCAGGTGAGCTGACCTTGTAAAAGGCTGTAGGTGAGGGCCTGCTGGTGAGCTGACCCTCTAAAATATTGTAGGTGAGGGCCTTCAGGTGAGCTGACCCTGTAAAAGAATGTAGGTGAGGGATTGCTGGTGAGATGACCCTCTAAAAAATTATATGCAAGGGGATGCAGGTGAGCTGACCCTGTAAAATATTATATGCGAGGGCCTGCTGATGAGCTGACCCTGTAAAACATTTTAGGTACGGGCCTGCTGGTGAGCTGACCCTGTAAATCATTATATGCGAGGGCCTGCTGGTGAGCTGACCCTTTAAAAAAATTTTGGTGCGGGCATGCTGGGTAGCTGATCCTCTAAAAAATTATATGCGAGGGCCTGCTGGTGAGCTGAACCTGTAAAACATTGTAGGTGAGGGGCCTGCTGGTGAGCTGGCCCTCTAAAAAATTATATGTGAGGGACTGCTGGTGAGCTGACCCTGTAAAACATTGTAGGTGAGAGCCTGCAGCTGAGCTGACCCTGTAAAACATAATATGCAAAAGGCATATATGCGAGGACATTAAATGAGACGAATAAGCATGTTGATATGATGGAAGAGGAGGAGGAGGATGAGAAAAGGAAGATTCAACCTGAGTCAACCTGTCAGCATTTTCAGTTGACAGGCGGATACGCTTATCTGTTATAATGCCACTAGCAGCACTAAATACTAGTGTTGAGCGCGAATATTCGAATATCGGATTTTTTTCGCGAATATCGGCACTTCGCTAATTCGCGAATATTTCGAATATAGTGATATAAATTCGATATTTCGAATATTCTTTTTTTTATTCTTTATTGTTAGATTTTTTTCTTTCCCACTTCCCTAAAGTTGTTCTTACCTGTCCTTTGGCTTCCTGGCTTCCTGGCTGCTCCAGTCAGTGCCCGTTGCCGCTTCTGCCGACTTCCGTGCTCATGGAGCGTCCCCATCACCATGGGCACGTCTCCATATACTAGAATGTACTGTCGGATTTGAGAATTACGTGAAAAATCGCAATTCGATTATTTCAAGTTATAATAATCGAATTTCGATTTTAACTTAGCACTGCTATATTTAATTCTAGCCTAATATGGAATATAGCAGTGCTAAGTTAAAATCGAAATTCGATTATTATAACTTGAATTAATCAAATTGCGATTTCAACTTGGACCTGGTTTACTATGGTTGGCTTGGTAGAATTAGCGAATATGACGAATGTATTCGTCATATTCCACAAAACGAAGATAACGAAGTATTCTGCATCTTCGTTTTAGCTACCTATTCATCAACTTCGCTAATTCTAGCAATCATATAGGAAAATTTACTATAGAGACAGCTAAGTTTAATTCGCTATGCGATTATATTACTTTGCTTTTTTTTTTATAAATTGAATAATTATAATAATTATCAGGTATTATAATTATTCTATTTTTTTTATTTTTAAAAAGCAGTCATATAATCGCATAGCGAATTAAACTTAGCTGTCTCTATAGTAAACTTTCCTATATGATTGCTAGAATTAGCGAAGTTGACGAATAGGTAGCTAAAACGAAGATGCAGAATACTTAGTTATCTTCGTTTTGTGGAATATGACGAATACATTCGTCATATTCGTTTTGTGGAATATGACGAATACATTCGTCATATTCGCTAATTCTACCAAGCCAACCACAGTAAACCAGGTCCAAGTTGAAATCGCAATTCGATTCATTCAAGTTATAATAATCGAATTTCGATTTTAACTTAGCACTGCTATATTCCATATTAGGCTAGAATTAAATATAGCAGTGCTAAGTTAAAATCGAAATTCGATTATTATAACTTGAAATAATCGAATTGCGATTTTTCACGTAATTCTCAAATCCGACAGTACATTCTAGTATATGGAGACGTTCCCGTGGTGATGGGGACGCTCCATGAGCACGGAAGTCAGCAGAAGCGGCAACGGGCACTGACTGGAGCAGCCAGGAAGCCAGGAATCCAAAGGACAGGTAAGAACAACTTTAGGGAAGTGGGAAAGAAAAAAATATAACAATAAAAAAAAAAAAAAAAAATTCAAGTTATAATAATCGAATTTCGATTTTAACTTAGCACTGCTATATTCCATATTAAGCTAGAATTAACGAATATGGAATATAGCAGTGCTAAGTTAAAATCGAAATTCGATTATTATAACTTGAATTAATCTCATTGCTATTTCAATAGGAGAGTAGCTTTTAAGTTAAAATCGCAATACGCGATTATTTAAATCGCATATTAATCGCGATAACAAGAATAATGACGAATATTCGATTTCGACGAATATAAAACGAATATTCTATCGAATATTCGCGAATTTCGTCGAAATCGAATATGGCACCTGCCACTCATCACTACTAAATACCCGCTCAGATAAAATGCTGGCTGCAGGGCAGGCCAACACCTCCAAGGCGTAGAGCTCCAGTTCATGGAGACCCAGAAGTTGTAAGGCACTGAGGGATCATTGAGGACGCTGACTCGGTCTGCTATGTACTCCTTCACCATCTTCCAAATTTTTCCCTCCTTGTGACACTAGGCCGCGCATCAGGGTGAGGGTGCTGGTGGGGTGTCATGAAACTGTCCCACGCTTTGGAGAGTGTTTCCCTGCCTCTGTTGGAACTGCTATGTGTTCCCCTTGTCTCCCCTCCTCGGTTGGCAAAAGAAGTACGGACTCTGCCGCCAGCTTTGTCAGATGGAAATTTCTGGATCAATTTTTCAACAAGGATCTTCTGGTATTGCACCATTTTGCTCATCCTCTCCACCAGAGGAATGAGAGATGAGAAGTTCTCTTTGTAGCGGGGGTCAAGAAGGGTGAACAACCAGTAATCCTTGTTGTGTTAAATGCATATAATGCGCGGGTTGCAGGAAAGGCAGCCTAACCTGAAGTCAGCCATGTATGCCAGAGTACCAACAGGCAAGACTTTGCTGTCATCATCAGGAGGATCACTCTCATTCTCCTCATCCTCATCCTCCTCTTCTGCCCACCCACGCTGAACAGATGGAAATAAAATTCCATGGGTACTACCCTCTGTAGCGGAGGCAACCGTCTCCTGCTCCTCCTCTTCATCATCCAATTTGCGCTGAGAAGACGAACTGAGGGTGGTGTGGATATCACCCTGTGTAATGTCTTCCCCCATTTCCACCTCTTCCACATGCAAAGTGTTGTCCTTAATTTTGAGCAGCGAGTGTTTGAGTAGGCACAGAAGTGGGATGGTTACGCTGATAATAGCATTATTGCCGCTCACTATCTGTGTTGATTCCTCAAAGTTTCTTAAAACCTCACAGAGGTCAGACATCCATGCCCACTCCCCGCTTGTGAATAGCGGAAGCTGACTAGAAAGGCGACGACCATGTTGCAGCTGGTATTCCATTACTGCCATCTGCTGCTCAAAAAGCCTGGCCAACATGTGGAACGTAGAGTTCCAGCGCATGCTCACGTCGCACAACAGCCAGTGAGCTGGCAATTTCAAGCGCTGCTGCAGCGTTGACAGACCGTCTGAAGCTGTCGATGACTTGCGGAAATGAGCACACACGCGGCGCACCTTCACCAGTAGCTCAGGCAAATTGGGGTAGGTTTTGAGAAACCGCTGAACTACAAGGTTGAAAACGTGGGCTAGGCATGAGATGTGTCTGACATCCATGCCCACTCCCCGCTTGTGAATAGCGGAAGCTGACTAGAAAGGCGACGACCATGTTGCAGCTGATATTCCACTACTGCCCTCTGCTGCTCAAAAAGCCTGGCCAACATGTGGAACGTAGAGTTCCAGCGCATGCTCACGTCGCACAACAGCCAGTGAGCTGGCAATTTCAAACGCTGCTGCAGCGTTGACAGACCGTCTGAAGCTGTCGATGACTTGCGGAAATGAGCACACACGCGGCGCACCTTCACCAGTAGCTAAGGCAAATTGGGGTAGGTTTTGAGAAACCGCTGAACTACAAGGTTGAAAACGTGGGCTAGGCATGGGATGTGTCTGAGCTTGCCGAGCTCCAAAGCCGCCACCAAGTTGCCGCCATTATCAGACACAACCATACCTGGCCACAGCTCAGTCTGGTCTCTTATCCCCTGCCTCAGCTCTGCGGTGGTGTGCTGTTTGTCCCCTAAGCATATCATCTTCAGCACGTCCTGTTGCTGTCACGGATGGTGTTGCAGAAAACTGGAAGTTATAAATAAACATCCGACTGACTTGATCCCAAACTAAGGAACATATGGGTGAGCCCTATAAAACCCCTAGAGCTCTCCTTGACTGCTTTGCCCATGCAAAGATCTTTATGATAGATAATTGCATGCCCTCGTACCTAGACTGAGTGACACCTGAAAACCCTATAATAGTGAGGGGACACGACCACCGACTCCCTGCACTTAATACGGAGGGAGTCAGGGACACCTAGAATCAAACGGAAAATGCAAATGTGATCGCACACTACATCCAGCACTCTGCCCTCCATGAACATTGGTTTATATTTTGGCCAAAGCATGTCATGGCCCATGAACAGGTAGGAACAAGAGTTAGGGACCACTCAATTGAGACGACCTTGACGTGGTGAGTGGCTTACTATGCTTTGGCCAAAATATAAACCAATGTCTCATCCAGCATGGAGGGCAGAGTGCTGGATGTAGTGTGCGATCACATTTGCATTTTCCGTTTGTATATGTATTTCGCCATAGTGATCTGCACCTGCAGGCAGGTTGTGCTGACTCAACCCCCCACCTTTTTTTCACCTAGAATCAAGCCAGCACGGAAACACAAATAAAGGAAAAGACTTATCTGAGGAACCAGCAGTTGCAGCCTCTTGCAGTGAACACAATCCAGGAAGTAGTATACCCTGCAAATTGAGGCAGTATGGGAGGGAATATAAAGGGAGGCAATCAGTGTGAATAGATGACAGCTGGTAAAAAGGAAAAGAGATGACAAAGTGAAACCAAAACAAAGAACATCATGCAAGAGGTACAGAAGAACGTCTGCCACAGCTTCTCAGAGAGCTGGCGGTGACAGTACCCCTCCCTCTACGAATGGACTCTGGACACTCAGAGCCCACCTTCTCAGGATGGGACCTATGGAAAGCCCTGATAAGACGAGTGGCCTTAATGTCCGACACTGGGACCCACATCCTCTCCTCAGGATCATAACCCTCCCAATGAATGAGGTACTGGAGAGAACAGCGGATAATGCGAGAATCCACAATCCTAGAGACCTGAAATTCAAGATTACCATCAACAACAATCGGAGGAGGAGGCAAAGAGGAGGGTACAGTGGGTTGGACATATGGTTTTAATAGGGACCTGTGAAAAACATTATGGATCTTCCAAGTCTGAGGAAGATCAAGACGGAAGGCAATGGGATTGATGACGGACAAGATCTTGTAAGGCCCAATAAACTTAGGACCCAACTTCCAGGAGGGAACCTTCAGTTTGATATTCTTTGTAGACAACCACACCAGATCACCCACATTCAGGTCCGGACCAGGCACACGTCTCTTATCCGCCACACGCTTATATCTTTCACTCATCCTCTTCAGATTACCCTGAATCTTTTGCCAAATAAATGACAAAGACCAGGAAAATCTCTCCTCATCAGGTAAACCAGAAGAGCCCTCTCCAGAGAATGTCCCAAACTGCGGATGAAACCCATATGCACCAAAAAATGGTGACTTATCCGAGGACTCCTGGCGACGGTTATTTAAAGCAAACTCAGCAAGGGACAAAAATGAACACCAATCCTCCTGATTCTCTGCCACTAAACAGCGCAGATATGTCTCCAGATTCTGATTGACGCGTTCAGTCTGGCCATTCGACTGCGGGTGAAAAGCAGAAGAGAACGACAACCGAACCCCCAAGCGAGAACAGAAGGCCTTCCAGAATCTGGAAACAAACTGTGTGCCCCTATCAGAAACTATGTCTGAAGGAATGCCATGCAATTTGACAATGTGATCAACAAATGCTTGCGCCAGCATTTTAGCATTGGGTAACCTAGGAAAGGGAATGAAATACACCATTTTGCTAAAACAGTCCACTACTACCAGAATCACAGTCTTCCCCGAGGAACGAGGCAGGTCCGTAATGAAGTCCATGGACAGATGCGTCCAAGGACGGGAAGGAATGGGTAACGTGAGGAGAGAACCCGATGGCCGTGAATGAAGGACCTTGGCACGAGCGCAGGTCTCGCAGGCTGCCACAAAACCCTCAACCGTCTTACGAAGAGCCGGCCACCAGAATCTCCGAGCAATGAGATCCACTGTGGCTCTACACCCCAGGTGCCCAGCAAGGACAGTATCGTGGTGCTCCTTAAAAACCTTGTGTCGTAAAGCGAGAGGCACAAACAACCTCCCAGGAGGACAAAGATCAGGAGCTTCTGCCTGGGCTGCCTGAACCTCTGCCTCCAAATCAGGATAAAGAGCAAAGACGACCACCCCTTCAGCCAAAATGGGACCCGGGTCTTCAAAGTTCCCCCCTCCCGGAAAACAACGTGACAGGGCATCAGCCTTCACATTTTTAACCCCAGGGCGGAACGTGACAACAAAATTAAACCTAGAAAAGAATAAAGACCATCTGGCCTGTCTCGGGTTCAGACGCTTGGCTCATTCCAAGTAGGCCAGATTCTTATGGTCGGTAAACACGGTAATAGGGTGTCCGGCTCCCTCTAGCCAATGGCGCCATTCCTCAAAAGTTAATTTCATGGCCAACAACTCCCTATCTCCCACATCGTAATTTCTCTCTGCGGAGGAGAGTTTCCTTGAGAAAAAGGCACACGGTCGCCATTTGGCAGGAGAGGGACCCTGAGACAAGACCGCACCCACACCCACCTCAGAAGCGTCCACCTCAACAATGAAAGGCAGAGAGACATCAGGTTGTACCAAGATGGGAGCGGAAGCAAAACTCTCTTTGATACTAGAAAAGGCCTTAAGCGCATCTACCGACCAGGAGGAAAAATCTACCCCCTTTTTAGTCATATCAGTGAGTGGCTTACCCACAGAGGAATAATTCAAAATGAACTTCCTGTAATAATTGGCAAAACCCAAAAACCGCATCAGCGCCTTCTGATTCTCAGGAAGCTCCCAATCAAGCACAGCGCGGACCTTCTCAGGGTCCATGCGAAAACCAGAAGCGGAGAGAAGAAAACCCAGAAATTAAATTTCTGTAACCGCAAACACACATTTTTCCAGTTTAGCGTACAATTTATTCTCCAGCAGAATGAGCAAGACCTGACGTAGGTGGTCCCTATGAGTTTTGAAATCAGGAGAAAAAATCTAAATGTCATCTAGATGCACCAGTACAAATTTCCCCATTAAATGATAAAAAATGCTGTTCACAAAATGTTGGAAGACAGCTGGAGCATTCATCAAACCAAAGGCCATAACCATATTCTTGAAATGGCCCTCCAGGGTATTGAAGGCCGTCTTCCATTCATCCCCTTCCCTGACCCTGAGTAGGTTGTATGCCCCTCTTAAATCCAACTTAGAAAAAACTTTAGCCCCAACAATCTGGTTAAACAGGTCCGGGATCAGAGGAAGCGGATAAGGGTCACGAATTGTGATACAGTTCAGCTCCCTGAAATCCAGACATGGTCTTAAAGAACCATCTTTTTTCTTAACAAAAAAAAAAAACAGCGGCAACAGGTGACTTCGAGGGTCAGATGTGTCCCTTTCTCAGGCTCTCAGAGATATAAGTACGCATAGCGACTCTTTCAGGTTGGGAGAGAATATATAAACGTGATTTTGGCAGCTTGGCGCCTGGGATGAGATTAATAGGGCAATCGTACTCCCGGTGAGGGGGCAGCTCCTGGAGACCACTCTCTGAAAACACATCCGAAAATTCAGAGAGAAAAGATGGTACAGTCTTGGTAGAAATTCTCTCTGCAAAAGTCACTCCAACCATTTATTTGCCTTGCTTGCCAATCAATGATGGGGTTATGTTTAGTGAGCCAGGGTAGCCCCAACACTAGAGGAGTAGGTAATCCGCTTAGGACGAAACATGACATATCCTCAACATGAGCATCACCCACAGTCAAACGGATATTGTGAACTATGCCCTTTAACGATTTTTGAGAAAGTGGAGCGGAATCGATAGCAAAAACAGGTATATCCTTTCCCAAAGTGCATACCTGGAAACCATGTGTTATAGCAAATTGATTATCAATGAGATTGACAGCTGCTCCACTATCTACAAAAATCTCACAAACAATGTTCTTGCTATCTAGCGCCACCCTGGCAGGTAGGACAAAACGGGAACTACAAGCAAACGGCAAACCTTCAATTTCCGCATCAACCTTGCCAATAGTAACAGATGGAAAGTTTTTAGAGGGTTTTTTCTTTTTGTTTCTTTATAACCCTCAGAAAACTCCCTGAATCTCCTAGAGGGGAAAATATTTGCCAAATGATTTATACCTCCACAACAGAAACAAACCCTCCTCTGAGAGCTGAATCCTATACTATCAGAGGCAAGAAAACCCAGCTGCATGGCCTCCTCCTCAGAGGGGATTGAGAGAGGCTGAGGCCCCTGCGCACTGAATGAGACTGCCCCACTGTCCTTGAACTGAATATGACGGGAAGGAGTGATCTCTCCTCTCTCTCTAAGACGCCTGTCAATACGAACAGCTCGAGACATGGCAGACTCCAAGGAGGCAGGTCTCTCATGAAAGGCAAATGCATCTTTTAATCCCTCCGAAAGACCATGGCAAAATTGATTTCGGAGTGCAGCATCATTCCAACCAGTATCAGCTGCCCATCTCCGAAATTCTGAACAATATATCTCTGCGGACTGTTTACCCTGGCATAAAAGACGCAGTTTAGATTCAGCCAGAGCAATACGATCCGGGTCATCATATACAGTACAGACCAAAAGTTTGGACACACCTACTCATTCAAAGAGTTTTCTTTTATTTGGTTTTGACAAAAACAATTAGGGACATTTACTAAGACCGGCATTTTAGATACAGGTTTTAGTTCTTGTCTGCTGGCGCTTGATGCGCCTAAGTAATGTAGAGGCACTGGCCATGTGACTTGCTTAAATCTACACCAGCACCCTATAATAGCAGTGTGTTTAAAAAAGTGAATAAATCTCAAAATCCTTCTAATAGCTTTTATTTCCAACACACAAATGCATTGGGAACACTACACATTCTATTCCATGAAAAGTCAATATTAGACTGTTCAAAAAAATTGCATTGTTTGTATTCTTCTTTACAAACTCAAACATTCACTATATAAACTGAAAAATGTTTGAAGATTTTGCTTTCCTTTGAATCACTTAACTAATATTTAGTTGTATAACCACTGTTTCTGAGAACTGCTGTAAATCTGTGTTGCATGGAGTCAACCAACTTCTGGCTCCTGTGAACCGGTATTCCAGCCCAGGATGATTGGACTACATTCCACAGTTCTTCTCTATTTCTTGGTTTTGCCCTACAAGTTTTATTTTGGATTAAGATCCGGGGATTGGGCTGGCCACTCCATAACGTCAATCTTGTTGATCTGGAACCAAGATGTTGCACATGTTTCTGGTGTGTTTGGGGTCGTTGTCTTGTTGGAACATCCATTTCAAAGGCATTTCCTCTTCAGCATAAGGCAGCATGACCTCTTCAAGTATTCTGATGTATTCAAACTGATCCATGATCCCTGGTATGCGATAAATAGGCCCAACACCGTAGAATGAGAAACATCCCCATATCATGATGCTTGCGCCACCATGCTTCACAGTGTACTGTGGCTTGAATTCAGTGTTTGGGGGTCATCTGACAAACTGTCTCCTTCCACTAGACCCAAAAAGAACAATCTTACTTTCATCAGTCCACAAAATGTTGCGCCATTTCTCTTTAGGCCACACAATGTGCTCTTTGGCAAATTGTAACCTCTTCAGCACATTTCTTTTTTTCAACAGTGGGACTTTGCGGGGGCTTCTTGCAGATAGCTTGGCTTCACATAGGCGTCTTCTAATTTTAACAGTACTCACAGGTAACTTTAGACCTTCTTTGATCTTCCTGGAGCTGATTTTTGGCTGAGTCCTTGCCATTTTGGCTATTCTTCTATCCATTTAAATGATAGTTTTTTGCTTTCTTCCACGTCTTTCAGGTTTTGGTTGCTATTTTAAAGCATTTGCGATCATTTTAGCTGAGCAGCCTATCATGTTCTGCACTTCTTTATATGTTTTCCCCTCTCCAATCAACTTTTTAATCAAGGTACGCTGTTCTTCTAAACAGTGTCTGGAACAACCCAATTTCCTCAGATTTTCAGAGATAAATGCACTGTAACCAGCATGTACAATATTTGCTGCCTTCCTTCCTTAAATAAGGCCAATAATTGCCACCTGTTTTTCAAAGAATGAATGACCTCACTCATTGAACTCCACACTGCTATTATTTTTAACATGCCCCTTTCAATTAGTGATTCAATTACACAGAATCCGCAGCATGCATATCATGACTGTTGGGTCTGTTTGATTTCTATTACTCTACCACACCTGCTAGTAAATTATTTGCCATGTAGAAATATAATTTCTACCAAAAACAGTGATTGATCAGGTTTGTGATGTCTGACTGCTATTATTTTGAATACAACTTTATATTTAAGTAATTCTCTATGCCAAAAACAGACATAGAAAAGAATAAATGAGATGGGCCAGCTGGCCCGTCCCCTTCCCCTCCCACGCCATGCCCCTTTTTTCTGCCATGTAAGAAAAGTGACGTGAGCGGGGAACAATCACTTAATCAGCTACAAATCCCCTTTGCGACCGAATCTGTGACAAAAGTACACCAAAAAGTGTCGTATTTCTCATCATAATAGACCCCAAAAATGTGTTTTTACACAATTAATTTTTATTTTTTTGTCACATATGTATTCACAAAAGTAGCAAAGACACACCATATCTGTAATATATTAAATGGTCTCTGAGTCTTTTGAGATTCAGATTTTTTCAGGTTCGGTGAAAAACTGTTTCATTCGGACCCAAATTGATTCTACCCAAACCAAAGTTGCTCCAATTACCCTGGAAATTAGTACATAACACCCTCTAGTCAGATAGGAATTTTTGAGAAATTACAGTATGTTATCTCTTTTCGTTAATTTTTTAAATAAATGTTTTCATTTTTTCTCCCTATTGAAATAATGTCATAGTGACACTGACATACATAGCTATGGGTAAATGCATGTTTGATGGTGTTAAACAGCATGTTTAACCACCTGCCATCTGGGCCATTTGCCCTCTTCCTGACCAGGCCAAATTTTGCAAAACTGACATATCTCACTTTATGTGGTAATAACTTTGGAACGCCTTTATTTATCCAAGTCATTCAGAGATTGTTTTCTCGTGACACATTGTACTTCATGATAGTCATAAATTTGAGTCAAAATATTTCACCTTTATTTATGAAAAAATCCCAAATTTACCCAAAAATTTGAAAAATTCGCAATTTTCTAAATTTCAATTTCTCTGCTTTTAAAACAGAAAGTGATACCTCATAAAATATTTATTATTTAACATTCCCCATATGTCTACTTTATGTTGGCATCATTTTGGAAATGTCATTTTATTTTTTTAGGACGTTAGAAGGCTTAGAAGTTTAGAAGCAATTCTTCAAATTTTTAAGAAAATTGCCAAAACCCACTTTTTAAGGAGCAGTTCAGGTCTGAAGTCACTTTGTGGGGCCTACATAGTGGATACCCCCATAAATGACCCCAATGTAGAAACTACTCCCCTCAAGGTATTCAAAACCGATTTTACTAACTTTGTTAACCCTTTAGGCGTTCCACAAGAATTAAAGGAAAATGGAGATCAAATTTTTAAATTTCACTTTTTTGGCAGATTTTCCATTTTAATCAATTTTTTTCTTTAACACATCGATGGTTAACAGCCAAACAAAACTCAATATTTATTACCCAGATTCTGCGGTTTACAGAAACACCCCACATGTGGTCATAAACTGCTGAATGGGCACACGGCAGGGCGCAGAAGAAAAGGAACTCCACATGGTTTTTAGATGCCATGTCCCATTTGAAGCCCCCTGATGCACCCTTACAGTAGAAACTCCCAAGAAGTGACCCCATTTTGGAAACTAGGGGATAAGGTGCCAGTTTTATTAGTACTATTTTTGGGTACATATGATTTTTTGATCATTTATTATAACACTTTATGGGGCAAGGTGACCAAAAAATTGGTTGTTTTAGCACAGTTTCTATTTATTTATTTTTACAGCGTTCACCTGAGGGGTTCAGTCAAGTGACATTTTTATAGAGCAGATTGTTACGGGCGTACCTAATATGTATACTTTTTCTCATTTATTATAGTTTTACACAATAATAGCATTTTTGAAACAAAAAAATTATGTTTTAATGTGTCCATGTTCTGAGAGCTATAGTTTTTTTATTTTTTGAGAGATTTTCTTATGTAGGGGCTCATTTTTTGCGTGATGAGGTGACGGTTTTATTGGTACTATTTTGTGGGACATACGCCTTTTTGATCACTTGGTGTTGCACCTTTTGTGATGCAAGGTGACAAAAATTGCTTGTTTTGACACATTTTTATTTTTTTTATTTTTTTTACGGTGTTCACCCGAGGGGTTAGGTCATGTGATATTTTTATAGAGCTGGTTTTTACGGACGCGGCAATACCTAATATGTATACTTATTTTTATTTGTTTCACTTTAACACAATAATAGCATTTTTGAAACCAAAAAAATTATGTTTTAGTGTCTCCATGTTCTAAGAGCTATAGTTTTTTTATTTTTTGAGAGATTTTCTTATGTAGGGGCTCATTTTTTGCGGGATGAGGTGACGGTTTTATTGGTACTATTTTGTGGGACATACGCGTTTTTGATCACTTGGTGTTGCACCTTTTGTGATGCAAGGTGACAAAAATTGCTTGTTTTGACACAGTTTTTTTTTTTTTTTTTTTTACGGTGTTCACCCGAGGGGTTAGGTCATGTGATATTTTTATAGAGATGTTTTTTACGGACGCGGCAATACCTAATATGTATACTTTTTTTATTTTTTCTATTTTTAACTTTTTTTTTCATTCCTTACTTGGGGACTTTTTTTTTTTTACATGTGAAACTTTTTTTAATTTTTTTATTTTCAACCGTTTATTTTTATTTTTTTTATTTCACACTTTTCGTCCCCCATAAGGTCATACAAGACCTCTGGGGGACATTTGCTTCACTTTTTTTATTTTTTTTTCACTGTTGATTTCTCCTGTAACTGGGGCTGACATAGTAGCCCCAGTTACAGGACAAATGCACCCCTAGAGAGGCTGTACAGCAGCAATCCAGCGCTGTACAGCCTCAGAGCAGGGCTGATCGAGGTCTCTGAGAGACCTCACACAGCTCCTGCACACTCCGGTCCCGGCGGTCACATGACCGCCGGGCCGGAACAGGAAGCGCACAGCGCTTCCTTCTCTGCAGACACAGCGCTCGGTGAGCGCTGTGTCTGCAGCGATCTAGAAGGCAGGGACACCTGGGCACTGTCCCTGCCTTGTCTTAGGGTTGCCCTGCTGTCACTGACAGCGGGCAACCCGATCAGCAGCTGCACGATTAGCGTGCAGCTGCTATTTCTGAAAAGACGTTCTGGAACGTCCGTTCAGAAATAGACGTCCACCCATAGGACGTTTATATCCTATGGGCGGACGTAAAGCGGTTAAAAACATGCCAAACAATTTCATGTGTTTTACCTTTTCAGGGGCAGATAGTTTTTAAACACACACCAGATAGAATGTCTGCTCATGTGACACGTAGAAATGCTACTTGTCAGAAAAAAAGAGTGTTTTCTTGCAACCAAGCCTTCAAAAATTATGCTCTAACATGGGCAGAATGCACACACAAGTGTTAATTTCAAGAAGTAAAAGTAACTTATGTGGTTACTTATGTGGGTAAGTAACTGGCTCAGTGATAGAAAACAGAGGGTGGTTATTAACGGTACACACACAGATTGGGTCACTGTCACTAGTGGTGTACTTCAGGGGTCATTATTGGGCCCTATTCTCTTCAATATATTTCTGAATGATTTTGTAGAAGGCTTGCACAGTAAAATAATTTTTTTTGCAGATGACACTAAACTGTGTAAAGTAATGGACACAGAAGTGGACAGTATACTGCTACAGAGGGATCTGGATAAATTGAAGGCTTGGACAGAGAAGTGAAAGTGACAGATGAGGTTTAACACCGACAAATGTAAGGTTATGCACATGGGAAGGAATAATGCAAGTCACCCGTACATACTAAATGGTAAAACACTGGGTAACACTGACATGGGAAATAGATGCCCGTGATGAGAACATATGAAGAAATGAAGATCCTGCTTCGGCGCTTCAAGACCCGGTCAAGACCATCTTGAGTTTTAAAATCTTCTTTATTCCTTTTAAAATGTATTCAGTATAAAAACAACCCATTTCTGGGAATTATGATCCCCTTCATCAGGTTAACAATTCAATTATTTTAATTGTAAACCTGATGAAGGGGATCATAATTCCCCGAAATGCATTGTTTTTTTACTGAATACATTTTAAGTGGAATACAGAAGATTTTAAAACTCAAGATGGTCTTGACTGGGTCTTGAAGCGCCGAAGCAGGATCTTCATTTCTTCATGCGACTAATTTTCTGGAGGGACTGGACATCCTTCTACAAAGTAACCCCGACCTACGGCAGCACACCCAAAGGCCAGGTTTTCCATCTGATAAGTATACAATAGCACAACCCCAAAAGGTGAGCCTCCACTTTTGAGTGTTTCTGTCCTTTAACTCCTTAAGGACACAGCCTTATTTCACCTTAAGGACCAGGCCATTTTTTGCAAATCTGTCCTGTGTCACTTAAAGTGGTGATAAACTTTAAAACGCTTTTACTTATCCAGGCTATTCTGAGATAGTTTTTTCGTCACATATTGTACTTCATGACACTGGTAAAATGAAGTTAAAAAAATCAATTTTTATTTATAAAAAAATACCAACTTTACCCAAAATTTGGAAAAAATTGCAAATTTCCAAGTTTCAATTTCTCTACTTCTATAATACATAGTAATACCTCCAAAAATAGTTATTACTTTACATTCCCCATATGTCTACTTCATGTTTGGATCATTTTGGGAATGACATTTTAGTTTTTGGGGACGTTACAAGGCTTAGAAGCAAATCTTGAAAGTTTTCAGAAATTTTCAAAAACCCAATTTTTAGGGACCAGTTCAGGTCTGAAGTCACTTTGTGAGGCTTACATAATAGAAACCACCCAAAAATGACCCCATTCTATAAACTACACCCCTCAAGCAGGGCCGTCTTTACCAAGGGGCAAAAGGGGCAGCTGCCCCGGGCCCAGTTGCTCCTGGGGGGCCCAAGGCAGCTGCCTCTTGAGCCCTGCTAGCCACTGCGCCGGGTGTCAGGCTGTCAGCTACACAGGGGGTGCTGCCATGCCATTCCTGCCGGCACTCCTAGCAATATTACTGATCACATGGCTATGAGGTCATCAAGGTCCTACCAGGAGTGTTGTGACAGAAGTTTGCCTTAACTGTGGAGCTTTTTTTGTGAAGATTACATCAGAAAAAGGTGATAGGGGCTGTTATGCTAATATACTGTAAACTACTGTATAGTGGGGTGTTGTATAGTGTGGGGGCCTGTATACTGTGGGGGGCTCTATATTGTGGGGGCGTGTATACTGTGGGGGGCTGGATACTGTGGGGGCCTGTATACTGTGGGGGTCTGTATAGTGTGGGGACCTGTATACTGTGGGGGGGGCTGTATAGTGTGGGGGCCTGTATACTGTAGGGGGCTGTATACTGTGGGGGCCTGTATAGTGTGGGGGGCTGTATACTGTGAGGGCCTGTATAGTGTGGGGGCCTGTATACTGTGGGGGTCTGTATAGTGTGGGGGCCTGTATAGTGTGGGGGCCTGTATAGTGTGGGGGCCTGTATAGTGTGGGGGCCTGTATACTGTGGGGGGCTGTATACTGTGGGGGCCTGTATAGTGTGGGGGGCTGTATACTGTGGGGGGCTGTATAGTGTGGGGGCCTGTATAATGTGGGGGGCTGTATAGTGTGGGGGCCTGTATACTGTGGGGGCCTGTATACTGTGGGGCCCTGTATACTGTGGGGGGCTGTATAGTGTGCGGGCCTGTATAGTGTGCGGGCCTGTATAGTGTGGGGGCCTGTATAGTGTGGGGGCCTGTGTAGTGTGGGGGCCTGTATACTGTGGGGGGCTGTATACTGTAGGGGCCTGTATACTGTGGAGGGCTGTATACTGTGGGGGGCTGTATAGTGTGGGGTTCTGTATACTGTATATTGTGGAATGCTATACTGCTGTACTGTATACTGTGGGGGGCTGTATACTGTGGGGGGGCTGTATACTGTATATTGTGGAGTGCTATACTGCTGTACTGTATACTGTGGGGGGCTGTATACTGTAGGGGCCTGTATACTGTGGAGGGCTGTATACTGTGGGGGGCTGTATAGTGTGGGGTTCTGTATACTGTATATTGTGGAATGCTATACTGCTGTACTGTATACTGTGGGGGGCTGTATACTGTGGGGGGGCTGTATACTGTATATTGTGGAGTGCTATACTGCTGTACTGTATACTGTGGGGGGCTGTATACTGTATACTGTGGGTGCTGTATATTGTGGAGTTCTATACTGCTGTACTGTATAGTGTGGGGGGCTGTATAGTGTGGGGTGCTGTATAGTGTATAGTTTGGGGTGCTATATACGGTGAGGTGCTATACTGCTCTACTGTATACTGTGAGGTGTATACTGTGGGGTGCTGTATACTGTGGGCTGCTATACTGCTCTACTATATACTGTGGGGTACTGTATAGTGTGGGGTGCTATACTGCATACTGTGTGGTGCTGTATACTATAGGGTGCTATACTGCATACTGTGGGTTGCTGTATACTAAAGGGTGCTATACTGCATACTGTGGGGTGCTGGGGTGCACTGTAACACTAGGGTGAGCCAAGCCCCGGGCTTCTTCCTGTAGAGCGGTGCCCACTTCCAGCCTGAGCCCAGCTGCCCAGAGCACTGATCCTGAGCCTCTGGAGTCTTCAGAACTGGAAGTATTTATAGTCATTCACTGTACTCTACCAGATGTGTGGCTTTTTTGTGTGTGTGTTGTGATGGAGGGCGTGATTGCCTGCTAAGGTGTGGGAAGGCGGGATCCAGGGCGCCCAAGTAAATTTTTGCCCAGGGTCCAATCAATATTAAAGACGGCCCTGCCCTCAAGGTATTCAAAACTGATTTTAAAAATGTTGTTAACCCTTTAAGTGTTCCACAACAGTTAATGGCAAATGGAGATAAAATTTCAGAATTTAGATTTTTTGCAAATTTTCCATTTTAATCCAGTAACAAAGCAAGGGTTAGGTAGGGCATAGAGGGAAAGGTGCGCCGTATGGTTTTTGGAAGGCAGATTTTGCTGGACTGGTTTATTTACACCATGTCCCATTTGAAGCCCCCCTGATGCACCCCTAGAGTAGAAACTCCATAAAAGTGACCCCATCTAAAAAACTACACCCCTCAAGGTATTCAAAACTGATTTTACAAACGTTGTTAACCCTTTAGGTGCTGCACAAGAGTTATTGGCAAATGGGGATAAAATGTAAGAATATGGGGTGTTTCTGTAAACTGAGGGTAATAAATATTAAGTTTTGTTTGGCTGTTAACCCTTGTTTTGGAAAATTTGCCAAAATAGCTTTTTTGGCACCGTTTTTCTAATTTTTTTTTTTACCGTGTTCATCTGAGGGGTATATAACTTTTTGATTGCTTGCTATTACAATTCTTTTTATTTTAAGGTGACAAAAAAAGACCTTTTTTTGCACCATTTTTTTTTTTTTTTTTTAACGTGTTCATCTGAGGGGTTGGGGGGGTATTTTTATAGAGCAGATTCTTACGGACGCGGCAATACCTAATGTCTACTTTATTTTTTTTTTATTTATGTTTTGCACTATATTATCTTTTTATAAACAAAAAAAAAACATTTTAGTATCTCCATAGTCTGAGTCATTTTTTTTTTTTAGCCGATTATCTTAGGTAGGGGCTCATTTTTTGCAGGGATGAGAGGACGGTTTTATTGGCACTATTTTGGGAGGCATATGACTTTTTGATCGCTTGCTATTACAATTTTTGTGATGTATAGTGTTCATCTGAGGGGTTAGGGGGGGTATTTTTATAGAGCAGATTATTACGGATGCGGCGATACCTAATATGTCTACTTTTTATTTATTTATTTTAATTTAACTTTTTTTTTTTTTTTTTTTGTTTTTGTGTCTCAAGTCTGAGAACCAGTTTTTTATCCGATTGTCAGTGGCTAAATTGGGATATAAATTTAGTACTCCATGGAAGTGTGGTACTCCCTGAAGCAACCAATAATGCAGAGGCCCGGATGATCGGGGCACGAGTCACACTGAGTAGTGGTGTCCTTCCGTATTCCCCTCCTGTGACACACTCTGCACTTTTTTTGGGTCCGTCCCTTCTTTCCAGTATGGGGGACCACACCTGGAAAGTGTTGGCCAGGGACGATCCGGGCGCCTCCAGTTCCCGAGGTACTCCAACCTGCTCTTTCCCGGTCAGAAAAGATCAGGGCCTTGAGGACTGCCTCATAGAACTGAAGGAATGTCCCTGTGTTGCCAGCGCTCCGGGACAAAAGAGTTGTACAAGGCAACATGCACCAAGTAGACCGCAACTTTTTTGTACCATGCCCGGGTTTAGCGCATTGCGTTATAGGGCTTGAGGACTTGATCAGAGAGATCAACTCCTCCCATATACCGATTGTAGTCGACGATTCAATCGGGCTTGAGGACCATTACCGCGGTACCTCGCACAGGGACAGGGGTGATGCCGTTACCATGAATTGTGGACAGTACAAGGACATCCCTCTTGTCCTTATATCTGACCAGCAACAGGTTTCCAGTGGTAAGGGCACGTGTCTCACCCCTGGGGATAGGTACCCGAGGGGGTAGGTAGGGAGGCCGCGTTGATTTTTCCGCACGGTCCCACAAGCGGACATGGATCTGGCGGCGAGGGACTGGAACAAGGGGATACTAGTATAAAAGTTATCCACGTACAGGTGGTAACACTTATCTAGCAGTGGGTGCAAAAGGTCCCACACAAGTTTCCCGCTAACACCCAGAGTGGGGGGGACATTCTGGGGGTTGAATACGGGAATCTCGACCGTCGTACACATGAAACTTGTAAGTGTACCCTGAGGTACTCTCACAAAGTTTGTACAGCTTCACGCCATACCTTGCCCGCTTAGAGGGAACATACTGGCGGAAAAGGAGTCTCCCCTTGAATGCAAGAGATACGCATCAACCGCGACCTCCCTTCCAGGTACATAGGCCTGTACAAATTTGGCCCCAAAGTGATCAATGACCGGCCTGATTTTGTACAGGCGGTCATAGGCAGGATCACCTTGGGGGGGACATACTGCATTATCTGAATAATGCAGGCATTTCCGGATGGCCTCAAACCGGGAGCGTGTCATGGCCGTACTGTAAAGTGGGGCCTGGTAGAGGATGTCCCCACTCCAGTAATGCCTGACACTAGGTTTCTTGACTAGGCCCATGTGCAGCATGAGGCCCCAAAATGTCCTCATCTCGGCTGCACTGACCGGAGTCCAGCCACCGAGCCTAGCCAAAAAGGAGCCCGGTTGTTAAGCAATAAAAACTGTTGGGCGTACAGGTTTGTTTGCTCCACCATTAGATTTACAAAGTGGTCACTGAAAAAAGACTAAAATAGTAATATTCAGTGAAGCCCACTGGAAATCTGCATTCCTGGTTGGCCTACAAACTCAGGAATCATGGGCTCAAAACGCTCTGGGGTATACCAGACAAGTTCACCGGCAGTGGGCCCTGGTGGATTTAACTGGTGGGCTGGAATACTAGTACGAGCCCCAGAGCTGCTCATACTAGGGTGGGCCACAGGGCCCCTAGCATAGTGGTACCCTTGCTCCGCCTGGCGGCGTCTCCGCCGCTTTGGGGGCTCATCATCATCGCTAGATAATGAGGAGGACGCGGATGACAAAAGGAAAGTGGGGTCATCCTCGTCCTCACTGGGACTCTCGGACTCGGAGGCAAGCTGGGCGTATGCCTCCTCGGCCGAGAACATCCGGTGGGCCATAGAGAAGTGTGTGTCTGAGTGTGTGTGTGCGTGCGTGTTAAACTTTATTTCGCCACTAAGGAAGGGGTATAGTACGCCCCGAAATGCGTCTGGTGTAAAAGGAGAAGCGCCCATCAAGCCAACAGGACCTCCACTAAGTTCATCGTGCTAATACTGCATGGCCATGCAAAAGTAATTCAAGTTAAGATACCGGAACATCTGAAAATGCCTAAGAAGTACACGCCTCCGATAAGGTACAACACCTGACCGCGTAATCCTGCGATACTTTGACGCTGCTAGTCCGAGGTGTGCGACGCAAGACGCTCAATTGCTTTCCTGCACCGTTCGCCCCTCGTGTGACAAAACCGCGAACGTCTCAGCAGGAGGCAGGTAGGAACCTGAAAATTATTGCAGTTAACATTTCAACATCTAGTGACTAAGAGTCACCATTAAATATGGACATAAGAATACAATAACCTGTCCCAGATAACTGACTCTCTTGGTGGCTACAGCAGCTGAATAGAGGCTGCAGCTGATAAACTCTAGACGAGTTGTATATATCTATTACCATCTACCGTCGACTATTCACAACAATCACTGGTGGAATAACTAAATGTGACCTGCCGAAGAAATATAAAGAGTATTGTTTTTTGAGTATTACCTGGTACATTGAGACATTCACATACAAAGCCTGGCGGACTGAAGCACTATTGACCCATTGATACGAATCGTTTATCTCATTGATACGAATCGTCTGTGGGAGCACGGGTGTTTGCGAACTCACCCTAAACCTAACAGACAAAAAAAAAAGGACTAACTAAAAAAAGGGCAAAAAATGTGAAAAAAATAAATAAAAAATAATTCTAAATCGCTGATCAACCGTCCGAAGTTGATCAGCGGTGGACCCCAGACACCTGAATTAGGGTGATGCAATCAGTAACAGTTTTTTTTTTTCTTCCACTAACTTTCCCTGAATATCCCTGCCTAACCTAACCTGTCCCTAGCCTTTCCCTAAAATACCTGGGTGGTGCTGGGGAACAGATGGGGTGCTGGGGTGCTGGCTGGAGATCGTGCAGCTCTGGATCGACGTGCAGCGCTCCTCTCTCATTCTTTTGAATGACCTGCCCGTCCCTGCAGCCAATCAAAGCCGATCCTGAGAGGTGATGTCACCATCACCTCTCAGGATCTATGGACGGTGATGGTGGTGTATTATCACACCACCGATCACCATCCTGTTTCAGGTTATCTGGTCCCCAGAGACCCGAATAACCCAGAAACGCAGCAAACCGCAGGTCTAAATTGACCTGCAGTTTGCTGCGATCTCCTACACGGGCTGGTCACAGGACCCACCCTTGCATTTAGCCAAGGTGCCTGCTCAATGATTTGAACAGGCACCGGGTTCCAATCACCGCTCGCCGTACCGGTATGCCCTGTGTCCTTACGGACCGGGAGATCAGGGCGTACCGGTACGCCCTATGTCTGGAACAGGTTAAACCTATTAGGACATACTACCCTATTGTACGCCCTTATATTGAGCCCTAGGCACGTCCACACTTCAAAGATGTGATGAGAACATAGTCCTACCATTTTACAAATCACTAGTCAGACCACACATAGAGTACTGTGTACAGTTCTGGGCTCCTGTGAACAAGGCAAACATAGCAGAGCTGTAGAGGGTTCAAAGGAGGGCAACTAAAGTAATAACTGGAATGGATGGACTACAGTACCCAGAAAGATTATCAAAATTAGGGTTATTCACTCTAGAAAAAAGACGACTGAGGGAAGATCTAATAACTATGTATAAATATATCAGGGGTCAGTACAGAGATCTCTCCCATCATCTATTTATCCACAGGACTGCGACTGTGATGAGGGGACATCCTCTGCTTCTGGAGGAAAGAAGGTTTGTACACAAACATAGAAGAGGATTCTTTACGGTAAGAGCAGTGAGACTATGGAACTCTCTACATGAGGAGGTGGTGATGGTGAGTTCACTAAAAGAGTTCAAGAGGGGCCTGGATGTATTTCTGGAGTGTAATAATATTACAGGCTATAGCTAGTAGAGATGGGTTGTTGATCCAGGGAGTTATTCTGATTGCCTGACTGGAGTCGGGAAGGAATTTTTTTCCCCTTAAGTGGGGAAAATTGGCTTCTACCTCACAGTTTTTTTTTGCCTTCCCCTGGATCAACTTGCAGGATAACAGGCTAAACTAGATGGACAGATGTCTTTTTTCGGCCTTATAAACTATGTTACTATGTTACTATATTCTGAACAAGCCTAGAAAATGTTTCCCTTTTAGTTGAGAGCAGCAGGAGTATAGTGTGGAAAGGGTAAGGTAATAGTGGCATGTGGCTGCAACAGTAATGGCAGCAGTACCAACATAGCATGGAACACAAAAGGCAGTAAATCGTCAGTTTTGTAGTGGTAGCAGTAGGAGATTAGCAGCGAGGAGTAGCAGCTGCGGCGGTGGCAGTCGAATGGTACATATTGGCAGGCAGATAGCAGAATTTGCATAACGGAGGCAGTGGTATGATGGTAGTAGCAGTCATACGGAACACAATGGTACTGTAGGCAGGCAACATGATAGTAAGGAGGCAGACAGGAACAGTGGCAATATGGGGCACTGTTAGCAAAGTTATATCTATTCATCGGCCTCAAGTAGAGGAGTGTGAGAATCCTCCCAGGTCCATGCCTCTTTGATTTTGACAAAAGTGATGTTTTGGACACTGGCAAAACGTGGTCTATGTGGGTGTCACTAGGCCCCCTGCCATGCCGAAAATCCTCTCCAAGAGGACAGTGGAGGCTGGGCAAAAAAGAAGAGCATACAAAGCTAATTTGTGCCACTGTTCTAGTCTGCCTGTGCAGAAGTCCATAGGATGAGGGAACAGGGTATGCACCAGAGAACGATTAGAGTCCTGGTGAAACTGAACTTGGGCATTTAGGTGGTAGGTCTCCGTTTGCTGATTTGCCTCAGAAAAAACAGGTCTATCATGTTGAGGAGACCGAACTGGCTGTTGTATCTTTTGCTGCTTGTGGCAGCGGAGAGGGCGGGAGGAGGGCAAAAAGGGGGCTTCCCCTTCAGAAACACTGGTGGCATGCGTATGCTCACTAAAAGCTGCGACAAGCTGCATACACAGTGTTTCCTGCTAATAACCTAATTTTACCTCCCTTTCGGCGAGAGGAAAACATTCCCCCACTTTGCTTTGATAACGAAGGTCTAAAAGCATGGCTATCCAGCAATCATCAGACTGCTTCATGTTAATGATATGCCTGTCAGTATGCAAGCAAGCAAGCAAGCAAGCATACTGCTTGCCATTCTGGCCAGCATGCCTGATGAACCAGTTCTTTCTCGCTCTGCCCCGCACTGAGAAGATTGGGTCCTCCATGGGACTTTCTCCTTGTGGGTCCCCAACAGCTTACAGGGCGGACAGCAAGATGAATTATCTGCAGGGGCGGAGCTATAGAGAAAGAAGGGGAAGCGACTGCTTTGCGGCCCAAACCCAGAAGGGGCCCACCCAGAAGGTAGACTGAAAGATATTTTTGTCAGGGTGCAAGGCATTTTGACTAGGTGCAAGGCAGGAGTGCAGAAGCAAAGGCCATCGGATGCACGGTGGAGTCAATAACTAGGCTCATTGATTGCAAAAGATAAAATCTTTTTTTAATAGATAGGGGTAGTAGTAAATAAAGCAGAAAAGGCACAGTTTCAAAGTAGATCACAGTTTTTCCCCATGATTCTGCACTCAGTACCTCATAATCACAAAGTTAAAACAGAATGTTAGAAATCTATGCTATTTTATTAAAAAGGAAAAACTAAAATATTGCATTGACATAAGTATTCAGACCCTTTACTAAGGACTTAGTTGAAGCACGTTTGGCAGCGATTACGGCCTCCAGTCTTCTTGGGTATGATGCCACAAGGCTTGCACATCTGGATTTTATGATTTTATGCAATTCCACCCTGCAGATGCTCTCAAGCTCTGTCAGGTTGTATGGGGACCATTGGTGGACAGCCATTTTTGGTCTGTCCAGAGATGTTCGATTGAAATAAAGTCAGGGCTCTGGCTGGGTTACTCAAGGAAATTCACATGTTGTCTTGGCTGTGCGCTTAGAGTAATCGCCTTGTTAGAAGATAAACCTTCAGTCCAGTCTGAGGTCCAGAGCACTCTAGATTAGTGTTAGGCCCACAGTCCCAGCCTACCACAGTCCTGCTGCACCCTGTGGTCGTGGATGCCATCTGATGTCTTGGCCTCAGGCGTTCCCTGCAAGCTGCTACCTCCATACTGCTGTCCAGTGCTCCAGTTTTTATCTCCTTCCCCAGCCAATCGCTAGGGGTCCCTGGTTATTTAAAGCACCCTGTTCAGGCAGAGGGTATCTGTGCTTCAAGGTTCCTTGGTAATAAGCAAAGACGTATTGAAGTCTAGCACTTCAACAATTTGTCTGCTATTTGCCTGCAGTATCTCCTGCTTCTGTATCCAGTGTGTCTTCACTCAGTGTGTCTTCATGTTGGGTACATGTGTGATCCTGCACTTTTAGTTTTAGTTTTGTTTGTATTTTGAGTTAACCCAGTTTATCAGCCTTTGATTGTATTTCTACAAACACTCAGCCTGCCCTTCCTGTGTCTTCACTACCCCCTGACAGACAGTCTATCCTGTGTCTGCATTCGTCTAGACTTCCAGTGTGCCTCCTGGACCTCAAAAGCAGTAATCAAGTTAAAGTGACTGTTGAGACCATACTTGCAGTTTTGGTGCATTCCTTGTTATCCTCAGCTCCCAGTGCTTGCACCAGGGTCCTGGACCCAAGTAAGTCAGCTGTCAATTGCACTGGGACTATCCCAGGAGGTAGAAGTCGGGTTGTTTGCCTGCAGCAAAGTCCAGATCCCTGTACATGGGTTAAAAGGGGAATACCAGAGGAGCACACACACTGATTTATAACAATCAGGTTTTCATCAAAAATATCTCTGTACTTGTCTCCATTTAGTAGTCTGCCAATGTTAACGCTATATTGTGCCCATACATTGCTATTTGAGATACACAGTGCATAGAAATACGTGCTTTAACAACTAATCTCAGCATAAAATTAAAGTAACACTTTGCAGTCTTACTTTGGGGCACTGTTCATACATTAGTGATGTTTGTCATCTGTAATCACTGATTTTGACCTCTTTACCAAGGGTAAGTCACCCAATCATCATTTTTATGTGGTACAAAAGACTATGCTAGGCTGGGCACTGACCATGAAACAGATCTTGGAAAAATCTTATGTGTTCTTCAGATGCAGTTGATGCTTGTAAAGTTGTTGAGCTAAATAACAGATTTTTCCCTTATGAAAAGGAACTCAGCTGACAGGACAAGAAAAAAGCTCAGGTCATCAATTTGTCTTTTTAACTTATGACATTGTTGTCTCGAATGCACCCTTTACAACGGCAAAAACGAATTGTTTGGAAACCTGAAATCCATAGCTTATTGCCGGTTTAAGGCATTATAATTTACTCAGGACCTGTCAAAGATCTACCAGTAGATCCTGATCTAATATTTTGCAACCTGGGCTTTACATGGATTAAAAACTAAATTATTTTTAATTTAAGTACTCATTTTATTATTTGGCCCTTTCATAGCCAATTTGTGTACTATGCATGTTTTCTTACCTACAGTAACAGCACTGCTTTCACAAATAGATCTGAAGTACCATACTGTGCTTCTTTTATATATTCCTATTAGTTATGATGTACCTTTAGGCTCACATAGTATTGCCATACTTTTCCCTTGAGAGGGCACTTGTCTAATGAGTGTCAATAACTGTTGCCGAATTTTGACACACCATGAGCTCTCTGCATGGGATATTAGTTGGCAGCTGCAAATGCCTAATGATTGTAATCCAGCTCAACAAATTCAATCATTACTTTACCTAAAGAAGTTATCAGGCCTGTATTAGCAAAGTTGAAGTTTTAATTACATTTCAGTAATTAGCACTCTACAGGTGAAATACATAAATCAAGTGGTTGTGTAGATAGTGTTGAAAATTTTGTCTATTTGTGTTCATATGATATTTTGCTTACTTTCTGATAACTGTCTGCCAATGGTATCTAGTATTACTAATTATTATCATCAACTAGTTTCCCTTAATTGTATTTAAAGGGGTATTCACATCTGGGATATTGATGGCATATTGCTGGGATATTCGATCAATGTAAGATTGGTGCAGGTCAAGCACCGTGAACCAGCTTCTCTTTCTGGAACGGGATCCCTAAAGTGAACAGAGAGCAACGGTGCATGTATGGCCTGTCAAAATTGACTGCGATGGGAGTACTGAAAATAGCTGAGAGATGGCTTGTGTTTTTCCTAGTGATATGCCATCAATGTCCCAGATCAGAAAACCCCTTTAATTGTCTTAATTCTCACATCGCATAGTTGCACTAAAAGTAAACATTTTTAGGGGGAGATTTATGATGAGGAATATGTAAATCTGTTTAATATTTCTGGAGTAGAAAAGTTTCAAATTTGGGTAAGAGTTATGTTTTGCATCAAAAATTACAACTTTTTGCCATTGCTCTCAACACTTTTGAAAATAAAGTAAGAAAGTGGGCATTGTTTGTTATGCTGATTAATTTTATTCCAGTTTCACTCACTTTTTAAAAAGCAAAAAAAAATCTCAAAGGTACTTCAGTAGGGTGGGTATGCAAAGACTGGAGTAGCAATTCCAGACAAAAGTGTAAGGTTTAAAAATGCAAAACATTTAACAAATATCATACACTGTTTGATAAATTTGCACCAACACAGACTGAAGGAAAAATTTACTTAGAGAATGACCCTTATAATAAATGGCATCCTTCATTGCTATAATTTGCATCAGAATGTACAAAATGTTGCACAATGTTTGATCAATTTGGTGCATAAAGGGGATGGCCATCTTTTGGCTACTGTTAACCAATATGTTTATAAGATGGCTATAGGACACTTACTAATATAGTCTTTGTGCCATTTTCTATATTTCATAAGCCACACCCCCAACATTTGACCCCTGAAGGTTTTTTATTCATAATATTGACCTACATATATGTATGCTGATATGCAATTATCCATAGCTCTTTATCATTATGTTACACACATTATTGTGATAATATGGATAAAGAACAACTCTGTGCTTCCCAACTTGGGACCACGTAGTGGTTTTTTGTCTATAGTATATACCTATGTGTATGTATACTGATGTGTAAATATCTATAGCACTTTATTGTGCAATATATACTGCACCTTATTATTTTTCTGTTGATGAATTACTTTTATGTAATAATGATATTTGACACTATAGCACTTTATTGCCAGTTGGTTTTTAGGTACCATTCTAATTCAAATTATCTGTGATGTGTTTTATACATATATATATTGTTTTTTAAGACTTTTGTACATTTTAGGTTAACAATTATTGGGCTGGTACAGCCTCTTACCTTCTTGCATCCAGCATGCACATCACTAATATCACATGTGGAACTTTTCACTTTTAATTTTACTTTTATTTTTTATCTTTTTTCACCTTTTGTACTTTAAAAAAAAAACTTTTTACACTTCTCCACTAAGTATATAGAGACAATACAGATAAAGAATTAATGATTCATGCTTGAAATCAAGCATGATTCATGCTTGGAATCAGCAAGCTCATTTTAGTATAAATCACATGTTTTTCTATCAGTAGCAAAATCATTGTTGTGTGGTCAAAAAGTCACACGCACCCCAAAATAGTGCCAATAAAACCGTCATCTAATCCCGCAAAAATCATACCCTACCCAAGGTAATCGCCCAAAAACTGAAAAAATTATGGCTCTCAGACTATGGAAACACTAAAACATGATTTTTTTTGCTTCAAAAATAAAATCATTGTGTAAAACTTACATAAATAAAAAAAAGTATACATATTAGGTATCGCCGCGTCCGTATCGACCGGCTCTATAAAAATATCGCATGACCTAACCCCTCAGATGAACACCATAAAAAATGTAAAATAAAAACTGTGCTAAATAAACCATTTTTTGTCACCTTACATATTAGGTATCGCCGCATCCGTGACAACCTTGTCTATAAAAATATCACATGATCTAACCTGTCAGATGAATGTTGTAAATAACAAAATATTAAAACGGTGCCAAAACAGCTATTTCTTGTTATCTTGCCTCACAAGAAGTGTAATATAGAGCAACCAAAAATCATATGTACCCTAAACTAGTACCAACAATTCTGCCACCCTATCCCGTAGTTTCTAAAATGGGGCCACTTTTTTGGAGTTTCTACTCTAGGGGTGCATCATGGGGGCTTCAAATGGGACATGGTGTCAAAAAACCAGTCCAGCAAAATTTGCCTTCCAAAAACCGTATGCCATTCCTTTCCTTCTGCACCCTGCCGTGTGCCCGTACAGCTGTTTACGACCACATATGGGGTGTTTCTGAAAACTACAGAATCAGGGCCATAAATATTGAGTTTGGTTTGGCTGTTAACCCTTGCTTTGTTACTGTGAAAAACTGATTAAAATGGAAAATTTGCCCAAAAATTTAAATTCAGAAATTTCATCTCCCTTTGCCAATAACTCTTGTGGAACACCTAAAGGGTTAACGACGTTTGTAAAATCAGTTTTGAATACCTTTAGGGGTGTAGTTTCTTAGATGGGGTCACTTTTATGGAGTTTCTACTCTAGGGGTGCATCAGGGGGCTTCAAATGGGACATGGTGTCAAAAAATCCAGTCCAGCAAAACCTGCCTTCCAAAAACCGTATGGCATTCCTTTCCTTCTGCGCCCTGCCGTGTGCCCGTACAGCGGTTTACGACCACATATGGGGTGTTTCTGTAAACTACAGAATCAGGGCCATAAATATTGAGTTTGGTTTGGCTGTTAACCCTTGCTTTGTAACTGGAAAAAAATTATTAAAATGGAAAATCGGCCAAAAAAGTGAAATTTTGAAATGGTATCTCTATTTTCCATTAATTCTTGTGGAACACCTAAAGGGTTAAAAAAGTTTGTAAAATCAGTTTTGAATACCTTGAGGGGTGTAATTTATAGAACGTGGTCATTTTTGGGTGGTTTCTATTATGTAAGCCTCGCAAAGTGACTTCAGACCTGAACTGGTCCCTAAAAATTGGGTTTTTACTTCTAAACTTCTAAGCCTTGTAACATCCCCAAAAAATAAAATATCAATCCCAAAATGATCCAAACATGAAGTAGACATATGGGGAATGTAAAGTAATAACTCTTTTTGGAGGTATTACTATGCATTATAGAAGTAGAGAAATTGAAACTTGGAAATTTGCAATTTTTTACAAATTTTTTGGTAAATTTGGTATTTTTTTATAAATAAAAATGATTTTTTTTTTACTTAATTTTACCAGTGTCATGAAGTACAATATGTGATGAAAAAAAAATCTCAGAATGGCCTGGATAAGTCAAAGCGTTTTAAAGTTATCAGCACTTAAAGTGACACTGGTCAGATTTGCAAAAAATGGCCATGTCCTTAAGGTGAAATAGGGCTGAGTCCTTAAGGGGTTAACAGTACTGGGCCTTGCTCAAGTAAGACTTTTAAACTTAAAAAAATGAGACTTTTTGAAATTTTGTTATTCCATTCCATTTTCATACACTCTTTACTATGCAAACTTTGATGTATATCAGGTAATTGTTGGAGTAAAACTCGTTCTGTTCAAAATTATTCAATGCTTTCTGAGTGCTTAATTCATTTAGGAATACTTACAACAATTCTGACTTCGGATTTGTAATCCGCACACAAATTTTCCAAATAATTAATTTGTCACAAAATACTTTCAATCAGCTATATACGGTGTGCATCACTGTGCATTGCAGCAACATGCATAACTAGTCCTTTCTCGTAGTTAAACAGTTACTGTGCATCAGTTTGACAGGCAGGTCACATGCAGTATATGGGTTAGTGCGTCTGACATGCAGGGCTTTAATGGCCTCTATCACAAAGTCAGTATTTGGTCAGTTTTTTGCATTAGTATTTGGGCCGTATTGTTAAGGCAAAACAGGAGTGGATCCAAAACAGAGATGACATGTGAAGGAAATTTTTGCATGTCTTCTGTATTTTGGACTCACTTCTGCTTTTGGATTCCAAATCAAGATCAAATCCGGATGCAAAACACTGACTGTGGGATAGAGGCCTTATAGATGTTCCAAAGACAGGATCCATTGGGATTTTCATTTTTCAGTTCTTCTGATGGATCAGGAGAACAGCAAAATAAACTGTGATGTCAACAAGGACAAATAGGGACACTACTGTCCTCGGGAAAAGAGGGTGGCAACAACAAGATGAATCAACTTTGTGGCCAAGGCACAGATTGGTGAGGGTTGCAACAGCATGAGGAGTCATCAAAGTGGCCCAGTCATAGAGTGGTGAGTGTGAAAACAGCATGAGGAGTCATCATAGTGGCCCATCACAGAGTGGTGAGGGGGAAACAGCATGAGGAGTCATCATATCATAGTGGCCCAGTCATAGTGGTGAAAGTGGCAACAACATGTCATCACAGTCATCACAGTGGTAGTAACAGCACATAATGGTGGCAGTAAGAGAAGATGGCAGCAGAGGCAGCAGGTGTGTGGCATCAGGCGAGTGGTAGCATCAGAATAGTGGCCGAAGCATATGACCAGGGGTAACAAGACAATTTAACAATGTTTTGGTGTGGCAGCACACTGAAGTCATAACATTACTGCCAGAATGATCTGGTCTGATGCATCAGGCACCGGCGTATTGAAATCTGGACTGATCCATGCCTAAATCATCTTTACAAAGGTTAGTCTATCAACATTTTGTGTTGAAAGGCGAGTTCTCTTTGTGGTAACTATGCCCCTGCCTCAATAAACACCTACTCTGATCACACAGTACTGGCCGGGCAGGTAAGCTTGTCTAGGGCACACTCAGCCAGTTGCGGGCACAATTCAAGTTTAGCTGCCCAGTAGTCTAATACGTGTCTAAAGAGGGTCTAACATGTTGGAGAGCCAGTAGCCAAATGGTGATAATGCAGCTGTTACTATGCAAGCACTAAGCAAGCAACTCAGCTTGTGTAGCCACCATTTTAGGAAAAAAATCATTTTGTTATCACGAAGCGGCAGTAAATTTTCGATTCGGTGCAAATAAAAATTTTCCTAAACTTTGGATCAAATTCCACTTTGGATGCTTCGATTCGCTCAACACTAATGATCATCTTTAACTCTGCATTATGATAATTCATTTGGCTTCATACATAGCCTTATGTATGTGGTATACGTGGTATAAATTCAATTTCAGTACTATAAAATATGCTTTAATGTATTTGGGGCCAAATTCTTCATTTCTTAAATTGTTTTCTTCTTTTTTCTTATCTGCACCGCGATACTGTGTAGATCCCATTGCAGTAATAAATGTTGTGGGTCAGTTATATCTGTCATCGCAGTCATGTGATTGTGTTCACATGGCCTCAATGTTGATGCGCATGCACTTAGATTTGAAGTGTTGTGTCATGTGACCTCCACTGGTGGAATGCATGTGCTTTTGCAATATGTGTGGGAGTGAATGCGTGCAGAACTGCTACATGATATTTGAGCATGCACCCAGGCGCGATATGTCACATGCCTGTGTTGATATCATCAAGGATATTGTAATTTATGGGGGTTAGCTCCTTTAGCTGAATTTTGCATGAAACCATGGCTCAGGAATCTGGTGATGTAAAGTGGCTATTATATTAGGAGTAGAGATGAGCAAATTTCCTAAAAATTTGATTCCCTCTGTCCGCCAAATTTTCCAAAAAGATTCAATTTGATCCGAATTTATTTGTGGCAAATCTCATTAAAAAACAGCTATTTCCTGGCCGCAGAGAACCTATATAGTGGTGTAGAACACTGTGCCTTGCAGAAACACGCATAGGTAGTCTGCTGTGGTAGTGAAACAATACTGTGAGTCAGTATGAAACGCAGATGGCAGGTGTTGCTCTTAGAATCACTGCACACTTCACTTATTTGGGCAGTAATGGGGCCAAAACTGATCAAATAACTCATGTGTGAACTCAGCTTTACAGGTCAATGTTAGTGCCAGGTATAAAGAACCATGTAGAGGCCCAAGATCCTACTATAGCATGAAAGAGCGCACTCCTTTTACACCGATTCACTGATTCCTCATAGATTTCTGCAGAACCTGTTCTATTTAGGCCTCCTGCACACGACCGTTTTTTTTCCCCGTTTACTGGCCATTTTTTGCGTTCCGTATACGGTCCGTATACGGAACCATTCATTTCAATGGTTCAGCAAAAAAAACGGAATGTACTCCGTATGCATTCCGTTTCCGTATTTCCGTTTTTCCGTTCCGTTTAAAGATAGAACATGTCCTATTATTGCCCGCAAATCACGTTCCGTGGCTCCATTCAAGTCAGTTGCAAAAAAAACGGAACACAAACGGAAATGCATCCGTATGTCTTCCGTTTCGGTTCCGTTTTTTGCGGAACCATCTATTGAAAATGTTATGCCCAGCCCAATTTTATCTATGTAATTACTGTATACTGTATATGCCATATTGAAAAACGGAACGTAAAAACAGAACAGAAACGAAAACACAACGGAAACAAAAAACGGAACAACGGATCCGTGAAAAACGGACCGCAAAACACTGAAAAAGCCATATGGTTGTGTGCAGGAGGCCTAAACGCTGACAAAAGCAGAGCCCCCTGACAGAGTAGAGAGGGTATCAATAGTAAGTTTGTGTTAACTTCACAGATTATTTTGCCCTTCCTCTGATCCATCAGAACAATAACCCCTAAAACTTATCCTGTCTGTTGAGCTTCCGCCTGCACATGGTCAATATTTTGTAAGTAATCCATCAGTATTGCCAAAAAAAACCAGGAGTGGATTCAAAACAGAGATGACATGTGAATGAAATATGTGCATGTCTTCTGTGTTTTGTACCCATTCCTGCTTTTGGCTACCAATTCATAAGGCAATTGTGATGAAAAAAAGGGACCATGTCATACAGGCCTTACAGCAGCTACATGGATCCATTGTATGTCAAATTTTTCCTTCCTTCTGACAGATCAGAAGAACGGTCAAATAAATGGTGATCTCATCCAGGCCAAAAAGGCAAAATAGTGGCCCAGTCATAGAGTGAGGAGGGTGGGAACAGTATGAGAAGTCCAAAGAGTGGCCCAGTGACAGAGTGGTAAGCTAGCAGCAGCATGAGAAGACGACAGAGTGGTGAGGTGGCAGCAGCATGATAAAACCACAGAGTGGATGTCTAAAAAATAAAAAATGGAGACAGCACGTCTGAAAGGCGGAATTTTATTCCAGATGCAACGTTTCGGCCGTTCGGACGTGCTGTCTCCAAAATTCCGCCTTTCGGACGTGCTGTCTCCATTTTTTATTTTTTAGACATCCATCAGTTACCTTTTGGGGGCTTTTTACCACCCCCCCTGGAGACGAGCACCCGCAGCATCATCACTAAGGAGTGCTGTTCACCCGTGTTTTTTTTAAAAAGAGTGGTGAGGTGGCAGCGGCATGAGGAGACCACAGAGTAGTGAGGTGGCAGCAGCATGGGGAGACCACAGAGTGGCCCATTGACACAGAGTTGAGGTGGCAGCAGCATGAGGAGACCACAGAGTGGCCCAGTAAAATAGTGTTAAGGTGGAAGCAGCATGAAGAGACCACAGAGTGTCCAAGTGACATAGTGTTGAGGTGGCAGCAGCATGAGGAGACCACAGATTGTTGAGTTGGCAGCAGCATGAGTAGACCACAGAGTGGCCCAATGACAGTGTTGAGGTAGCATCAGCATGAGGAGATCACAGAGTGGTGAGGTGGCAGCTTTGTCCAGGGCAAACTAGGACAGTTGCGGCCACAAATCGAGTTTGGCTGCCCAGTAGTCCAGGGGATCTTCGATGTGGGATGGCAGGGTGCAGTCCAAGTATGCCACAGCCTGCTGGTTCAGATTCTCCTCAATGTCTACCTGCTGCTGCTGGTGAGTAGTTTCTTCAGTAGGCAGGTGAAGAAAACTGCTCATCAGCGATTCTAGACTTAAAGTGCTGCTGATGGAGCTGGTACTGCTCCTGCCCCCCCAACCCCCCCAGCAGCCATGGCAGTGGAACGTGAGCGCAGAGGGCTGCCCCCAGTCAGACCTGTGTGAGGATGGGCGATTGAGCACAAAGGCAGCGGCCAACTGACTACATAGGATGTCTCGATAGTTGTTCAGTTTGTCCTCTCTTTCACCACGTGGAAAAAGAGCCCCCATTTTGGACCGTTAGCAAGGATCTAACCTAATCAAGAGCCAGTAGTCATCCCTCTGCCGAATGGTAACAATTTGTCTGTCACTACACAAGCAACTGAGCATGCATCTGGCCTTTTGTGCAAGTGACTCGGAGGGACTCCCTGACTCCATCTCCACTGCATACTGCCACGGTGTGTCTGTGTCATCTGACTTGTCTTCCTCATTGCCCTATAGCTTCTGCTCCTCCTCTCCTGTCACCTATGTAGAAAAACCACCCATTTCTCTACGCATTGCTTATGCTCGAATGTTCTCCTCCTCTAGTTCAGCCCCCTCAGGGCTTATGTGGCCATGAGATGTAATCGCCATGTCTCCTGTCCCCTGACCAGCCAAATTCAGCAGCATCTGTTCCAGGACATGAAACAGTGGAATGACGTTGTTCATCCCATGGCAACTGACAAATAAAGTGGCCCCCTCAAAGGACCCAAGCAAAAGGCAGGTGTCAAGGCATGAGCTGCCATTGGCTAACATCGAAGTTACACAGGGGAGTACCTCTGTCCGGCTGTATCATCAAGAAATCGTTTATGGCCTTTCTCTGTTCATATAATCAATGCAACATATGGAGGGTGGAGTTCCAACAGGTGGAAACGTTGCATATCAGCTTATGTTGGGTGAATCCGGTTTGCCTTTACAGCTCAAGGAGGGTGTACTTTGTGGTGTACGAGTGGCTGAAGTGCATGCAAAGTTTCCTGGTCATTTTTAGGATGTCTTGCAGATCGGTGGAAGACTTTAGGAACCACTTGACGACCAGATTGAATACGTGAGCCATGCAGGGCGCATGGCTCAGCCTTCCTTGACGCAGCACCGACAGCATGTTCTTCCCGTTGTCGGTCAGCATGGTTCAGATTTTCAGTTGTCGTGGAGAAAGCCAGGATTCGATTTCTTGATGCATCACACGGAGCAGTTCCTCCCCTATGTGACTCCGTTCGCCAAGGCAAACCAGGTGCAGAACAGCGTGACACCGCCGAGCCCTGCACATGTGGTATGCTGGAGGGACACTGTGACTTGTCCCTGCAGTGGTGGCTGAGGACATGGTGGAGGATATGGAGGCAGAGGCGGACATTGTCGCAGGACCATCGGCGTGACAACTTGTCGCAGGACCATCGGCGAGACGGAAGTGGCGTAACCTGGCCAAGTTGCTGGTGTGCCTGTGCAGGAACCACATTCACCCAGTGGGCCGTAAAGGACATGTAATGTTCCTGACCTTAGTTACAGCTCCACACATCGGCGCTGCCGTGCACTTTGGCAGACACCGACAGACTCAAGGACTGGCCCACCCTCTGTTCTACATATGTGTGCTGGGCTGGTACTTTTTGGCAAAGAAATGACGGCTTGGGACTCTGCACCTCTGCTTGGCACAAGCCATCAGTTCTCTGAAAGGTGCAGAGTCCAGCACTTGGAAAGAGAGGGACTGCAGCACCAGCAACTTGGCCAGGAGCACGTTCAGTTTCTGCGCCGTTGGATGAGTGCACGCATACTGTTGTCTCTTGGCAATTGCTTCAGTGATGGGATTGCTGGCGAATTTTCGCATTGCGAATTTTTATTGTGAATTTTCCGATTGGCAATTTTCGCAATCAAGAAAATAATGCCTGGAGATCACAAATTTGCGAATATATGACGATTGTTTGCCCAAGTATTTGCGAAATATCGCAAATTTGAATATTGCCCCTGCCGCTCATCACTGGTGACGAGGAGCAGGAGCATCAGGAGCAGTAGATGATGGGAAGGACAGACAGCTTCCTTCAGTTTAGGTGGTGGAGCCTTGACCGCATGAAATCGGGTGAATGCCACTGGGTGATGCAGCGGTTGTTGCGGCAGGCTGGACCACCACATCGGAGCCATGGTTCTCTTAGTCCACTTTATGGTGACACTGCATGTGGTGACGCAGGGCCGTGGTGCCAACATTGGCACCCTGGCCACGCTTCACCTTCTGCCATGTTCTGGCCATGTTAGTTAGCTCATATATATAATACAGATAGTTAGTGGGAGATAGTCAGTGTAGGTTAGATAATGATATAGTGTAACTGATACGTTCCAGTGCAGGGTGTTAGGTAGTATGATAGGAATTACTGTTTACTACATAGTGCTGTGATGTCACAACAATATTTAGTGCACCAATCAGTAATATCTACTCAGACCTGATAAAATGTGAAGTTGCATGTATTGCGCAAAAAATATGCGCATCATTAGTGCCGATTTGCGCAATCGCAAAAATGACTGGAGATCACAAATTCTAGAATCGTGAATTTATTGCGAATAATATGAAAAAAAGTTGCATAATATTGCGAAAACGAATATTGCCTATGCCACTCATCACTAATGATGATGATGAAGACCCTTCTTTACCCGGATCCCAAGTGCGATTGGCTACATCATAATTATCTGCTACTATCTGCACGTCACTTATTTCCCCCTCAACGGTCTCAGTATTTTTTTTCCCTATTAATACACCCCCCTAAAAAACTGTAGAGCAATGTAAATAAACAGCAGAACGGCTAAAAGGAAGAACGTATATTTCCTATTAATGCACCCCGTAAATGGCTATATCACACAGCATTTGCACCCCAATAACAAGCAAGGTTTGCTAGAATTACAGAGCTATCACATAGTGCAAACCTAAAAGCAACAGTGTAGAGGGAAGTGCATATATTGGGTATATATATATATATATATTTATATACACTGTCTGTCCAAAAAAAAGTCGCCACCTGGATTTAACTAAGCATATAGGTATGAGCCTCCTATTGGATAATTACTGCATGGTCGATTATTTTTCAGCTGGCAACAAGTTATTTAACCCCAACTGGTGCAATGAGTTGCTTCTCATTTCTTAAACAACCATGGCACGGGCAT
Source organism: Bufo bufo (assembly GCF_905171765.1). Classification (NCBI taxonomy): domain Eukaryota; kingdom Metazoa; phylum Chordata; class Amphibia; order Anura; family Bufonidae; genus Bufo; species Bufo bufo. Next base: position 114,917,574 of record NC_053396.1, on the reverse strand, counting down.
ATTCCAAGATGACAATGCCAGAATTCATCGGGCTCAAATTGTGAAAGAGTGGTTGAGGGAGCATGAGACATCATTTTCACACATGGATTGGCCACCACAGTCCAGACCATAACCCCATTGAGAATCTTTGGGATGTGCTGGAGAAGGCTTTGCGCAACAGTCAGACTCTACCATCATCAATGCAAGATCTTGGTGAAAAATGAATGCAACACTGGATGGAAATAAATCTTGTGACATTGCAGAAGCTTATCGAAACAATGCCACAGTGAATACGTGCCATAATCAAAGCTAAAGGCAGTCCAACGAAATATTAGAGTGTGTGACCTTTATTTTTTGGTGGCAACTTTTCTTTTGGACAGGCAGTATATATATACTGAACAAAAATATAAACGCAACACTTTCGGTTTTGCTCACATTTTGCATGAGTTGAACTCAAGGATCTGAAACATTATCCACATACACAAAAGAACCATTACTCTCAAATATTGTTTACAAATCTGTCTAAATCTGTGTTAGTGAGCACTTCTTCTTTGCCGAGATAATCCATCCCACCTCACAGGTGTGGCATATCAAGGTGCTGATTAGACAGCATGAATATTGCACAGGTGTGCCTTAGACTTCCCACAATAAAAGTCAACTCTGAAATGTGCACAGTTTTGCCTTACTGGGGGGGGGGGTGAAGGTCAGATAACCAGTCAGTATCTGGTGTGGCCACCATTTGGGTCACGCAGTGCAACACATCTCCGTCGCATAGAGTTGATCAGGTTGTTGATTGTGGCCTGTGGAATGTTGGTCCACTCCTCTTCAATAGCTGTGCAAAGTTGCAGAATATTGGCAGGAACTGGAACACGCTGTCGTATAAGCCGATCCAGAGCATCCCAAACATGCTGTCACGGCTGTATGTGAGCAACAAGAGTATACACAGTAAAAAGAGCTACTGACCGTACCCAAACTAGGGAGGATAAAGGGTGACCCCTGTCAGACCCTCAAAGCTCTCCCTATGCTGCTAAAGCACATGCCCGGATCCAAATGGCGGAACGAGGCATGCCCGCGTACCTAAGACTGATGACCGCTGTAACCCCTACAATAGTGGAAGGGGCACGGCCACCGGTGCCCTGCTCAGCATATGGAGGGAACCGTGGCCACCTCAGATCCAGTCAGAAAATAACCAGGTACACAACAATGTCTGCACACTTAGCTGAAGGAGCTGCAGCCGCAGAGAAGACGGATCCAAGGACAGCTGGCAATATCCGGAGTGCTTGCTGCAGCAGAACACAGGTCCAGTGAACTGATAGCTACAAGTGAAGATACTCAAGCAAGAGCTACAACTGAAATGAGAAATATAATCCACGCCCTACAATAGGAGGAGGGGTGATTTAAAGGCAGGGAAATCAAACACAGGAGGAACAGCTGGGAGGAAGGAAACAGAAAGTAAAGACTTCATCACAGGGGCGGAGAAACAGAGCAGTGAGAACTCCTCCAAGCTCTGGTAGTGACACATGCTCAATGGGTGACATGTACGGTGAGTATGCTGGGCATGCAAGAACTGGGATGTTTTCAGCTTCCAGGAATTGTGTACAGATCCTTGCAATATAGGGCAGTGCATTATTATGCTGCAACATGAGGTGATTGTCGTGGATGAATGGCACAACAATAGGCCTCAGGATCTCATTGCAGAATCTCTGTGCATTCAAAATGCCATCAATAAAATTCACCTGTGTTTGTTGTCCATAACATACGCGTGCTTATACCATAACCCCACCGCCACCATGGGCCACTCGATCCACAACGTTGACGTCAGCAAACCGCTCACCCACACGATGCCACACACGCCGTCTGCCATCTGCCCTGAACAGTGAAAACCGGGACTCATCCGTGAACAGAACGCCTCTCCAATGTGCCAGACGCCATCAAATTTAAGCATTTGCCCACTCAATTTGGTTACGATGACAAACTGCAGTCAGGTCCAGACCCTGATGAGTACGATGAGCATGCAGATGAGCTTCCCTGAGACGGATTCTGACAGTTTGTACAGAAATTCTTTGGTTATGCAAACCGATTATTGCTGCAGATGTCCAGGTGGCTGGTCTCAGATGATCATGGAGGTGAACATGCTGGATGTGAAGGTCCTGGACTGGTGTGGTTACATGTTGTCTGCGGTTGTGAGGCCGGTTGGATGTACTGCCAAATTCTCTGAAATGCCTTTGGAGAGAATGAACATTCATTGCATGGGCAACAGCTCTTGTAGACATTCCTGAAGTCAGCATGACAATTGCATGCTCCCTCAAATGTTGCAACATCTGTAGCATTGTGCTATGTCATCAAACTGCACATTTCAGAGTGGCCTTTTATTGTTGTGGGCATTCTAAGGCACACTTGTGCAATATTCATGCTGTCTAATCAGCACCTTGATATGCCACACCTGTGAGGTGGGATAGATTATCTTGTCAAAGGAGAAGTGCTCACTAACACAGATTTAGACAGATTTGTAAACAATATTTTAGAAAGAATGACTAATAAATCGTTGGATGCATGTATCTTTACAGAGGAAGATGTTCTAAGTTTGCTGTCTAAGGTGAAGACAAATAAGTCACAGGGGCCTGATGAGATACATCCAAAATTATTAAAAGAGCTTAGTGGTGAGCTGGCAAAACCGTTAACAGATTTATTTAACCAATCATTAGTAACAGGACTCGTCCCGGAAGATTGGAAATTGGCAAATGTCGTGCCCATTCACAAGAAAATTAGTAGGGAGGAATCGAGCAACTATAGACCAGTGAGTCTGACATCAATAGTAGGCAAATTAATGGAAACCCTATTAAAGGATAGGATTGTGGAACATCTAAAATCCCATGGATTGCAAGATGAAAAACAACATGGGTTTACTTCAGGGAGATCATGTCAAACAAATCTTATAGATTTTTTTGACTGGGTGAATAAAATAATAGACGGTGGAGGTGCAGTAGACATCGCATATCTAGATTTTAGTAAGGCTTTTGACACTGTCCCACATAGAAGACTTATCAATAAACTGAAGTCATTGAGCATGGACTCCCATATTGTTGAGTGGATAAGGCAGTGGCTGAGTGACAGACAACAGAGGGTTGTAGTCAATGGAGAACATTCAAAACAAGGTCATGTTACCAGTGGGGTTCCACAGGGATCTGTACTGGGACCGATTTTGTTTAATATCTTCATAAGTGATATTGCAAAAGGCCTCGATGGTAAGGTTTGTCTTTTTGCTGATGACACAAAGATATGTAACAGGGTTGATGTTCCTGGAGGGAAACGCCAAATGGAAAAGGATTTAGGAAAACTAGAAGAATGGTCAGAACTCTGGAAACTGAAATTCAATGTGGATAAGTGCAAGATAATGCACCTGGGGCGTAAAAACCCAAGGGCAGAATATAGAATATTTGACACAGTCCTGACCTCACTATCTGAGGAAAGGGATTTAGGAGTAATTATTTCAGAAGACTTAAAGGTGGGAAGACAATGTAATAGAGCAGCACGAAATGCCAGCAGAATGCTTGGATGTATAGGGAGAGGTATAAGCAGTAGAAAGAGTGAAGTGCTTATGCCGCTGTACAGAACACTGGCGAGACCTCACTTGGAGTATTGTGCGCAGTACTGGAGGCCATATCTCCAGAAGGATATAGATACTCTAGAGAGAGTTCAGAGAAGAGCTACTAAACTAGTACATGGATTGCAGGATAAAACTTACCAGGAAAGGTTAAAGGACCTAATATGTATAGCTTGGAAGAAAGAAGAGACAGAGGGGATATGATAGAAACTTTTAAATACATAAAGGGAATCAACTCGGTAAAGGAGGAGAGCATATTTAAAAGAAGAAAAACTACCACAAGAGGACACAGTTTTAAATTAGAGGGGCAAAGGTTTAAAAGTAATATAAGGAAGTATTACTTTACTGAGAGAGTAGTGGATGCATGGAATAGCCTTCCTGCAGAAGTGGTAGCTGCAAATACAGTGAAGGGGTTTAAGCATGCATGGGATAGGCATAAGGCCATCCTTCATATAAGATAAGGGCCGGGGGCTATCCATAGTATTCAGTATATTGGGCAGACTAGATGGGCCAAATGGTTCTTATCTGCCGACACATTCTATGTTTCTATGTTTCTATGTTTCTATATTTTAGAGTAATGGGTCTTTTGTGTATGTAGAAAATGTTTCACATCATTCAGTTCAGCTCATGCAAAATGGGAGCAAAACTGAAAGTGTTGCGTTTATATTTTTGTTCAGTGTACCTGCTTCCACCAAATATTGATTGAGACCTGCGATATACCTGCTTCTGCAAAATTCTGATTAAGGAGTTTGATATACCTGCTTCCACAAAATACAGATTGAGGGGTGCGATATACCTGCGTCAACCAAATATTGATTAAGGGGTTCTATATACCTGCTTTCACAAAATATTGATTGGGGGTGCGATATACAGTACAGACCAAAAGTTTGGACACACCTTCTCATTCAAAGAGTTTTCTTTATTTTCATGATTATGAAGGCATCAAAACTATGAATTAACACATGTGGAATTATAATCATAACAAACAAGTGTGAAACAACTGAAAATATGTCATATTCTAGGTTCTTCAAAGTAGCCACCTTTTGCTTTGATTACTGCTTTGCACACTCTTGGCATTCTCTTGATGAGCTTCAAGAGGTAGTCCCCTGAAATGGTCTTCCAACAGTCTTGAAGGAGTTCCCAGAGATGCTTTGCACTTGTTGGCCCTTTTGCCTTCCCTCTGCGGTCCAGCTCACCCCAAACCATCTCGATTGGGTTCAGTTCCGGTGACTGTGGAGGCCAGGTCATCTGGCGCAGCACCCCATCACTCTCCTTCATGGTCAGAAAAGCCCTTACTTTCAAAGTTTTCCCAATTTTTCGGCTGACTGACTGACCTTCATTTCTTAAAGTAATGATGGCCACCCGTTTTTCTTTACTTAGCTGCTTTTTTCTTGCCATAATACAAATTCTAACAGTCTATTCAGTAGGACTATCAGCTGTGTATCCACCTGACTTCTCCTCAATGCCACTGATGGTCCCAACCCCATTTATAAGGCAAGAAATCCCACTTATCAAACCTGACATGGCACACCTGTGAAGTGAAAACCATTTCAGGGGACTACCTCTTGAAGCTCATCAAGAGAATGCCAAGAGTGTGCAAAGCAGTAATCAAAGCAAAAGGTGGCTACTTTGAAGAACCTAGAATATTACATATTTTCAGTTGTTTCACACTTGTTTGTTATGTATATAATTCCACATGTGTTAATTCATAGTTTTGATGCCTTCAGTGTGAATCTACAATTTTCATAGTCATGAAAATAAAGAAAACTCTTTGAATGAGAAGGTGTGTCCAAACTTTTGGTCTGTACTGTACATGCTTCCACAAAATACTGATTAAGGGGTTTGATATACCTGATTCCTCAAAATACTGATTGAGGGGTGCGATATACCTGCTTCCACCAAATATTGATTAAGTGGTTTTATATACCTGCCTCCACAAAATACTGATTAAGGGGTTTGATATACCTGCTTCCACCAAATACTAATTGAGGCCTACGATACACCTGCTTCCACAAAATACTGATTAGGGGATTGATATACCTGCTTCAACAAAATATTGATTAAGGGGATTGCTATACCTGCGTTCAATAAATATTGATTGAGGCCTACGATACACCTGCTTCCGCAAAATACTGATTAGGGGATTGATATACCTGCTTCAACAAAATACTGATTAAGGGGATTGCTATACCTGCGTTCAATAAATATTGATTGAGGCCTACGATACACCTACTTCCACAAAATACTGATTAGGGGATTGATATACCTGCTTCAACAAAATACTGATTAAGCGGATTGCTATACCTGCGTTCAATAAATATTGATTGAGGCCTACGATACACCTGCTTCCGCAAAATACTTAATGAGGGGTGCGATATACCGGCTTCCACCGAATATTGATTAAGGGGTTTTATATTCCTGCTTCCACAAAATACTGATTAAGAGGTTTCATATACCTGCTTCCAGCAAATACTGATTGAGGCCTACAATACACCTGCTTCCACAAAATACTGGTTAAGGAGATTGATATACCTGCTTCCACAAAATACTGGTTAAGGGGATTGATATACCTGCTTCCACAAAATACTGATTAAGGGGATTGATATACCTACTGCCACAAAATATTGATTGAGGCCTGCGATACACCTGCTTCCACAAAATACTGATTAAGGGGTTACATTTATCTGCTGCTCCCAAATACTGATTGAGGGGTGCAATTATACCTGTTTCCACCAAATATTGATTAACAGGTTCTATATACCTGCTTCTGCAAAATACTGATTGAGGCGTGCAATATAAATGCTTCCACAAAAATACTGATTAAGGGGTGCGATATACCTGCTTCCACAAATTACTGAATAAGGGGATTGATATACCTGCTTCTACTAAATATTGATTGAGGCCTGCGATACACCTGCTTCCAGAAAATACTGATTAAGGGGTTTGATATATCAGCTTCCAAAAAATAATGATTGAGGCCTGCGATACATCTGCCTCCACAAGATCCTGATTAAGGGGTTTGATATACCTTTTTCCACCAAATATTGATTGAGGCCTGCAATACACCTGCTTCTAGTGGTGAGCGGGAGGTGCCATATTCGATTTCGCAATATTTCGCGAATATTCCCTTGAATATTCGTCGAAATCTAATATTCGTCATTTTTGTATTTATCGCGATTAATATGCAATTTAATCATTCGCATATTGCGATTTTTAAGCTTAGAATTAGAAGTTATAAATTATAACTTCTAATTGCCTTATAACTTAATAATAAGGCAACTTTCCTATTCTTTAATCTTGGAGATCTAGATTTAACACGAATATAGCGCTATATTCTATGTCTTTATATTAATAAAAGAATCAAGATAGCGAAGTATTCTTTATTCTACCTCAACGAAGATAGCAAAGTATTCTACATCAACGAAGATAGCGAAGTATTCTACATCTTCCTCAATTTAAGTTATTATCGCATTGCAATTACAACTTAGGCGATTTTGATAATGGTGGTATTGGGAGAATTAACGGTCGGATAACGAATATAGTACTATATCTAAGAATAGTGGATTATAAAAGTTGGATTCGCAATGCGGTTAATAATAATAGCAAATATTATCGCCTTCTAGATTCCATATTCGTTAACTTCATTAATTCTAGCAAGCTGAGCCATTCCATTATAGACCCAGCAGCAGCTACAAGTTAAAATCGCAATGCGATTAATATAACTTGAATTAATTGCTAATTTGCTAAATTACTTTCAATTAGCAGCGAGGATGACGAATATATTTATTAGTCAAAACAAAATATTCTCCATCTTCGCTAATTCAAAAAAGCCAACCATTGTAAACCAGGTACAAGTTAAAATCGTTATGTGATTTATTCAAGTTATATTATTTGCATTGCGATTGCAACTTGATTCTCAAATCCGACAGTACATTCTAGCATGGAGGCGTTCCTATGGTGATGGGGACGCTCCATGCGCACGGTAATTAGATAGAGGCGGCAACGGGCACTGACTTGAGCGGGCAGGGAGCAGGGAATCATCTCTTAAAAGTACCGCCTTTTGAAAAGCTAGAGTAACAATAAAAAAAATTTAAAAATTTATATTCGAAATAACGAATATATAGCACTATATTCGAAATATTCGGGAATTAGCGAAGTGCCGATATTCAATAAATTTTGCTATTCGAATATTCGCGTTCAACACTACCTGCTTCCACAAAATACTGATTAAGGGGTTTGATATAACTGCATCCAAAAAATACTGATTGAGTGGTGCGATATACCTGCTTCCGCAAAACACTGATGAAGGGGTTTGAAATACCTGCTTCCACAAAATACAGATTGAGGGGTGTGATATACCTACTTTCACCAAATATTAATTAAGGGGTTCTATATACGTGCTTCCACAAAATATGTATTGAGGGGTGAGATATACCTGCTTCCACCAAATATTGATTGAAATCTGCGATACATCTGTTTCCACAAAATATTGATTAAGGGGTTTGATATGCCGGCTTCCACCAAATATTGATTAAGGCCTGCGATATACCTGCTTCCACAAAATACTGATTAAGGGGATTGATATACCTACGGATGGAGTAGAGTTAACACTCCTGTTTTCTGAGATTTCTGAGTTAGTAACATAGTAACATAGTACATAAGGCTGAAAAAAGACATGCATCCATCTAGTTCGGCCTGTTATCCTGCAAGTTGATCCAGAGGAAGGCAAAAAAAAACCTGTGAGGTAGAAGCCAATTTTCCCCACTTTAGGGGAATAAAAAATTCCTTCCCGACTCCAATCAGGCAATCAGACTAACTCCCTAGATCAACGACCCCTCTCTAGTAGCTATAGCCTGTAATATTATTATGCTCCAGAAATACATCCAGGCCCCTCTTGAATTCCTTTATTGTACTCCCCATCACCACCTCCTCAGGCAGAGAGTTCCATAGTCTCATTGCTCTTACCGTAAAGAATCCTTTTCTATGTTTGTGTACAAACCTTCTTTCCTCCAGACGCAGAGGATGTCCCCTCGTCACAGTCACAGTCCTGGGGATAAATAGATGATGGGATAGATCTCTGTACTGACCCCTGATATATTTATACATATTAATTAGATCTCACCTCAGTCGTCTTTTTTCTAAAGTGAATAACCTTAATTTTGATAATCTTTCAGGGTACTGTAGTTGCCCCATTCCAGTTATTACTTTAGTTGCCCTCCTCTGGACCTTCTCCAGCTCTTCTATGTCTACCTTGTTTACAGGAGCCCAGAACTGTACACAGTACTCCATGTGTGGTCTGACTAGCGATTTGTAAAGTGGTAGGACTATGTTCTTATCACGGGCATCTATGCCCCTTTTGATGCAACCCATTATCTTATTGGCCCTGGCAGCAGCTGCCTGACACTGTTTTTTGCAGCTTAGTTTGCTGTTTATTAAAATTCCTTAATCCTTTTCCATGTCAGTGTTACCGAGTGTTTTACCATTTAGTATGTACGGGTGACTTGCATTATTCCTTCCCATTTGTCAGTGTTAAACCTCACCTACCACTTATCTGCCCAAGCCTCCAATCTATCCAGATCCCTCTGTAGTAGTATACTGTCCTCTTCAGTGTTAATAACTTTACACAGTTTAGTTTCATCTGCGAAAATTTCGCCACAGTTTCCAGGCTCTGTTTTTGGACCCTTTTTGAATATTGGCACCACATTTGCCATGCACCAATCCTGTGGGACATTCCCTGTCAGTATAGAGTCCGCAAATATCAGAAATAAGGGCCTGGCTATGACATTACTTAATTCCCTTAGGATACGGGGGTGTATGCCATCCGGGCCTGACGATTTCTCTTTTTTAATCTTTTTAAGTCGCTGATGTACTTTTTCCTTGGTCAGACAGGACACTTTTAATGGGGAATTTATTTTTACATTCTGCATGTCATCTGACAGTTTATTTTCCTCAGTGAATACATTGGATAATAAAATATTTAACAGCTTTGCTTTCTCCTCGTCGCTCTCTGCGACTCCCCCCTCATTACTCTTTAAAGGGACGACACCTTCAGATTTATACTTTTTAACATTTATATAATTGAAGAACATTTTAGGGTTAGTTTTACTCTCTTTGGCAATTAATCTCTCGGTCTCTAGTTTGGCCGCTTTTATTTGTTTTTTACATGTTCTATTTTTTTCCTTATAGCTTTTCAGTGCTTCCGTGCCACCCTCCTGTTTTAGTGATTTATATGCTTTCTTTTTGTCATTTATTGCTTTCTTTACAGTTCTATTTATCCACATTGGTTTCTTTTTGTTCCATAACCTTTTATTCCCATACGGTATGTAACTCTCACAATGAGATTTTAGGATGCGTTAAAGGTATCCCATTTTGTGGCTGTATTTTTATTTTTGAGGACTTTGTCCCAGTTAGTTAGGCCTATGGCCTCTCTTAGTTGGCTAAATTTAGCTTTTTTGAAGTTTGTTTTTTTGTTCCTCCCTGTAGAAACGCTCTTTTGAATGATAATTGGAGGGTTATTACTTTATGGTCACTATTCCCCAGGTGTCCCCCAACCTGCACGTCTGTTGTTCTGTCAGGCCTATTGGTTAATACTAAGTCCAGTATGGCCGCCCCTCTAGTCGGGTCCTGAACCAGTTGGGAGAGGTAATTGTCTTTGGTTATTGCCAAGAACCTGTTTCCTTTATGAGATATACAAGTTTCAGTTTCCCAGTCTATATCTGGGTAGTTGAAGTCCCCCATAATAACCACCTCATTATGATTTGCCGCCTCGTCTATCTCGTTTAGTAGTAGATTTTCTGTGGACTCTGGTATATTAGGTGGTTTATAGTAAATTCCTATTAGTAATTTATCATTGTTTTTAGCTTCATGTATCTCTACCCACAGTGACTCCACATGTTCATGTCCCTCACTTATATCTTCCCGGAATGTGGGCTTTAGACAAGACTTTACATAAAGGCAAACACCTCCCCCTCTCCGGTTTTGACGATCCTTTCTAAACAGACTGTAACCTTGTACTGTAGCCCAGTCATAGCTATCATCCAGCCATGTCTCAGTTATTCCCACTATGTCATAGTCCTCCTCACACATCACAAATTCCAGCTCCCCAGTTTTATTTGTCAGCCTTCTGGCATTAGTATACATACATTTGAGAGGTTTATGTATATTTTTTACCCTACACCTTCTGAACTGTTCTAGTCCCTCCTTCCATTCCTCCCCCAGTCCCACTACCTTGCCCCCGGTCTCTATCTGCCCTATCTTCCCCTCCTATAATGTCATTTCCCTCACCCCAGTCCCTAGTTTAAACACTCCTCCAACCTTCTAGCCATCTTTCTCCCCAGCACAGCTGCCCCTCTAATCTAATCTAAGCAAACACCTTCAATTGCTTTTCAATCGCTTTTGTCTCAAGATAACACGATGAGTTAAGAAATTTGAGTTAAGAGCTGGATTGCTAACCCTGCTACATCTGTACTTTCAAAAAATACTGATTGAGGGCTGCAATACACATGCTTCCACAAAAAAATGATTAAGGAGTTTGATATACCTGCTTCCACAAAATACTGATTGAGTTGTGCGATATACCTGCTTCCACCAAATTTTTATTGAAATCTGTGATAAATCTGCTTCCACAAAATATTGATTAAGGGGTTTGATATGACGACTTGCACCAAATATTGATTAAGGCCTGCGATACACCTGCTTCCACAAAATACTGATTAAGGTGATCGATACACCTGCTTCCACCAAATATTGACTGAGGCCTACGATACACATACTTCCACAAAACACTGATTAAGGGGTTTGATATACCTGCTTCCAGAAAATACTAATTGAGGGGTGCGAAATACTTGCTTCCGCAAAACACTGATGAAGGGGTTTGATATACCTGCTTCCACAAAATAGAGATTGAGGGGTGCGATATACCTGATTCGCCGAACATGCAAACATATGGCCAAGTTCGCATGCGCCATATTCTTTTGCATTGGGCCAAACTTTGACCCATGAAACATCCATCAGGTGGGACAGGACAGCCAATTGAGACGCTTCAGCACATGGACACACCCCCACCCTATAACAGAACCTGTTCTGGCAGCCATTTGACATTCTGTGTTTTGCCATTGTGGGGAGAGGTTGCTTTGTGGAGCAGGGACAGACTGTTAGGGATACCAAACGCTAGCTAATAGAGCCACAAAAGTCCTTTTAATGACTGGTATAGGTATGCTATCGATAGGTTTGATTTATTGAGGGGTGTGATATACTTATAATATACTTTCTAACACAGAAAGTATATTATAGTGCATTTGTTTTGTGCAGCAGTTGTGTGCAGTTCTGCTGCAATACCGCAGCTATATAGAGGGACAAACGCTATTGGAATAACTAATTACAACTGGTGTGATATACCTGTTGCCCCCCAAAAAAATTATTGAGAGGTGTGATATACCTATAATATACTTTATAACATAGAAAGTATATTATAGTGCAGGCCTGATAAACCTGCAGCCCTCCAGCTGTTGCAAAACTACAAGTCCCAGCATGCCCGAACAGCTTACAGCTATCAGCCTACAATAGGGCATGGAGGGAGTTGTAGTTTTACAACAGCTGGAGGGCCGCAGGTTGAGCATCCCTGTTATAGTGCATTTGTATTGTGTAGCAGTTTGTGTGCGGTTCTGCTAAGATACCGCAGGTATATTGAAGGAAGAGCGTTATTGGAACAACTATTTGCGATGGGTGTGATATACCTGTTGCCCCCCAAAAAAATGATTGAGGGATGCAATATTCCTGTTTCCACCCAATATTGATTAAGGGGTTCTATATACCTGCTTTCACAAAATACTGATTGAGCAGTGCAATATACCTGCTTCTAAAAAATATTGATTGAGTCGTACGATACACCTGCTTCCACAAAATACTGATTAAGGGGTTTGCTATATTTGCTTCCACAAAATACTGATTGAGGGGTGCGATATACCTGCTTCCACCAAATATTGATGCTAGGGTTGAGCGAACCCGAACTGTAAAGTTCGAGTTCGTAACGAACTTTAGGATTTTTGGACCCCGAACCCGAACATTTCAGTAAAAGTTTGGGTTCGGGTTCGGTGTTCGGCGATTTCTTGTCGCTTTTTGAAAGGCTGCAGAGCAGCCAATCAACAAGCGTCTAACTGTGTGACTTTAGAAGCCATCACAGCCATGCCTACTAATTGCATGGCTGTGATTGGACAGTGCAGCCTGTGACCCAGCCTCTATATAAGCTGGAGTCACGTAGCGCTGCACGTCACGCTGCTGTGCATAGTGTAGGGAGAGGATGCTGCTGTGAGGGTGAGAATAGGACATAATCTGTTATCAGACCTCCAGACCTCAGCAATCTACATAGATTTAGTTGTGTGGGTGCAGTGCACAAACTTTTGACCCTGCCCTGAGCCCAGTGACAGAAAAAAATAGCTTTTATCCGTCTGTTAGTTAGGTGGGCGGCGGCGGCCACTTTATGCAAGCTCAGTGCACCAGCACTGCATCTGTGCTTTTGTGACATTCAAATCTGGTTTTAAAAAAACACCCTTTTTTGGCAATATCCTACATCTGGTGCCTTTGCAGGATTAGTCAGCGTGCAATTTAGGCTAGAAATAAAGCTATAATTTTCTGAGTTTTTAAAAACACCCTTTTTTGGCAAAATACACAATTTTACAGCCCTTGCTGCATCTGCATGTGTGAAATTCAAGCGTTATATACAGCTTTCATATTCTGTTAATAAAAAAACACCCTTTTTTGGCAAAATACTTAATATTGCAGCCCTTGCTGCATCTGTGATTGTTAAAAACAAGTTTTAAAAACTTCAATAATTTTCTGGCTTTAAAAAAACACAAATTTTTGGTAATATCCAACATCTGGTGCCATTGCCGTATTAGTCAGTGTGCAATTTAAGCTAGAAATGCAGCTATAATTTTTTGGGTTTTTAAAAACACCTTTTTGTGCAAAATACACAATTTTACAGCCCTTGCTGCATCTGCACGTTTGAAATTTAAGCATTATATACTGCTGTCATATTCTGTTATTAAAAAAACACCCATTTTGGGCAAAAAACTAAGTTTTGCAGCCCTTGCTGAATCTGTGATTGTTAAAAACCAGTTTGAAATACTTCAATAATTTTCTTTAGATACTGTGGTACTTTTCTGCTATTAATAAAACAGCCTTTTTGGGGAAAATGCACAATTTTACAGCCCTTGCTGCATCTGCACGTGTTACATTCAAGCGTCATATACGGCTGTCATATTCTGTTATTTAAAAAAAAAAACACCCATTTAGGACAAAAAACTTAATTTTGCAGCCTTTGCTGCATATGTCATTGTAAGATACACCCTTTAGATACTGTGGTTCTATTCTGCTATTCCCCACCAAATTGATACTGCTTTATTGTGTATGGGGGGATACTAGTCCCTCATTGGTTTGGAGCTTACTCTGTTTTTATACATTTATTGTAACACCGTTGTGTTCCCAGTATGTGCTGTTTTTGTATATGTTTTAACTGATATACCATCTAATGTTTTGGATATCCAATAAAGAATAATTAATTAGAATTACTCTCTGTGTGGTTGCTCTTTGAGCTGTATAGGTGATAATATGAATAACTCTATGCGAGATATTTATGATATAGTTGTTTTTTGGTGCTTTACAGATTGATAAATGCAAATTCCTAAATCTCCGCTACCCATACACATCCTAATAAATGCTCCAAGGGTAAAAAGATACATGCCAACAAGGAACCCTAAAATATAAGTATAAATAAATAAATAAACAAGTGGCCACAAGTCACAAAATATTGCTGCAGAATAGAAAACAGCACTGTCAATGAGGTAGATGAGTTGCACTTGATATATAATCGCACTTGATATACAGTATAGTCCCAAATATAATCGATATTGACAAAATCTCCTAGAAAGGATCAATGAATGTTCCTGGTGTGGTATCACAAACTGGATCCTATAAGTCAATTGCAAATAGTGTGTACATACACTCAGAGAGATAGCGGCGTCCCGCTATAAACTATCACCAGCGGCGTCCCACTGGGGAAAGAAACTTTCTCGTGCTCCTTATGACTGCCTGCCGGAAGAATCAGGACGATCTTACCATGTAAGTAAATGTCCCAATGGTGCTCAGCTCGGTGGTCCTCTATTTATCAGGCCAATACTCACGAGCGTCACTTGTCTCCGTTCTCCCGCGATGGTGGTTTGTTGGCCACGTGCAGCTAGACTCCAGCTGATGTGGTTAGTCTTACGCTGTGTGATTCACCTTCCCATTCGCGCGGCAGACGGTATTGCAGTCAACAGCAGGCTAGTCACGGTCGCTGAGGTCCTGGCTAGGTCACGATCACTGGGGTCCTGGCTAAACGTGTTTCGGGGTATCTGGTCACCCCTTCCTCAGTAGCCGTCGGACCCCTAGGATAATCCTCTCTTTTATAGTCCATGAGCTCTTTCAAAACCCGACATGGATTTTTGGCAAGTAAATAGTATTTCGGATTATTTTTGAGCTTCATGATCTTGGGTATTTCTGAAAAAAGGAATCCTCACCACATAATAAATAATCACATATTAAACCTTTTCCAATTCACCTCATGACATTCATATGCATAAATCTCCCAAAAATAGCCTCATCGCAACCTTCTACATAAAAAACCTCCCATACAAATATTTGTCCGTATCCATTACCTCCATATCACTCAAAAACACATCGACACCTGTGCGGTAACGATGCGGTTCCGTTGCGTTCTTCCATATCTTTGTCTTAAACTCAAGTCCATACTCATTTGATATTATATTGGGTGATAAATTGGAGATATCCTAAGTAATAGGTACCTTTTATTATACAAAATGCTCTAAAAAGTATATAAAATCATAACTAGATAAAAATCACTATATGACAAAGGAACCTATACAATGACAAGGAGCCTATAGAGATACTATTAAAAGTCCTATAAAAATACTCTAATAAGCAATAAAGAATATTATAAAAAATATTATAAAAATATTATAAAAACATTATAAAAATATTTCTTGCAGCTGGATAGATATTCTTAGAGGATTTCAATTTAGGCCCATGGACTATAAAAAAGAGGATTATCCTAGGGGTCCGATAGCTACTGAGGAAGGGGTGACCAGATACCCCGAAACACGTTTAGCCAGGACCCCAGTGATCGTGACCTAGCCAGGACCTCAGCGACCGTGACTAGCCTGCTGTTGACTGCAATACCGTCTGCCGCGCGAATGGGAAGGTGAATCACACAGCGTAAGGCTAACCACATCAGCTGGAGTCTAGCTGCACGTGGTCAACAAACCACCATCGCTGGAGAACGGAGACAAGAGACGCTCGTGAGTATTGGCCTGACAAATACAGGACCACCGAGCTGAGCACCATTGGGACATTTACTTACATGGTAAGATCGTCCTGATTCTTCCGGCAGGCAGTCATAAGGAGCACAAGAAAGTTTCTTTCCCCAGTGGGACGCCGCTGGTGATAGTTTATAGCGGGACGCCGCTATCTCTCTGAGTGTATGTACACACTATTTGCAATTGACTTATAGGATCCAGTTTGTGATACCACACCAGGAACATTCATTGATCCTTGCTAGGAGATTTTGTCAATATCGATTATATTTGGGACTATATATCAAGTGCGATTATATATCAAGTGCAACTCATCTACCTCATTGACAGTGCTGTTTTCTATTCTGAAACGATATTTTGTGACTTGTGGCCACTTGTTTATTTATTTATTTATACTTAAATTTTAGGGTTCCTTGTTGGCATGTATATTTTTATCCTTAGGAGCATTTATTAGGATGTGTATGGGTAGCGGAAATTCATGAATTTGCATTTATCAATCTGTATTTTATTTATTTGTGTAGTAATAAACGTATTATGGTCTGATTATCTTGAGAGTGCCCAGATTTTCCTTTGTTACACTTTAGATGCTGTGGTACTATTCTGTTATTTGAAAAACAGCTATTTTGGGCAAAAAACTAAAATTGCGGCCTAGTCTGGATCTGTACGTGTGAGATACACCCTTTACATACTGTCGTTTTATTCTGCTATTAGAAAAACACTAATTTTGTGCAAAAATCTTTAATTACAGCCTAGTCTGGATGTGTACGTGTGAGATACACACTTTAGATACTGTGGTTCTTTTCTGCTATTAATAAAACAGGCTTTTTTTTGGCAAAATACACAATTTTACAGCCCTTGCTGCATCTGCACTTGTGAAATTCAAGAGTTATATACTGCTGTCATATTCTGTTATTAAAAAAACACCCATTCTGTGCAAAAAACTAAATTTTGCAGCCTTTGCTGCATATGTCATAGTGAGATACACCCTTTAGATACTATGGTTCTTTTCTGCTATTAATAAAACAGCCTATTTTGGCAAATTACATAATTTTACAGCCCTTGCTGCACCTGCACCTGTGAAATTCAAGCGTTATATACTGCTGTCATATTCTTAAATAAAAATAAAAAACTATTTTGGGCAAAAAAATTAATTTTGCGGCCTTTGCGGCATATGTCATTGTGAGATACACCCTTTAGATACTGTGGTTCTATTCTGCTATTAATAAAACACCCATTTTGGGCACAAAACTTTAATTGCGGCTTAGTCTGCATCTGTACGTGTGAGATGCACACTTTAGATACTGTGGTTCTATTCTGTTATTTGAAAAACAGCCATTTTTTGAAAAAAACTTAAATTGCGGCCTTGACTGGATCTGTACGTGTGAGATACACACTTTAGATACTGTGGTTCTATTCTGCTATTAATAAAACACCCATTTTGGTCCAAAATCTTTAATTGCTGCCTAGTTTGCATCTGTACGTGTGAGATACCCCCTTTACATACTGTGGTTCTATTCTGCAATTAATAAAACACTCATTTAGAGCAAGCTCCGAAATTTGAGAAATATAATGCGAGCGTTAAATAAGGGACGTGGCCCAGGTTGTGGTGCTGCTGGTGGAGCTCCTGTTGCAGGGAAAGGACGTGGTCGATCTGTGCCAGCTACACGCACAAGTGAAACCCCTTCCTCAGGTGTGAGTAGGCGACAGAACCTGCAGCGGTATTTGGTCGGGCCTAATGCGGCTCGACGAATGGTGAGGCCAGAACAATTACAGTCGATAGTAGATTGGGTTGCTGACAGTGCCTCCAGTTCCTTCACATTGTCTCCCACCCAGTCTCCTGCTGAAAGATCAGAGTTGGCACCTGCAGCCGATGTCCATCAGTCTTTCACCTCACCCCCTTGCAAATCAGCTAAGCAGTCTGAGCCCCAAGGCATGCAGCAGTCTATTCTGCTTTTTGATGACTCTGTTAGCAGGGTTTCCCAGGGCCATTCACCTATCCCTGCCCCAGAAGTGGAAGAGATTGAGTGCACCGATGCCCAACCACTTATGTTTCAAGATGAGTACATAGAAGGACCATCGCAGCACGTCTCGGATGATGACGAAACACAGGTGCCAACTGCTGGGGCTTTCGAAAAGTGTTCAGACTGACAAGAAGGGCAGGGGTGAAGACTGGGAAGAAGATGATGTGGAGGATGATGAGGTCCTCGACCCCACATGGAATCAAGGTCATGCGAGTGACCTGTGTAGTTCGGAGGAAGAGGCAGTGGTCACACAGAGCCACCAGCACAGCAGAAGAGGGACCAGGGTGCAAAAGCGGAGCGGCCGTCCCCTAGACAGTACGCCTGCTACTGCCCACCACATCAAGGGACCGAGCACACCAAAGCCAGCTCCAAGGAGTTCCCTGTCGTGGCAGTTCTTCAGACAATGTGCTAACGACAAGACGCGAGTGGTTTGCACGCTGTGCAATCAGATCCTGAAGCTAGGCATAAACGTTCTCAACCTGAACACAATCTGTATGACCAGGCAAAGCACGAGCTGCAGTGGAGTAGACACCTCAAAAACCAAGAAAGGTCACTGGCTCCTCCTGCTTCCTCATCTGCTGCAGTCTCTGCCTCTTCATCCACCTCTAGAGTGACAGTGCCACCTGCCACGCCGCAAACAGAGGATCTGCCAGCATCTGGGTCACCAAGCATCTCCACAATGTCCCACGGAAGCGTTCAGCTCTTTATCTCCCAAACACTGGAGCGGAAGAGGAAGTACCACCCTACCCACCCACGATCCCTGGCACTGAATGCCAGCATTTCAAAATTACTGGTCTTTGAAATGCTGTCAGCGAGTTTTAAAGGCCTTATGGCGGTGGCTGTCCCACAGTATGTCATGCCCAGCCGCCACTACTTTTCCAGGCGAGCCATCCCTTCCCTGCACAACCAAGTTGGGGACAAAATCAGGTGTGCAGTGCACAATGCCATCTGTGGCAAGGTGCACCTGACTACGGATACGTGGACCAGTAAGCACGGTCAGGGACGTTATATCTGCATAACAGCACACTGGATAAATGCAGTGGCGGCTGGGCCTGAGGCGGATAGCAGTTTGCCCCATGTCCTTCCACCACCGAGGATTGCAGGGCGCTTCAGTTTGCCTCCTGTTGCTTCCTCCTCCTATTCCGCTTCCTTATCCTCTACCGGCTCCTAATCCGGTCAGCGTAACACCTTCACCACCAACTTCAGCACAGCCAGGGGTAAACGATAGCAGGCAGTTTCAAAACTTATTTGTTTGGGGGACAAACCCCACACCGCGTAGGAGCTGTGGACGGGCCTTGAACAACAGACCGATGAGTGGTTTGTGCCAGTGAGCCTCAAGCCCGGCCTGGTGGTGTGCGATAATGGGCGAAATCTCTTAGCAGCTCTGGGACTAGCCGGTTTGACGCACATCCCTTGCCTGGCGCATGTGCTGAATTTGGTGGTGCAGAGATTCCTGAAAAATTACCCCGATATGTCAGAGCTGCTACATAAAGTGCGGGCCGTCTGTGCGCGCTTTTGGCGTTTTCACCCTGCTGCTGCTCGCCTGTCAGCGCTGCAGTGTAACTTCGGCCTTCCCGCTCACAGCCTCATATGCGACGTGCCCACAATGTGGAACTCCACCTTGCACATGTTGGCCAGACTGTGCGAGAAGCAGCAGGCGATAGTGGAGTTTCAGCTGTAGCACGCCCTCTGCAGAACAGCACCACTTCACCACCAATGACTGGGCCTCCATGCGAGACCTGTATTCTTTGTTGCGCTGTTTCGAGTACTCCACCAACATGGCCAGTGCCGATAACTTCGTTCTCAACGTTACTATCCCACTTCTATGCCTCCTTGAAAAAACGCTTATGGCGATGATGGAAGAGGATGTGGCACAGGAGGAGGAGGAGGAAGAGGGATCATTTCGTAGGGTTTTCCTGCCCAGTAATTCACAAGTGGCTCCGAGGGTGGGTTCCTGCACCCACAAATACCAGGTACACAATTGTCCAGCCAGGGCACAGTTCTGGAGGATGACGAGGTGGAGGATGAGGAGATGGAGGAGGAGGAACCATGTTCACAGCAGGGTGGCACCCAGACCAGCTCATGGCCATCACTGGTGCTTGGCTGGGGGATACAGAGGACATAGACGATACACCTCCCACAGAGGACAGCTTTTCGTTGTTTCTGGGCAGCCTGGCACACATGTGCGATTACATGCTGGAGTGTCTCCGCAACGACCGCCGAGCTGCCCACATTCTAACTTGTGCTGATTACTGGGTGGCCACGCTGCTGGATCTCCGTTACAAGGACAACGTACCGTCCTTAATTCCGTCACTGGAGCGTGATTGTAAGATGCGCGAGTACCAGCGCACGCTGGTAGACGCGCTGCTGGTGGCATTCCCACCTGACAGCGGGGGCACAGTGGAAGCACAAGGCGAAGGCAGAGGAGGAGGAAGAGGTCGCCAACGCAGCTGGGGCACCTCCAGCACATCATTAAAATGAACCAGGCTTGGATCCCACAGGACTTGTCCGTACCCTGTGCAGAATAGACATGTATACCGGCTTTAACCAGCCATTGTTATACTACAGCGCATTTGCTCATTCTTGCATTTTTTATATTTCACACTCTTTTGGAGTGTACCCTAATAAAAAAAAATATTAAAATTAAAAACCTGTGTTGGCTACCTCATCCTCCTCCACCGATGCTTCCACCTACACTGCTACGTCCACCGCCTCCTCAAACTCCTAACCCATATTGACTTTCACCTCATAAATTAGGTTTATTTTTTTATTTGTACGTATTTTATTTTATTTTATGTCATTTAACTAATTTGTCTGTTCCAATTTCGTGTGAAATTCACCAATTTTTGGGTGTGATATACCACTGCTATACCTAGTAGACAGGTTAAAAAAATTCACAAATTTGTGTGCTACATTTTCGGGTGAAATTCAACAAATTTTGGCTGTGATATACCACTGTTATACCTAGTAGACAGGTAAAAAAAAAATCACAAATTTGTCTGTTACATTTTAGGGTGAAATTCACTAATTTGTGGGTGTGATATACGACTGCTATACCTAGTAGACAGGTAAAAAAAAAATCACTAATTTGTCTGTTACATTTTCGGGTGAAATTAACCAATTTTTGGCTGTAATATGCCCCTCCTCTACCTAGTTGAAAGCTTAATAAATTTCACTAATTTACTTTTACATTTTCGGGTGACATTAAACAATTTTTGTCTGTGAAAGACCCCTGCTCTACCTAATAGACAGGTTAATAAATTTCACAAATTTTTCTGTTACATTCTTGGGTTGACATTTTACAATTTTTAACGTGAATAAACCCCTGTTCTGCATAGGTGACAGGGACAGAATTTTTTTAAAATAATCAGTTCCATTGGTGGGTGACATTAACCCATTTCTGGCGATGAAAAATCTCTATTCTGCATAGGTGACAGGGACTTAAATTTCTAAAATTCGTCTTTAATACCTGCTTCTAGAGATGCCTTGCAGTTCGTCCGGCGGTTGTTTCGCGGCGAACTTTGCTCGTTCGCGATTCGCCGAACATGCGAACATATGGTGATGTTCCCATGCGCCATATTCTTTTGCATTGTGCCAAACTTTGACCCTTAAAACATCCATCAGGTGGGACAGGACAGCCAATTGAGACATTTAAGCACATGGACACACCCCCACCCTATAACAGAACCCGATCTGGCAGCCATTTTACATTCTGTGTTTTGCCATTGTAGGGAGAGGTTGCTTTGTGGAGCAGGGACAGACTGTTAGGGACACCAAACGCTAGCTAATAGGGCCACAAAAGTCATTTTAAGGACTGGTATAGGTGTGCTATCGATAGGTGTGATTTATTGAGGGGTGTGATATACTTATAATATACTTTCTAACATAGAAAGTATATTATAGTGTATTTGTATTGTGCAGCAGTGGTGCAGAGAAGTACCACTAGAAAGGATCATCCCATACTTTGTCTCTTTCCGTCCTCAGCTTCAGTCGAGATAGAGAAGGAAGCTGGTTTAGCTAATGTTCTGAGCCAGGCAGCTCCCTTCATCCCATCATATTGCCTTTCATAATTAAATATATTACAAAGTTTTCTATAATTTTCAAAACAACAATGACATTTTTATATTGCTGGACAATCCCTTTATCTCTTCTAAATGTAATATGAATAGCTTATGTGCCTGTCTGTCCCTCTGATGTACAAGCTGAGTCAGCACAGTATCATATATATATTTTACTAGACATTAAGCCCGTTATAATAACGGGCGCTAGAACAGTAGTGTATAAACATTAGTAGAAACAGACTATATTAAATAGTAAGATAATTTAACCACATTGTATTTCTTGTTTTATTTTCTTTTGTCAAAAATATTTTGGAAAGAAGTCAAAAGTAAATTAATAATAAAAATAAAATGGAAACGTATACAGTTGCAAGAAAAAGTATGTGAACCCTTTGGAATGATATGGATTTCTGCACAAATTGGTCATAAAATGTGATCTGATCTTCATCTAAGTCACAACAATAGACAATCACAGTCTGCTTAAACTAATACCACACAAAGAATTAAATGTTACCATGTTTTTATTGAACACACCATGTAAACATTCACAGTGCAGGTGGAAAAAGTATGTGAACCCTTTGATTTAATAACTGGTTGAACCTCCTTTGGCAGAAATAACTTCAACCAAACGTTTCCTGTAGTTGCAGATCAGACATGCACAACGGTCAGGAGTAATTCTTGACCATTCCTCTTTACAGAACTGTTTCAGTTCAGCAATATTCTTGGGATGTCTGGTGTGAATCGCTTTCTTGAGGTCATGCCACAGCATCTCAATCGGGTTCAGGTCAGGACTGTTACTGGGCCACTGCAGAAGGCGTATTTTCTTCTGTTTAGGCCATTCTGTTGTTGATTTACTTCTATGCTTTGGGTCGTTGTCCTGTTTCAACACCCATCTTATGTTGAGCTTCAGCTGGTGGACAGATGGCCTTAAGTTTTCCTGCAAAATTGTCTTGATAAATTGGGAATTCATTTTTCCTTCGATGATAGCAATCCGTCCAGGCCCTGACGCAGCAAGCAGCCCCAAACCATGATGCCCCCACCACCATACTTCACAGTTGGGATGAGGTTTTGATGTTGGTGTGCTGTGCCTCTTTTTCTCCACATATAGTGTTGTGTGTTTCTTCCAAACAACTCAACTTTGGTTTTATCTGTCCACAGAATATTTTGCCAGTACTACTGTGGAACATCCAGGTGCTCTTGTGCAAACTGTAAACTTGCAGCAATGTTTTTTTTGGACAGCAGTGGCTTACTCTGTGGTATCCTCCCATGAAATCCATTCTTGTTTAGTGTTTTACGTTAGCATATGGGATGTTAGCATATGCCAGAGAGTTTTGTAAGTCTTTAGCTGACACTCTAGGATTCTTCTTCACCTCGTTGAGCAGTCTGCGCTGTGCTCTTGCAGTCATCTTTACAGGACGGCCACTCCTAGGGAGAGTAGCAGCAGTGCTGAACTTTCTCCATTTATAGACAATTTGTCTTACCGTGGACTGATGAACAGCAAGGCTTTTGGAGATACTTTTATAACCTTTCCAGCTTTATGCAAGTCAACAATTCTTAATCTTAGGTCTTCTGAGAACTCTTTTGTGCGAGGCATCATTCACATAAGGCAATGCTTCTTGTGAAAAGCAAACCCAGAACTGGTGTGTGTTTTTTTAAAGGGCAGGGCAGCTGTAACAAACACCTCCAATCTCATCTCATTGATTGGACTCCAGTTGGCTGACACCTCACTCCAATTAGCTCTTGGAGATGTCATTAGTCTAGGGGTTCACATACTTTTTCCACCTCCACTGTGAATGTTTACATGGTGTGTTCAATAAAAACATTGTAACATTAAATTCTTTGTGTGTTATTAGTTTAAGCAGACTGTGATTGTCTATTGCTGTGACTTAGATGAAGATCAGATCACATTTTATGACCAATTTGTGCAGAAATTCATATAATTCCAAAGGGTTCACATACTTGTTATTGCAACTGTATATCACGATACAGTAAGTATAGTTTGTAACAATCTGCAATATACAATACCTGAATCAGATATTCCGGAAAAAGGTATTTTTTAACCTCTTGAAATTTTTCTACATTTGGCAACAGTTTGCCTTGTTCAGGACCATCTACAACCTTTACAACCACATCTGAAAAAGTTCTAACTCTAGATAATGCAACATATAACTGACCGTGGCAGAATACTGGTTCAGGCAAGTAAATGCCAACTTTTTCTAAGGTTTGCCCCTGAGCTTTATTAATTGTCATGGCAAAGGCTAATGCAACTGGAAATTGTCGTCTTCTTAGGTAAATGGCAAATTAGTAGAGGATGGAGCTAAATCAATACGTGGAATAAAGACCATGTCCCCTTCCGCTGAACCTGTTATTACTTGACCAATAATGAGGTTTCTTTTCAAGTCTTTAACAAAGAGGCGGGTTCCATTGCACAATCCTCTTTTAGTGTTTATATTTCTGAGGAGCATAATTATTGCTCCCTTTTTAAGGTTCAGTTTATGCCTCGGCATTCCTGGTGGAGTTAACTCATTAAGAAACTCAATAGGATAGTTCTGCATATCTTCCTCAGTTGAGTCATCAATTGAGTTTGGCCTCTTTCACACGGGCGTTGCGGGAAAATGTGCGTATGCGTTGCGGGAACACCCGCGATTTTTCCGCGCGAGTGCAAAACATTGTAATGCGTTTTGCACTCGCGTGAGAAAAATCGCGCATGTTTGGTACCCAAACCTGAACTTCTTCACAGAGGTTCGGGCTTAAGTTGGGTGTTGTGTAGATGTTATTATTTTCCCTTATAACATGGTTATAAGGGAAAATAATAGCATTCTGAATACAGAATGCTTAGTAGGTGATCAATTGAGGGTTAAAAAAATAAATAAAAATTAACTCACCTTCTCCTCTTGTTCGCGTAGTTCCCGGTCTCTTCTTTACTTCTATAATGATGAACTACCGGCTAGGACCTGTGGTGACGTCAGATCACATGCTCCAATCACATTGTCCATCCCCACAATGATGGACCATGTGATTGGAGCATGTGATCTGACGTCACCAAAGGTCCTTTAGCCCACAGCTCATCATTAAAGAAGTAAAGAAGAGACCGGGAACTACGCGAACAAGAGGAGAAGGTGAGTTATTTTTTAAATTTCTTTTTAACCCTCAATTGATCACCTACTAAGCATTCTGTATTCAGAATGCTATTATTTTCCCTTATAACCATGTTATAAGGGAAAATAATACAGTGAATAGACTGTCACCTAGCAACCATGCGTGAAAATCGCACCGCATCTGCACTTGCTTGCGGATGCTTGCGATTTTCACGCAACCCCATTTACTTTTATGGGGCCTGCGTTGCGTGAAAAATGCAGAATATAGAGCATGCTGCGATTTTCACGCAACGCACAAGTGATGCGTGAAAATCACCGCTCATGTGAACAGCCCCATAGAAATGAATGGGTCGGTATTCAGTGCGGGTGCAATGCGTTCACCTCACGCATCGCATCCGCGCGGAATACTCGTCCGTGTGAAAGGGGCCTTTGAGCTAAGGAATGTCACAGTATCTCCTTCCAAAATGTTTAGCACCTCTTCATTTATGCTATCAACATCAGAGTTCTTTGGGCAAAGAATACATTTTTTTGTTATCTTTCAGACATCAGCAACTAAAATTCTTTCTCCAAAAAAGTTGTTGACAATATTTCCTAAACATAAAATTTTTGAAGGGATTTCAATTATGTCTTCAGGCAAACCGTCAATGTGTGGTGTATCACCATTGCCAACTTGGATCAACCAATTGCTGAATTCAGTATCAACTGAACGGATATTGTTTGTAAGGTTAAGTATTTGGAAGTTTTGCCACAGTTTATTATACTTTATACATGCTTCAACAATTTTTGTCCGGTCACCATGAGGAACCACTGGAAGAGTTTCCTGAAAATCTCCACCAAGTAATAAAACTTTTCCTCCAAAGGGTTTCTGGTTATCCATTATTTTCTTTAGCAGTTTGTCAACCACTGTAACAGCGATAGACGGGGCCATTGTACACTCATCCCAAATGAGCACTGTAGATGATCAAAATTTTTTAGCATCAGCAGAATTGAGACGCATATTTGATATTGAGTTCTCAACTATCCGAACAGGTAATTTGAACTGAGAGTGGTATGTTCTTCCACCCTCAAGAAGATTGGCTGCTATACCTGTTGAGGCTGCAGGGAGTGCAATGTTACTTTCTCCACGAACTGTGCTGAGAAGGGTTTTTATAAAGATTAATTTTTCTACTACCTCCTGGACCATCCAAGAAAAACAACGGTTGAAGGTTGTCATTTTTGCTTGCAGACAATTTTTTTTCTGAAGCTCTTTTTTGTTCTCTGTTTAATGTTTTCTCCATTTCTTCAACTCTGTATTTTTGTAATTCCTTATCATACATATTCCAAAGTTGATCAGTATTTGGCATTGTGGAAGGCAATCCAAAATCTTCACAGTTTTTGCCATGTAGTACCAGAATGTTGGCTATTTCTTTAAGTGCGATCTTACGACAAATTGTACAATCATCATTGTGTTGTTTATGTTTGTGAACTAAATCTTCAATGAGATATTGCTCATATTTTAGAAAAAGTGCATTCATATTTTGTAATGATGCAAAAACGCAGACATATGCAAATAATTCCCTAAGTTGTTTAGGCATTGTAAAGTGGACAACATCTTCCAGAGTGTTCTCCCACACATCGTCATCATTAATAAGTCCTTTTGCTTTTGCAGCCTCTTGGAAAGTGGGATAGACATTACCATGTACTGTCCTCAGATCTTCAAAGGATACTGCACCAGCCACATGCAGCAATAGTAGACGCAGACAGTAACGCTCTGCATCTGATATTAAGTTGACAGAATACATTCGTCCAATAATTTTTTCTGCACCATGTTGACGCAATTTCCAACAACAATTTTGAGAGTCAAACACATAATGCAAAGGAATGTCCGAATATAATATATTTTTTGCTTCCTCTTTTTGTTGATTCAATTTGAACCAAGCTGTCAATTGAGTATCACGGTTTAAAGCTCTCTGTACCGCTGTGGTAATGTCATTTGGGTTGAAAAAAACTGATTGTTCTTCAGGTAGATGCACTGCTAATCTATGGATGGTATGGGATTGATAATGCATTTCAAACCCATGCAAACGCCATGCTGCTTCTGGAGCACTGACATAACTAGAATTAATAAAGGTGTTTATTTCATCATGATTCAAAGTACCTTGTTCTTGAATGACAGCATTTGCACAATCATGACCTTTGTACACCTATTTAAAAAGGTATTTGACACTTTTCACTGATGCACAAACTTCCACATTAATGTGGCAATTGTACTTCAACGCTAAGTAAGGATTATATGGTACAACCCAAGAATTATCAATATTCTTTCCATTAAGAATTATACAGGGTGGGCCATTTATATGGATACACCTTAATAAAATGGGAATGGTTGGTGATATTAACTTCCTGTTTGTGGCACATTAGTATATGTGAGGGGGGAAACTTTTCAAGATGGGTGGTGACCATGGTGGCCATTTTGAAGTCGGACATTTTGAATCCAACTTTTGTTTTTTCAATAGGAAGAGGGTCATGTGACACATCAAACTTATTGGGAATTTCACAAGAAAAACAACGGTGTGCTTGGTTTTAACGTAACTTTATTCTTTCATGAGTTATTTACAAGTTTCTGACCACTTATAAAATGTGTTCAATGTGCTGCCCATTGTGTTGGATTGTCAATGCAACCCTCTTCTCCCACTCTTCACACACTGATAGCAACACCACAGGAGAAATGCTAGCACAGGCTTCCAGTATCCGTAGTTTCAGGTGCTGCAGATCTCGTATCTTCACAGCATAGACAATTTCCTTCAGATGACCCCAAAGATAAAAGTCTAAGGGGGTCAGATCGGGAGACCTTGGGGGCCATTCAACTGGCCCACGACGACCAATCCACTTTCCAGGAAACTGTTCATCTAGGAATGCTCGGACCTGACACCCATAATGTGGTGGTGCACCATCTTGCTGGAAAAACTCAGGGAACGTGCCAGCTTCAGTGCATAAAGAGGGAAACACATCATCATGTAGCAATTTCGCATATCCAGTGGCCTTGAGGTTTCCATTGATGAAGAATGGCCCCACTATCTTTGTACCCCATATACCACACCATACCATCAATTCTTTTGTTCCAACAGTCTTGGAGGGATCTATCCAATGTGGGTTAGTGTCAGACCAATAGCGGTGGTTTTGTTTGTTAACTTCACCATTCACATAAAAGTTTGCCTCATCACTGAACAAAATCTTCTGCGTAAACTGAGTGTCCTGTTCCAATTTTTGTTTTGCCCATTCTGCAAATTCAGTGCGCCGATCTGGGTCATCCTCGTTGAGATGCTGCAGTAGCTGGAGTTTGTAAGGGTGCCATTTGTGAGTAGCTAATATCCGGCGAAGGGATGTTCGACTAATGCCACTTTCCAGTGACATGCGGCGAGTGCTACGCTGTGGGCTCTTGCTGAATGAAGCTAGGACAGCCACTGATGTTTCTTCATTAGTGACAGATTTCATGCGTCCACATTTTGGCAAATCCAACACTGAACCAGTTTCACGAAACTTAGCAAGCAGTTTGCTAACTGTAGCATGGGAGATGGGTGGTCTCGTAGGCTGTCTTGCATTAAAATCTGCTGCAATGACCCGGTTACTGCGTTCACCTGACATCAACACAATTTCTATCTGCTCCGCAAGTGTTAACCTCGGCGACATGTCAATGGCTGTAAACAAAGAGAAACTTGTAAATAACTCATGAAAGAATAAAGTTACGTTACAAACCAAGCACACCATTGTTTTTCTTGTGAAATTCCCAATAAGTTTGATGTGTCACATGACCCTCTTCCTATTGAAAAAACAAAAGTTGGATTCAAAATAGCCGACTTCAAAATGGCCGCCATGGTCACCACCCATCTTGAAAAGTTTCCCCCCTCACATATACTAATGTGCCACAAACAGGAAGTTAATATCACCAACCATTCCCATTTTATTAAGGTGTATCCATATAAATGGCCCACCCTGTAGTTTGGCCTGTATTTCTTCTCTTGTACTTTGGATAGCCATTGCTATTAGCAATAGTTTTTTGTTGGAATTCCTTCAGAAAATCCTTACAGCATTTGTCATTTGTCATACATGGAGAATTAGGATTGAGTGTTCCGCATGGTCCATGAATCATATGCTTTGTTACAATTGCATGTAAGCGAGGAGTGATTTCTATGTTAGGGATTTCAGCAGAGACAATTTTATCTATCAGTTCTTAATTTTTTGGTTTACAGCTTTCTTTAAGAATGAGAAGTATGTGAGCATGTGGTAAACCTCTCTTTTGAAATTCTATCACGTAGACCATTGCTTTTGGGACTCCAAAAATATGTTTTTTACTGATGTCATCAATTAGAGCTTTGAGTTTTAGGTGAAATACTCTTGCAACTAAATGTGGTTGTCCATCAACAGTTTGTCCATGTTGTAGGTTATGTACAATCTCTTCCCATTTGGGATTGCATGTCATTGTAATAAAAAGATCTGGTTTTCCATATTTTCTGACAATTGCCATACCATCTTGATAATTTTGTTGCATGTTTCTGGGGCTCCCTGCAAATGAAGAAGGCAAAATATACATTTTTCCAGGACTCAGGCCTGCTTCATTGGCTTCATTAAACAAATGATCCATTAATCCAGAGTATTTTTCAACACACAATTTAGGCTGATTTTGACGTATATAATTGAGTCTGTTGGCTTCTGTTTTTACATATGCATAAACGATATATTGCTGTGTAAGGCGGCCTGCATTTAAAAAGGGATTAAAATCCTCTCTAATGGAAAGACGGTAACCGTAGTATTGCATTTGAGTGACTCTAACTCTAGGATTGTGTGACTGGTTTGGTAAATTTAATAAAGCTTGTGGTCTGTTTTGCAATGGAATGTCAATTCCCCAGCTTTGATCCCCATAGGGGAATAACAAAGGATAAACCATGGTTTCCAAATTAGGATCAAGGACACTAATTCTTTGTGTTTTTTTAAAATTTGTATAATCTTCACTTGGTTTGCAGTGTATAAGAAGATCTCTTTCAAGTGGTGGTTCTCCATCATCATTTTGAAAAATAAAAGCAACCTCATTATATTTTGGTGCGTTATAGCGCCTTTGGTCATTTTTGCGATCTTGTACTATTGTCATGGACACTTCCTTAATAACATTGTCATTTTTGGCGGCATTCTCTTCATATTCTTTTTCAACTTGGTACAACATTTTGCAGGCCTCGGCAAAAGGATTGAATTGTGCCCTAAATGTACTTAATGTTTGCATAAGCTCTGTATTTATTCCTGAGTTGGCAGAAATTTGCATTCTTTGTTCTGCAGCTTCAGAGGGATCTAAAATGTATAATTGTGCAAACTGTCTGTTTTCACCCTGTTGAGGATGCAGTGTTCCTGCTCTGTGACAAATCGAACCATGGATTCGAAAACAGTATGGCCCATAGCCAGAAGGCGGACTAATGTTAGCTCCCATAGATGCAAATGCTAGAGCACTATTTATTGACCTTATATTTTGCATGAAATTTTTGCTGTAATGATGCTGACCCATCATGAGCTGCTGTATAAACGGATTTGTTCGAATTGGTTGAAGATTTACTTTTCCTTTTGAGCAACACTGTGTAAATTTTTGATCAGATGGTCTTTCTCCTTCAAAATGTTTTGCTTGACAAAAATTGCATATCTGATTTAAATCTCCACATGTGTGGGGTATAATTTTACCCTCATTAATATTAACTATATCATTTATCATTGCCATTCTTTCTATTGTTGCCCGGGATTCTATCACGGTCGGCGTGGCTATCACATACGTGACACAGAGGGAGGGAACAAGGAAGGCCCTGCCCAAGTGAGAGGGAAGATGGTGACCCCTGACTCACCTGGCGGCTGGCACCTGGCTGCCCTGACGTCCCTAGACGGGTTCCTCACCCGTACGCCGATCACGTGCCTAAAGCCCTGGCTTTCCCTGAGCTGAGCCCTAGGTAGTGAACAGGGCGATGGGAACACTAGTCCGCACCACTAGCTCTAAGGGAAAACACCAAGGGAAGGACAGACAACACAGACTCAACATATAATCCCAGGTGGGTGACAACAGGAGACAACAATAAGCCCAACAGGGATCCGGAGGGTAGCACACAGGAACAACAACCAGGATTAACCACTCCAGTGGGTCAGTATAGATGTCCAGGCAGGAAGCTCTATAACTGGCAACTAGAGAAGTGTGAGGGGAGAATATAAGGAGGTAGGGAGTGGCAGACACGAAACAGCTGAGGAGGAGAAGCTACGGATCCCTGAGAGAGACAAAAAGGATAGCAAGGCAAACACAGAAAACAATAACTAAGAAACACCATGATCTTTAGCTATAGAGCGCGCAGCCACCCGCTGCGACTTCCTGACCCCGGGTATAACGGAGTCAGACGTGGCTCTTGATACCCTCGTGACAGTACCCCCCCTTTCACGAGGGGCCTCCGGACACTCAGGACCAGGTCTCTCCGGATGAGAGGCATGGAAAGTCTGAATTAACCTGTTGGCGTTTACCTCTGACGCTGGAACCCACATTCTTTCCTCGGGACCGTAACCCCTCCAATGCACAAGATACTGAAGAGAGCGGGGGACCCGACGAGAATCAACAATTCTGGCTATTTGAAACTCCAGATTACCATCCACAATAACAGGAGGAGGTGGCAGCGGCGATGGTTCTAGAGGTGGAACATACTTCTTGAGTAACGATTTATGGAAGACGTTATGGATCTTAAAAGTCTGAGGTAGCTCCAGGCGAAAAGCCACAGGGTTAATGACGGTTACTATTTTATAGGGACCAATGAACCTAGGACCCAGTTTCCAAGAAGGAACCTTCAACTTAATATTCCTAGTAGACAACCACACATAGTCATTCACTCCTAGGTCCGGACCTGGCGACCGTTTCTTATCGGCCATGCATTTATATTTACCACTCATCTTTTTCAAGTTAACTTGCACCTTCTGCCATACCAATGAAAGAGATGAAGAAAACCTTTCCTCTTCGGGAACCCCAGAAGACCCCCCCTCTTTGAAAGTACAAAATTGGGGATGAAAACCGTATGCACCAAGGAATGGTGACTTGCCAGTGGACTCCTGATAATGATTATTTATGGCAAACTCAGCTAACGGTAAGTATGATGACCACAACTCTTGGTTTTCAGACACAAAACACCTTAAATATGTTTCTAGGTTTTGGTTGGTACGCTCAGTCTGTCCATTCGACTGAGGATGGAAAGCTGAGGAAAAGGACAAGTGAACCCCCAAACGGGAACAAAAAGCTTTCCAAAACTTAGAAATAAACTGGGTTCCCCGATCCGAAACCACATCGGAAGGGACCCCGTGAAGCTTCACGATTTCACTGATAAACACCTGAGCAAGAGTTTTAGCATTAGGAAGTGCGGGTAACGCAATAAAGTGTACCATTTTGCTAAACCTGTCTACTACTACCAAGATAACTGTTTTACCCGCCGACAACGGTAAGTCAGTGATGAAATCCATAGACAGATGTGTCCATGGCCTATTGGGAATGAAAAGTGGCAATAAAGACCCTGCTGGACGTGTATGAGAGACTTTCGCGCGTGCACAAGTAGAACAAGTAGACACGAAATCCATTACATCCTGACGCAACCTTGGCCACCAAAAACGACGAGATAAAAGCTCCAAGGTTGCTTTACTACCCGGGTGTCCAGCAAGTGCCGAATTATGATGTTCTTTTAATAATTCAAGACGCAGGTTTAACGGTACAAACAATTTCTCTGAGGGGCAAGAGGCCGGGGCGTCCCCCTGAGCCTCTAACACCTTTCCCTCTAGAACAGAGTGTACAGCAGAGACAACCACTCCTCTTTGTAAAATAGGTACCGGATCACAAACATTACCCCCTCCAGGGAAACTACGAGATAATGCGCCTGCCTTGGTATTTTTTGCCCCAGGACGATAGGTGATTACAAAGTTAAATCTGGTAAAGAATAGCGACCACCTAGCTTGTCTAGGGGTGAGACGTTTAGCCGATTCTAGGTACAGAAGGTTCTTGTGATCCGTAATCACCGTGACGGGGTGGACTGCTCCCTCTAAGAAGTGACGCCACTCTTCAAGCGCCAGTTTAATCGCCAACAGTTCCCTATTTCCAATATCATAATTCTTCTCTGCAGAAGATAATTTTTTGGAAAAGAAAGCGCAAGGACGCCATTTGCCAGGAGACGGACCCTGAGACAATACAGCTCCCACTCCCACCTCTGACACATCTACCTCGACAATAAAAGGCTGGGAGACATCAGGTTGAATTAGAACAGGTGCCGAGGTAAACCTCTCCTTTAGAGAGGAAAATGCCTCTTTAGCGGCGTCAGACCATTTGGAAAAATCCGTCCCCTTCCTAGTCATGTCGGTAAGGGGTTTAACGATCACTGAATAATTTTTAATGAACTTTCTATAGAAATTAGCGAAACCCAAAAACCGTTGTAGGGCTTTAAGGTTCTCAGGAAGATCCCAATCTAAAATTGCTTGGACCTTCACAGGATCCATGCGGAAACCTGAAGCAGATAATAGATATCCCAGGAACTGTAATTCCTGAACAGCGAAGACACATTTTTCAATTTTCGCATATAATTTATTCGTCCGTAGGACCTGCAGTACTTGCCTGACATGCACCTCATGTGTTTTCAGATCAGCCGAATAAATTAAGATATCATCTAGGTATATGACTACAAACCTGCCGATGAGATGACTAAAAATATCATTAACGAAATGTTGGAAGACAGCAGGGGCATTGGTCAGACCGAAAGGCATGACAAGATTTTCATAATGCCCCTCAGGGGTGTTAAAAGCTGTCTTCCACTCATCCCCTTCCCTGATACGAATCAGATTGTAGGCCCCCCTAAGATCAAGTTTGGAGAACCACTTAGCACCCGCAATCTGATTAAAAAGGTCAGGAATGAGAGGAAGAGGGTATGGGTCACGGATGGTTATCTGATTTAACTCACGGAAATCGAAGCAAGGACGCAGGCCCCCATCTTTCTTTTTAACAAAGAAAAACCCTGCAGCCACGGGTGAAGAAGAGGGTCTGATGTGTCCCTTAGCCAGACTCTCGGAGATATAATCTTTCATGGCTTGTCTCTCGGGACCCGAAAGATTATACAACCTGGACTTGGGTAATTTTGCCCCGGGAATCAGGTTAACCGGGCAATCATAAGGACGATGAGGTGGTAGTTTCTGACAACCCTTTTCAGAAAAAACGTCCTCAAAGTCCGAAATAAATGTAGGTAGGGAAGCTATGGAGGCGATTAAGCAATTGTTATTTAAGCAATTCTCTCTGCAATGCTCACTCCACTCCAATATCTCCCTGGCCTGCCAATCCACCACTGGATTGTGCGCTACCAACCAGGGAAGACCCAATACCACCGGAGAGGGAAGGCCCTCCAGAACGTAACATGAAAGACACTCATTATGGTGGTCCCCTACCCGAAGGTGTAAATTACGAACAATGTGGGTGAGGTTTCTCTGAGACAGAGGAGCAGAATCTATAGCGAATACGGGAATAGGTCTCTGCAGCGTACAGAGAGACAAACCCATAGTGCGGGCAAAATGGGCATCAATCAAGTTTACCCCTGCTCCACTGTCTAGAAAAACAGAAATAGACTCCGTCTTAACACCAAAAACAATGACCGCTGGTAACACAAATTGAGATGTTCGTATGGAGGAAACGTATACCCCCCGGCTGACATCCTCCGCACAGCCCGGGGTTAGTAGTTTTCCGACGGTCTTTTGTTTTTGAGAAAGGAGGGACAGACATTAATGAAATGACCCCTCCCCCCACAGAAAAAACAAGCCCCCCCCCTACGGCGAACCTCGGGAGGACGGACCTGACGAGAAGTTCCGCCTAGCTGCATAGGCTCATCTAAGTCAGTACAGACTGACTGTTGCTTGGGAGAGGTAACCAATTGCTCCGGAATTTTCGATCTCTCCCTAAGACGTCTATCTATTCTGATAGAGAGGGACATAACAGCATCAAGGGAAAGGGGGGTCTCATACAGCGCCAGTGCATCCTTAACCCTTTCAGATAACCCAGAGCAGAACTGACTCCTGGGAGCCGGGTCGTTCCACTGAGTATCCGTAGCCCACCTACGGAACTCTGAGCAATATTCCTCTGCTGACCGATCTCCCTGTAGGAGTCTCCGTAACTTTGACTCAGCCAGGGCGACTCGGTCAGGGTCATCATATATGAGACCCAAAGCCCCAAAAAATCCCTCCACTGACCGAAGAGCCTGAGAACCAGGGGGTAACGAGAACGCCCAGGATTGCGGATCCCCCTGAAGCAGGGAAATGACAATCCCAACCCGCTGTTCTTCATGACCTGAGGAGTAAGGGCGTAACTTAAAATATAATTTGCAGGCCTCACGGAACGTTGCAAATTTGTCCCTTCCCCCAGAAAATCTGTCGGGAAGAGCAACCTTGGGTTCAGTGACAACCTGGTTACCCATAGCAACCGCTGGGGGTGCGGTCTGCTGCATTTTCTGCTGTTGTTGGAGAACAGACGCCTTCAATCCTGCCACCTCCAAAGACAGGCTTTGAAGCTGTTCTGCCAAGGCATCAATAGGATCCATATTGGATTCTAAGTAGAGAAAAAAAAACAACAAATAAAAAATTATATAATTTTTTTTTTTCTCAAAAAGTAATGGCCAGTTATAATATCACGGTCGGCGTGGCTATCACATACGTGACACAGAGGGAGGGAACAAGGAAGGCCCTGCCCAAGTGAGAGGGAAGATGGTGACCCCTGACTCACCTGGCGGCTGGCACCTGGCTGCCCTGACGTCCTTAGACGGGTTCCTCACCCGTACGCCGATCACGTGCCTAAAGCCCTGGCTTTCCCTGAGCTGAGCCCTAGGTAGTGAACAGGGCGATGGGAACACTAGTCCGCACCACTAGCTCTAAGGGAAAACACCAAGGGAAGGACAGACAACACAGACTCAACATATAATCCCAGGTGGGTGACAACAGGAGACAACAATAAGCCCAACAGGGATCCGGAGGGTAGCACACAGGAACAACAACCAGGATTAACCACTCCAGTGGGTCAGTATAGATGTCCAGGCAGGAAGCTCTATAACTGGCAACTAGAGAAGTGTGAGGGGAGAATATAAGGAGGTAGGGAGTGGCAGACACGAAACAGCTGAGGAGGAGAAGCTACGGATCCCTGAGAGAGACAAAAAGGATAGCAAGGCAAACACAGAAAACAATAACTAAGAAACACCATGATCTTTAGCTATAGAGCGCGCAGCCACCCGCTGCGACTTCCTGACCCCGGGTATAACGGAGTCAGACGTGGCTCTTGATACCCTCGTGACAGATTCGTTATTTTCCACTCGTTTACTTCGGGCCAGTCTCTGTAATTGTGCTTGCCGCAAACATTGTAATTGTCGTTCTTCTGATGTAAGTCTTGCTCTCCTAGCTTTTTCTCTTTCAGCATGTCTCTTACATTTTTGTCTTTCTCTAATATCATTTATCCTCTCCTGTGTGGCTGTTGATAAATGTGTTGTGTCTGTTTGTAGATCTGTTATCCTGCCTTTTTTTATTGCTTGTTGCTGACGTAGCTCTGTGTGCTTTCATATTTTTCTGACGCTCATTTTCCTTTTCTTCAATAGATCTATTTGCTTGTCTTTGTCTTTCTCTTAGAGATTGTTTTTTTACGCTGATTTTCCTGTTCTTCTATAGATCTATTTGCTCTTCTGAATCTTTCTCTTTTAGCGTTTTTGTGACACTCATTTTCTTTTTCTTGAATTGATCTATTTGCTCGTTTTTTTCTTTGTTTTTCAGCCTTTCTTTTTTTGATTTTTACTTGCTGACTTGACTGTTTCTCCAGGAGAATTTGGTTATGTAGGGTTTCATTGCCTGTGTCTTTTGTCCTACTTGATGTGTCCTTTTTTTTGGGTGGCATGTTGTTAGTAAAAAGTCCAAGTAATATAGGCTTGTACTTTTATAATTTTAGAATATTTTCTCTTACTGTAATACTGACTTATATGTAGCTGTAATATGCGTCACTGGCACTGACCTTTGGCTGAGACTGTAGGCACTATGACTGGTGGCTGATATGACTGCCACTGACTGGTAGTGCTGAGACCACTTACACTGTGACTGGTGACTGATACAGCTGTCACTGACTGGTGGTGCTGAGACCACTGGCACTATGACTGGTGGCTGATACGGCTGACACTGACTGATGGTGCTGAGAGCACTGGCACTGTGACTGGTGGCTGATACTGCTGGCACTGATTGCTGGCACTGACTGCGGGCACTGACTGGTGGTGCTGAGACTGTGGGCACTGTGACTGGTGCCTGAGATGGCTGGCACGGACTGGTGGTGCTGAGACTGCAGCTGATGGCTGAAACAGCTGGCACTTACTGGTGGCTGAGACGACTGGCAGTGCCACGTGGTGCTGAGACTGCTGTCACTGTAACTGATGGCTGATGCGGCTGGCACTGGCTGGTGGTGCTGAGACCACTGGCACTGTGACTGGTGGCTGATAGAGCTGGCAATAACTGGTGGTGCTGAAACTACTGGCACTGTGACTGGTGGCTAATACGCTTGGCATTGACTGGTGGTGCTGAGACTGCTGTCACTGTGACTGGTGGCTGATACGGCTGGCACTGACTGGTGGTTCTGAGACCACTGGCACTGTGACTGGTGGCTGATACAGATGGCTCACCCAAATCGCCACTATTTGAGGTGAGACACAGCACTTGCTTGGGACACTTCTCATGCTAAGGCTCGGATACCATACAACATAGATCCGGATTGAAGTAGGAGGCAAAAACTATCTTCTTTCCTTACCCCTGAATACGTCTATGAAACCCCTGAGGAGGTCTGGAGTCTAGGACCGAAACATGGCATGTAGGGTTTTGTATTAGGGTATATATAGCACAAGGCCCATACTGAGGGACAGGATCGGTATGGGGTCGCCCCTGTCGGGGCGGGTGCTCCATGTGTGCTAGGCAGCTGCTCGATTAGCCCCCCATCTGTGTGTAGGCAGGAAAGACATAATAGGGTTACACAGGAGTGCCATATTGCCTATAGACATCAGCACCTTGGTCACACGGGTTCCGGTGGTCCACCTACTACCTGAACCGTCCTCCACAGGCTGTGGAACCCACCAAACGGGGTAAGATCCACCCTTTATTTATCTATGCTATAGTGGAGATATTTGTCCTTAATGTTTCTCACCAAGTGGCATTTATTTTAAATGATTTAGTAAATGTTATGTTTTAAATTCCTATTCACAATACGTTTCAATTATATTTGGGTGTGAACATATGCCGCAAACGCATCTTTACTGTGTGTTGGTATAATCAATACCGTCTGATACAGATGGCACTGACTGCTAGGACTGACTGGTGGTGCTGAGACTGTGGGCACTGTGACTGGTGCCTGAGATGGCTGGCACGAACTGCTGGCACTGACTGGTGGTGCTGAGACTGCAGCTGATGGCTGAAACAGCTGGCGCTGACTGGTGGCTGAGACAACTGGCAGTGCTGCCAGGCAGCAGGGGTGCTGAGACTGCTGGCACTGTGACTGGTGGCTGATACGGCTGGCACTGACTGGTGGTGCTGAGACCACTGGCATTGTGACTGGTGGCTGATACAGCTGGCACTGATTGGTGGTGCTAATACGGTGGGCACTATGACTGGTGGCTGATAGAGCTGGCACTAACTGGTGGTGCAGAAACCACTGTCACTGTGACTGGTGGCTAATACGCTTGGCACTGACTGTTGATGCTGAGACTGCTGTCACTGTGACTGGTGGGTGATACGGCTGGCACTGACTGCTGGCACTGACTGGTGGTGCTGAGACCACTGGCACTGTGACTGGTGGCTGATACAGCTCGCACTGACTGCTGGCACTGACTGGTGGTGCTGAGACGGCAGGCACTGTGACTGGTGGCTGATAGAGCTGGCACTAACTGGTGGTGCTGAGACGGCGGGCACTGTGACTGGTGGCTGATAGGGCTGGCACTGACTGCTGTTACTGTGACTGGTGGCAATGATTGATGGCTGGCAATTATTGCTGGCATTGATTGGTGGTACTGGCTAATACTGCTGGCAGCAGCTGCAGTGTGTATCTGAGAGCAATTTCTGTCACTGTGCATGTAATGGCGGCGCTTCTTATGCACTCTGCTTCTTATGCACTCTGCTCCAACTGACACCACACACCATAAGAGGCGGTTATTGGCCAGCGGCGCAGTTGTGGGGATGGTGTGATTGGAGGGCTCCATGCTGTGGGCGGTCCGTACAGCGTGTGGTGCGCCGTTTGTTTATTGGCTGGCGCAATTGTGGGCGGTCCGGGCGGCGACTTTGATTGGGCGGCCGCGCTGCTGTGGGCTGTCCGGGCTGCATGTGATGCGCCGTGTTTTTATTG
This sequence comes from Bufo bufo, assembly GCF_905171765.1. Lineage (NCBI taxonomy): Eukaryota > Metazoa > Chordata > Amphibia > Anura > Bufonidae > Bufo > Bufo bufo. Next base: position 114,878,042 of record NC_053396.1, on the reverse strand, counting down.
GCCGGCGGAGCGGTGCTTTGGGCGGTCCCTGCTGTGTGTGTGTGGAGTGTGTGCTGATTGGTTTGTGCGCCGCGCATGCGCACTTCACTAAGGCTACTTTCACACTGGCGTTTCAGGGTTCGCCTGTGAGATCTGTTTCAAGGCTTCAGTTTAGCCCCAATGCATTCTGAATGGATGCGGATCCATTCAGAATGCATCAGTTTGGCTCCGTTCCGCCTCCATTCCGCTCTGGAGGCGGACACCAAAACGCTGCTTTTAATACTGGGGAAGGAGGGGGGTCTGGCCCCTGCTGCCTGGCAGCACCCGATCAGGGGGCTGAGATCCGCACAATTAACCCCTCAGGTGCGGCACCTGAGGGGTTAATTGTGCGGATCACAGCCCCCTGTAAAAGATCGGGTGCTGCCAGGCAGCAGGGGGCAGTTATGTACACAGTTCTTAGTATATTCTAACTTGAAGCGTCCCCCTCACCCACCATGGGAACGCCTCTGTGTTAGAATATACTGTCGGATCTGAATTTTCACGATCTAACTCAAATCCGATGGTATATTCTAACATAGAGGCGTTCCCATGGTGATGGGGACGCTTCAAGTTAAAATATACCACCGGATTGGAGAAAACTCTGATCCGATGGAGTGTGTGCTGATTGGTTTGTGCGCCGCGCATGCGCACTTCACTAATCGGCACACACGCACGGACAACAGCCCTGAGCACGTACACAGGGCTTTTATTAGTATAGATAGCCATTTGTCAAGCAGTGCTGAAAATATTAAAACTATATTGCACATGCAAACAAGCTCAGCATCAGTAACACGATTCTCAGTTGTAGGCAGACGAGAGATGGCTGGAGGGTTTATTTGTATTCATTAGGGAACTTTTTTTTATTATTTGCCTTAAAGCAGAATGATGCAAACATCCATTAAATGCCATTAGTTTTTAGTTTTTTTTTTGTTAGGGGGTCATTACACATGAACAGCTAAGATATGTTATAACATTAAATGAAATAGAAGCAATAAGTGTGGGTATAAATCCTGACTTCCATTGTACTTGAAACGTCAAATGTGGATGGAAAGACAAGCCAATAAAGAAATAAAGACCTGAATCATCCAGGCCTGAGATGAGGATACTTGTAACGGATGGTTCAGCAGTTTTCTAGCACTTAAAGGAAAATTAAGATGAGAATGAAAAATAAATAACTTACTTTGTTAAGAACACACTTAAAATTGAAATATTTGCTTGTTTTCAGAGACTAAGAATAAGTTATTTGGAAGTTTAAAATTATGGTAATTTTCTAAAGATAAGGCTCAGTTTAAATGATGTAGTTTGTTTTGTGTTTACAGAATATATGCAAATTAAGGAAGACATTTATCAAGACCAAAGTTTTACATTTCGTGACTGGCGTGAATCCAAAAAGAGTGTGGGCTCTACTGGCCCTGCCTCCTCTTGCCCTCGCCATGCCCCCTTTTCTTGCCTCTTTTGAAAAGTTAGAGAAGAGGGAAAAGTTGAAAACATTACCACAGATATGCTGGGCAACAAAATGTATGACTTTTTTTTTTACACCAGAATAGTGGTGTAAATACCATAATAAATGTCCCCCTAAGGCCTCATGCACACGACTGTTGTTGTGTTCCGTTCCGCAAAATGGGGTTCCGTTGTTCCGTGATCCGTTTCCGTTTTTGTTTCCGTGTGTCTTCCTTTATTTTTGGAGGATCACCAGACATGACAGGTTTGCCATGCAAATGAAAGGAAAAAAACGGACGCGGACGTGGATGACAATCTTGTGTGCCTCCGTGTTTTTGACTTGAATGGGTCCGTGAACCGTTTTCCACGAAAATAATAGGACAGGTTATATTTTTTTGACGGACTGGAACCACAGATCATGGACGCGGAAGACAAACGGTGCATTAGCCGAGTTTTCAACGGACCCATTGAAAGTCAATGGGTCCGCAGAAATTCACGAAAAACGGCACAACGGACACGGAATAAAACAAAGGTCGTGTGAATGAGGCCTAAGTCTTTAAGTTTAATGTTTTCAATTATGCTTATCTTGCTTTTATGTTCCTCTCCTACTTTCGACAAAAAAAAAAACACATGAAAAAACGGCATCAAAACGGCAAACTATAAAGGTAAACTATTAGGCCTCTTGCACGTATTGCGGACCGCATTTGCAGATCAGCAATACACGGGTGCCGTTCCGTGGCAATTCCGCATCACGGATGCGGACCCATTCACTTCAATGGGTCCGCAAATCCGGAGATGCGGAATGGTGCGGAACGGAAGCACGGAACGGAACACTACGGAAGCACTACGGAGTGGTTCCGTGGGGTTTCGTCTCGTACTTCCGTTCTGCAAAAAGATAGAACATGTTTTTTTATTTTTATTTTATGCACTTATATAGCGCTTCTCCGTAGCGCTTTACAGACATTCGCATCAAGTTGTCCCCAATGTGGCTCACAATCTAATTTTTCTATCAGTATGACTTTGAAGTGTGGGAGGAAACCAAAGTACCCAGAGGAAACTCACACAAAAACCGGGAGAACATACAAACTCCATGCAGATGTTGTCCTTGGTTGGTTTAAGTAGTCCTTATAAAATTGCTAATATGAGTAAACTATAAATCTTGCTAGGTGTATGGCCACCTTTAGGCCTCTTGCACACAAATGTTTTTTTTTCCGTTTACATTCTGTTTTTTGCGTTCCGTATACGGACCGTATACGTAACCATTGATTTCAATGGATCTGCCCAAAAAAACGGAAGGTACTCCGTATGCCTTCTGTTTCCATGTTTCCGTTTTTCCGTTCCGTTCAAAGATAGAACATGTCCTATTAGGGTCCATTCACACGTTCGCAGTGCATTGCGGATCCGCAATTCACTCGGCCGGCACCCCCATAGAAATGCCTATTCTTGTCCGCGGCACGCTCCGGAAATTCGAATGCGGACAGCACACTGTGTGCTGTCCGCATCCATTCCTTCCCCATAGAGTATGAATGGGTCCACACCCGTTCCGCACAATTGCGGAATGTATGCGGACCACAATTGCGGACATGTGAATGGAGCCTTATTGTCTGCATAATGAACAAGGATAGTACTGTTCTATCAGGGGCCAGCTGTTACGTTCCGCAAAAAACGGAATGCACACGGACGTTATCCATATTTTTTGCGGATCCATTTTTTGCTGACCGCAAAATACTGAAAAATTTATATGGTTGTGTGCAAGAGGCTTTACTCTGTGGCAGCTGTTTTTTTTTTTTTTAGTTCTACTGAGGAGCAGTGATGGCCAGTTCGCATTGTTTGCCTGCGAACACATGCGGGCTGCCATCTTTTCTCACAAGTCCGGCGAGGCACAGGTAAGCCCTTACCTGTGCCTCGAGCCGGTCTGAAACAAATGCGGTCAGCGGGAGCAGGTAGTTCCGAGAACAGCCCGATGAAGGCCCCCGGCGGCTGTTCTCAGAACTGCCTGCTCCCGCTGACCGCATTTGTTTCAGACCGGCTCGCGGCGCAGGCACAGGTAAGGGCTTACCTGTGCCTCGCTGGACTTGTGAGAAAAGATGGCAGCCCGCATGTGTTCGCGGGCGAACAATGCAAACTGGCCATTACTGCTGAGGAGCTTCACTGCTTTGGTGTCAGTGTGTAAATTATGAAATGTTCTGCTGTGTGACAGGCGATGACATCCTCTTTGCTAGTTGGCATTGTACATATGGATCATATACTAGCATCATATTTCTCCTCATGACTGCTCTGATGTCTCCGGATCACTTACTTTTGCTAACTGCAGCACCAAGTCAGAGGATTTAATAGTTACACTGCCTTTCTGAAGAGATTAATGTTATATTAGCTGTAGATAAGCAGTGTAAGGGTTAAATAAACCTCCTAACTTGTAGCTGCAATAAAAAATAGTGTAAAGGAGATATGAGAAGCATCACTAAGGTAAAAAAATCAACATTGTGAAGTTTCTCCTCCCATTCTTGAAATCCTAAAACATGCGAGCCCTCATGTGCCTTCTTGTAAATATGACTTTGCTTGTTATTGGATCTTTTGTGGCATTTTTTTTATTCATAAATTTTTTTTTCAAGACCAATTAGTTAAAACAGAAGCCTATAGGCAATCTCCAAAAAACACCACACACATTTTCTTCATGCATTTTTACTTTTCTATGGAATGTCTGAAAGTCTTATAATAAAAATTAAATTCAAGAAATGCTGCCCAAAAAGCCATGAAAATGAAATTCACGCTATTGCAAACCAAGTTACCTGTAAAGAAAGTCTGATGGTGGATTTAGACATACATTTGTAGGACATTTCTCTGAACTTTTGCGCTTTTGGTGGTATTTTTTTCCGTCTGTTTTTTGGTGCAGCCTTTGCTGAAAAATACTAACTCCAGGCATTAGCTGAAAGTATATGGAAATAATGAAATGCAGTACACAGGCATTTTTGTTACATAATTTCTTTCAATTTGATGGCTTTTTTGTAACTTTGCCGTATTGGTGTGTTTTCAGGCATTTATTTTTTTCTGAAAAACAAAACAAAGCATGTGCACAACTAAAAATACAAAGACAAATGTCTACAATATGAAAAAAGCAAGTGATTTTTGTGGTAAAAAATACAAGGCCAGATTTGCATTTTAAGGAAGACTTAGGGCTGTATTACATGTAAAGGTCAGACCATTCCTGCCTGTTTGTTAGTGGAGGAGACCGCTGCTATTATATGCAGTGATCTCCTCTAGAGTGTGGGCATGAGCGATCGTTATGCCATTGCTTGTCGCCATACTGACTAGTTGTTTGTCAGGAGCAGATCATGATTAGACAACCCGATCTGCTGTTGTCAAATGATTTTTAAGCATGCCTAAAAATCTTGATTGCCCGATGAATGAGCGCTTGTTCATCAGGTAATTGGCGCAGTATTACACTGCCAGATCGTCCCTAACGAACCCTACGAACGCTCATTAGTGATGATCTGGCAGACAAGCTGCCAGTGTAATACAGCTCTTAGGGCCTCTACACACAAAAATCTGGTTTTCCATTTGTTTGCTGCTATAAAATGCCATAAAAACGGTTGTTTTATGGCATTCTTTTAGTAGCATTTTTGTAAACAAAAGTGTGAATGATGTTTTTTGTTCAGGTGTTTTCCCCTACAAAAAGGGGATGGCAATCTGCATGAAAAAACATGTTTCAACATACAGCATTTTTAAAATAACGACAGAGAGGCAAAAAGCACCATCAATTAAGAAGAAAGGCCACTAGGCAAAAAACTTGTCTACGCTGCTTTTTCCTATAGACTTTAAGCACTAAGACCACAAAAGTGCATAAATATCACAAAAAAGTCACAAAATTCTTATGCATATTTTCAGCTTAAATTAAAGTCTATCATACAATCTAAATTAATTAATACATTTTAAAGTAAGAATTAGAAGACACACCTCTTAATCATTGATTTCAAGTGTTTCCATCCGTCCCAATGCTACTGGTGTATAAAATCCAGCTCCTAGCCATGCAGTCTGCCTTTACAAACATTTGTGAAAGAATGGGTTATTCTAAAGAGATCCCTGAATTTCAGCATGGTCCTATGATAGGATTTCACCATTGCATCAGGTTATTTTATAAGATTTCTTCCTTCCTAGGTATTCCGCCATAAACTGTGAGTGGTATCACTGCAAAGTGGAAGCATTTTGAAACCACAGCAACTCAGTCACAAAGTGAAAGATCATATTATGTTACATAACAGGGTCATATTGCATCAAAATCGCAAATAAAAAATGAAGCAACATATTTTATAAAAATACAAATGAAATCTTGATAAATACTGTACTTAGTTGGGTTTAATAAACTACAAGATGCCATCAGTAAGTATTCTAGAAACTAAGGAAGTTGGATTTATTTTCTTTACTTCCATATTAATGTCATATATACACCTGTGGCTGAATATTATGTAATGCTGGAAGGATGGATAAAGGAAATGTGTTGATTTAAACATTAAATTAAGTGCCATGGTTATTGTTATTACGCATATACACCTGTGGTTATCATCTGCTTTTAAAATAATTGCAAAACCATCTTGAATCAAATGTATAAAGTTTATTTTGCTCCAAACTGCTATAGTAATTGCTGTGAATATTTCTGCAAGACATTGCTGATATAGTATTTGGTTATCTTCTTCTTTTGCAAATTTCATGTGCATATGGAAAAATAACACAAAAAGATTATTTATGCAACATTACATGAATAACAATTTTCCAGTGAATGCTGTATATTTCATAGAAGTTCCGAAAAACACTCATTGGGAGATTGACATATGTCTTATTTTATAGTTAATTTTTGTTTCTCCGCTCAGTGTTAATGTTCTTTTGTCTAGAATACTGACTGCCAAGGAATTCTGTTGAAATCACTATTAACTGTCTGTTTTTGCAGTTATTATTTTTGCTAAGATAAAGAAAGTTTGTGCTTAGAATAAGTATTGTTGAAGCAAGCCCAGGAGGAGCAAGTGGAGGATGGGTGTGGTAGTAGCTCTGGGAATGATAGTTGTTCACATAGATCACAGTCACAATCCTTACACAGATAACACCTACGGCCATGCAGTGACAAGAAGACATAACCTTTTCTTCTCTCTGGGCATACCCTGATGTAGGGGGCTCCTGCCTAACAGTAATTGGGATAACCTTGAAGTTAAATGTTGGTTCGGGTGCAAGGCAGGTGACCAGGTCCAATGGCTGGTGTAACAATGCATAGGAGCAGTTTTTAAAAATTTTCAATTTGAAAAATTATGGTGTGGGATCTTCACATACCACTGTTTTCCTTGAGTTTTTCCCTTAGTTACGGCTGTTTAAACATTTACAATATGAGGACCTTCTAAGATGGCTCCTCTGCCAGTTCTCTGAGGCCAAAACTGCTTTCTCTCACTTCCCATACACACTTGCTGTAGCCAGCAGCTCCCTGCCAGCCAATCAGATTGGATTACTAAGAGGCACGCCTCCTCACTCTGAAGCCTAATGCAGACATGCAGTGTAAGGACTGCCGCTCCGACTTTCTGTTTTCTTAGCCAGAGACAGACAAGCCATAGCAACTGTCTTTTAAAGGGATTCTGTCACCAGGTTTCACCCCTGTCAGCTAAACATATGCTGATGTTCAGGGCCTCATCAGGATTCCTAATGTGGGCTTCTAAATGTGATCTGTAGCCTTATTTTGCTAAAAAAACAGGTTTTACTAACCTGTCACTCAAAGAAATAAGGTGCCCAAGGGGATGTCAAGGGATGCAAGGTGCCGGCTGCACCCACCGCCGTTCGTGCCCAGCGCCGCCTTTTCAGACTTCTGCACCGCCTCCTAATCTTCTGTGCCGCCTCTCGCTCTCCCTCCCTCCCCCCTCCTCCTGCTGTAAGATATCGCGCGTGCGCACAGGGCTCTGAGAGGCTGGCGCCAGAGTGCAGGTCATACCTGGGTTGAGCGAAGTGCCGGCGCATGTGCACTTTGCTTTAAGAAGCCAAATCGAGAAGTCCGCACGGGCGCATCAGGCAGAGCCCTGTGCGCACGCGTGAGATCTTACAGCAGGATGAGGGAGGAGGGGGGATGGAGGGAGAGCGAGAGGCGGCACAGAGGATTAGGAGGCGGTGCAGAAGTCTGGAAAGGCGGCGCTGGGCACGAACGGCGGTGGGTGCGGCTGGCACCTTGCATCCCTTGACATCCCCTTGGGCACCTTATTTCTTTGAGTGACAGGTTAGTAAAACCTGTTTTTTAGCAAAATAAGGCTACAGATCACATTTAGAAGCTCACATTAGGAATCCTGATGAGGCCCTGAACATCAGCATATGTTTAGCTGACAGGGGTGAAACCTGGTGACAGAATCCCTTTAAGGGAGCAGTGGAAAGGGACAGAGGACATTAATGAAAGCTGTTACTATAAGGTAATTACAGATCTTTTGACAATCATTGACAGACCAACTCAGGTATACATGCCTAGCTCAAATAAACTTGCAAATAAAATAAAAAAATATGACAGTTACCCTCTAATATATTACTATAAAATAATATTTTTGTTTTATTTGTATCCATGTATCCAATTGATAATTTACTTTTATCTTTTCTAGTTTTCTCATGATACTGTAGAACAATGAGCCTTTTCTTCCCTTAACCTGACATAACCCTGCAATATATTTCCTACATAATTAATTGGTAAGGCAGTAGACAAGTAGATTAGACATGATCTGGCAGGGTGCACACTAATTATTGTCACTCACATTGCATAGGGCAGTCTAAACTCTGGTTAACGGATTTTTTTTAAATTAGTTAAAATAAACATTATTGTGGCTAGATGACTTGTTGGTTACTCCTATGCATGTAGTATGCAGTGGTTAGTATTTACCAAAGGTGCTCCAAGGAAGGACAACTAGTAAACTAGTTAAAGGTGATAAGGGTACCCTAGGCTCATAGATGTGTTTGGGGAGCAAAGAGTATCCCATCTTGTCTAATTTCACAGAAGAGCAACTGCAGCACAAATTGCTGAAAAATTCAGTGTCAGCTAGGATAAAAAGAAGCCAGAACACCAAGTGAATTGCAGCTTGTGTGATTTCCCTGGTATGCAGGCTACCTTCTACTGTTGTACCTTGGTCCAGTTCTGATACTCACAAGACCATTGAAGGCAATTTCAGAAGTAGATTGGGGAAACATTGTCACAGTTACTGGTCTGTGGCTTGTGACACAGCGAGGGGTTTTGTATGGGAGTGCAGGTATTTTACTCCCAACATGTGCAGCTGGGCTGGTTTCCAGCCAGGTGAGCTCAAATACCGGAGCGGAGTTTAAGTGCTGGTCCGGGTTTTGGCAGCACCTGGTTGTTCTTTAATAGGCAGCTGGGCTCAGAGCCAGGGATGTGTCTGTGTATGAGGCTTGTAGCTGGATGCATGCCTGCGACCTGTCTGGGAGGACAAGGGAACGACATCCAGAACTGGGACTCTTTAAGCGGTACCCGCAGCATGGTGTGAAGTGAACACCAGGACTTGACCTTCTTATGCGGTACCTGCTGCAAGGTGTGAATGGAACACCAGGATTTAAACTAAGTTGACTTTGCTTATATTTTGTTAACCTGCCTACCAGAGCGAATCCCCACAGGCTACACAGAACTATATAGAGTAAGCTGTGATTCACTGTGTGTCCTGATACTGTTCCATCATGGCCAACATAGAGGTTTTCTGCCCCTTCTTTATTGACAGGGCCTAATGACTATGACTATGCAAGAAGCTGGACCTGTGATTTAAGAATGGAAGTGCTGGCAGAAGAAGCACAAGGAGTAAGGTTGCACAGAGTGGTTTGGGCCGGCCCTTGGTGCACTTACAGTGAAGCAACAGATCGCCAAGTGAAAGGTATCATTACATTCAGCTGAGCTAGCTCTACCAGGCAATCTTCCTGGTTTAACAATAAATTACTTATTCCCATTAAAGTGTCACTAACGTTTTCATTTTTTTTTTTATATATATATGTCATAGAGACATTTTAAATGTTTTGATTGGTGGGGTATGAGTGCTGAGATCTCAAGAATAAGGGGAGAGAAGCATGCTCAGCTCTCCTCACTGCATTAAATGGGCTGCATAGAAGTGTAGGGAGATATGTGCACACCTCTCCTCTTGTTCTAGGGACTGGTGGGGGTCTTAGCACTCAGACTTTTTTTATATATCAATCTAAAACCTATTGCCCAAACTATGATTGGAAAAGGATGCCAATCAAAAACCCTGGTACCACAAAAATGTACTCAAATAAATGCTGAAACTAAGCATACAGAGAGGAGCGGGCCGGGGTCCAGGGGGGAGGGTAACTCACTAACCCTGGATTACCCTGTTGTACCCCTCAGCCCAGAGAAGAATCCTGATGGTGGAGACTCTCTGTCCTCGTTCCTGAACTAGATTACCCTAAATTTCCCTACAGGTATATTGGGGGTTAAAAATAAAAACAAGACTCCGACACGTTTCCCCCAGCAAAGTGGGTTCCTCGGGGGGTCAGGATATTAGGTAAAATGATAAGCACATAAATAAAATTAGATAAAGTAAATAATAAATGATGCAGTGAGGTGGCAAAGATAGACAGACAGAGTGATAGATTATACTATCTGTCTCACTGTTTAGAGGACAGCGGGATTGGTATTCACAGCCTGATACCTACAAAAGAAGAGAGGCACCTATATAAGATCCATACAAAGTAACAACATGTCCCTAACAATCATACATGTTGGTAATAGAGACTTACTTGACCTCCAAGCTTAGGATGTGTGCCACCTCCTGCAGATGCCTGATACTGTGGGCATACAGGGGCACCTGCGCACTGACCTTTAAATAGCACGCCCGGGCCTCCCTCCAAACGATATAGCCAATCCTGAGTATACTGACGCTGGCCGTATCACCTGTCAGGTGATTGACATCCGCTCAACTGAGCGCACTTCTGCTCCTTCCGGCCGGCGCTGAAACTCCACATCCTGCCAGTGGAGCGCAACTGTGGAACACAGGTTACCTCCGGAAACCGGAAGTGATAACTTCCGGGCGGTGGAAAGCAAAATGGAGCGCGTGCATCCGGCAGAGGTATATAATTGAGCCTCAGGTATGCGTACAGTAAATTTAATCCTGGCTATATTTTAAGGTGGTTACTTTATTGGTAACAGCAGCATAGGGATAGCAACGTTTCAACCATCTCTGGTCTTTATCAAGCTTGATAAAGACCAGAGATGGTTGAAACGTTGCTATCCCTATGCTGCTGTTACCAATAAAGTAACCAGCTTGTTCACCAGAACTAAGGAGTGCTGTGGATTTTCTTTTTTATCTGTATACCTATGGGACCCTCAGCCAGGATCCTCATCCGCGAGCACCGACCTATCTAGGTTTCTATTGGCAACTGTCCCTATATTGGGACCTGGAGTGCTGCTTAACCCTCTTTTTTATATTTTAAGGTGAACATGTCAATGAGCCCTTAAATTCATGAGGACCTGCAGGCGAGTGGGACAAACAGGAGCTCAATGGCATTTGCTGGACTGCATAAAACTGGTGACTAGGGATGAGCGAAGAAAGAGTAGAGGGCCACAGCAGCATATCCAAAATTCTTCTTTATTAATCAATCACCGCATGACACGGCATAAAAATAGCAGCAACGTTTCGGCTAAAGATAGCCTTTGTCAAGCATATTTTACAATTAAAACCCCAGGTATATAACCAACATGTCAATGCCACCCACAATGATAACGATCCAATCAACAGACGTTTCTCTATGTTACACCCACCTAGTTAATATTCACCAGGCTGTATAACATTCATTAGCTATTTCTAACAAACATGAACAGAGTTCACACATTCACATATTCACCTGCGTGGCATGATGGTATGTACATATCCTCATGGTGGCTGGCGTCTCAAGATGGAGAGTGCGCATGTCCGCGAGCGTCATCAGGGGGCGACTAACACAGGGCAGCGCCGCAACTGCTGATGACGAACATCACAACGTGGTAGTTGGCGTCCCAATACTCACACTGCGCATGTCCATAAGCGTCATCAGAGGGCGGCCGGCCAGTGTCACGATGCCGCATCCTCTACTGACGTGGCAGGCAGTGTGACAGGAGAGGCAACATCGTTGTGTGACAGCGGAGGCAATAAAGCTGCAAAGTAGAAAATGTTCGCGTTGCCTAGATACAGAACAGCGCGCACAATCATGGATACAATGACACATGGTAAAAATACAATGCGTCACGTATCATAGTTAGAACAGAGATTGCCTTGCAAATGGATAGATACATAACCAACACAGGTGTATACATGTAATGATGTGTATCTATACAACAGTATAAAGCATGTATACCCAACATGAAATGTCATAATGAAAAAAGATCATCCTAGTTGGTGACCTGTCAGTTGAAACCAGTGATCAGATGGTTATCAATCATTAATCATATGGTTTAGCATAGTCATGTGTTAAATTGGTTTTCAAATACATAAAATATAAAATAAAAACTATATATAACAGAGAAGAGTCTAACTGATTCCAGCCACATTGAACTCAAGATTGAGTCCAAATGGCTGCAGGGACTTCAGCGTAAAGATCCATTTGAGTTCCTTTTTTCTCAATATCGCATCCTTGTCACCACCTCTCCGTAGAAAACCCACACTATCTATAACTCTGAAGCGAAGTTGGTTGACAGAGTGCCCAGCCTCAACAAAGTGTTTGGCAGCAGGTTTATCCATGTTCTTATTGCGTATGGTGCTCTTGTGCTTATTAATGCGTTCCCTGACTTCCATGGTAGTCTCTCCCACATAGGTGAGGCTACACGGACATTGGATCGCATATACCACGTCCCGTGACCTGCAGGTGTAATAACCATTGATTTTATATTTTTTGCCACTATATGGATGGAAGAAGTGATCACCTTTAAGCACATTGCCACAATTGCAGCAAGATAAACACGGATAAGTACCATTTTTGCGTGGGGCAAGTAGTTTCTGTGTAGTCATTGTCTGGTCGCTAACATCAGTTTTAACCAGCCTATCACGTAGGCTAGGGTTCCTCCTGTATGCCATCATCGGCGGGGACTTGAATTCTTCTATCTCTGGCAACCCCCTTTGGAGTATATGCCATTCCTTCCTGAGGACATGCGCAATGTCACCACTGTCCCGGCCGAAGATGGAGACAAAGGGAACCCTAGCCTTAGGTCTGGTCTTTGTAGATTGCCGAAGTGTGGAACCTCTGTCAACCAACTTCACCTTGAGTCTAGTTCTGTCAAGAAGATGTTTGGGATAGCCACGTTCAACAAAACGTGTACACATGGCATCCACCCTTTGTGTGCAAACATCTTCCTCGGAAACTATGCGTCTAACCCTTAAAAGTTGACTCCAGGGTATGGAATCAAGCATTTTACGCGGGTGATAGCTATCATGCATAAGAAGGGTGTTTCTATCAGTGGGTTTCTGATAGAGGTCCGTAGCTAAAAGACCCTCCATCACATACAACCGTACATCAAGGAACTGCAATTCATTAGCTGATGAAGTAGCCGTGAATTGCAGTCCTGGGACACCCGCATTCAAATGTGAGTGGAAACTGTCCAACTCATCGGTCGCCCTGTCCAGATCATGAAGATGTCGTCGATGTAGCGCCACCAACATAGGACCCTCCCAAAGAAGGAGGAGCGGTAAACCAGTTTGTCCTCAACCTCGGCCATAAAGATGTTAGCATAAGTTGGGGCCATATTAGACCTATTGACATGTTGGTTATATACCTGGGGTTTTAATTGTTAAATATGCTTGACAAAGGCTATCTTTAGCCGAAACGTTGCTGCTATTTTTATGCCGTGTCATGCGGTGATTGATTAATAAAGAAGAATTTTGGATATGCTGCTGTGGCCCTCTACTCTTTCTACACGTCTTTGGATCGCTTTGGATCTGTGATCCCCTGCCCAGCTGCTGCATGATCTCCATTATTGCTCTACACTAGCGGTTTGCTGTGCTGCTCCTGAACAACTTTTTTCTACATAACCTGATCTGGGGAGCGAGCACCGGTGAGTGGACCTGCCTTTCTACACTATATGTGAATATGGATCCGCTCTCAGGCTCCGGTAAGAGCATCGATATGCCAAATGACACGGCTTATATGTATACAGATGAGGAGATACAGAAACTTATTGGTACAGACTCCAGTGATGTTTCCTTTCTCAGCACCCCTTCCATTGATTTGCTCAGACGCAAATGTGAACAGGAATCAAAGAGGCTGACTACAATGGAACTACATCTTAGTACCTTGAGAGAGTACTATCGGAATCGTCGCATTCCAAGGGGACTGCGTTCCCATTTACGGCCGAACCTCTTTCCAAATGACACAGACTTTTGTGCCAAATTCGAGGCAGTGAGTAACAAATACTCCTTTGACCTGATCCTGCTTAATATTGACTATCTGTGTAAAGAGGTCGAGAATATTAAAGGAATTGTGACTGACCTGAATGCGCAAATCCAAGGCCTCAGCAGCGCAGAGGATTTTACAGCGCACACTGACAAAGTTGTACAACAGGTCCAACGCCATAGAAGTGAAACCGAACGGGTTAAAAGGGAGAAGTGGCACAGGGACCTTAAGGACTATCAAACTGGTAAAGTGTATAACTGGCGCTCTCAGCAGTCACAAGGTAGACCCAGGAAAAGACGCAATAGAAGATTTGACCACAGCCACTTTGGCTTTTCCACCTTTGACTCCGACTCTACGGATGAACCCTCCACGTCAGCTCCTTTTTTAGGACAGCAAGGCGATGGGGATGTCGCCGGGGCGGTAGGAAGCATCACCGGTCATACAAAAGGGAAACCACCACCGAATCAGGCGATGCCTGGAAGGCCAACCAGGCGCAATCCGAGGAGATAACACAACTCGTTGTGAATATCTCATCAACGACACTTACTCCTGTACAGATCCAAGTACTAAGCCGGGGTCTTAGCTTCTCTCCCACCACTGAGAGGGACTTTTTTTCCTTAGAGCTTGATTTACAACGTTTCTTTAGAAATTTACGTTTAAAAAGTTTCTTTGCATCTAAAAATGTTGATGGCAGAGTGTTGTTATCTGATAAAGCTAGTGATTCTTTGCTAACATGTAATGAGCTGCAGCTCAGGAAACCTAGCACTTTCTCACCACCTCATTCAAACCACGTGGTGGAGTCCTATATACACATAGTGCATAGACAGATCAATGCTTTGAAAACCACTTTTCCGGATAGGAACAACCTCTCTAAACCAGAGCGAGAGGCTATCATGTCACTAGAACGCGACACCCGCATTACTATCAAACCTGCCGATAAGGGTGGGGCGGTGGTCGTTATGGACACTGCAATGTATATCTGCGAGATTGACAGACAATTGGGTGATTCTGAAGTATATAAACGGCTGCCAGGGGATCCCAAGTGGGATATTATGCGGGACATCGGGGCGATATTAGGTGAGGCAAGACTTAACTCAATCATCGATGATGGTTTGTATCAATATCTCACGGTGCCTCACCCTATCACCCCGATGTTATACATACTCCCCAAAATACATAAGCGATTGAACAACCCTCCGGGTCGACCAATTGTCTCCGGTAGGGGTTCTGTATTTAACCCATTGTCTGTCTTTCTTGACAGGTTGCTGCAGGTCCGGGCGACCTCCGCCCCATCCTACATCAAGGACACAGGACACTTTCTATCCAAGCTACATGGGTTACAATTACCCACCCAATTTTTATTGGTAAGCTTTGATGTAGTGTCTTTGTACACATCAATTGACCATACCTATGGTTTAGGTGTCGTCGATGTGGCCCTTACCGACATGGGACTCTCCCCGGTGGTGCGCCAGTTTGTCCTCCACCTCTTGGAGGTTGTCCTGAGGAGGAGTTATTTCCTCTTCAGGGACACATTCTACCAGCAACAACGGGGTGTGGCCATGGGGTCTAATATGGCCCCAACTTATGCTAACATCTTTATGGCCGAGGTTGAGGACAAACTGGTTTACCGCTCCTCCTTCTTTGGGAGGGTCCTATGTTGGTGGCGCTACATCGACGACATCTTCATGATCTGGACAGGGACGACCGATGAGTTGGACAGTTTCCACTCACATTTGAATGCGGGTGTCCCAGGACTGCAATTCACGGCTACTTCATCAGCTAATGAATTGCAGTTCCTTGATGTACGGGTGTATGTGATGGAGGGTCTTTTAGCTACGGACCTCTATCAGAAACCCACTGATAGAAACACCCTTCTTATGCATGATAGCTATCACCCGCGTAAAATGCTTGATTCCATACCCTGGAGTCAACTTTTAAGGGTTAGACGCATAGTTTCCGAGGAAGATGTTTGCACACAAAGGGTGGATGCCATGTGTACACGTTTTGTTAAACGTGGCTATCCCAAACATCTTCTTGACAGAACTAGACTCAAGGTGAAGTTGGTTGACAGAGGTTCCACACTTCGGCAATCTACAAAGACCAGACCTAAGGCTAGGGTTCCCTTTGTCTCCATCTTCGGCCGGGACAGTGGTGACATTGCGCATGTCCTCAGGAAGGAATGGCATATACTCCAAAGGGGGTTGCCAGAGATAGAAGAATTCAAGTCCCCGCCGATGATGGCATACAGGAGGAACCCTAGCCTACGTGATAGGCTGGTTAAAACTGATGTTAGCGACCAGACAATGACTACACAGAAACTACTTGCCCCACGCAAAAATGGTACTTATCCGTGTTTATCTTGCTGCAATTGTGGCAATGTGCTTAAAGGTGATCACTTCTTCCATCCATATAGTGGCAAAAAATATAAAATCAATGGTTATTACACCAGCAGGTCACGGGACGTGGTATATGCGATCCAATGTCCGTGTAGCCTCACCTATGTGGGAGAGACTACCATGGAAGTCAGGGAACGCATTAATAAGCACAAGAGCACCATACGCAATAAGAACATGGATAAACCTGCTGCCAAACACTTTGTTGAGGCTGGGCACTCTGTCAACCAACTTCGCTTCAGAGTTATAGATAGTGTGGGTTTTCTACGGAGAGGTGGTGACAAGGATGCGATATTGAGAAAAAAGGAACTCAAATGGATCTTTACGCTGAAGTCCCTGCAGCCATTTGGACTCAATCTTGAGTTCAATGTGGCTGGAATCAGTTAGACTCTTCTCTGTTATATATAGTTTTTATTTTATATTTTATGTATTTGAAAACCAATTTAACACATGACTATGCTAAACCATATGATTAATGATTGATAACCATCTGATCACTGGTTTCAACTGACAGGTCACCAACTAGGATGATCTTTTTTCATTATGACATTTCATGTTGGGTATACATGCTTTATACTGTTGTATAGATACACATCATTACATGTATACACCTGTGTTGGTTATGAAACTATCCATTTGCAAGGCGATCTCTGTTCTAACTATGATACGTGATGTTGAGGAACGGTTGAGACGTGTGCATATATATCCATGCATGCCTGCAAACACGTGCGGGCATGTATGGTATATATATGCATACATTAACCACCGCATCATGGGGTGATGCCCATGGTGATCCCCGGGGGCTCATGGTGGCCCCTGTGGGAAATATGTGGTCCCTGGAAGCTGTGCCCCCTTATAATCCCCCTTATATTAGTATATATATGTGATATATGTCCCCTGTATGTGATGCCCCAGATATATGCGAGGGTGTTTGTATATATAGATATGTGTGTATGTATTTGCACACGTGTCTATGTATATACACTTATGTCAGCATGACAGAATGTATGTGGGCTTATTGCTGCCCATTCATACCCCCTGTTTTGTATGTGTTTATAGATGAGCCCCCAAGCATCTGTGGATATATATATGCATATATGCAATTCCAACTGTTATCAACAGAGTTGTTTAGAGAAAAACTTGTGCTGATAGCCTGTAGGATAACAGCTGATTAGCATCTAGTCCCCTTTTGTTCAGGCCCAAAGCAATCAGACTCTGTGGCACCGTTGTGAGGGGACCTTCTAATCAGAGACATCAAAGACCTGTTTTTCCACACCTCTGCCCCATGGCCATGCCCATTACTCCCAGCATTTTTGGGACTAGGAGGGGGGACTAAGGCACACTATGATGTCACATGCCTGAGGAAGGAGGAGGGGGTTGCTTTTGGGCTATAAAACCCCGATCCGGACAGAGGTGCCTTCTCTTGCAACCAGACTAGATTCAGAGACGCATAGGAGAGAGGAGCTCCATGATGACCAGCTGGATAAGGCCTAAGTATCACCCCTGGTCCTGTAACCCCTATATTTGTGTCCTTGACACCCTGATCCCCCAAACCCTTGATCCTTGTTTGTACCCCTGATCCTGTGCCACTGGTTCCCCTGATTGTATTTGTGGTTACCCCCACTGTATCACCCTGATCCCCCAAACCCTTGCCTTATTGTATCCTTGTTTGTACCCCTGATCCTGTGCCACTGGTTACTGGACACCCTGATCCCCCAAACCCTTGCCTTATTGTATCCTTGTTTGTACCCCTGATCCTGTGATCCCCCAAACCCTTGCCTTATTGTATTCCCCTGTTGTACCCCTGATCCTGTGGCCCTATTTGTACCCCTGATGTCCCCTGTCCGGCGGAAATGTGCCTGCATTAACCCCTTTACCCTGGTGACCCTGATAAACCACTGGTGGTTACCCTGGTCCTGTAGAGCATGCTTCTGCTCTGCAAACAAATCCTTTTAACCCTTTGTTAACCCTGTAGGGACAGTGAGTACAGACGGGTGGGATTGTTAATATACTTGTATGTGTGAATTGTCTAGTTAGTTTATGGGTGGAATATGGGAATGTGTAGTGTAGTTTAGGATTGTATATTTGTAGTGCTGTGTATTGTTAGTATTGTGTGCGTAGTGTATTGTTAGTAATAAATACTGTTACTTGTAACTATCTGTGTAACGTGTAGTTATTGGCGATAGTTAGTTAGTAAGGCGCATGCAGCTAGCATAGTGATCAGTGTGAAGCATAGCGAAGGTATTGTTATTATTATATAAAGGCATAAATGGGCGGAGTTATCACTAGATGGCTCCTCCCATTTATGAATATTAATTATCGATATTTGCATAAATATTGGTGATTAATATTCCCCCTTTACATTGGCGAGCCAGGCCCACTGCGTGGATTCTGCTTTTATTTTTGGTCTGAAGGCTGAGGGTCGCTAGTACTGTGAATTAGCGGGCAGGAGAGACGCGGTCAGCGGAGTGTCTGTGCGTCTAGAACCCGATAATTCGTACAGGAGAAGCCATACTTCCCTTAGAGTACCAGAAATAAAACAAAATCTTTTGCAGAGAATCTATAATTGTTCTGTGAATTAATATTTTTGTATTTGCTTTACACGGTCACCGTCGCTGGGGTAAGAAGACACGGAAAAGTACAGCACCAACAAGCATCGCTCAAGTGATTGCAAGGGAGAAGAGCACACGTCACTGGAGGAGATCCATCTTCGTTGTAGCGGCGTACAAGTCAGGCTGGTCGGGAAGAGGCGATCCGGGAAAATGGACTTCTTCCAAGCAGCTGCGAGATACGGCGCCAAGGAGAAGATGGACACTCATCAAACGGTGAGTATGGACTTCCCCACACTGCAACACTTGAGCAGACACAGCACATTTAACCCCATCCTCCCCACTACATACAAGTCAGCAGAAATGCTGTGGTCCGATTTGTTAGCACAGGCTTGTAGTTACGACAAGCTTTGTGTTAACAAACGGACGGTTTTGAACAAGGCCACCAAACGGCTTCGGATGCTAGCCAAACTCGTTCATACGTTTGAGGCTAGCATCTGTAAGCCAAAGGAAGTGGCGCTGGTGTCTCAGTCAACGGAGACAATTCCTCCGGCCATTCACTGCCAATGCTGTGCTAGTAATTCGGACCAGGTTTCGGCATTGCGGGCACAGCTGGCAGAGAATGTGCAGTCTACTGTTGACCGAGATGCGCAGGTGGCTAGGATAGAGTCACAGTTGGTAGAGCTGCAGAGGCAGAAGGAGGAAATTGAGGCTAAGTTGACTCAGTCTTATACTGAAGTCAAGGCCTTCAAGGAGCGGACTGCCTCTACTGACGTGACGGTAGCCAAATTGAAGGCTCAGGTTGCTGTAAGGTCCCAGCTAATGTCTGGCATGCAACAGGTTATCACCAAGTTGGTGCCGGCCCTTTCTTTTTCCGTAAAGCCAGGGTCGGAATCTCCCAAAACGTTGCCCTGTGCAGGGCCACAAGGGGGGAGAGTAGTCTGTGACCGGTCTGATCATCAGGTCAAGCCGGTCCAGACTAACAGAGATTTTTCCCTGACTTTGGGAAAAACAACTGTGGTGAAGAGTGCGTCCCTGAGGATGGAACAATTCAGGAGAAGGGAGCACGGATGCAGTGTAGATGGACCTGGGCCATGCAGAGCAAACATCAGATGTTTTGCATGTGGTGGCCTAGGTCACATAGCGAGACACTGCGAAACAGATGGGAACATAACACACAGGACAGGAAACCAAGTCACGTGTTTCAGGTGTGGGAACAAAGGACACATTGCAAGGAATTGCCCTTGTGCAGGTAATTGTAATGTGTCCAACAGTATCAGCCAGGTAACAAATTGTGCAGTAGGGTCTAGTCAGCCTGGCCATAACGGGGTTACCTCTCGGCAGCATCACCAGCTGCTGAGGGGTCAGAATGGCCAAGCTAGGCTAGGCAACATTTGACACCCCTGTACGATTTGTTACACCGTTTGTTCCCTGTGTATGTCCATGTTGTGTGTTTTTGTTATCTGTTTGAGTTTTTCTTGATGTTGATGGTGGTAGTCCTTGTCTGCGGATGTGTTCTACCATGCTGATTTATGTAGTGGTGTAAGTCCCATCTGCTGTCTGTTTCATTCTGTGTCCCCTTGCAGTGGAACAGTGTTATACTGTGGATCGAGAACGTATAGGCTTGCGAGCAGATAATTTCACACGGGAAATCCTACACAAAGGATGATGTGATATTATTCTGGGCAGCCAGGGTCTCAGATCGATACAGATAACACTGTTTTGCTCAAGGTTTTCGGTAGGACTGTGTTGCGCTGGGGACTGGGGCGGACAGACAACATTGGTGTAATGTTCTGCTGCGCACTTAATTCTAGTCCGGTCAGGTAGCACAGCTCTGATAGGGATTGGACGCAGAGTGTTTGGCAGCAGAATGTGGACTGTGTTCTTGTGTTGTGGGGGCCTGGGGAGCCAGGGCATGCCTATGCCATTGGTTCTGCGGGCCTCCACAAGATGGGATCACAGGGGGAAATCGGCCTGGGTACACACGAGTGGACGGGGATACGGTGCCATCAATAACAAGATGGTGCTTTGTCCACAGAGCTCCAGTTATCCTAACCTAGTAGGGTGGCCATCCTTATCTGTTGGTGCAGAGGGACACGCTCCTCTGAAGGTAGGATGTTCAGACACCAGTGTTGGGATGACGAGGGGTCCTGTGAGATAAAGGGCAGCTCAATGCCTTTCTCTACCCATGGGTCAAAGGTATTGGTGCTGGAAATTCACATTAATTGCACTGTTAGGGGAGAAATTCCCCTGGGAGCGCCTGGTATTTTCTTCTGCCATAGGTGTGATTTTATATGGAGCGGAAGAAAAACCCAGGAGACGCCACAGAAGAGACCAGCTATTCCCCCTGACACTGTTGGGAAGCTCCAGAAGATCCCACTGGATTTTGGCAACTAAGCGACCTCTGCCTAGAGGTGTTCTAGAGAAGACTGTGCCACAATCCAGAGGGAGCATTATTTAAGGCTCTGGAGGAAGACTTGGGAGACGTTCGGGTGGAAGAACTTATCACTTGTTTCACCCAGTGAAACTTCTTCTGGTTCTGGTCATCGTAATCGGAGGGTCAAGGGACTTACTGACCAAATACACCAGAACCAGACAGAACTTTACAGAACTATCCGGAGGAGGAGGCTCAGGACATAACTCCAACTTTGTCCTGTAGCCAAATATTTTATGGACACTTTGTTTCCTATGAGGGTTCGGAACGTATAACATGTACTACCTTGAAACCCCATAGCACATTGTATTGTATATATATTGATTATGTTTGTTGGTTGATTGTGTACCCATAGACACTCTAGGTACAAATGTGTGACAGCCTACACCCAGGGAAACTCGCCCAACGCATTGCGGTGAGTTATAATTTGGCTGTACACATTTGCATCCTATAGTCGTTTCCCATTGACACAGGGGTCTGCGACCTACCTGTGTCTTTGGAGGTGTAGAGATATGCCAGGTTGCATGAGTCTCTATGGGTACACACATTTAATGGAATTTGGTGGTGTTGGGAGGGATGTGACATGTATTTTGTGTGAATGGGGATAAGGTTAGGTCACGATAGGGACAGGCATCATTCATTTGCCACCTTGAACCCTGGAACGGTGAGGTTCTTAAGGGAAGGGCTGGAGGTGTAGTGTGGCGGAGGTGTTCTCCGCAGTAGAATTTAGGTACTGTGACATCGCCGCTTGAGAGTCTGACCTGCCTTGTAAAGACCTATTAATCTGTCCACGGGAGAACCGCACCCATCAAGATGGAAACAGACGTTGGATAGAAGAAAGTTGGGACTGAGACTGTGAGGGTGAACCCGCTCCAGATGCCTTGGAGGCGGGCCATACCTGAAGATCGGCAGAACTACCGAGAGACTGTGGGGGTGTGGTCACTCCAAAGTGGGGGTGGCCGACACCAAGAGACTGTTAAAGAAAGGCCAGTTAAAGACTGTAAGGGTGAACCCACTCCAGAATTGGGGGGGGGACGAAGATACCTGAAGATTGGCAGAATTACCGAGAGACTGTGGGGGTGTGGTCACTCCAAAGTGGGGGTGGCCGACACTAAGACTGTTAAAGAAAGACCAGCTAACCAAGAGACTGTGGGTGTGTGGTATCCTAAAGATGTCAAGAAGAAGACAGAAGGGCAGGTCGGAGGAAGCTGGATTGGGGATGTCTAAGTACCTAAAGATCAGTGTGCACTACAGTTCTTCCTGAACTTCCACCAAAGATGGGGTTGAAGGGGGGCAAACATATCTCAACCCGTTCCCCCATTATATTGTCGTATTATATTCCGACAACAGGGGGATTGTTGAGGAACGGTTGAGACGTGTGCATATATATCCATGCATGCCTGCAAACACGTGCGGGCATGTATAGTATATATATGCATACATTAACCACCGCATCATGGGGTGATGCCCATGGTGATCCCCAGGGGCTCATGGTGGCCCCTGTGGGAAATATGTGGTCCCTGGAAGCTGTGCCCCCTTATAATCCCCCTTATATTAGTATATATATGTGATATATGTCCCCTGTATGTGATGCCCCAGATATATGCGAGGGTGTGTGTATATATAGATATGTGTGTATGTATTTGCACGCGTGTCTATGTATATACACTTATGTCAGCATGACAGTATGTATGTGGGCTTATTGCTGCCCATTCATACCCCCTGTTTTGTATGTGCTTATAGATGAGCCCCCAAGCATCTGTGGATATATATATGCATATATGCAATTCCAACTGTTATCAACAGAGTTGTTTAGAGAAAAACTTGTGCTGATAGCCTGTAGGATAACAGCTGATTAGCATCTAGTCCCCTTTTGTTCAGGCCCAAAGCAATCAGACTCTGTGGCACCGTTGTGAGGGGACCTTCTAATCAGAGACATCAAAGACCTGTTTTTCCACACCTCTGCCCCATGGCCATGCCCATTACTCCCAGCATTTTTGGGACTAGGAGGGGGGACTAAGGCACACTATGATGTCACATGCCTGAGGAAGGAGGAGGGGGTTGCTTTTGGGCTATAAAACCCCGAACCGGACAGAGGTGCCTTCTCTTGCAACCAGACTAGATTCAGAGACGCATAGGAGAGAGGAGCTCCATGATGACCACCTGGATAAGGCCTAAGTATCACCCCTGGTCCTGTAACCCCTATATTTGTGTCCTTGACACCCTGATCCCCCAAACCCTTGATCCTTGTTTGTACCCCTGATCCTGTGCCACTGGTTACCCTGATTGTATTTGTGGTTACCCCCACTGTATCACCCTGATCCCCCAAACCCTTGCCTTATTGTATCCTTGTTTGTACCCCTGATCCTGTGCCACTGGTTACTGGACATCCTGATCCCCCAAACCCTTGCCTTATTGTATCCTTGTTTGTACCCCTGATCCTGTGATCCCCCAAACCCTTGCCTTATTGTATTCCCCTGTTGTACCCCTGATCCTGTGGCCCTATTTGTACCCCTGATGTCCCCTGTCCGGCGGAAATGTGCCTGCATTACCCCCTTTACCCTGGTGACCCTGATAAACCACTGGTGGTTACCCTGGTCCTGTAGAGCATGCTTCTGCTCTGCAAACAAATCCTTTTAACCCTTTGTTAACCCTGTAGGGACAGTGAGTACAGACGGGTGGGATTGTTAATATACTTGTATGTGTGAATTGTCTAGTTAGTTTATGGGTGGAATATGGGAATGTGTAGTGTAGTTTAGGATTGTATATTTGTAGTGCTTGGTATTGTTAGTATTGTGTGCGTAGTGTATTGTTAGTAATAAATACTGTTACTTGTAACTATCTGTGTAACGTGTAGTTATTGGCGATAGTTAGTTAGTAAGGCGCATGCAGCTAGCATAGTGATCAGTGTGAAGCATAGCGAAGGTATTGTTATTATTATATAAAGGCATAAATGGGCGGAGTTATCACTAGATGGCTCCTCCCATTTATGAATATTAATTATCGATATTTGCATAAATATTGGTGATTAATATTCCCCCTTTACACGTGACGCATTGTATTTTTACCATGTGTCATTGTATCCATGATTGTGCGCGCTGTTCTGTATCTAGGCAACGCGGACATTTTCTACTTTGCAGCTTTATTGCCTCCGCTGTCACACAACGATGTTGCCTCTCCTGTCCCACTGCCTGCCACGTCAGTAGAGGATGCGGCATCGTGACACTGGCCGGCCGCCCTCTGATGACGCTTATGGACATGCGCAGTGTGAGTATTGGGACGCCAACTACCACGTTGTGATGTTCGTCATCAGCAGTTGCGGCGCTGCCCTGTGTTAGTCGCCCCCTGATGACGCTCGCGGACATGCGCACTCTCCATCTTGAGACGCCAGCCACCATGAGGATATGTACATACCATCATGCCACGCAGGTGAATATGTGAATGTGTGAACTCTGTTCATGTTTGTTAGAAATAGCTAATGAATGTTATACAGCCTGGTGAATATTAACTAGGTGGGTGTAACATAGAGAAACGTCTGTTGATTGGATCGTTATCATTGTGGGTGGCATTGACATGTTGGTTATATACCTGGGGTTTTAATTGTAAAATATGCTTGACAAAGGCTATCTTTAGCCGAAACGTTGCTGCTATTTTTATGCCGTGTCATGCGGTGATTGATTAATAAAGAAGAATTTTGGATATGCTGCTGTGGCCCTCTACTCTTTCTACACGTCTTTGGATCGCTTTGGATCTGTGATCCCCTGCCCAGCTGCTGCATGATCTCCATTATTGCTCTACACTAGCCGTTTGCTGTGCTGCTCCTGAACAACTTTTTTCTACATAGGGATGAGCGAAGTCCGGGTTCGGGTTAACATGGTTATAGCGGAAAATAATAGCATTCTTAAGACAGAATGCAAAAGAGTATGACAATTTAGGGGTAAAACAAAAGAAAACTCACCTCATCCACATGATCGCGCTGCCGCAGTTTCTTCTATCTTCTTTCAGCAGGACTTGCAAAAGGACCTGCAATGACGTCACAGCGCTCACCACGTGGTGAGCGTGGTGATGTCATCGCAAGTCGTTTTGCAGGTCCTTCTGAAAGAAGATAGAAGACACTGTGACAGGGCGATCAAGTGGATGAAGTGAGTATTTTTTTGTTTTACCCCTAAATTGTCATACTCTTTTGCATTCTGTCTTAAGAATGCTATTATTTTCCGCTATAACCATGTTATAACGGAAAATAATAAAGTGAAGTTTGGGTCCCCATTGACTTCAATGTGGTCCGAGTTTGGGGTCAAGTTCAGGTCCTGAACTTTAACCCGAACTTTGAACTGTAGTTTGGCCGAACCGGGATACCCCAACTTCCACGGGTGTGCTCATCACTACTGGTTTCACCTTTAATCCTTGTTTGCCCAGGGCCCCACTTAAAGGGGTTGTCCCACAAAAAATATTCTAATTTTTTCAAACCAGCACCTTGGAATAAATCTAGCAGAGCAATGAATGGGGAGATCTCTGGATCCATGTGATGTACAGGGCTGGTTCTAGCTTTGTTAGAAAGAGATTGTCATGTACTATATGATGTCTGATTCTGTTTCATTTCTTACATTAATCATGGGATAACCCCTTTAAGACCTGCTGTTTTGGAGATGCTTTGACCCAGTGCCACAACATATTTTGTTCTACAGTGCTAGTCTGAAAGATACATGTATTCCTGGTTTTATACTCTGGCAGTCATGTTTCACAAATTATCATGTATTTTGTATTTTGCCATTCAGCAAATGTTCAAGTGGAACATACTGTATTTAGAGGGCAGAGTTATCTTTTATGCACCAGTCATATCCTTATTGCACTAATTAGAAAACAGTATTCAGGTGAAGCAGACTTTAGGCTGGCTGATGCATTGTATATGTGTCCTCTTTTACTGTATATATAATATATTGTTGATAATGTTTATATTTAGGGATGATGAGTGTTATGCATCCTCTGGACAAAACATCACAGAGCTCATGGAAAATTCTGATTTTATTCAAGTTCACATGACTTGTTGAGACCTGTGTGGTTTCTCTTACAGCTGCTGTTTGACAAATCATCCAAATTAGATGCAGCACTTGCTATGACTTTCCTAAGTGAGTTCATTTTGAAAGTGTGGTATCTGAAGCAAGTAGGCTGGAAGCCCCTAGAGGGCTGGATAGAACCTTATCATCCTGCCTTGACTAAAGCATTGGGAAAACTGTACATAAAAATATCTATTTTGTGGTTCTTGCATTAAAAGACTTGACATAAACAAACCAAATCTCACAGCTCAAAAAATGAGCCTCAATTGTAAGCACACAAAGCACATGCCATTTCAATCCAGTCACATTACACAGTTTCAGCATTTTACAAAGAACAGGTGAATATACAATTAAATAACATGAGTTAAAAAAGAAACTATTGAATATTTTGAATGTAACCGGAAAATCCATTGTAAATCCACATCAAATAGTTGTGGTTCTCAGTAATTAGAACTGTTCCCGAGACATCAAGACATTAAAGTGGCCCTGTCACCAGATCATCCCTGTTGAACCAGTTACATAGACTGGTGATCCTCCAGTTTAAAATAATACCTTCCTCCTCACTGTCAGCACCACAGTTGTTGATAAAATCATACTTTTATTCCTTTGCTGGCAGGCAATTTGGAGCACCAGGAGGTGGGCTTTTTCAGTACGAGCACCACTATGGGATGCCTACTGACATCTAAACACATCCCCTCCTTTTGATTGAAAGCACTAGAGTATGACCTCAACTTGGTCTAGCATTGTCAATCAGGGGGAGGAGGGTGTTTAGATATCGGTAGTCGTCGCATAGTGGTGCTTCTACTGAAAAAGCCTGCCTCCTGGTGCTTGAAATTGCTTGCCAGAAAAGCTGGCACTAGAGGAGGCTGCCACAGCAAGATCACATCTACCAGGCTATGTGCCTGGTTTAAAAGGGGTGATCTGGTGACAAAGTCATGTGTGAGGGCCGGATAGGATGCTGGTGCGTCGCGGGAAAATCGTGCGATTGTATGCGATTGCGTTGCATACTTCAGTTTTTTCCAAGCGAGTGCAATGCATTTTGCAAGCGCGTGAGAAAAAACTGAATGTGGTACCGAGACCCAAACCCGGACTTCTTCACTGAAGTTCGGGTTTGAGTTAGGTATTCTATAGATTTTTATATATTCCCTTATAACATGTAAGGGAAAATAATAGCATTCTTACTACAGAATGCTAAGTAAATTAGGGATGGAGGGCTTAAAAATAAAATAAAATAATTAAACTCACCTCATCCACTTGTACGCGCAGCCCGGCTTGTCTTCTTTCTTCTACTTTGAGGACCTGGGAGAAAATAACCTTTGGTGACTTCACTGTGCTCATCACATGGTCCATCACCATGGTGATGAACCAGGTGATGGACCATGTGACAGACCATGTGATGAGTGCAGTGACGTGAGTGCAGTGACTTCATCTCCCAGGTCATCCAAGAATAATAAAGAAGATGAGCCTGGCAGCACGAACAAGTGGATGAAGTGAGTTTCATAATTTTTTATTTTTTTTAAACCCCTCCATCCCTAATTTACTTAGCATTCTGTATTATTGTTATAAGGGAAAATAATAATGATCGGGTCCCCATCCCGATCATCACCTAGAAACCATGTGTGAAAATTGCACCGCATCCGCACTTGCTTGCGGATGCTTGCGATTGTCACGCAGCCCCATTCACTTCTGTAGGGCCTGCGTTATGTGAAAAACGCACAATAAAGAGCATGCTGCGATTTTCACGCAACGCACAAGTGATGCGTGAAAATCACTGCTCATGTGCACAGCCCCATAGAAATGAATAGGTCCGGATTCAGTGCTGGTGCAATGCGTTCACCTCACGCATTGCACCCGTGCGGAAAACTCGCCCATGTGAAAGGGGCCTTAAACTCTCCTGGAATGAACTTATCATGAGGGTAATATTTGGAGTCAGTTTTGCTCTAGTCTCTGCTGGCGTACTTTAATGTTATGTTTGATAAATTTGGTGCTTTTTTAAACCTAACATTTTTCTCTAGAGAGGTCTCAACAGTTTTAGTTTTTTTTACATCACACCCTATTGCCATCACTTTTTTGGTTTACACCACTATCTTATGGAGTGAGTTTATAACTGAATATGTAATTTTTTTAAAGACATGAAAACAACGTGATTTGGGGGATGCAGGAATGGAAAGGGAAGAATAGCTGGTTACATAATGGTAGCTGAAAATCTGAAAAAGTGAGCCCCAATAGTAATTTTGGTCTGGTTTCTCAAATATGAATATCAGCAAGACTTGCAATAAAAATTTTTTATTTTTGTGAAGAGCCAAGAAGAGGCTTATAAAGAGGGTTGTGAATTATTTTTGAATGTAGATCACAAGTAAAAAAAAAATACTATATCTTCTCAGTTCCCAACTAAATAATTCCTGCAGCCTAAATATGGCATCTCTTTTAGAAAACAATTGGCCAATTGTGGGAGGGTTTATGCCCAACCAATTTAATGGAATAATGAATTTGGCAGCCTAAAGTGGTTGAGTAACTAAATAATTATTAGATGGGTAGGGTACGGGATCCAGAGGAGAATGGACTCTGGAGTCAGTTGGATGGGGGTGGCACAAATTTCCATTAACTCTCTATGTATGTCCAACAATTCTGAATGTCTGGGAAGGACCAGAATATGTGTTGCATAGAACCTATATCCACTACACAGTGCCATCAGGGGCCTGAGCTTGATAAGCCCATTTGCTATATAACAAAGGGAGCCTAATATCATCTTTTTAGATTTTTGAAAGAGTGTTCTTAAATATGTACATATCTTGAGATATCATGGGATCTAAAATGTTTCTTGGCTGTTTCAGAAATCCTTTGTTATGCCGGTAGGTAAGGACAGACAAGGAGAGTGAGCCCTAAGGCACAAGCCCTAGATAGCTAGACCACAACAGGTTAAAGGTCCCTACACTATTTAAGTGCAGAAGCGGACAAAAACAATACCAGCGTCATACATAAATGGGTCAGAACCAGCTATGCAGTACCAAACGAGAGACAGAGCATGGTCAGAAGACAAGCCGGGGTCAAAAGAAGGATCAATCCAATAAGCACAGGAAAAAGGAACCAGGAGACTATCACTGGCACTGGTATATGGCCAGGAAGGGGTTTAAATAGAGCTACGATTGCCTGAATAAGAACTTGATAGGTCCATGACTAAGCGCTCCATTAATCAGAAACACTATTGTAGTGCCCTGGAGCAGGGAGTACTTTGACATTTGGAAATTTTTGGACATTTGCCTATTTCCCCTATGGAAAGTTAAAACTTCTTACTTTATTTCACTTGAAAGGGTTAACTTGCACTGTTTAATACTGTGCAACTATATTTTATATGTTGTGATATATATCCTGTTCATTATCACTATATTTACATTGCTCTGTGGAAAGGGTTAATGAATACTGAGAGACTGTTAGGACTTTGATTGAGAAGCTGGTAATTTTCCACAGTTGCCATAGGGTTTAAAGAAGAACATGTTTTGGAGGGAAAACCCCAAACTTGTTTACCACCCGGTTTTGGAGGGAAATACCCAGACTTGTTTACCACCCTGTTTCGGGGGGGGGGGGGGGGGGGAAACAAGACTTGTTCACCACCAAAAGCAGACAGTCTGACCTTTTAAAAAGTTTTACCTATGTTGTTATGTCTGGAAACTTGTTTTTGCCTGGAAAAACTGCTATGTCATTGCCATTTAGTATCATTGAAGCTGTAATGTAAGTCTATACCAGATGGAAAGTGTTACAAAGTATCTGTTTATGCTGAGTTTCTCCACTCCACCCCTCCCACTAAAAGGTTCTAGTCTAGCTAGAAACTGTATATAAGGAGAGCAGTCAGAGCCCCTAGTGTGCTGCAGTTAGGGACCAGTGCTTGGAGGGGAGACTCATGCCAGCCTGCATGAGTGACCAGAAGAAGACAATGAGATGGGGACACTGAGCCACAGACCATGGGTCACTAACCTTGTGACCAATGAGCCACCCAGACTAGTGAGCTACAGACCGTGGGCCCTTTACCAGGATGCCAGTCTTTTGAGAGAGAGAGAGGGACAGCTATGTAGCTCAGGCCTTTCCTCAGCATCAAACCCTTCTTCTACCAGGGAGGAGACTCTAGAGCTCAGAGTTAGACGGAGCCATGATGTTAACCTTAAAATATATGGAATAATATTGTACCTACTGATGCCTCTGATTTCATATTGAAGCATATAGATATTTTTCTGTTGGATTCCGAAAAAAATGTGACCTTCTCCATTGGGTGCCACACTATGGAGCGTTGCATCTGTTTATGTACCTCCATATGTCCGTGCTCAAATCCAAGAAAAAGTAGTCAGTGATGCATCTGTGAAGCTGTCTGTGAAGGATCCATATGTGGTCCATGTGTCCGTTTTTTGCTGTCCGTGTGCCATCTGTGTTTCACTGACCCTGCACAGCTGAAAAATAATCTTCAAAGCATCTTTTCCTAATGGTCCTTTAACGGACCCATAGACTATAATGGGTGTGATGGACAAAATAAAGCATGCACCCGTGCTAAAAACATGGGCCCATGGACCGTGCTAAAACACTGATGTCTGTATATCCACATTAAAATGATTAGGGACGTGTGCTTTCCATGGAGAACACGTACAGCACACGTCCCTGGAACGCTTTATGTGTGAATGAGGCTTTAGGCAGTACACATAGTACCTATAACTCTAAAGTTTTGGCAAGAAAGATACCATACACATGCCTCTTTCATCTAATAATGATTGATGGAGAGTAAACATATATGGGTAGTCTGAAACATGCAATGGAGACCAAGTAATAGATGATATGTTTAAAAATGCTGGCCAAATTTGCATAAATGTGTATATTTTTTAACACAAGTATTTGATACTCATTGTGTGATATAATAAACAATGATTAGGTTTTTGGTAGCACTTCGTATCTAAAGCCACATCCGATATGTACTCTGGTAGTGTGTTCTGGCAGAGGATCAGACTACCAGAGTACACTGTATCCAGCATAGCTGGACACTGCTGGGCACCGTCACATCTCCATTCATTAAAATGGGATCCGTCAGTGGTCCAACGGGTTTCCAGCATAAATGCCGGCTTTCTGTCAGAGAAATACCTCTACATACAGTAGTAATTTTCCAGCAGAAAGCTGGCATTTATGCCAGAAACCTGCCAGATCCGCATCTGATCCTTTTATAGTCAGTGGGGGATCCGATGGTGCACGGCAGTTTGTGGCAGTATCTAGATATGCCAGATAAAGTAACTCCACTAGTCTGTTCCTCTGCCGGAACAGACCACCTGAGTACATATCGGAGATGTTTGTGTCATTGCATCCTTTCCTTATACACCTCCTCTACAGATATGACTAATACCTAACTTCTCTATCAGTCGCTTCCACAATGGCATAGCTGACAATGATATTTCGTAACTATGTGATATCTATGGAGAACTTTTTTTTTTTTTTTTAGTTCACCTACCACATTATGTTTAAATGACATTTGAAATAAAACAAAGACTCATTTTCTTAGCAAACTCAAAGTTTTATATAAAAATCTTAGTTGCTGACAACACTAAAGGATAAATGCCACATTTGCAATTGTTTCTCTGATGGCTGACCTTTAGGTAAATATAGTCGGTGTGTAAAGACATGCAAACTGTTTGGCTTTCTGACAGAACCAAGGAAAATGTTTATTTTAGCAAAAGGTCAGTTTTCTGTGACGTTCACCAATTAATAGAAAAACACACAAGTAGATCGAGGTGAATCATATAGCTTTATACCATATTTATATTTACTCTGTAAGCCTGGTGACATTTACAGTACATATAAATAGCAATACTCAGAACAGGAAATATGTATTAAAAGAAAAAAATAACTTTTATGACAAAAGAAAGTTTGCACGTTCTTAACATTCTTTTAATATTTATCATCATCTGAAGACCTTTGGTTCACCAAACTCATCCAATCAATATGGGGACCACCTGACTTCAGCATGCATAATCTATTTGTTCCTGAGATATAAACCTCCAGATGTGTCTGGCAGTGGTTTACTTCCCTGTGGTTATAAAGATCATATGCAAGCGAGGCCAAGCATGTACAGTATGTGCATGGGGTAGTTAGGAAGGATAGCTGATGGCCAAAATCTAATCTATATGGCAAGTCTTACTTAGAAAGCATAGGCTAGGTCCAAGTTTTAGAGACATGTTTATGCGCAGCAGATTTGTTTCAGAAATTTCAGCAACTGAAAAGGAATTGGGTTGTTACTACAGCATGAGCATGACTTTCAGATTTATGGAACGGCTGAAGAAATTTCTAAAAAAAAATCTACCTTGTGTGAACCCTTGTTAGATTAGAAGTTCTTGTCTCATCATGCTAACATAAAGTATTGCCTGTTAAAATATTTCTTCTGTAGAAAACCAAGATGAGGCCTCCATATTTTAGACAGAAAATGTAATACTGTTATACATACTTGTGTACAAATGCATGCCCTTACCTTGGAAGGTTCTTGAACTTCTTTACGTTTGTTCTGACCTCCCTTTGCTAATGGACCTACTTGCGGCCTTTTGCATTTTCCTGCCTGATGACTTTTAATGATATGGGTTATGCCAAAATGTTCTCGTTAATGTCTTATTTTGCTCTCCTCGCACGCCTCTTAATTACTGTGGTGTGTGTCAGGACTTCTTAGTCCCAGAACTAAAGTTTACTCCACCTAGGAGCTGGATTAGATATCTGGGGTAATGTGCACCAGTTTTCTCATGCACACATTCTAAAATGAGTTGAGCTGTACAGGTCCTGTCCATAGCTTTTCTCCTCCAAATCAAACCTCACCCACTTTTTAGGAAAGTCACAACGGTATCAGAAAAAGCTTAAACCAACACTTGTGACAAAAATTGCAATATTTCTATGCTAAAAACTTTTGGTAGCTATAATCAGCAAAGGCCTTTCCTAGAGAGGCTAGAGGGACTTAATTCAGCCTGCCATGACTACAAGTATGATAACATATAAACTGTGTTTTATAATGTAACAGCACATTTAGTCATATACTGATATTTACTTTAATAAAACAGTTCATTTTGGTTATTTTGGATGCACATTGTGGATGCAACAATGAAAAAGCAACACAAAGAAGGAGTTGAGGAATTCTGGAAATCACAGGATCAATAGAAATTATAATAATATGCATTGCAAATGATAAAAAGAATGGAAACAAAATATCTCTATGTATTCAGTATCATGTATGGGCACCACACACAGAAATACACACGCTTGGCATGCTATCTGTGAGTTTATTAATTATTGTCTAAGGAATTTTCTGCCATGTTGAAAGCAATTGGGCATGCAAATCATCAAGATCTGCAGCTGACAGCTCCCTTTGCAATTGCCGACCAATGACATCCCAGATGTGTGCGATATGAAACAAGTCCAGAGATGCTGCAGGCCATGGTAGCACAATTAGGCCATGCAGGTTACTCATAGTTAGTGATAGACGAACATCTGCTGGGATGATTCGCAAACGCAATAACGCAAACACGATCAAATTTTTGCGAATCGCAAGTTCGTGGCGGGCCCCATTCACTTTAATGGCAGGCAAACATGAAAAACCTTCAGGTCATGTTTGTACCGACCAAATACTTACAAGAAGTGCACAAATCGACCCACAACATGGACAGTGACATACCAGAGGGGGATCAATGGCAAAAATTCCCATAAAAAATATAAATTTTAATCAGGGGCCATTTTTATGCGTCTTAAAGGGAAACTCTCAAAAATGTGCCATGCTGGGGCCTAGAATTTTTTTATTTTAGGCCACGGGAGTACAGACCCTAAACATTAGGCATTCACCAGACAGAAAATATCAAGTGATTATGTGGCCGGAGGTATATTAGATAGTCATTGGATATCAATTTTACTGCAGGCCAGTACAAATACATGTCAAATACATATATTTAAAAGAACTAAAAATATAAAAATTTATTAAAAACATGGCTAACGAAATCCCCCCTCTTGAATAAACCCCAAATGATGATAGGTTGCATTCGATAACATGTGGTCGTCCCAGGTGTTGAATTCCTCTGAGGTCCCAACAATTAAGCATTTACCGTACAGAAAAGATCAAGTGATTATGTGGCTGGAGGTACATTGGGCAATCACCGTATAACAATTTTACTGTTGGCCAGTTAGATTATAGGCCCCAAAAATTATGCATTTAAAGTACATAAAAGATCAAGTTATTATGTGGCCAGCAGTATATTAGACTATCAATGGAAATCAATTTTACTGCAGGCCACTGGACTATAGGCCCCAAAAATTATTAATTCACCGTACAGAAACAAACAATTGATAATGTGGCTGAAGGTACATTAAGTGGTCACCGTATAACAATTTTACTGTTGGCCAGTTAGATTATAGGCCCCAAAAATTCTGCATTCACCATGCATAAAAGATCAAGTGATTATGTGGCTGGAGGTATATTAGACAGTCAATGGATATCAATTTTACTGCATGCCAGTGGACTACAGGCCCCAAAAATTATTCATTTACTGGACAAAAAACATCAAGTGATTATGTGGTTGGAGGTATATTAGAAGGTCATTGGATATCAATTTTACTGCATTCCAGTAGAAATACATGTAAAATACATGTTTAAAAGAACAGAAAATATAAAATTGGATTAAAAACATGGCTAACAAAATCCCCCCTCTTGAAAACCCCCCAAATTATAATAGTTGAAATTCGATAACACATGGTCGTCACAGGTGTTGAATTCCTCCGATGTCCCAAACATTAGGCATTCACCGGACAGAAAAGGCCTTTTATGCCACTGTATTTACATAAGACAGGGACCATTATTTGCTCTAGTGGTGGCAGATATGTGTGGGCTGGCATGAGGAAATTCTATTTAACGTGGTTGTCACAGGTGTTGAATTCCTCCGAGATCCATGTCTCATTAATTTTTATAAATGTGAGGTAGTCCACACTGTCGTTGTCACGACGGACGTGCACAGTATAGAAGATAACACACTAACCAGGCTCTGGACGAGAGACAGGGGAAGGGTCACCTCCTAGTTTATCCCTGACCTCTTTCCCTGCACTGCTCAGCCCACAGGCAGACCTTGAAGGTAGGTGTGCTGTGTCCTCCAGCCTGAACTGACAAAACCCTGAACTCTCTGAGATGGTGAAGTGGGGAGATAGGAGCAGCCTGCTCGCACAGAACCTGGATGGGAAAGATGACACCAACAACCAAACAAGAAATGACACTTATCTTCTGAGAGCAGGAACTGACAGCCAACCTTCCCTCCAAACTTCCCAGACCAAAATGATCAATATAATCCGCTCAGAGCACTTAGCTGGAGACCATTTAAACTAGTGCACCTGATGAGAGGCGGATCCAGCACGGCACCAAAACAAATACTAAACTCATGCTGCTATCTTGGCCGACCTCCGGACATCGTCAGAGTGGGGCATGACAGTACCCCCCCTTCTACGGGTGACCTCCGGACACCCTGGACCAACCTTATCCGGATGGGACCTATGAAAGGCCCTCACCAGTCGGCTGGCGTTGACATCTGACGCCGGAACCCCCATCCTCTCCTCAGGACCGTATCCCCTCCAGTGCACCAGGTACTGGAGGGAACCCCGCAGAACTATCGAGTCGAGAATCCTGGAGATCTCGAACTCCAAGTTTCCCTCGACTAGAACAGGAGGAGGAGGCAATGGCGATGGTACCACTGGTTTAACATATTTTTTTAGTAAAGACTTGTGGAAGACATCATGGATCCTCCAAGTCTGCGGCAGATCCAGTCGAAACGCCACAGGATTGATCACCGCAGAAATTTTATACGGACCAACAAATCTTAGACCCAGTTTCAAAGATGGCACTCTCAACTTGATATTCTTAGTGGACAACCACAACAGATCACCCACACACAGGTCCGGACCAGTCACGTCTCCTGTCAGCCATTCGGTTATACCTCTCACCCATCCTCTCCAAATTCCCTTGAATCCTCCGCCAGATAGAGGATAAGGCAGAAGAGAATCTCTCCTCCTCTGGCATTCCGGAGGAACCAGACCCAGAAAAGGTACCAAACTGAGGATGGAAACCGTATGCGCCAAAAAATGGCGACTTACCCATGGACTCCTGCCTACGGTTATTCAATGCAAATTCTGCTAAGGCCAAGAATGAGGACCAGTCCTCCTGATTCTCAGCCACAAAGCACCTCAAGTAGGTCTCCAGGTTTTGATTGGTACGCTCCGTACGACCATTCGACTGTGGATGAAAAGCCGATGAGAAAGAAAGTTGAATGCCAAGTCGAGAGCAGAACGCCCTCCAAAACCTGGAGACAAACTGCGTGCCCCTATCAGAGACCACATCCGAAGGAATCCCGTGCAATTTCACAATATTATCCACAAAAATCTGCGCAAGAGTCATAGCGTTAGGCAGACTTGTTAGTGGTATAAAGTGAGCCATTTTACTGAAACGGTCGACAACCACCAAAATCACTGTTCTCCCGGAGGAACTCGGCAGGTCCGTAATAAAGTCCATGGACAAATGCGTCCAAGGATGAGATGGAATAGACAATGGAAGAAGTGAACCAGGCGGTCGAGTATGAGCAACCTTTGACCGAGCGCAGGTTTCACAATTCTCAATACTCTTACGCAACCCTGGCCACCAGAACCTCCGGGACACCAGATCACAGGTGGACTTACCACCAGGATGTCCAGCGAGAACAGTATCGTGATGTTCCTTGAACACCTTGTATCGTAGCCCCTCAGGAACAAACAACCTCCCTGGGGGACACGAACCAGGAGCCCTCTCCTGAGCTCCCAATACCTCCATCTCTAATTCAGGGTACAGAGCGGAGACCACCACTCCATCCGCCAAAATCGGCGCTGGATCTTCTGAATCCCCTCCCCCAGGTAAGCTGCGAGACAAGGCATCTGCCTTGACGTTCTTGACCCCTGGGCGAAAGGTAACCACGAAATTGAACCTGGTAAAAAACAATGACCATCTGGCCTGTCTAGGGTTCAGACGCTTGGCAGATTGCAGGTAAGCCAAATTATTATGGTCTGTATACACAGTAACGGGGTGAGAAGCCCCCTCTAACCAGTGACGCCATTCTTCAAAGGCCAACTTGATATGCCAACAATTCCCTATCTCCAACATCATAATTCCTCTCGGCGACCGAGAGCTTCCTGGAGAAGAAGGCACACGGGACCCACTTGCCAGGAGAAGGACCCTGCGAAAGCACCGCCCCAACCCCCACCTCTGATGCATCCACCTCGACCACGAATGGCTGAGATACATCCGGCTGCACCAGAATGGGAGCAGACGCAAAATGCTCCTTAATAGCCGAAAAGGCCTGCAATGCCTCATCCGACCAGACAGAGACATCACCTTCTTGGTCATATCAGTAAGAGGTTTGACTAGCGTGGAATAATTTGAAATAAATTTTCTATAATAATTCGTAAACCCCAAAAACCGCATCAAAGCTTTCTGATTCTCCAGTCGGTCCCACTCCAGAACCGCCCGGACCTTTTCGGGGTCCATACGAAAACCGGAATCAGAAAGCATGTATCCCAAGAATGGAAGCTCTTGCACCGCAAACAAACATTTCTCCAATTTGGCGTATAACTTATTCTCCCGAAGGATCGTCAAAACCGGTCTCACATGATCCTGATGGGTCTTCAGATCAGAAGAATAAATTAAAATGTCATCTAGGTAGACTACTACGAACCTCCCCACCAAGTGATGAAAAATATCATTGACGAATCACTGAAATACCGCTGGCGCATTCGTCAACCCAAAAGGCATTACAAGGTTCTCAAAATGACACTCGTGCGTATTGAAAGCCGTTTTCCACTCATCCCCCTCCTTGATCCTGATAAGATTGTATGCTCCTCTCAAATTCAACTTGGAGAACACCTTGGCTCCAACAATCTGATCAAAAAGATCAGAGATCAAAGGCAGGGGATATCGATCCCGGACTGTAATACGGTTCAGCTCCCGGAAATCTAAACACGGTCTCAGTGATCCATCTTTCTTCTTCACGAAGAACAAACCTACAGCCACTGGAGACTTAGATGGTCTAATATGACCCTTTGCCAAACTCTCGGCGACATACTTTCGCATGACCTCTCTCTCGGGTTGAGAGAGGTTGTAGAGCCCAGACTTAGGCAACTTAGCCCCCGGAATGAGATTCACTGGACAATCATAGTCACAATGAGGGGCAATTCCTGAGCCCCACCCTCCAAAAAGACGTCCGAAAAATCAGAGAGATACTGAGGCAAGGCCGTAACGGACACTTCAGAAATAGATGTGACAAGACAATTATCCGAACAAAACTTGCTCCAACCAATGATTTGTCTCGCTTGCCAGTCTATAATTGGGTTGTGTCTAGACAACCATGGCAACCCCAAAACTATTGGAGCTGGCAAATCCTTCATGACGAAACAGGAAATAATCTCAACATGTGAATCACCCACCCTTAAATGAATACCATGAACAACGTGAGTAAGGCTCCCTTGAGAAAGAGGGGAAGAATCAATAGCAAAAACACAAATCTCTTTCTCTAACGTGCAAGTACTTAGTCCCAAACCCTCAAGAAACAGAAAGTCAATTAAATTTACCCCAGCACCACAATCAAGAAAAACATCAACAAACACATTTCTAGACCCTAGCGCCACCATAGCTGAAAGGAGAAAACGGGAACTGCAGGGAACTTGCATACCAGTCTGCTCCACCACACCATTCATACTACCAAGTGTGAGGGGAGTTTTTTTTTTTCTCTTTTTTCTTTATCTCTTCCCCCTGTGGTTCAATATACGGACAAGAAAAAACAAAATGACCCCTCTTCCCACAATAGAAACATAGATTGTGCATTTTTCGAAAGTCTCTACTATCCGAATGGCAAGATATCTGACCTAACTGCATGGGTTCCTGCCCTACCCCAGAGTAACAAGCAATATCACCCTGGGCAGCTGGTGAAACAAAACCACACGCGGGGAGGAATCCCCTGCACGGAGGGACCCTTACACCTCTCTCTGATACATCTATCCAAACGTATAGCCAAAGACATTGCGTTCTCCAAAGTATCTGGGTATTCATGAATAGCCAGAGCATCTTTCAACATTTCAGATAACCCCTGACAAAACTGGCTACGTAATGCGGGGTCGTTCCACCCCGACTCAGTAGCCCACCTCCTAAACTCTGTGCAGTAAACCTCAGCAGTATGTTTACCCTGTAGTAAGTTACGTAATTTTGATTCTGCCATCGAAACTCGATCTGGGTCATCGTAAATCAATTCCAGGTCTTTAAAAGATTCCTCCACCGACCGGAGGGCCAGAGAACCGGGCGGCAGAGAAAAAGCTCAGGATTGCGCGTCCCCTTTAAGCAAAGACATGATGATACCCACCCTCTGATCCTCATTACCTGATGAAAATGGGCACAATCGAAAGTACAAATTACATGACTCTTTGAAACGGAAAAAATCATCAGTACCCCCTGCAAATTTCTCAGGAAGAGCGACTTTAGGCTCCCCAACAATTTGACCTGTACCTGAAGCCAACACCCTCTGACACTGTGTGACCGTATTAATCAGATCCGCAACCTCCAGGGACAAACCCTGCATGCGGTCAACCAGTGCATCAATTGACGCCATCACATAAACGCTGAGCAATGGCAGTCACAGTATGGCGGATTATAATGTCACGACGGACGTGCACAGTATAGAAGATAACACACCAACCAGGCTCTGGACGAGAGACAGGGGAAGGGTCACCTCCTAGTTTATCCCTGACCTCTTTCCCTGCACTGCTCAGCCCACAGGCAGACCTTGAAGGTAGGTGTGCTGTGTCCTCCAGCCTGGACTGACA
This sequence comes from Bufo bufo, assembly GCF_905171765.1. NCBI lineage: Eukaryota > Metazoa > Chordata > Amphibia > Anura > Bufonidae > Bufo > Bufo bufo. Next base: position 114,837,904 of record NC_053396.1, on the reverse strand, counting down.
AAACCCTGAACTCCCTGAGATGGTGAAGTGGGGAGATAGGAGCAGCCTGCTCGCACAGAACCTGGATGGGAAAGATGACACCAACAACCAAACAAGAAATGACACTTATCTTCTGAGAGCAGGAACTGACAGCCAACCTTCCCTCCAAACTTCCCAGACCAAAATGATCAGTATAATCCGCTCAGAGCACTTAGCTGGAGACCATTTAAACTAATGACTCCACCCAGTGCACCTGATGAGAGGCGGATCCAGCACGGCACCAAAACAAATACTAAACTCGTGCTGCTATCCTGGCCGACCTCCGGACATCGTCAGAGTGGGGCATGACAGTCGTGAGCTAGGCGAGTGCGCTTATCGGTCACGATCCCCACTGCTGTCCTTTCGGACAGGACACTTGACGAGGTGCATGCAAAGAGTTCCATGGCAAATTGTGCCAGCTCTGGCCACAGGTCAAGTATGCACACACAGTAGTCCAGGGGTTCCTCGCTTTTCAGCGAGCATCCACATTGGCCGTTAACCCAATATAGTCTGACACCTGTTGGTCTAGGCGTTCCCTGAGGCTGGATCCGGAGGGCAGCTGTCGAGGGGTTGGCTGCAAGAATGATTTCATATTCGAAGTGACCAACACATCTTCAAACCGGCCTCTTCTTGCATGCCCTGTAGGATTGGTACTCCCAACTGTTTCTCTGTGGGTGGAAATTCCTCTGCCAGCGCCCACAACAGCAGAATGCAGCATCTCTCAAAGCAAGGCCTGGAAATGCTGCATTCTGACAGCCCTTTGTGATGCTGGAAACATGTCCTCCATTTTGTGTTTGTACTGGGGGTCTAAGTACGTTGCCACCCAGTACTGGTCCTTGCCCTTTATGCTTTTTATACAGCGGTCTCTTTTCCAAAACTGGAGCATGAAGGCCCCCATTTGCACTAAATTGGAAGCGATGGAGCACCCTGGCTCCTGCTCACCACCCAGGAGAATGTCCTCCTCGTTCTCATCCTCGGACAACACCAGGGATCCCAGAAAAGTTTAAAGCCTGCTCTTCTTGCTCCTCCTCATCCCACCAGGCACCATCCTCCTCTGACTCCTCTGACTCCTCTTCAGACTCCTTCTGACTTGTCTCAGATGGAGTAGCCCCACCCCTGGGAATTCATTCAGCATTGCGACTTCCTCATCTTTCAGCTCCTGCTCCTCGACGGCTTGTTCAATGACACAATGTAATGCACGCTCCAGAAAGAAGGCGTAAGGTACAATGTCATTGATGGTGCCCTGGATGCGACTGACCAGTTTGGTGATCTCATCAAATGGCTGCAGAAGTCTGCAGGCATCGCGCATGAGCAGCCACTAGCGCAGTGAAAAAAAAAACAGGCTCCCCAGAGTTTGTCTTGCTGCAGAGTTCGTACAGGTAGTCATTAACGGCACGTTTCTGCTGGAGAAGCCTATCAAGCATATACAAGGTGGAGTTCCAGCACGTTGGGCAGTCACAAGTCAAACATCTGACGGGCCAGTGGTGTCGCCGCTGAACGTCAGCATAGCGAGCCATGGTTGTGTAAGATCTTCTAAAATGGGCAAAGATTTTCCTGGCCTGCCGCAAGACGTCCTGGAACCCGGGGTATTTGGCAATGAATCGCTGCGCGACTAAGTTCAGGATGTGTGCCATGCACTGCACGTGTGTCATTTTGCCCTATTTCAGCACGCTCAGCAGATTGGAACAGTTGTCGCACACCACTTTACCAACTGTCAAATTGAGCAGGGTTAGCCACTGGTCGGCCTGTGACCACAGAGCTGAAAGGAGTACAGGAACGGTGGGGCTCTTGGCTTCCAGGCACAACAGCCGAAGCACAACATGGAAACTTCTCACCTTGCACGAGCTTGGGGGGTGCAGCGGAAGAGGCGGTAGCAGTGGAAAAGAAGGAGTCATCTGAGGAGGAGACGGAGGATGGAGTAGGAGGAGGAGAAGAGGCATGCCTGCATGCAATCTGTGGCGGTAACACCAAATCCACACGGGTCCTATGGGTTATATGCTTAAAGTCCGTCAGAAGGTTCACCCAGTGGGCAGTAAAAGTTACTTACCTTCCCTGCCTGTGTTTGCTAGACCACGTGTCTGTGGTCACATGTATCTTGGCACCAACACTGTGGGCCAGAGATACATTCACTTGCCACTGAACATGGCCATATAGCTCTGGGATGACCTCCTGGGAGCAATATTTCCTTCCGAGGACCTTCCATTGCAGTGTGCCAATGGCCACAAATTTTCTAAAGACCTCCGAGCCCACCAGTTTTTATGGCAGTAGTTGGCAGGCTAGAAGTTCCGACAAGCCAGCGGTCAGCCTTTTGGCAAGAGGGTTATCCGACGTCATCAACTTTTTACGTTCGAACATTTGCGCTACTGAAGCCTGCCTTTTGCCAGATGAACACGACAATGGAACGGTGGAAGGTGGGGTGTAGGAAAAATGGGAGGAGAGAGGAGAAGAGGCAAGACGTGGAGTGCGGCTTTATGGGTTCTGACTGTGTTTCTCCCACTGGGCTCGGTGATGGGAGACTAGGTGCCTTCTTAAAGAAGACCTTTCACTAGAATAAAACATCTAAACTAACTATACAGACATGGAGAGCGGCGCCCAGGGATCTTCCTGCACTTACTGTTATACCTGGGCCGCTCTGTTCTCCCGTTATAGCCTCCGGTATCTTCATAGTTAGGCTCCACCCAGGGGAACCTGCTGGGGTCTCCTTCTCCCAGGCTGTAGCGCTGGCCAATCGCAAAAAAAAAAGCCTCTCAGGCTATGAGCTGAGCGCTGCGATTGGCCAGCGCTACAGCATGGGAGAATGAGACGCCGGCAGGTTCCCCTGGGTGGAGCCTAACTATGAAGATACCGGAGGCTATAACGGGAGAACGGAGCGGCGCCCAGGTATAACAGTAAGTACAGGGAGATCCCTGGGCGCCGCTCTCCATGTCTGTATAGTTAGTTTAGATGTTTTATTCTAGTGAAAGGTCCTCTTTAAGGCGGTCATCCCTAGGTGAGTGTTGGGCTTACCGCGACTTTTGCCTTGACAGCACAGGCTGCAGATGGCAACACTATTGTCATCAGCTGACACTTTAAAAAAAAGCCAACACTGCGGAGCCATGTGCCGGAATCCTGGGAGCGCTATATGTAACCATGCATGGTGGATGGCTCGCTCCAGATACATTGGCAGTCTGCTTTTTGTCTCCTGTGCATTGCGAGTTCTGCCTGCTTCTACTCCTTCTCCTCCCTATCTGCTGCTCCGTCTCTCCCTCTGAACTCCCCTCCTCTTTCTCTCTTGTGGGCACCCACGTGACGTCCATCGACACGTCATCATCGTCACCTTTACCAACATTGACATTAGAGATCTCGGAGTAGGCAGCAACAGCGGGGAACATCCTCCTTGGGCTGATCTGGGTACTGTCGTCAGACCTCTGGGTGGTGGGTGTTGCTACCTCCTCTTCCTCATCCGATGCCAAAAATGGCTGTGCATCGTTAAGGTCTGGAAATTGATGACAAAATAATTCCTCTCACTTGAGTAGAGTTGAGTGGCTATGGTGGTGGTGTCCTTGGGGGTGCATACAGCAGAGAGTGAGGAGGGTGCTGATAGAGAGGATAAGGAGGGTGCAGAGGAGGAAGGCTGAGTGAGCCACTCAACCAACTCTGGTGTGTCCTTTGACATAATCACACGCACCGTTTCCAACTTCTAACTTAGATCCGGCCTGGTGCACCTGCCAGACCCCTACCACCCCTGCAGAATGGCCTGCCTCTTCCTCTGACTGTCATTTTTAAAATGACCCTGTGACAAAGTCCCTATAGAAGAGCAGTATTTGTGGAAGCAGGTATATAGAACCTCTTAATGAGTATTTGCTGGAAACTGGTATATCAAACCCCTTAATCAGTTTGTTTTAGTGCAACAACAGGTATATCACAACAGTTGCAATTAGTTGTTCCAATAGCATTTGTCCCTCTGTATAGCTGCTGTATCTCAGCAGAACCAAACACAAATGCTGCACAATACAAATGCACTATATAGAAATTATATTATAGGTATAGCACACCCCTGCCTCAATCAATTTTTTTGGGGGGGAAAGTGGTATATCATAACAGTTGCAATTAGTTGTTCCGATAGCATTTGTCCCTCTGTATAGCTGCGGTATCTCTGCAGAACCTCACACAAATGCTGCTCATGCAATTGCACTATAATATACTTTCTATGTTAGAAAGTATATTATAAGTGTATCACACCCCTCAGTATGTCACACCTATCGATAGCACTCCTATACCAGTCCTTAAAAGGACTTTTTTGGCCCTATTAGCTAACGTTTGGTGTCTCTAACAGTCTGTCCCTGCTCCACACAGCAATCTCTCCCTACACTGGCAAAAGACTGAATGTAAATGGCGACCAGATCAGGTTTATTTATAGGGTAGGGGGTATGTCCATCTGCTGAAACGTTTCAATTGGCTGTCCTTTACCACCTGATGGATGTGTCATGGGTCAATGTACGGCACAATGTAAAAGAATATGGCGCCACCAGAGCACACAATGTTTAACAGTGCTGACATCTCGGCATAGGCATGTAGTGAGGTCTCTCAATTCAAGGATTTTTGTCTCTCAGTTTTTGCGAGAAGTGGCAATAACTGGCATGTTGACGAACAGGAAGCATCGCACAATCATCCCACATGACTTCATCCAATTTTTGAGTTATCATGTGGCTAAAAAAAACTTTTCAATTCAAACGTTTTCAATCTTACTTTTATGCCACAGATTGGAGCTTGCATATCCTAACAACACCTGCTACTTTCTCGATTTGCAATACCTTATGAGTAGTCCTTCTTGGTGTTGCGGAGTGTAGTCAGCATTAATATATTTTTTTATATTTCTAAGCTCTTGCCTGCCATTTCATGTAAATGGTTTAAGTGAATACTTGCATTGACTGCACAAGCAGCTAATCTGTGGCTAAAACATTAATTAAATCTTTCTAAACATATCACATGTAATCAATTTTTTTGTAACCTGAGCAAATTTCCCACTTTACACCAACAAAATAAATTATCAAAGTTAGCAAATTACATGCTGCAATGATGTTTTAAAAGATTTAGAGTGAATTGAATAGTTGATTACATTTATATACAACAATAACAGGGTTTTATTTTGCAAGTATAACTTGGCATAACTGAACAATGCCATGAACCACTGGATACACATTGACAATAATGGAATCCAACGGAGATCCTTCGGGTTTCCAGCAGAAAACAGTTGTGCATAGTTATTTCGGATCCAGGAGTTCCCGGCATTATCCATCTACGTCAGATACTATGAACTCCAGCATGCGGGTCCTCTACTGGAATCATTGCAGTCTATGAGAGAGGTGATTAGACAATCACATGTATAAAGTCTCATGGGGGGGACTTAATAAATGCAAAGAAAAGTGAACAAAGTTTTAAAAAATATATAAAAAGTCAATTCTCCCAATTCCCCATATTAAGTAGAGCCTGACAGATTTCTTACCCTTACAGTTAGTGACTGTTTTAGTAATACTAATAATTTATATTTTTTTTATAATTTTGACTATTAAATCTTTGTATAATATACGATGTGGGCTTTTACCAGGGGCATATATAGAAATCTCAAGGCCCCACAGCAAAAATCTGATATTACTAAAATTATAATTTAAACAATAGTGTCCAGTGTGCAAAACACAATGGGCAATATTTACCAAAATAAATGAACCTAGGTTTTGGTGTTCTGTAAATTGTGCCAAAATGCAGTGTAATTGGGTACATCTAAGTCTAGAGAAATTATCAGTGCCAATTCCAAGAATGGGGATCAGCCTACTGGGAAGATAGGACTGAGACTGAGATGCAACTCTTTGCACCAGAAATTTAAAATTCTGTTGCAAAATAAGCCAATCAATAGTTGATTTAGAGTCAGAGAAAAGTGTCTATCCCTGCACTACATGTATCATCCAGCCTGAAGTCCTGTGATAACTGGTGCAGGTCTAGGAAGCCTGTCTAATGTGCTATCTATAAAATTAGTAAATCTTCTCGTAAATTATACTGTGGAATTTATCATCTGCCCCCAAAGCCAAGCTTTTCTTCCATGTGCTTGGGAATTTATAAAATACAATCCACTCTAATGGATTTATGTTAGCATTCCTTCATTTTATGTGTTTTGCAGAATTGTGCTGTGAAAACGGTCTTACAGAGGGTGTAGCTTTTTAAAATATAGCATAAAAAGTGCATTTCTGGGAGGGTTTGTGTACAGATTGGGCAGAGCTTGCAAATATCAAGTGGATGGGAGGTATGATTACCCCATGACACATGAAGAATATAGTAAAACCCCACAAAATCTTTAATCCCTCTCTCCCACTGTACATAGAGTCCATACACCTCTCTCACAGATAAACCACACTTCACCAGGAAGGAGTGATTTTAATTAGCCTAGTATTCTGCAGTAGGGGTTAAATTAGCCTATCATGCTCTCAGTTGGAGTTCCTGTGAGCTTCAGAGCAGGTGAACTTTGACAACTGTTCACATGGTGCGGTGCTGCACGGGGGCCACTGTGCTGTTTTTCTGGCTGGTTGGTGGGGCCCAGTGCTAGGTATGGCATGATCAGGGAGCAGGGGTGCTGTTTGGCTGCTGGGTCCCGCCGCCGGCCGGGATGGCGCCGCAGCGTCGGTGGTCGCCGTGCAGCGCCGCGCCAATTTTAGGTTAGGACCCACTCATAGAGGCAACCTTGGCGTGGTGAGTGGGCTTATGTCTTTTGATCAAAATCTACACTAATGCCTCATTCAGCATGTAGCATAGGAGGTGGTACACATGCGCTATTTAGTGCTGTCTCCTGCAATAGTAGCAGGGATGAGATCAAAGCATAGCAGTGGATGTGCGATTCATTTCTTGTCTTTTCTCCCTTTATCACAGATATCAACAGTATCCCCCATAAAAGTGACCTCTACAGTACCCGCCACTTTAACATTGACCTCCACAGTGGCCGCCCCTTCAATATTGACATACACTGTGCCCACCCCTTTAACAGTAATCTCCACAGTGCCCACCACTTTAACAGTGACCTCCACAGTGGCTGCCACTTTAACATTGACCTCCACAGTGGCCGCCCCTTTAACATTGACATTCACAGTGCCCACCCCTTTAACAATGAACGCCTCTTTAATAGTGACCTGCATAGTGCCTGCCAATTTAACAGTGACATCCACAGTGCCCGCCCTTTTAACAGTGTCTGTCTCTTTAATAGTGACCTCCACAGTGATCACTCCTTTAACAGTGACTCCACAGTGCCCGCCCCATTTAAAATGACCTCCACAGTGCCTGCCCTTTTAACAGTGCCCACCCCTTTAACAGTGACCCCCATAGTGCCCAACCCTTTATCACTGACTACCTCTTTAACAGTGACCTTCATAGTGGCTTCCCCTTTAATAGTGACATTCACAGTGCACACCTCTTTAACAGTGACATCCACTGTGCCCGCCCTTTAACATTGACCACCCCTTTAACAGTGACCTTCATAGTGGTCGCCCCATTAACAGTAATCTCCACAGTACCTGCCCCTTTAACAGTGACCTCCACAGTGCCCGCCTCTTTAACTTTGACCACCCCTTTAACCGCCTCCGGACCGCCTAACGCAGGATCGCGTTCCGGATTCGGCAGCGCTGCGCACAGTCACGCATATACGCGTCATCTCGAGAGACGCTAGATTTCGCTCAAAGCCGGCCCGCGCATGCGCATCGCGGGCTGGCAAAAGTTAGAGGACAAGTTCGTCATCAGCCTGCCAGCCACGATCATTGGCTGGCAGGCTGGCGATTTTCAAAAAAATGAATCACAAGCCAGATAACACATCATATTAGTAAATATGATGTGTTAAATGGCTTGTCTGCTCCTCTGCTGGTCCTTTTCGTCGGTTGGTTCCAGCAGAGGAGCAGAGATCACTGTGAGTACCCACCAACACTACACTTAGCCCCAGATCACCCCCCATCACCCGAATTAACCCCTTGATCACCCCTTGATCGCCCCTGTCAATCACCTAGTGAAAGGAAAAAGGTGATCAGTGTAAACTGTCACATTTTTTTTTCACTGGTATTGACTGATAGGTTTTAGGATAGTTTAGGCCCCTTTGTTAGGTAGTTTAGCGTTGGTTAGCGCCCAGCCCCCCGCACCGCAGTCACTGATTCGCTGATTAGCGTATCGCTAATCAGCATTTGTACATTTATAGTATCTGTAAGTGATCAAAACTGATCACAGTCAGATCTATAATTGTATTAGTGTCACCTTAGCTCGCCCTCCACCCAAAACGCAGTGTTTGCCCGATCAGGCCTGATCGGTCGCCCACACGTGCGTTCACCCACACCCGCCCCGCCGCAGTGACAAAAAATATATATTTTTTTGATCACTGCACAATCACTTTCCAAGCGCTGAGGCGATAAAAAAATCAGTCCCTAATACATTTTACCGGGCGCCTTGGCTTCAAACAATACATCCCAAGCAAGCGTGCCCAGTATGGGGTCAAATTGTATAAGCTCTGTGAAAGGGCCACAGGCTATACCAACAAATTTTGGATCTATGAGGGAAAAGATCAGACCCTGGAGCCGGTCGGTTGCCCTGACTACGTGGGGAGCAGTGGGAAGACAGTCTGGGACTTGGTGTCACCCTTATTTGGCAAAGGGTACCATCTTTATGTGGACAATTTCTACACAAGTGTCGCCCTCTTTAGGCATTTGTTTCTAGAACAGATTGGCGCCTGTGGCACCACGCGAACTAGTCGCGTGGGCTTCCCCCAACGGCTTGTTACCACCCATCTTGCAAGGGGGGAGAGGGCTGCCTTGTGTAACGAAGAACTGCTCGCGGTGAAATGGAGAGACAAGCGTGACGTTTACATGCTCTCCTCCATTCACGCAGACACGACAATCCAAATTGAGCGAGCAACCCGTGTCATTGAAAAGCCCCTCTGTGTCCACGACTATAATTTGCTCATGGGAGGGGTGGACTTCAATGACCAGATGTTGTCTCCGTATTTAGTTTCCCGATGCACCAGACGCTGGTATAAGAAGGTGTCTGTATATTTAATTCAATTGGCTCTGTACAATAGTTTTGTTCTCTACAGTAAGGCTGGGAGAACACGATCCTTCCTCAAATTTCAGGAAGAGATCATCGAGAACCTCCTGTATCCAGAAGGTTCCGTGGCCCCATCCACCAGTGTAGTTAGCCGTCTACACGAGCAACATTTCCCCAGTGTCGTTCCTGGTACCTCAACCCAACCGTCACCCCGAAAAAGATGTTGTGTCTGTAGCAGGAGTGGAATAAGGCGTGACACCCGCTATTTCTGTCCTGACTGTCCTGACCACCCTGCCCTATGCTTTGGAGAGTGTTTCCGGAAGTACCACACACAGGTACACTTAGCATAGGGATTGCATCTCACAGGACAGGCACACAGGGCTATTAGGGCCCTTACACTCACAGCTACTGCAAACCTCTCCTTTCACCTGGGATAAAGTGCATAATGTACTTCGCCACATCTTTGGGCGATTTGCGCTTTGCACATTGTCCCATGGGGAAGGAGAGGTTTGTCCTATAAAAGGTAAAAAAAAAAAAAAAAAAAAAAAACTAAGCAAAAAAGTTAACTTCAGTTACAAAAGTTAAAAAAAAGTTTATATGTTCTGTCGAAAAGTTATTATAAAGTTAATAAAATTTATTGTGTTGCGGCCTGGTTTTTTCTTTTTTGTTTTGTTTTTTTTTACCTTCCAGGTGGACCAACCGATGAACCAGCTGCAGCACTGATGTGCATTCTGACAGAAGCATTGCGCTGCTGTCAGATTACACACAAGTCGGTGTATGCGGCGCTGCAAGACGAGATTTCTCCTCTGCAGTAAAAGATATGTTTGCCGAGGCATATGAGCTGAGGAGGCGGCGGTGTTCATATGCTTTGGCAAACACTTTGTATATATATAAAAATAAAAATAAATCCCGGCAATGATTTATTCATCCACATCGATTGATGTGAATGGATAAATCTGGTATGCCAGGGCATACGAGCTAAGTGGGTATGGATGTTGGGCGGAGCTCCTATGTCCTGGCAGACGCCTTTCACCTCCTTTTTCTTTTTTTGGCAGAGATTTTTTCATCCACATTGATCGATGCGAATGAAGAAATCTGTGCCGTTCATTTTTTTCTTTCAGCCCAGAGGCTGAACGGAAAAAAAAAATCTCATTACCCGTATGCTCAATATAAGGAGAATAGCAGAAACTCCTAATGCTGGGCATACATGTAATGATTGCGGAGACCCTCAAATGCCAGGGCAGTACAAACACCCCACAAATAACACCATTTTGGAAAGAAGACACCCCAAGGTATTCGCTGAGGGGCATATTGAGTCCATGAAAGATTGAAATTTTTGTCTCAAGTTAGCGGAAAGGGAGACTTTGTAAGAAAAAACCCCAAAAAATCAATTTCCGCTAACTTGTGCCAAATTTTTTTTTTTCTATGAACTCTCCATGCCCCTCATTGAATACCTTGGGGTGTCTTTTTTCCAAAATGGGGTCACATGTGGGGTATTTATACTGCCCTGGCTTTTTAGGGACACTAAAGCGTGAGAAGAAGTCTGGGATCCAAATGTCTAAAAATGCCCTCCTAAAAGGAATTTGGGCACCTTTGTGCATCTAGGCTGCAAAAAAGTGTCACACATGTGGTATCGCCGTACTCAGGAGAAGTTGGGCAATGTGTTTTGGGGTGTCATTTTACATATACCCATGCTGGGTGAGAGAAATATCTTGGTCAAATGCCAACTTTGTATAAAAAAATGGGAAAAGTTGTCTTTTGCCGAGATATTTCTCTCACCCAGCATGGGTATATGTAAAATGACACCCCAAAACACATTGCCCAACTTCTCCTGAGTACGGAGATACCACATGTGTGACACTTTTTTGCAGCCTAGGTGGGCAAAGGGGGCCACATTCCAAAGAGCACCTTTCGGATTTCACCGGCCATTTTTTACAGATTTTGATTTCAAACTACTTACCACACATTTGGGCCCCTAGAATGCCAAGGCAGTATAACTACCCCACAAGTGACCCCATTTTGGAAAGAAGACACCCCAAGGTATTCCGTGAGGGGCATGGCGAGTTCCTAGAATTTTTTATTTTTTGTCACAAGTTAGTGGAAAATGATGATTTTTTTTTTCTTTTTTTTTTTCTTACAAAGTCTCATATTCCACTAATTTGTGACAAAAAAAAAAACTTCTATGAACTCACTATGCCCATCAGCGAATACCTTGGGGTGTCTTCTTTCCAAAATGGGGTCACTTGTGGGGTAGTTATACTGCCCTGGCATTCTAGGGGCCCAAATGTGTGGTAAGAAGTTTGAAATCAAAATGTGTAAAAAATGACCGGTGAAATCCGAAAGGTGCTCTTTGGAATGTGGGCCCCTTTGCCCACCTAGGCTGCAAAAAAGTGTCACACATCTGGTATCTCCGTACTCAGGAGAAGTTGGGCAATGTGTTTTGGGGTGTCATTTTACATATACCCATGCTGGGTGAGAGAAATATCTTGGCAAAAGACAACTTTTCCCATTCTTTTATACAAAGTTGGCATTTGACCAAGATATTTATCTCACCCAGCATGGGTATATGTAAAATGACACCCCAAAACACATTGCCCAACTTCTCCTGAGTACGGAGATACCCGCGGTACCTCGCACAGGGACAGGGGTGATGCCGTTACCGTGAATTGTGGACAGTACAAGGACATCCCTCTTGTCCTTATATCTGACCAGCAGCAGGTTTCCACTGGTAAGGGCACGGGTCTCACCCATGGGGATAGGTACCTGGAGGGGGTAGGTAGGGAGGCTGCGCAGATTTTTCCGCACGGTCCCACAAGCGAACGTGGATCTGGCGGCGAGGGACTGGAACAAGGGGATACTAGTATAAAAGTTATCCACGTATAGGTGGTAACCCTTATCTAGCAGTGAGTGCATAAGGTCCCACACAAATTTCCCGCTAACACCCAGAGTGGGGGGACATTCTGGGGGTTGAATACGGGAATCTCGCCCCTTGTACACACAAAACTTGTAAGTGTACCCTGAGGTACTCTCACAAAGTTTGTACAGCTTCACGCCATACCTCGCCCGCTTAGAGGGAACATACTGGCGGAAAATGAGTCTCCCCTTGAACGCAATAAGAGACTCATCAACCGTGACCTCCCTTCCAGGTACATAGGCCTCCATGAATTTGGCCCCGAATTGATCGATGACCGGCCTGATTTTGTACTGGCGGTCATAGGCAGGATCACCTTGGGGCGGACATGCTGCATTATCTGCATAATGCAAGCATTTCCAGATGGCCTCAAATCGGGAACGTTTCATGGCCATACTGTAGAGTGGGTCTGGTAGAGGACATCCCCACTCCAGTACAGCCTGACACTGGGCTTTTTGACTAGGCCCATATGCAGCACGAGGCCCCAAAATGTCCTCATCTCGGCTGCACTGACCGGGGTCCAGCCACCGGCCTAGCCAAAAACGAGCCCGGGTGTTGAGCGACGAACTGTTGGGCGTACAGGTTCGTCTGCTCCACCATCAGATTTACCAGTTCCTCACTGAAAAAAAGACTGAAAAAGTCGTATTCAGTGAAGCCCACTGTGTAAATCTGGATTCTTGATTCACCAACAAAATCAGGAATCGCGGGCTCAAAGTTCTCTGGGGTACACCAGACAAGTCCACCTGCAGGGGGCTCAGGTGGACTGACCTGGTGGGCCGAAAAACTAGTACGAGCCCCAGAGTTGCTCGCACTAGGCTGGGCCACAGGGTCCCTAGCATGGGGGTCCCCTCGATCCGCCTGCGGCGTCTCCACCGCCTTGGGGGCTCATCATCGCTTGATGATGAGGAGGATGCGGATGACAACAGGAACGTGGGGTCATCCTCATCCTCACTGGGGCTCTCGGACTCAGAGGCAAGGAGGGGGGCGTATGCCTCATCGGCCGAGAACGTCCGGCGGGCCATCGGGGAATGTGTGTCTGCTTGTGTGTGTGTGCGTGGAAAACTTTATTAGGTGTGCGTGTGTGTGGGGCACAGGTGTTCACGCACTTACCCTATAGCTATAAAAAATAAAAAAAAGACCCCTAACTAAAAAAAGTTTAAAAAAACGTGTAAAAAAGAAAAAAAAAAGACAAATGCGCTGTGGGGCGGGATGGGTGATGCGCTAACAGTGGCCAGACGCAAAGAGTGCCAGCCACATTTAATGCATGCAAAGAAAAAAAAAAAACACACCTTGCACCTCCAAAAAGTGTGTGTTAGGGGGCAAGCTGCTGCACCCCTGGGGGGGGGTCTAGGGTCACACAGCTAACTGCTGTGGACCCCAGACACCCGATCAGGGGGCTCACAGACCCAAAAAGTTTTTGTTTTTTTCGTAATCTAACCCTAAACTTGCCCTAACTACCCCTGCCTACACCTCCCACTACCTGCCTGCCCCTGCCTCCTAAGGTGCCTGATGGCACCAAAAACTCACAATATCGGTGGGCAGCGTGATCTCCTGCTGCTCTCCCCGCTCCATGGACCGGAATGAGCGAGGAGAGCAGGCGATCACATGGGTGGACAAATCGCATGCAATCCTGAGAGGTGGCGTAATCGTATAATCACACCACCAATCACCGTCCTTTCCGGGTTTTCAGGTCATCAAAGACCTGAATAACCCGGAAACGCAGAAAACCACAGGTCTGAATTGACCTGCGGTTTTCTGCGATCGCCGACATCGGGGGGTCACAAGACCCCCCTGGGCATTGGTACAGAGTGCCTGCCGAATGATTTCGGCAGGCATTTTGTTCCGATCACCGCAGGTGGCGCTGCGGTGATCGGAAACGCCATGTGTCCTTAAGTACCAGGACATCAGGGCGTACCGGTACGCCGTGTGTCCTGAAGAGGTTAAAGGGGCTGTTAAAGGGGCAGGTACTGTGGAGATTACTGTTAAAGGGGCGACCACTATGAAGGTTACTGTTAACCACCTCAGCCCCTATAGCTTAAACACCCTTAATGACCAGGCCACTTTTTACACTTCTGACCTACACTACTTTCACCGTTTATTGCTCGGTCATGCAACTTACCACCCAAATGAATTTTACCTCCTTTTCTTCTCACTAATAGAGCTTTCATTTGGTGGTATTTCATTGCTGCTGCCATTTTTTGTTATTAATCGAAATTTAACGATTTTTTTGCAAAAAAAATTCATTTTTCACTTTCAGTTGTAAAATTTTGCAAAAAAAACGACATCCATACATAAATTTTTCTCTAAATTTATTTTTCTACATGTCTTTGATAAAAAAAAATGTTTGGGTAAAAAAAAAATGGTTTGGGTAAAAGTTATAGCGTTTACAAACTATGGTACAAAAATGTGAATTTCCGCTTTTTGAAGCAGCTCTGACTTTCTGAGCACCTGTCATGTTTCCTGAGATTCTACAATGCCCAGACAGTACAAACACCCCACAAATGACCCCATTTCGGAAAGTAGACACCCTAAGGTATTCGCTGATGGGCATAGTGAGTTCATAGAACTTTTTATTTTTTGTCACAATTTAGTGGAAAATGATGATTTCTTAAATTGTATAACGCATTGGTGCCCAACTGGGCCTGTCTGATTTTCATACTTGTTTTACCTTCAGGTATTTGAATATTATCATATAATCACCCCCTATCACCCCCTGATGATCCCACTTTGTGGGTGAAACGCGTCGGGGTTTCTTGTCTCTTATCACTCTATAATATACATCGAACAAATAGAGTATTCTTGTTGTGCGTTTTTGTGTTTCGTATGTGCTTTTATCTGACTTGGTGCACCCTGTACCTCCTGGCATACCGTCACGAGGGTCGTATACAGCGGGCACCTTTTTCCTATTTTTGTTTGTGTCATTGATAGTTATCCCACGGTAGGCCACTCCTACACCAGCTTTTCACCTCCTGTCAGGGCCAGACAGGAGTTGAGGCTAGGCTCGAGGACAGGGAGTCTCCACCACCAGGGGACGTCCCTGGGCTGAGGTCTTAGACTAGGGTAGCAGTATAGGGACACCTTCCCCACCCATTAGCTAGACCCTCCTAGCCTAGTATGGTCCTACTTGGGTAACTATTTAGTTTAGTTTGTTATTCCTCTAATAAACATTATTCATCTACTATATAGGGTTTGTGTTGCTGGATTTACCTTAGTTTGTATATAGCTCAAACACAGTTAGTTTGAAGAATTATGTTATGCCTGGCTCTCCCTTTAATTGTGACTGTGCACCTGAGTTTTTGTTCTACCATGCAGGATGCACTGATTTATCCTGTGATTGTTTCAGAGTAATAACTTCCCCTAACAACAGTTAAAAAATCCCCCAAAATACCCACTTGACTCCCTGCATCTACCAGTGTTACCAGCCACTGGACTCTTATGGCCTTTTGCCTTTGTTGCTGACTTCTTAGGCTACTTTTACACCTGCGTTAGGTGCGGATCCGTCTGGTATCTGCACAGACGGATCCGCACCTATAATGCAAACGCTTGTATCCGTTCAGAACGGATCCGTTTGCATTATTCTTTAAAAAAAAGTCTAAGTCAAAACGGATCAGTCCCTATTGACTTACATTGTAAGTCAGGACGGATCCGTTTGGCTCTGCATCGCCAGGCGGACACCAAAACGCTGCAATCAGCGTTTTGGTGTCCATATCCAGAGCGGAATAGAGTCAAACTGATGCATTCTGAATGGATCCTTATCCATTCAGAATGCATTGTGGCTGAACTGATCCGTTTTGAACCGTTTGTGAGATCCCTGAAATGAATCTCATAAACGGAATTCAAAACGCCAGTGTGAAAGTATTCTTAGCTCAGACAGCTGCATTAAATGTAATTTGCTGCCTGCGTCTTGGGCATCTTGCTGTCTGCGTTGTGCTGTCTGACACCCAGTGCAGGCAGTCTTGATGATGTGATTGCATTGAGATCACCTGCGCTGTTGTACACCTCATAGACCTCAAATCTACTGAGCAGTGGGCAAGGAGCAATTTGCTCCCATTTCCAGCTGAAGTAATTTGGCTGTATTGTCTTTCTCAGGACATCGATATACAGTAGTTCTATGTTTGGCGGCCAGTACATTCAGGGCCCTGGACAAAACATCCGGAGTCCAAGTCAGAAATTCTAATTGTACAAATAAGTATATTTTCTAGCATCCTAGCATATTTTGGCCATGGATTGTGTTTAACTGCTCATTTATTTTTCAAGACAACTGTTTTATTTATTTTATTATTACAAAAATTCTATTTAGCACAGAGTACTGTACCTTACCTGACATAACGGCCTGCGTCACAATAGCCATAAGTAGTGGACTCTATTGGTGCATGCTCAAAAGCTGTGCCAGGCCTCAGGCAATCTTGGGTGGCAGGAGTGATAGCAGAAATTATGTTATTGTTGCTGATAGGGTACTCTGTGTGGATATCTCCCATGTGGTAATTTCTTTCCACCATTTTGACCGCTATTGTATCGGACTGTGCAGCTGCTCATTTAAAAAAAAAAAAAAAGAAAAAAAAATTACATTTTCTTATCTTCAAAAAATGTACTTACTTTTACTTTATTTTCTTCATCAGCATTGTTTAAAATTGCCCTGCCTTCCAAATAATTCATGAAAATAGTATTTGCTGTATTGTTTATTAATTGTCTTGTTTTCAAAAATGTATGAAAATTATGTTTGATTTCCACCAGTATTGTTTAAAATTGTTGTCTTTAAAAATTGATAAACATTGTTTGTGATTTCCTTGTCTTCATCATCATTTTATAAAAATGATCTTGTCTTCTTTATGTGATTGCATATACCAAACGTCTTTGTTCAAATTAGTTGTTTTTTTTAAATCATTTTTTTGATAATTGTCTTTGAGTTCCATGACTTCTTCAAATTTATGGAATCACTGCAAGCTCACTACTTTGTGCAATTGAGAATGTTTTTCAAAAATTGTTAAAAATTATGTTTTTCCATTATTTCTAAAAAAGAAAAGACAAACTTTGTACTTTCACATGGAAGCGAATTTGGGCTACTCTTTGGAATTATTGCTGTGCAACCAGGTGCACACTACCATTGACATGCAGAACAGCTGCTATGGAACGGGACAGTACATGTTTTTCAAGGTCCACTTGGTCAATGTTTTGAGTGGTAGTGGTGATGCTGAGCATCAGCAACAAGGCCAGGTCCTATTGGCATCTCCACATTTAGGAAAGTTTGGTTTCCACACTTCCTTCCTCAATGTATATCTCTTCTGACCATTACCAACAGATATAGGGCCTAATGTTTCTTCCAGTTAACCGTTCTCCTTTCATATATGTAAACTGCAGCGTTGTCATGCTTTCTAAAAAAATAAAATAAAATCCACACAGCAGATCAGTTGCAAAAGTGCTTTAAGCAGCAAATTTTCTGCTTCATCTTTTCCGCTCAACAACAGCTGGGCAATGTGGTCAGCGATAGTATTGACCGAGCATTCTCAGCCAAACAGTTACAGGCACATCGCGGAGTTCGGCCAAACACCACATGCGCTCAAGCGCAATGCTCGAGTCAGCGTATTGAAATCTAATTTAGCCTCTATTGCTATGTAGAAGATCGCTGTACAGTGAGGGAATCCCTCAGTGTGAGTCCCTGCTCTGACTCTATATATAGCTATGTCCATATATAGAGTCAGTGCTTAGGGACACCCCAGTGTATTTATATCTAATTTAGTCTGTATTTCCGAAAAGCTTCTGCCGGGATTCAAACTCACAGCTTTCTGCATTAGCGGCAAGGCACTTAACCACTCAGCTATAATAGCTGTATAGCCAGCTACCTTAAAAAAAAATATGATTTCTACTGTGTGTAATATACAGTAGAAGTCTCATATTTTTATTTTTTTTATCTTTTTTAGTGACTGGCTATACAGCTATATAGTGTAGTGGTTAAAGTTCCCGTCACAAGCTTTTTCAGAAATAGAGGTTAAATTTGATTTATATATTTATATTTTTTTAGTAATTGTAATTACTAGAAGAAAATAAATATATATATATATATATATAGGAAGATGAAAAAATGAGCAGCACTCCGGTCTTGTGGTAGAAAATAGGTGATGTTTTATTCACACCCAAACGCAATGCAGCATTTCAGCCCTCTCAATGGAGCCATTGTCAAGCTAGACAAAGGCTCCATTGAGAGGGCTGAAATGCTGCATTGCGTTTGGGTGTAAATAAAACATCACCTATTTTCTACCACAAGACCAGAGTGCTGCTCATTTTTTCATCTTCCTATATCTACACTGCTCCCTGTCCAGGAGTATTTTGGGATTTGCACCTGGCACATCAATAGAGTGCTGCTGACCATCTTTTTTTCTATATATATATATATATATATATATATTTATGTAACGGACCGTTTCAGCAGACAAGGGGTTAAAATCCGTTTAGGCGATATGCCCCTTTCTGAGAGACAGGCCCAGCTACTGCAGGACACCAACCTCCCGAACTGGATACAAAGTAGCACTCCAAACTGGAACCTCACGAATAGCTGCTAGCAGACGAACAGGAATCAGCTTACACTCCTGGCAATCAGTCTCTAACAGCATACAGCGGATCCCCCCAATAACGAGACAAGGCTCCGTGTTGAGGGTCAAGCAGTGGTCTGAGGTGCTGGCACACCCAGCCTGGTTTTTATTACAGTTGTTTGCAAATACAGGACCGCCCACAGGGAGGTATAAAACAACCAATCACATATCAGTTACATCCCACATATTCCCTCCCCTTATCCTGAGAGGAAACTCAATTACACATACAGTTAAAACATACTTTCTACCTAACTTTCATAACTCTAAAACCATACTGTCATGCCCCACTCTGACGATGTGCGGAGCCGCGCTACACAAGGACAGGACCCGGCACCAGAAATTGGACCAGCCCTGCCAATCGTGTATGCCCGGCCCTTAAGACTTGACAAAGGAGTATTTTTACTCCGAAACGCGTTGCCACCTGAACAAATAAATATTTCCAAAAAGACGACTTTCGCTATTGTGGTTTTGCGCCAAAAGGTATCACAGTGTGTACAAGCTAGTACACAGCCCTTATACAGCATTCTATATCACTCCTCTGGAGTACTGGCGACTCCAAGGATTGAGAAAGATACCGGCAGCATACCTCATCTGGATCGAATTTTCACTCCCCCCCCCCTGCCGCCTTTGCAAGTGTTGTGCTGATACAAGCACAAACACCAGAAGGTGAGTGTAATTACTGATACAGTACTCTATCTAACACTATCTACCGGAAACTACTACCCTATGAGCGCCTTGTTTCCCGTTTATCTCGCCAAATTAGATGTGCGGAGGTCAGCCATGATTGCAGCACAAGTCTAGTATTTGTTTTGATGCTGTGCTGGATCCGCCTCGCATCAGGTGCACTGGGTGGAGTCATTAGTTTAAATAGTCTCCAGCTAAGGTGCTCTGAGCAGATTATACTCTTCATTGTGGTCTTGGAAGCTAGAAAGGAAGGTTGGCTGTTTGTTCCTGCTCTCAGCAGATAAGTGTCTTTGGTTGTTTATGTCATCTATCCCATCCAGGTTCTGTGCGAGCTGGCAGCTCCTTTCTCCCCACTTCACCATCTCAGGGAGTTCAGGGTTCTGTTAGCATAGGCTGGTGGACACAGCAAATCTACCATCAAGATTTGATCTGTGGGCTGAGCATTGTAGGGAAAGATGTCAGGGATTAATTAGGAGGTGACCCTTCCCCCGTCTCTCGTCCAGAGCCTGGTTGGTGTGTTATCTGTTTAACTGTGCACGTCCGCCGTGACATTATAATCCGCCATACTGTGACCGCCATTTCTCAGTGTTTATGGGATGGCGTCAATTGAAGCACTGGTTGACCGCATGCAGGGTTTGTCCCTGGAGGTTGCGGATCTACGTAGTACGGTCACACAGTGTCAGAGGGTGTTGGCTTCAGGTACAGGTCAAATTGTTGGGGAGCCTAAAGTCGCTCTTCCGGAGAAATTTGCAGGGGGTACTGATGATTTTTTCCGTTTCAAGGAATCATGTAAATTGTACTTTCGTTTGTGCCCATTTTCATCAGGTAATGAGGATCAGAGGGTGGGTATCGTCATGTCTTTGCTGAAAGGGGACGCGCAATCCTGGGCTTTTTCCCTGCCGCCCGGTTCTCTGGCTCTCCGGTCGCTGGAGGAATTTTTTAAAGCCCTGGGATTGATTTACGATGACCCAGATCGAGTTTCAATGGCAGAGTCAAAATTACGTAACTTACTACAGGGTAAACATACTGCTGAGGTTTACTGCACAGAGTTTAGGAGGTGGGCTACTGAGTCGGGGTGGAACGACCCCGCAGTACGTAGCCAGTTTTGTCAGGGGTTATCTGAAAGGTTGAAGGATGCTCTGGCTTTTCATGAATACCCAGATACTTTGGAAAATGCAATGTCTTTGGCGATACGTTTGGATAGACGAATCAGAGAGAGGGGTAAGGGTCCCTCTGTGCAGGGGATTCCTCCCGCGTGTAGTTTTGTTCCACCAGCTGCACAGGGAGATATTGCTTGTTATTCTGGCCTAGGAGAGGAACCCATGCAGTTAGGTCAGATATCTTTCCATTTGGATAGTAGAGACTTTCGTAAAGCGCACAATTTATGTTTCTTTTGTGGAAAGAGGGGTCATTTTGTTTTTTCTTGTCCGTATGTTGAACCACAGGGGAGAGTGATAAAGAAAAAAGAAAAAGAAAAAAAAACCTCCCTCACACTTGGTGGTATGAATGGTGTGGTGGAGCAGACTGGTGTGCAAGTTCCCTGCAGTTCCCGTTTTCTCCTTTCAGCTATGGTGGCGCTAGAGTCTCGAAATGTGTTTGTTGATGTTTTTCTTGATTGTGGTGCTGGGGTAAATTTAATTGACTTTCTGTTTCTTCAGAGTTTGGGACTAAGTATTTGCACGTTAGAGAACGAGATTCGTGTTTTTGCCATTGATTCTTCCCCTCTTTCTCAAGGGAGCCTTACTCACGTTGTTCATGATATTCATTTAAGGGTGGGTGATTCACATACTGAGATTATTTCCTGTTTCATCATGAAGGATTTGCCAGCTCCAATAGTTTTGGGGTTGCCATGGTTGTCTAAACATAACCCAACTATAGACTGGCAGGCGAGACAAATCATTGGTTGGAGCAAGTTTTGTTCGGATAATTGTCTTGTCACATCTATTTCTGAAGTGTCCGTTACGGCCTTGCCTCAGTATCTCTCAGATTTTTCGGACGTGTTTGCGGAGGGTGGGGCTCAGGAATTGCCCCCTCATCGTGACTATGATTGTCCTGTGAATCTCATTCCGGGGGCTAAGTTGCCTAAGTCTCGGCTCTACAACCTCTCTCAACCCGAGAGAGAGGTCATGCGAAGGTATGTCGCCGAGAGTTTGGCAAAGGGTCATATTAGACCATCTAAGTCTCCAGTGGCTGTAGGTTTGTTCTTCGTGAAGAAGAAAGATGGATCACTGAGACCGTGTTTGGATTTCCTGGAGCTGAATCGTATTACAGTCCGGGATCCATATCCCCTGCCTTTGATCTCTGATCTTTTTGATCAGATTGTTGGAGCCAAGGTGTTCTCCAAGTTGGATTTAAGAGGAGCATACAATCTGATCAGGATCAAGGAGGGGGATGAGTGGAAAACGCCCTTCAATACGCACGAGGGTCATTTTGAGAACCTGGTAATGCCTTTTGGGTTGACGAATGCGCCAGCGGTATTTCAGCGATTCGTCAATGAGATTTTTCATCATTTACATAGTAACATAGTAACATAGTAACATAGTACATAAGGCCGAAAAAAGACATTTGTCCATCCAGTTCGGCCTGTTATCCTGCAAGTTGATCCAGAGGAAGGCAAAAAACCCTGTGAGGTAGAAGCCAATTTTCTCCACTTTAGGGGAATAAAAAATTTCTTCCCGACTCCAATCAGAATAACTCCCTGGATCAACGACCCCTCTCTAGTAGCTATAGCCTGTAATATTATTACGCTCTAGAAACACATCCAGGCCCCTCTTGAATTCCTTTATTGTACTCACCATCACCACCTCCTCAGGCAGAGAGTTCCATAGTCTCACTGCTCTTACCGTAAAGAATCCTCTTCTATGTTTGTGTACAAACCTTCTTTCCTCCAGACGCAGAGGATGTCCCCTCGTCACAGTCACAGTCCTGGGGATAAATAGCTGATGGGATAGATCTCTGTACTGACCCCTGATATATTTATACATATTAATTAGATCTCCCCTCAGTCGTCTTTTTTCTAAAGGGAATAACCCTAATTTTGATAATCTTTCAGGGTACTGTAGTTGCCCCATTCCAGTTATTACTTTAGTTGCCCTCCTCTGAACCCTCTCTAGCTCTGCTATGTCTGCCTTGTTTACAGGAGCCCAGAACTGTACACAGTACTCCATGTGTGGTCTGACTAGCGATTTGTAAAGTGGTAGGACTATGTTCATATCACGGGAATCTATGCCCCTTTTGATGCAACCCATTATCTTGTTGGCCTTGGCAGCAGCTGCCTGACACTGGTTTTTGCTGTTTAGTTTGCTGTTTATTAAAATTCCTAGATCCTTTTCCATGTCAGTGTTACCGAGTGTTTTACCATTTAGTATGTACGGGTGACTTGCATTTTTCCTTCCCATGTGCATAACCTTACATTTATCAGTGTTAAACCTCATCTGCCACTTATCTGCCCAAGCCTCCAATCTATCCAGATCCCTCTGTAGTAGTATACTGTCCTCTTCAGTGTAAATTACTTTACACAGTTTAGTGTCATCTGCGAAAATTGATACTTTACTATGCAAGCCTTCTACAAGATCATTAATAAATATATTGAAGAGAATAGGGCCCAATACTGACCCCTGAGGTACCCCACTAGTGACAGTGACCCAATCTGAGTGTGTACCGTTAATAACCACCCTCTGTTTTCTATCACTCAGCCAGTTACTTACCCACATACAGATGTTTTCTCCCAGTCCGAGCATTCTCATTTTATATACTAACCTTTTATGCGGTACAGTGTCAAATGCTTTGGAGAAGTCCAGATATACGACATCCATTGATTCGCCGCTGTCAAGTCTAGAACTTACCTCCTCATAGAAACTGATTAAATTAGTTTGACATGACCGATCCCTCACGAAGCCATGCTGATATGGCGTTATTTGCTTATTTCCGTTGAGATGCTCTAATATAGCATCTCTCAGAAAACCTTCAAACAGTTTACCCACAACAGATGTTAAACTTACCGGCCTATAGTTTCCAGGCTCTGTTTTTGGCCCCTTTTTGAATATTGGCACCACATATGCCACGCGCCAATCCTGTGGGACATTCCCTGTCAGTATAGAGTCTGCAAATATCAGAAATAAGGGTCTGGCTATGACATTACTTAATTCCTTTAGGATACGGGGGTGTATACCATCCGGTCCTGGCGATTTGTCTATTTTAATCTTTTTAAGCCGCTGATGTACTTCTTCCTGGGTCAGACAGGACACTTTTAATGGGGAATTTATTTTTGCATTCTGCATGTCATCTGACAATTTATTTTCCTCAGTGAATACATTGGAGAAAAAAATATTTAACAGCTTTGCTTTCTCCTCGTCGCTCTCTGCGACTCCCCCCTCATTACTCTTTAAAGGGCCAACACCTTCAGCTTTATACTTTTTAACATTTATATAATTGAAGAACATTTTAGGGTTAGTTTTACTCTCTTTGGCAATTAATCTCTCGGTCTCTAGTTTGGCCGCTTTTATTTGTTTTTTACATGTTCTATTTTTTTCCTTATAGTTTTTCAGTGCTTCCGTGCAACCCTCCTGTTTTAGTGTTTTATATGCTTTCTTTTTGTCATTTATTGCTTTCTTTACAGTTCTATTTATCCACATTGGTTTCTTTTTGTTCCTTAACCTTTTATTACCATACGGTATGTACCTCTCACATTGAGTTTTTAGGATGTTTTTAAAGATATCCCATTTTGTGTCTGTATTTGTGAGGACTTTGTCCCAGTTAGTTTGGCCTATGGCCTCTCTTAGTTGGCTAAATTTAGCTTTTTTGGTGGGGAGATTCGTAGTAGTCTACCTTGATGACATTTTAATTTATTCTCCTGATCTGAAGACCCATCAGGATCATGTGAGACAGGTTTTGACGATCCTGCGGGAGAATAAGTTATACGCCAAATTGGAGAAATGTTTGTTTGCGGTGCAAGAGCTTCCATTTTTGGGATACATGCTTTCTGATTGTGGTTTTCGTATGGACCCCGAAAAGGTCCGGGCGGTTCTGGAGTGGGACCGACCGGAGAATCAGAAAGCTTTGATGCGGTTTTTGGGGTTTACGAATTATTATAGAAAATTTATTTTGAATTATTCCACGCTAGTCAAACCTCTTACTGATATGACCAAGAAGGGCGCTGATGTCTCTGTCTGGTCGGATGAGGCATTGCAGGCCTTTTCGGCTATTAAGGAGCGTTTTGCGTCTGCTCCCATTCTGGTGCAGCCGGATGTTTCTCAGCCATTCGTGGTCGAGGTTGATGCGTCAGAGGTGGGCGTTGGGGCGGTGCTTTCGCAGGGTCCTTCTCCTGGCAAGTGGGTCCCGTGTGCCTTCTTCTCCAGGAAGCTCTCGGTCGCTGAGAGGAATTATGATGTTGGAGATAGGGAGTTGTTGGCAATCAAGTTGGCCTTTGAAGAATGGCGTCACTGGTTAGAGGGGGCTTCTCACCCCGTTACTGTGTATACAGACCATAAGAATTTGGCTTACCTGCAATCTGCCAAGCGTCTGAACCCTAGACAGGCCAGATGGTCATTGTTTTTTACCAGGTTCAATTTCGTGGTTACCTTTCGCCCAGGGGTCAAGAATGTCAAGGCAGATGCCTTGTCTCGCAGCTTCCCTGGGGGAGGTGATTCAGAAGATCCAGCGCCGATTTTGGCGGATGGAGTGGTGGTCTCCGCTCTGTACCCTGAATTGGAGATGGAGGTGTTGGGAGCTCAGGAGGGGGCTCCTGGTTCGTGTCCCCCAGGGAGGTTGTTTGTTCCTGAGGGCCTACGATACAAGGTGTTCAAGGAACATCACGATACTGTTCTCGCTGGACATCCTGGTGGTAAGTCCACCTGTGATCTGGTGTCCCGGAGGTTCTGGTGGCCAGGTTTGCGTAAGAGTATTGAGAATTACGTGGCAGCTTGTGAAACCTGCGCTCGGTCTAAGGTTGCTCATACTCGACCGCCTGGTTCACTTCTTCCATTGTCTATTCCATCTCGTCCTTGGACACATTTGTCCATGGACTTTATTACGGACCTACCGAGTTCCTCCGGGAGAACAGTGATTTTGGTGGTAGTCGATCGTTTCAGCAAAATGGCTCACTTTATACCACTAACAAGTCTGCCTAACGCTAAGACTCTTGCGCAGATTTTTGTGGATAATATCGTTAAATTGCACGGTATTCCTTCGGATATTGTCTCTGATAGGGGCACGCAGTTTGTCTCCAGGTTTTGGAGGGCGTTCTGCTCTCGACTTGGCATTCAACTTTCTTTCTCGCCGGCTTTTCATCCACAGTCGAATGGTCAGACGGAGCGTACTAATCAAAACCTGGAGACCTACTTGAGGTGCTTTGTGGCTGAGAATCAGGAGGACTGGTCCTCATTCTTGCCCTTAGCAGAATTTGCATTGAATAACCGTAGGCAGGAGTCCACGGGTAAGTCGCCATTTTTTGGCGCATACGGTTTCCATCCTCAGTTTGGTACCTTTTCTGGGTCTGGTTCCTCCGGGATGCCAGAGGAGGAGAGATTCTCTTCTGCCTTATCCTCTATCTGGCGGGGGATTCAAGGGAATTTGGAGAGGATGGGTGAGAGGTATAAACGAATGGCTGACAGGAGACGTGTGACTGGTCCGGACCTGTGTGTGGGTGATTTGGTGTGGTTGTCCACTAGGAATATCAAGTTGAGAATGCCATCTTGGAAACTGGGTCCAAGATTTGTTGGTCCATATAAGATTTCTGCTGTGATCAATCCTGTGGCATTTCGACTTGATCTGCCGCAGACTTGGAGGATCCACGATGTCTTCCACAAGTCTTTACTAAAAAAATATGTTAAACCAGTGGTACCATCGCCATTGCCTCCTCCTCCTGTTCTGGTCGAGGGAAACTTGGAGTTCGAGATCTCCAGGATTCTCGACTCAAGAGTTCTGCGGGGTTCCCTCCAGTACCTGGTTCACTGGAGGGGATACGGTCCTGAGGAGAGGATGTGGGTTTCGGCGTCAGATGTCAACGCCAGCCGTCTGGTGAGGGCCTTTCATAGGTCCCATCCGGATAAGGTTGGTCCAGGGTGTCCGGAGGTCACCCGTAGAAGGGGGGGTACTGTCATGCCCCATTCTGACGATGTGCGGAGGTCAGCCAGGATTGCAGCACAAGTCTAGTATTTGTTTTGATGCTGTGCTGGATCCGCCTCGCATCAGGTGCACTGGGTGGAGTCATTAGTTTAAATAGTCTCCAGCTAAGGTGCTCTGAGCGGATTATACTCTTCATTGTGGTCTTGGAAGCTAGAAAGGAAGGTTGGCTGTTTGTTCCTGCTCTCAGCAGATAAGTGTCTTTGGTTGTTTATGTCATCTATCCCATCCAGGTTCTGTGCGAGCTGGCAGCTCCTTTCTCCCCACTTCACCATCTCAGGGAGTTCAGGGTTCTGTTAGCATAGGCTGGTGGACACAGCAAATCTACCATTAAGATTTGATCTGTGGGCTGAGCATTGTAGGGAAAGAGGTCAGGGATTAATTAGGAGGTGACCCTTCCCCCGTCTCTCGTCCAGAGCCTGGTTGGTGTGTTATCTGTTTAACTGTGCACGTCCGCCGTGACACATACATCACATTCACATAAAAATTACATATTCACAATCAATCCATTCAGGGGAAAAACATATTACAAAATGGCATGAATCAGACCAGGGGTTGAAAAGTTAGTAAAAGTATCTTTTGGGCCCTGGCTGGCAGCATGGCAATCTGGCTCAAGCAGGTTTTACAGAGACAATACATCCCCACAATGCATCATGGTTTCCTCCTCTCTGCCCTGGAGACACCCAAGGCGTAATCCAATTATCTCTCAAGACAAAGAGAAGTCACCAATACACATGTGCAGACAACAGGACAGACATCACCCTTTAAACACACAATGGGACAATGGCACAATAGAAACACACCCAGCATTTTCCTCCCAAGCTGACAAGTTACACTTATTATAAATTGTTACAACTTTGTGAGTTTACATTGGCCATACATATAACTTACATCAATTTAAACAGTATAACTTGGGGACAAACCTATCCAAAATTCACTTGAATCGGTTCAGGGGTTTAAAAGTTAGTATGGGCCATAATCCTGAGGCAAGAGGCTGATAAACAGGCCTCTCCAAAACCCAGTGGCGAGGTTGGTTTCGCCACACATCTCCCCCCCCCAGGGAAGACTAACCAGATACCTGACCTCACGCCGGTCGGTATCTGAGTTAGTCTGGCAGCCCACCCACAACCCAATACTGGACCTGTTGCATTTGGTAGCCTGTCACTGTCCAGTGAGTCCACCAAGGTTATGTTGGAAGCTGGTACTCCCGGTCTCTGTGTTGCTCCCTGGCTTATAGTCTGGTTGTTGGAGGGGGAGACCGACTGTCTCTACCCCCTGTGCTGTAGGTGCAGAGACCACGGTCCCATCTGCACTGTTGTGGGGGTTACTGTCTCCCCCGGGTGCGTTAAGCTGCCACTGGGGAGAGGGGGTAACGAGCTCCTCTCCCATACATACTTCCAGCCGCTGGGGAGGGCGACCGACCGTCTCCGCTCCCTGCCGCTGGGGAAAGGAGACTGGGCTCTCTATTCCCTGCTGGACACTCTGCCGCTGGGGAATGGAGACTGGGCTCCCAATTCCCAAAAAATCACTCTGCTGCTGGGGGGCAGGAAAAAACTACCTCTGCCCCCTGTAACTCAGCCTGCCGCTGGGGAGGGAGGACGCTGCTCTTCTCTCCCTGCATTTCACACTGCCTTCCCGGCATATCACTCTGCTGCTGGGGGGCAGGAACAACTACCTCTGCCCCCTGTAACTCAGCCTGCCGCTGGGGAGGGAGGACACTGCTCTCCTCTCCCTGCATTTCACACTGCCGCTGGGGATTGGAGACTGGGCTCCCAATTCCCTGCACTTCACACTGCCGCTGGGGAGGGAGGACGCTGCTCTCCTCTCCCTGCACTTCACACTGCCGCTGGGGAATGGAGACTGGGCTCCCAATTCCCTGCAATTCACACTGCCGCTGGGGAATGGAGACTGGGCTCCCAATTCCCTGCTGGACACTCTGCTGCTGGGGAGGGGAGACTGAGCTCTCTCTGTCCCGCAACTGTAACTTCCGGTGGAGGTCCACCCAACGTGGCAGCTGACCGTCACCTTCTGCCCGGTATAGTAGGGTCTTGAACACTAGACTCCTCACGAACTTCACGTATTTCTCAGCTGGATTGGGTCTGAAGAAGTTCAGCCGCAACCACATCATACGGTCAAATTCCTCCACAGAGTATCTGTACTCCACTGCTGATTCCATCCTGGTGCTTTTAGGGTCGCTGTACTGAGACATGCGTTGCCCTTAAGTTGTAAAATCCAAAGAAATGGTGTCTCCTGTAGCTGTCCTTCTGGCTGTAGGAACGATCTCACTGCTTGCCACCAATGTAACGGACCGTTTCAGCAGACAAGGGGTTAAAATCTGTTCAGGCGATAGGCCCCTTTCTGAGAGACAGGCCCAGCTACTGCAGGACACCAAACCCCCCGAACTGGATACAAAGTAGCACTCCAAACTGGAACCTCACGAATTGCTGCTAGCAGACGAACAGGAATCAGCTTACACTCCTGGCAATCAGTCTCTAACAGCTTACAGCGGATCCCCCCAATAACGAGACAAGGCTCCGTGTTGAGGGTCAAGCAGTGGTCTGAGGTGCTGGCACACCCAGCCTGGTTTTTATTACAGTTGTTTGCAAATACAGGACCGCCCACATGGAGGTATAAAACAACCAATCACATATCAGTTACATCCCACATATTCCCTCCCCTTATTCTGAGAGGAAACTCAATTACACATACAGTTAAAATATACTTTCTACCTATCTTTCATAACTCTAAAACCATACATCACATTCACATAAAAATTACATATTCACAATCAATCCATTCAGGGGAAAAACATATTACAAAATGGCATGAATCAGACCAGGGGTTGAAAAGTTAGTAAAAGTATCTTTTGGGCCCTGGCTGGCAGCATGGCAATCTGGCTCAAGCAGGTTTTACAGAGACAATACATCCCCACAATGCATCATGGTTTCCTCCTCTCTGCCCTGGAGACACCCGAGGCGTAATCCAATTATCTCTCAAGACAAAGAGAAGTCACCAATACACATGTGCAGACAACAGGACAGACGTCACCCTTTAAACACACAAAGGGACAATGGCACAATAGAAACACACCCAGCATTTTCCTCCCAAGCTGACAAGTTACACTTATTATAAATTGTTACAACTTTGTGAGTTTACATTGGCCATACATATAACTTACATCAATTTAAACAGTATAACTTGGGGACAAACCTATCCAAATTCACTTGAATCAGTTCAGGGGTTTAAAAGTTAGTATGGGCCATAATCCTGAGGCAAGAGGCTGATAAACAGGCCTCTCCAAAACCCAGTGGCGAGGTTGGTTTCGCCACAAATTATTATTTTTTATCGAGCATCAAAGTGCTGGGGTGCTCTATCCGAACACATCGGGATGCGTGGGTACTCTACCGAGCACTAGACTATAATGGAAGTCAATGGGAGAACCCCAGCATTAAACCAGGCACCCCCTGGTTCATAGAAAAACATCAGAAATTGATGGAAACACCACCGAAATGGTTCGAGAACAGCATGGGGAGGATGAATGAATGCATCTTGGACTCCCAGGTTGCTGCTGGGAATGATGTTTTCCGAGTAGTATGCCACTTTTATAGACTGACACTAGTCGAAAATTTATGCCCATTTAGTACAAGCAAAGGTCAAAATTAACCCCCTCAAAGTAATAGACAAATGGAAAAGGTTGATACCCACACTCACAGATGAATCTATAGCAGATTTATTGGAATCACATTTGCAAGTATCGCCAGCAGCTAATAATAAAATTATACAATTATACATCACTCATCAAACATATCTAACGCCAACCAGGCTCTACAGTATGGGCAGGGCATCATCTACTGCATGCCCACGATGTGGAGAACTAGACGCAGATTTTTGGCACATGATATGGAGCTGCAGCCCAATCGCCACTTTTTAAGAGAGAGGTAATTGCCTTCCTTTTCCAATTTGTTGTCGATCAGATAGAATGCACTCCTGAGATCTGCCTGCTGAGACTTTTAAGCGAAGATACTTGGGATCACTACATAATATTTTTGAGAGAATCATTATTTAGGGCGCGCAAATGTATAGCTTTGCGATGGTATGACTCCAACACACTGACCCTTTCCATGTGGAAATTATACTATTTCTTGTAATGGTGTTCAAACACCGTAACAAACCCCAAAAATTTGAAAAAGTCTGGGGCTTCTGGTGCAACTCTCCACACACACTGAACTCAGCCTCAGGACTACGACAGGCACTGTCAGTAGCCCAAGGATTTTTGGATCGGTCGGTCTAGTGGAGTCAAAAGAATGTTCTGTATAAACTTACACTGCGTGCAGAATTATTAGGCAAATGAGTATTTTGACCACATCATCCTCTTTATGCATGTTGTCTTACTCCAAGCTGTATAGGCTCGAAAGCCTACTACCAATTAAGCATATTAGGTGATGTGCATCTCTGTAATGAGAAGGGGTGTGGTCTAATGACATCAACACCCTATATTAGGTGTGCATAATTATCAGGCAACTTCCTTTCCTTTGGCAAAATGGGTCAAAAGAAGGACTTGACAGGCTCAGAAAAGTCAAAAATAGTGAGATATCTTGCAGAGGGATGCAGCACTCTTAAAATTGCAAAGCTTCTGAAGCGTGATCATCGAACAATCAAGCGTTTCATTCAAAATAGTCATCAGGGTCGCAAGAAGCGTGTGGAAAAACCAAGGCGCAAAATAACTGCCCATGAACTGAGAAAAGTCAAGAGTGCAGCTGCCAAGATGCCACTTGCCACCAGTTTGGCCATATTTCAGAGCTGCAACATCACTGGAGTGCCCAAAAGCACAAGGTGTGCAATACTCAGAGACATGGCCAAGGTAAGAAAGGCTGAAAGACGACCACCACTGAACAAGACACACAAGCTGAAACGTCAAGACTGGGCCAAGAAATATCTCAAGACTGATTTTTCTAAGGTTTTATGGACTGATGAAATGAGAGTGAGTCTTGATGGGCCAGATGGATGGGCCCGTGGCTGGATTGGTAAAGGGCAGAGAGCTCCAGTCCGACTCAGACGCCAGCAAGGTGGAGGTGGAGTACTGGTTTGGGCTGGTATCATCAAAGATGAGCTTGTGGGGCCTTTTCGGGTTGAGGATGGAGTCAAGCTCAACTCCCAGTCCTACTGCCAGTTTCTGGAAGACACCATCTTCAAGCAGTGGTACAGGAAGAAGTCTGCATCCTTCAAGAAAAACATGATTTTCATGCAGGACAATGCTCCATCACACGTGTCCAAGTACTCCACAGCGTGGCTGGCAAGAAAGGGTATAAAAGAAGAAAATCTAACGACATGGCCTCCTTGTTCACCTGATCTGAACCCCATTGAGAACCTGTGGTCCATCATCAAATGTGAGATTTACAAGGAGGGAAAACAGTACACCTCTCTGAACAGTATGTGGGAGGCTGTGGTTGCTGCTGCACGCAATGTTGATGGTGAACAGATCAAAACACTGACAGAATCCATGGATGGCAGGCTTTTGAGTGTCCTTGCAAAGAAAGGTGGCTATATTGGTCACTGATTTGTTTTTGTTTTGTTTTTGAATGTCAGAAATGTATATTTGTGAATGTTGAGATGTTATATTGGTTTCACTGGTAAAAATAAATAATTGAAATGGGTATATATTTGTTTTTTGTTAAGTTGCCTAATAATTATGCACAGTAATAGTCACCTGCACACACAGATATCCCCCTAAAATAGCTAAAACTAAAAACAAACTAAAAACTACTTCCAAAAATATTCAGCTTTGATATTAATGAGTTTTTTGGGTTCATTGAGAACATGGTTGTTGTTCAATAATAAAATTAATCCTCAAAAATACAACTTGCCTAATAATTCTGCACTCCCTGTATAGTAATAGATAGGAGACCTTATAGCAATGCAGTGGATGTCTGAATTACATGCATGTAATGTATCTGCTATACCTGTATGTACTATGACATGTAACACAGATGTAAAATGTTGATGTTTCTTCTTTCACGTCAATAAAAGAGTTAAAAAAATGATTTTAGAGGAAAACTTGTTAGGAAACATTCTTTACTGGAAATTTACTTGTATATAAAGTGTATGTGCTGACAAAAATTACAAGGAAGAGGCACTCCAATACAACCTGTATATCACATAATGGGAGGCCTCATTTACATTGTGGTATAATTGTTCAGGTAGTGGGACTCCTACACTCAAAGCCTATGCACTAATTGAAAGGGCTTCCAAAAATTACAGCTGACCCTTAGTGCTGACCCTTTAAAAAATTATAGGCAAGGGCCTTCAGGTGAGTTGACACTGTAAAAGGTTTTAGGTGCGGGCCTGCTGGTGAGCTGACCCTGTAAAACAATATATGCGAGGGCCTGCAGGTGAGCTCACCCTCTAAAAGACTGCAGTTGAGGGACTGCTGGTGAGCTGACCCTCTAAAACATTATATGCAAGGGCCTGCAGGTGAGCTTACCATCTAAAAGATTGTAGGTGAGGGCCTGCTGGTGATCTGACCCTCTAAAATTCTATATGCGAGGACCTGCAGGTGAGCTGACCCTGTAAAAGATATTAGGTGAGGGCCTGCTGGTGAGATGACCCTCTAAAACATTACATGTGAGGGCCTGTAGGTGAGCTGACCCTCTAAAAGGTTGTAGAAGAGGGCCTATAGGTGAGCTGACCCTCTAAAACATTATATTTGTGGGCCTGCAGGTGAGCTGACCCTGTAAAAGATTGTAGGTGATGGCCTGCTGGTGAGTTGACCCTCTAAAACATTATATGCGAGGGCCTATAGGTGAGCTGACCCTGTAACAGATTTTAGGTGAGGGCCTGCTGGCGAGCTGACCCTCTAAAAAATTATATGCCAGGGCCTGCAGGTGAGCTGACCCTGTAAAACATTATATGCGAGGGCCTGCAGGTTAGCTGACCCTGTAAAACATTATATGTGTGTGCCTGCAGTTCACTTGACCCTTTAAAAGATAATAGGTGAGGGCCTGCTGGAAGAGCCTTTATGTTCAGCCACTTTCCTCTGGTGGAGTCGAGAAGTCAGGGGTAATACAGGCCTTGTTCATTTTTATAAGAATCAACCTGTCAGCATTTTCAGTTGACAGGCGGATACGCTTATCTGTTATAATACCAACAGCAGCACTAAATACCAGCTCAGACAAAATGCTGGCAGCACCAGTTCGTGCCACGTGTCCAGCTTGGACATCCAATAGTTGTAAGGCACTGAGGGATCATTGAGGACGCTGACATGGTCTGCTATGTACTCCTCCACCATCTTCCAAAATTTTTCCCTCCTTGTGACACTAGGCTGCGCATCAGGGTGAGGGTGGTGGCGGGGTGTCATGAAACTGTCCCAGGCTTTAGAGAGTGTTGCCCTGCCTCTGTTGGAACTGCTGTGTGTTCCTCTTCTCTCCCCTCCTCGGTTGGCCAAGGAACTACGGACTCTGCCGCCAGCGTTTTCAGATGGAAAGTTTTGGACCAATTTTTTAACAAGGATCTTCTGGTATTGCACCATTTTGCTCGTCCTCTCCACCAGAGGAATGAGAGATGAGAAGTTCTCTTTGTAGAGGGGTCGAGAAGGGTGAACAACCAGAAATCCGGGTATATAACGCACGGGTCGCGGGAAAGGCAGCCTAAAATGAAATCAGCCTTGTGTGCCAGAGTACCAACAGGCAAGACTTGCTGTCGTCATCAGGAGGATGACTCTCAATTTCCTCATCCTCTTCCTCCTCTTCTGCTCACCCACGCAGAACAGATGGAATTAAACTTCCATGGGTACTACCCTCTACCGTCTCCTGCTCCTCCTCCTCTTCATCGTCCAATTTGCGCTGAGAAGACGAACTGAGGGTGGTCTGGCTATCACCCTGTGAAATGTCTTCCCCCATTTCCACCTCTTCCACATGCAAAGCGTTGTCCTTAATTTTGAGCAGCGAGTGTTTGAGTAGACACTAGTGTTGAGCGCAAATATTCGGATCGCAAATATTAATCTCGAATATTGGAACTTTGATAATTCGCAAATATTTACAACATATCAGTATATATTCATAATGACGAATATTCTTTTTTTTTTTTTACACAGTACACAAACATCACAATGATGTGATGTGTACTGTGCAAAAAAAAAATTGATTATCCCTCCCTGCTTCTAGCTTGTGGTGACTGGTGAGAAGGCTCCATTACTTACAGAAGTGAGTCAGTGACAGTGAGTGGAGCGCGACTATTAGTAACGCGAATATCTTTCGCAATAGGAATATCGCCACTCATGAGCGCCGGACACTGCTCCCTCGAGTCCCTCTCTCCCTCCCTTCTTTAGTTTGTGGGCGAATATGTAGAATATAGTGGTATATATTCGTAATGATGTGTACTATGGAAAAAAATAACTGATCATCCCTCCCTGCTTCTAGCTTGTGGTCCAAATGAGAATGAGAAGGCTCCATTACTTACAGTGAGTTATTGTGGTTTTTTTTTGTTTTTTTTTACACTATTGCTTTGGTTGAAATTTTTAAAACTTGTCACTCGGATGAATGATGCACCTATTATTTATTCACATACTGTTAGTCAAGTTATTATTCTCGTAAAAATTTTTTATGTATATTATGTACATTATTTTAAAATCGTAATTACTTTATAGACACAGTACGAATCAGGAAAACTTTTGTAAATGACCAATATTTTTAGATGAAAAATCTAAAGATTTGTTATTTGGCTTTGTACTTGGCACTATTTTGTTTTGGCACTGCTTGAGAACGGTCCCATTGTGTTGATCAAAAAGTAGCTTTTTTATTAATAAACACAAAATAACAAGCATGCTGATGATGGGGTTGTATTAGTTTATTTTACTAGTTTTCCCGGTATGGCAGTGGCACATTCCTGGAAAAACTTTCCTGCTGCAAAATAAGTACATTCTGCTGTCTGTTCCTGCTGAATTAGGCCGAGCTATGTGTAAGACTTAGGCCTCCTGCACACGACCGTTGTGTGCACCCGTGGCCGTTGTGCCGTTTTCGTGAAAACTCAGAACCGACAGTATATTCTAACACAGAGGCGTCCCCATGGTGATGGGGACGCTTCAGGTTAGAATATACTAAAATAACTGTGTACATGACTGCCCCCTGCTGCCTGGCAGGTGCTGCCAGGCAGCAGGGGGCATCCCCCCCCTGTAGTTAACACATTAGTGGCCAGTGGGCCTTTCCCCTGTAGTTAACACATTGGTGGCCAGTGCGGCCGGCCCCCCCTCCCTCCCTTGTAGTTAACACATTAGTGGCCAGTGGGCCCCCCCTGTAGTTAACACATTAGTGGCCAGTGGGCCCCCCCCTGTAGTTAACACATTGGTGGCCAGTGCGGCCGGCCCCCCCCCCTCCCCTGTAGTTAACTCGTTGGTGGCCAGTGGGCCCCCCTCCCTCCCCTGTAGTTAACTCGTTGGTGGCCAGTGGGCCCTCTCCCCTCCCTCCCCCTCATAATTAAAATCTCCCCCCTATCATTGGTGGCAGCGGAGTGTACCGATCGGAGTCCCAGTTTAATCGCTGGGGCTCCGATCGGTAACCATGGCAACCAGGACGCTACTGCAGTCCCGGTTGCCATGGTTACTTAGCAATTAGTAGAACCATTATACTTACCTGCGAGCTGCGATCTCTGCGTCCGGCCGGGAGCTCCTCCTACTGGTAAGTGACAGGTCCGGCCGGGAGCTCCTCCTACTGGTAAGTGACATGACCTGTCACTTACCAGTAGGAGGAGCTCCCGGCCGGACCTGTCACTTACCAGTAGGAGGAGCTCCCGGCCGGACGCATAGATCGCAGCTCGCAGGTAAGTATAATGGTTCTACAAATTGCTAAGTAACCATGGCAACCGGGACTGCAGTAGCGTCCTGGTTGCCATGGTTACCGATCGGAGCCCCAGCGATTAAACTGGGACTCCGATCGGTACACTCCGCTGCCACCAATGATAGGGGGGAGATTTTAATTAGGAGGGGGAGGGAGGGGAGAAGGCCCACTGGCCACCAACGAGTTAACTACAGGGGAGGGAGGGAGGGAGGGGGGGGCCCACTGGCCACCAACGAGTTAACTACAGGGGAGGGAGGGGGGCCGGCCGCACTGGCCACCAATGAGTTAACTACAGGGGAGGGGGGGGGGCCACTGGCCACCAATGAGTTAACTACAGGGGAGGGGGGGGCGGCCGCACTGGCCACCAATGAGTTAACTACAGGGGAGGGAGTGGGGGGGGCCGGCCACACTGGCCACCAATGTGTTAACTACAGGGGGGGGCGGGGGGGGTCTGCCCCCTGCTGCCTGGCAGCACCTGCCAGGCAGCAGGGGGCAGTCGTGTACACAGTTCTTTTAGTATTTTCTAACCTGAAGCGTCCCCATCACCATGGGAACGCCTCTGTGTTAGAATATACTGTCGGATTTGAGTTTCACGATGTAACTCAAATCCGACGGTATATTCTAACATAGAGGCATTCCCATGGTGATGGGGACGCTTCAAGTTAAAATATACCATCGGATTGGAGAAAACTCCGATCCGATGGTATATTAACTCCTGACTTTACATTGAAAGTCAATGGGGGACGGATTCGTTTGAAATTGCACCATATTGTGTCAACATCAAACGGATCCGTCCCCATTGACTTGCATTGTAATTCAGGACGGATCCGTTTGGCTCCGAACGGCCAGGCGGACATCAAAACGACTTTTTTTTCATGTCCGTGGATCCTCCAAAAATCAAGGAAGACCCACGGACGAAAAAACGGTCACGGATCACGGAAAAACGGGACCCATTTTTGCGGACCGCAAAAACATACGTTCGTGTGCAATAGGCATTAAAATACACCATAAACTTATAGGGAACCTGTCATTAACGTTATGCTGTCCATACTAACAACAACAGCATAAAGTAGAGACCGGTGAATTGATTTCAGCAGTCTGTCATTTTAAAGTTAAAAGTGAGTGGTTGCTGAGAACCAACATCACAATAATTGTAGACTTGGCCTGGAAAAGAGTCACAGCCACCTGAGAAGAGCCCTGGTTATTCATGAATTACTGCTCTCCCTGCCCACCTGCTTCTACCTAGTTTTCTCCCTTTCTCTCTCGGAGAGAACTGCCAATCATCAGCAGATGAGCAGGAGATTATGAATAACCATGACTCTTCTCAAGTAGATTTGACTCTTTTCAAGGCCTGTGCTGCAATGATTATGATGCTGGTTCTCAGCAAGCACTTAATTTTAGCTCATGAGTAGTGTTGAGCGAACAGTTCGAGCATAGTTCGGGTCCGTACCGAATTTTGGGGTGTTCGTGACACGGACCCGAACCCGAACTTTTTCGTAAAAGTTCGGGTTCGGGTTCGTCGTTCGGCATGTATTTTGGCGCATTTTGAAAGGCTGCAAAGCAGCCAATCAACATGCATCATACTACTTGCCCTAAGATGCCATCGCAGCCATGCCTACTATTGGCAAGGCTGTGATTGGCCAAGTGCAGCATGTGACTCAGCCTCTTTATAAGCTTGTGCGCACGTCGGGACGTGCTCACTCCCGATGTGAATAGAACAGGGATAGACGCAGCTGATGCTAGGGCGAGAATAGGCAGGGATAATTGAATAACTGGAAGCAAATTTCTCTCCTCCACCTGTGATTCATCTGAACAACTGCAGCTGAGCTGCTTTTTTGATAGGGATTGGCTATTTTTAGAGTGGCCAGAGTGATTTTTCCATCCACATGTACCTGGGCTGACCGCCGGCCGCCATTTTGCGACTTGTAGTGCTGCAGCAGAAGCTGCCACAGAGTGCATTCCAAAGCTCCAAACAAGTCAGACATCTACACCTGGGATTCAGACCAATAGCGATTTAGCAGCACAGTCCAAGGCTATTTTTTTTAAAGGTTGTGCAGACCATTTTGTGGCACATGTTACTGGGCTGATAGGCGGCGGCCATCTTGGGACTAGTGCTGCAGCACAATCTCTCCCAACGTCCATTAATCACTTGTAATAGTGGTCTGTGCCATAGAAATCCTACATCAGGGACTTGGGTGTGCTTGTGTCACCCCTACTAATACCAGTCCACCTGTAATCCATACAGTGAAAAGCCATAAAGTATTCCAGTGAGGGAATTTTTTTTTTATTTAAAAAAGGCCAAGTTAGTTTATCTGGCGTTCAATATACTAGATACAGTTAGGCCTGCGTTTCATACATCTGGAATTAGCAAACTAATGTGCTGGGGTTGGGAAAACATATATGTACCCATACTAGAATCTGTCAAAGAAAGCGGTACTCACATATAACAGTCATTCCATCTGTAATCCATACAGTCAAAAGACTGAAAGTATTCCAGTGAGGGAATTTTTTTTATTTAAAAAAGGCCAAGTTAGTTTATCTGGCGTTCAATATACTAGATACAGTTAGGCCTGCGTTTCATACATCTGGAATTAGCAAACTAATGTGCTGGGGTTGGGAAAACATATATGTACCCATACTAGAATCTGTCAAAGAAAGCGGTACTCACATATAACAGTCATTCCATCTGTAATCCATACAGTCAAAAGACTGAAAGTATTCCAGTGAGGGAATTTTTTTTATTTAAAAAAGGCCAAGTTAGTTTATCTGGCGTTCAATATACTAGATACAGTTAGGCCTGCGTTTCATACATCTGGAATTAGCAAACTAATGTGCTGGGGTTGGGAAAACATATATGTACCCATACTAGAATCTGTCAAAGAAAGCGGTACTCACATATAACAGTCATTCCATCTGTAATCCATACAGTCAAAAGACTGAAAGTATTCCAGTGAGGGAATTTTTTTTATTTAAAAAAGGCCAAGTTAGTTTATCTGGCGTTCAATATACTAGATACAGTTAGGCCTGCGTTTCATACATCTGGAATTAGCAAACTAATGTGCTGGGGTTGGGAAAACATATATGTACCCATACTAGAATCTGTCAAAGAAAGCGGTACTCACATATAACAGTCATTCCATCTGTAATCCATACAGTCAAAAGACTGAAAGTATTCCAGTGAGGGAATTTTTTTTATTTAAAAAAGGCCAAGTTAGTTTATCTGGCGTTCAATATACTAGATACAGTTAGGCCTGCGTTTCATACATCTGGAATTAGCAAACTAATGTGCTGGGGTTGGGAAAACATATATGTACCCATACTAGAATCTGTCAAAGAAAGCGGTACTCACATATAACAGTCATTCCATCTGTAATCCATACAGTCAAAAGACTGAAAGTATTCCAGTGAGGGGATTTTTTTTATTTAAAAAAGGCCAAGTTAGTTTATCTGGCGTTCAATATACTAGATACAGTTAGGCCTGCGTTTCATACATCTGGAATTAGCAAACTAATGTGCTGGGGTTGGGAAAACATATATGTACCCATACTAGAATCTGTCAAAGAAAGCGGTACTCACATATAACAGTCATTCCATCTGTAATCCATACAGTCAAAAGACTGAAAGTATTCCAGTGAGGG
This sequence comes from Bufo bufo, assembly GCF_905171765.1. Lineage (NCBI taxonomy): Eukaryota > Metazoa > Chordata > Amphibia > Anura > Bufonidae > Bufo > Bufo bufo. Next base: position 114,798,075 of record NC_053396.1, on the reverse strand, counting down.
GATTTTTTTTATTTAAAAAAGGCCAAGTTAGTTTATCTGGCGTTCAATATACTAGATACAGTTAGGCCTGCGTTTCATACATCTGGAATTAGCAAACTAATGTGCTGGGGTTGGGAAAACATATATGTACCCATACTAGAATCTGTCAAAGAAAGCGGTACTCACATATAACAGTCATTCCATCTGTAATCCATACAGTCAAAAGACTGAAAGTATTCCAGTGAGGGGATTTTTTTTATTTAAAAAAGGCCAAGTTAGTTTATCTGGCGTTCAATATACTAGATACAGTTAGGCCTGCGTTTCATACATCTGGAATTAGCAAACTAATGTGCTGGGGTTGGGAAAACATATATGTACCCATACTAGAATCTGTCAAAGAAAGCGGTACTCACATATAACAGTCATTCCATCTGTAATCCATACAGTCAAAAGACTTAAAGTATTCCAGTGAGGGGATTTTTTTTATTTAAAAAAGGCCAAGTTAGTTTATCTGGCGTTCAATATACTAGATACAGTTAGGCCTGCGTTTCATACATCTGGAATTAGCAAACTAATGTGCTGGGGTTGGGAAAACATATATGTACCCATACTAGAATCTGTCAAAGAAAGCGGTACTCACATATAACAGTCATTCCATCTGTAATCCATACAGTCAAAAGACTGAAAGTATTCCAGTGAGGGGATTTTTTTTATTTAAAAAAGGCCAAGTTAGTTTATCTGGCGTTCAATATACTAGATACAGTTAGGCCTGCGTTTCATACATCTGGAATTAGCAAACTAATGTGCTGGGGTTGGGAAAACATATATGTACCCATACTAGAATCTGTCAAAGAAAGCGGTACTCACATATAACAGTCATTCCATCTGTAATCCATACAGTCAAAAGACTTAAAGTATTCCAGTGAGGGGATTTTTTTTATTTAAAAAAGGCCAAGTTAGTTTATCTGGCGTTCAATATACTAGATACAGTTAGGCCTGCGTTTCATACATCTGGAATTAGCAAACTAATGTGCTGGGGTTGGGAAAACATATATGTACCCATACTAGAATCTGTCAAAGAAAGCGGTACTCACATATAACAGTCATTCCATCTGTAATCCATACAGTCAAAAGACTGAAAGTATTCCAGTGAGGGGATTTTTTTTATTTAAAAAAGGCCAAGTTAGTTTATCTGGCGTTCAATATACTAGATACAGTTAGGCCTGCGTTTCATACATCTGGAATTAGCAAACTAATGTGCTGGGGTTGGGAAAACATATATGTACCCATACTAGAATCTGTCAAAGAAAGCGGTACTCACATATAACAGTCATTCCATCTGTAATCCATACAGTCAAAAGACTTAAAGTATTCCAGTGAGGGGATTTTTTTTATTTAAAAAAGGCCAAGTTAGTTTATCTGGCGTTCAATATACTAGATACAGTTAGGCCTGCGTTTCATACATCTGGAATTAGCAAACTAATGTGCTGGGGTTGGGAAAACATATATGTACCCATACTAGAATCTGTCAAAGAAAGCGGTACTCACATATAACAGTCATTCCATCTGTAATCCATACAGTCAAAAGACTGAAAGTATTCCAGTGAGGGGATTTTTTTTATTTAAAAAAGGCCAAGTTAGTTTATCTGGCGTTCAATATACTAGATACAGTTAGGCCTGCGTTTCATACATCTGGAATTAGCAAACTAATGTGCTGGGGTTGGGAAAACATATATGTACCCATACTAGAATCTGTCAAAGAAAGCGGTACTCACATATAACAGTCATTCCATCTGTAATCCATACAGTCAAAAGACTGAAAGTATTCCAGTGAGGGGATTTTTTTTATTTAAAAAAGGCCAAGTTAGTTTATCTGGCGTTCAATATACTAGATACAGTTAGGCCTGCGTTTCATACATCTGGAATTAGCAAACTAATGTGCTGGGGTTGGGAAAACATATATGTACCCATACTAGAATCTGTCAAAGAAAGCGGTACTCACATATAACAGTCATTCCATCTGTAATCCATACAGTCAAAAGACTGAAAGTATTCCAGTGAGGGGATTTTTTTTATTTAAAAAAGGCCAAGTTAGTTTATCTGGCGTTCAATATACTAGATACAGTTAGGCCTGCGTTTCATACATCTGGAATTAGCAAACTAATGTGCTGGGGTTGGGAAAACATATATGTACCCATACTAGAATCTGTCAAAGAAAGCGGTACTCACATATAACAGTCATTCCATCTGTAATCCATACAGTCAAAAGACTTAAAGTATTCCAGTGAGGGGATTTTTTTTATTTAAAAAAGGCCAAGTTAGTTTATCTGGCGTTCAATATACTAGATACAGTTAGGCCTGCGTTTCATACATCTGGAATTAGCAAACTAATGTGCTGGGGTTGGGAAAACATATATGTACCCATACTAGAATCTGTCAAAGAAAGCGGTACTCACATATAACAGTCATTCCATCTGTAATCCATACAGTCAAAAGACTGAAAGTATTCCAGTGAGGGGATTTTTTTTATTTAAAAAAGGCCAAGTTAGTTTATCTGGCGTTCAATATACTAGATACAGTTAGGCCTGCGTTTCATACATCTGGAATTAGCAAACTAATGTGCTGGGGTTGGGAAAACATATATGTACCCATACTAGAATCTGTCAAAGAAAGCGGTACTCACATATAACAGTCATTCCATCTGTAATCCATACAGTCAAAAGACTGAAAGTATTCCAGTGAGGGGATTTTTTTTATTTAAAAAAGGCCAAGTTAGTTTATCTGGCGTTCAATATACTAGATACAGTTAGGCCTGTGTTTCATACATCTGGAATTATCAAACTAATGTGCTGGGGTTGGGAAAACATATATGTACCCATACTAGAATCTGTCAAAGAAAGCGGTACTCACATATAACAGTCATTCCATCTGTAATCCATACAGTCAAAAGACTGAAAGTATTCCAGTGAGGGGATTTTTTTTATTTAAAAAAGGCCAAGTTAGTTTATCTGGCGTTCAATATACTAGATACAGTTAGGCCTGCGTTTCATACATCTGGAATTAGCAAACTAATGTGCTGGGGTTGGGAAAACATATATGTACCCATACTAGAATCTGTCAAAGAAAGCGGTACTCACATATAACAGTCATTCCATCTGTAATCCATACAGTCAAAAGACTGAAAGTATTCCAGTGAGGGAATTTTTTTTTTATTTAAAAAAGGCCAAGTTAGTTTATCTGGCGTTCAATATACTAGATACAGTTAGGCCTGCGTTTCATACATCTGTCATTAGCAAACTAATGTGCTGGGGTTGGGAAAACATATATGTACCCATACTAGAATCTGTCAAAGAAAGCGGTACTCACATATAACAGTCATTCCATCTGTAATCCATACAGTCAAAAGACTGAAAGTATTCCAGTGAGGGGATTTTGCTTATAAAAAATAATATATTTCATTGTGGTGCGAGTTGAATCGCAACAATGAAGAAAAATACTATTAAGGGACGAGGACGTGGTCGTGGTGGTGTCCGTGGAGCCTCTGTTGCTGGTAGAGGACGTGGCCGTTCGGCCCCAGGCGCACACAGTAGGGAACGAACTCCCTCAACTAGCCGGCAGAATGTACCGCAATATCTCGTGGGGCCCAATGCCGCTCTTAGGATGGTAAGGCCTGAGCAGGTACAGGCATTAATCGATTGGGTGGCCGACAGTGCTTCCAGCACGTTCACCACATGGTCTTCCACCCAGTCTTCTGCGGAAAGCGCACAGGTGGCACCTGAAAACCAAGCCCATCAGTCTGTCACATCACCCCCAAGCATATCAGGGAAACGGTCTGAGCCACAAGTTATGCAGCAGTCTCTTCTTCTGTTTGAAGACTCTGCTTCCAGGGTTTCCCAGGGGCGTCCACCTAGCCCTTCCCCAGTGGAGGAAGACATACCATGCACTGACGCACAACCACTTATGTCTCCAGATGAAGAGGACATGGGAATACCACCACAGCAGAGTCACCGACTCTCTGATGATGACGAAACACAGGTGCCCACTGCCGCGTCTTTTTGCAGTGTGCAGACTGAACAGGAGGAGGTCAGGGAGGGAGACTGGGTGGAAGACGATGCAGAGGACGATGAGGTCTTAGACCCCACATGGACTGAAGGTCGTGGCGATGACTTTCACAGTTCAGAGGAAGAGGTAGTGGTGAGACCGAGACAACAGCGAAGCCAAAGAGGGAGCAGGGGGCCAAAGCAGACGAGCCGCCGCCCCCAGAGTTCGCCTGCTACTGGACATCGCCAACAGGGACCCAGCCCCACAAAGGCAGCTTCAAAGAGTTCCCTGGCATGGCACTTCTTTAAACAATGTCCTACCGACAAGACCCGAGTGACTTGCACGCTCTGCCATCAGAGCCTGAGGCGAGGCATTAACGTTCTGAACCTCAGCACAACCTGCATGACCAGGCATCTACATGCAAAGCATGAACTGCAGTGGGGTACACACCTTAAAAACCAGGCACTCGCTGAGGCTCCCCCTGCTCCCTCTACCGCTGCTGCCTCGGCTTCCGCCTCGAGAGGAATGTTGCCACCTGCCGAGCAGCAAACAGAGGATGTGCCACCGACACCACCACCACCGCCACCGTCAACTAGCGTCTCCACTATATCACACAGCAGCGTTCAGCTCTCAATATCTCAAACCTTAGAGAGGAAGCGCAAATTCCCCCCGAGTCACCCTCGAGCCCTTGGCCTGAACGCCAGCATTTCTAAACTGCTGGCCTTTGAAATGCTGTCATTCCGGCTGGTGGACACAGACAGCTTCAAACAGCTGATGGCCATGGCTGTCCCGCAGTATGTGGTTCCCAGCCGCCACTACTTCTCCAAGACAGCCGTGCCTTCCCTGCACATGCAAGTGTCCGATAAAATCAAGTGTGCACTGCGCAACGCCATTTGTGGCAAGGTCCACCTAACCACAGATACGTGGACCAGTAAGCACGGCCAGGGACGCTATATCTCACTAACTGCACACTGGATGAATGTAGTGGCGGCTGGGCCCCCGGCGGACAGTTCCTTGGCGCACGTCCTTCCGCCCCCTAGGATCGCAGGGCATCATTCTCTGCCTCCTGTAGCCTCCTCCTCCTACTCGGCTTCCTCCTCCACTGCTTCCACCAGCTCATCCGGTCAGCCACACACCTTCACCACCAACTTCAGCACAGCCCGGGGTAAACGTCAGCAGGCCATTCTGAAACTCATATGTTTGGGGGACAGGCCCCACAGCGCAAAGGAGTTGTGGCGGGGTATTGAACAACAGACCGACGAGTGGTTTCTGCCGGTGGGCCTCAAGCCAGGCCTGGTGGTATGCGATAATGGGCGAAATCTCGTGGCAGCTCTGGGACTAGCCGGTTTGACGCACATCCCTTGCCTGGCGCATGTGCTGAACTTGGTGGTGCAGAGGTCCATTCACCACTACCCCAACATGTCAGAGCTGCTGCATAAAGTGCGGGCCGTCTGTGCGCGCTTCCGCCGTTCACATCCTGCCGCTGCTCGCCTGTCTGCGCTACAGCGGAACTTCGGCCTTCCCGCTCACCGCCTCATATGCGACGTGCCCACCCGGTGGAACTCCACCTTGCACATGCTGGAGAGACTGTGCGAGCAGCAGCAGGCCATAGTGGAGTTTCAGCTGCAGCACGCTCGCATCAGTCGTACTGCCGAACAGCACCACTTCACCACCAATGATTGGGCCTCCATGCGAGACCTGTGTGCCCTGCTGCGCTGTTTCGAGTACTTCACCAACATGGCCAGTGGCGATGACACTGTTATCAGCGTTACAATACCACTTCTATGTCTCCTTGAGAAAACACTTAGGGCAATGATGTTAGAGGAGGTGGCCCAGGTGGAGGAGGAGGAGGAGGATGAGGGCTCGTTTCTAACACTTTCGGGCCAGTCTGTTCGAAGTGGCTCAGAGGGAGGTTTGTTTAAGCAGCAGAGGACAGGTTCACAAGTCGCCAGCCAAGGCACTGTACTGGAGGACGAGGAGGATGAGGAGGAGGAGGTGGAGGGGGACGAGGATGACGCAAGTTCACAGCGGGGTGGCAGCCCAGGCCCATCACTGGTGCGTGGCTGGGGGGATACGGTGGACGATGACGATACGCCTCCCACAGAGGACAGCTTGTCCTTACCCATGGGTAGCCTGGCCCACATGAGCGAATATATGCTCCAATGCCTGCGCAACGACAGCAGAGTTGCCCACGTTTTAACGTGTGCAGACTACTGGGTGGCCACCCTGCTGGATCCCCGGTATAAAGACAATGTGCCCACTTTAATTCCTGAACTGGAGCGCGACCGTAAGATGCGCGAGTACAAGCGCACGCTGATAGAGGCGCTCTTGAGAGCATTCCCACATGTCACAGGGGAACAGGTGGAAGGTGAAGGCAGAGGAGTGGCAAGAGGTCGCCAACGCAGCTGTGTCACGGCCAGCTCATCTGAGGGCAGGGTTAGCATGGCAGAAATGTGGAAAAGTTTTGTCTCCACGCCACAGCTATCTGCACCGACACCTGATACGGAACGTGTTAGCAGGAGGCAGCATTTCACTAACATGGTTGAACAGTATGTCTGCACACCCCTCCACATCCTGACGGATGGTTCGGCCCCATTCAACTACTGGGTTTCGAAATTGTCCACGTGGCCAGAGTTAGCATGTTATGCCTTGGAGGTGCTTTCCTGCCCGGCGGCCAGCGTTTTATCTGAACGCGTATTCAGCACGGCAGGGGGCGTCATTACTGACAAGCGCAGCCGCCTGTCCACAGCCAACGTGGACAAGCTGACCTTCATAAAGATGAACCAGGCATGGATCCCACAGGACCTGTCCCTCCCTTGTGCAGAGTAGTCCTTATTAACTGCCTAAAACATGTCTTGTTGTGCTACGGGCCACTTCTTTATTTGATACAAATTTTATGAAACCCACAGTTGAATGAAACTCTTCTCTGTCTGGGCGCCGGGGCCTAACCAGATGAAAGTGGCCGGTTAAACTAACGGGTGACATGAAGCCATAACCTCTGCCATGCTACCTCTGTCTTCTGTCTGGGTGCTGAGGCCTAAGTCAAATAAAGCGGTCTTCTGCTGTGCTGGGGGATATGAAGCTAATCTCTGACCTCTCTCCTCTGTCTGGGTCCAAAGGCCTAAATCACTGAAAGAGGCCTTCTCCTGTGGTGTGTGATATGATGCCAGAATATGTGCTGTGGGGCCTCTCTCCTCTTCCTGGGTGCAGGGGTCAAATAAACTAAATTGTGGCCTACTCCTGTGGTGGTTGATATGATGCCTGATTCTCTGATGTGGAACCTCTCTCCTCTGTTTGGGTGAAGGGGTCAAAGTAACTAAATGGTGGCTTCTCCTGTGGTGGCTGATATGATGCCAGAATATGTGCTGTGGTGCCTCTCTCCTCTTCCTGGGTGCGGGGGTCAAAGTAACTCAATGGTGGCTTCTCCTGTGGTGGCTGATATGATGCCAGAATATGTGCTGTGGTGCCTCTCTCCTCTTCCTGGGTGCGGGGGTCAAAGTAACTCAATGGTGGCTTCTCCTGTGGTGGCTGATATGATGCCAGAATATGTGCTGTGGTGCCTCTCTCCTCTTCCTGGGTGCAGGGGTCAAAGTAACTAAATGGTGGCTTCTCCTGTGGTGGTTGATATGATGCCTGATTCTCTGCTGTGAAACCTCTCTCCTCCATCTGGGTGTAGGGGTCAAAGTCTTTCAAAGTCGCCTTCTCCTGTGCTGATTGATATAAAGCTGATGGTTGTGCCATCTGACATGGTTGCCAGGGTCTGATTCAATGGGGGCCTACTCCTGTGGTGGGTGATCTAAATGCCTGATTCTCTGCTGTGAAACCTCTCTCCTCCGTCTGGGTGTAGGGGTCAAAGTCTTTCAAAGTCGCCTTCTCCTGTGCTGATTGATATGAAGCTGATGGTTGTGCCATCTGACATGGTTGCCGGGGTCCCATTAAATTGGGGCCTACTCCTGTGGTGGGTGATCTAAATGCCTGATTCTCTGCTTTGAAACCTCTATCCTCCGTCCGGGTGTAGGGGTCAAAGTCTGTCAAAGTCGCCTTCTCCTGTGCTGATTGATATAAAGCTTATGCTTGTGCCATCTGACATGGTTGCCGGGGTCTGATTCAATGGTGGCCTACTCCTGTGGTGGGTGATCTAAATGCCTGATTCTCTGCTGTGTAACCTCTCTCCTCCGTCTGGGTGTAGGGGTCAAAGTAACTAAATGGTGGCCTACTCCTGTGGTGGGTGATATGATGCCTGGTTCTCTGCTGTGGGACCTCTCTCCTTTGTCTGGGTGCTGTGGTCAAAATAATAGTAAGTGACCTTCTCCATTGGTGGGTGACTTGAAGCCTGATTCTGTGCTATGGGACCTCACTCCAATTAATATTGTTTAATTTTTATTTATTTTATGTTAACTCATCATTTCCCTATCTACATTTGTTTGCAGGGGATTTAACTACATTTTGCTGCCTTTTGCAGCCCTCTAGCCCTTTCCGGGTGTGTTTTACAGCCTTTTTAGTGCCCAAAAGTTCGGGTCCCCATTGACTTCTATGGGGTTCGGGTTCGGGATGAAGTTCGGGTCGAGTTCGGATCCCGAACCCGAACATTTTTCGAATTTTCGGCCGAACTCGTCGAACCCGAACATCCAGGTGTTCGCTCAACTCTACTCATGAGTAACACAGCTAAAATCAGCATTTCTGTCACTATTTAATGCTGCCTTCAGTGAGGTCAGCATAAAGTTGATGACAGGTTCCCTTCAACATCTCCCTGCTGCAGCTGTTGTCATCATGATCCTTCGTAGCTATGTTAAGGCCTCATACTACACCATTACCTTTAGCTGCTGCTGCAGCTGTCCTGATCAAGCAGAGTTATTATGTGTAGGCCTCATAATACATCATTTCCTTTACCGGCTGCTGTCTTGATCCTGATCAAGCTGAGTTATTATGTGTAGGCATTATGCTACAAAGTTACCATTACCTTCTGCAGCTGTCCTGATCAAGATGAGTTATTATGGGTAGTTAAAGGTAGGCCTTAGACCCCACCGTTACTATTGACTGCTGCTCTTGTAACAAGAGTCTTGTCCTGATCCTTCTGAGTTATGTTTAGGCCTTAGACTCCACTGTTACTATTGACTGCTGCTCTTGTCCTAATCCTTCAGTGCTATGTGTATGCCTTATACGACAACCATTACCTTGAACTGCTGCTGTTGTACTTATCCTTCAAAGTTAGGTTTAGGCCTTATCCTTGTCTTAATCCTATTGATTATTGGGTATGCCTTTTAATACACCATTACTTATAACTGCTGCTACTGTCAAGATGATGATGAATTTGATCCTGGACAAAAGGGTCCTTACAGCAAAGATAACGTTTAAAATTACACCATAACATAACATTATTATTAAAAAAAACAAAACACAAGTATGAATGCCCAAAAAATATATATTTAGAAAATATCAACCAAAACAATGTTGCTCTATGGCAGTTTTGACAAGAGCTCCTGTAGGTCCATTAATTTTTACAGTTCTGTTCACTGCCTCTCCTCCTTCAGCTGCTGTAGTTTTTGGTTATAACACCGCAGCCGCGCCATTAAGTCAGTAACGGTTTTTTGAGTGTGCCTCATGTTTTTCTTTTTTTTTTTTCATTTTAATGATTACTGTAATAAAAAAAAGTTTAAAAAAATAACTGCATATTACAGAGATTAGTGCATTGTGTAGTATTTGCCTAATCAATGCCAATTTATATTGCAATTAGTTAGTTAACGATATTGATTATAGTTATACAGTTGATTAGTTTATGATAGCTCAGTAGTGTCTAATGTTATTAATTTAATTAGTTAATGTTTTTTCTTTAGATTAAAGAGTTTGTGTGCAGGGTTGTTCTTTTCTTTTACTTTAGTTTGTATAGTTACAAATATAGTTACACATATGTGGTGTTGCTGTATTTGCAGGGAAATGGGGAACTAAATCTGTGGTGTATTTAGTCCAGTTACTACTTGTGAAATTTAATAATGTGTTTTGCTAGAAACTTTTTCTGGATTTTTTATTTTTTTTTGTTAAAAGCATTTACAAATTTTGTGAAATGCCTGATGGGTCAAAGTGCTCAGTACACAGCTTTAATTATTCCTTGAGGACTGTTGTTTCCTGAATAGGGTCCCTTTTTATGGTTTTCCACCCTTGGGGTACCTCTGGGTGTCTTCACATGCGACCTAGCCGATTACCATTTGAGCTAAACACTTTCTCCTATTGCCATATGTTTCACCTTCCACTCTGAAGCCTGCTGTGCATTCTTAAATCAGTTTTTGAGTAAGTATGTGGTGTTTTTGTAAACCCTAGATTCAGGGTAATAGATGTAGAGCTTAGTTTTGCTGTTAACCCTTAATGAGTTGAATAAAAATTGATAAGAATCAAAATTCCGCTATTAAAACTTTATCATTGAATTATCGTTAGTAACCTTAAGGGTTGACACTGTAAAATCAGATTTCAATAGTTTGAGGGGCGTAGTTTCAAAAATGGGGGTGTTTTATGGGTGATTTACACTATGTAAGGCCCAAAAAGATACTTATGGCCTTGACAGGAGGGTGAAAAATTACATGGGTTAGAAAGGGTTAATGGATTAGTATATCTTACGGTTAGAGATTTAGTTTGCTGTGCAAACATAATTACCCTCTGGCGTGGGGTGGTAACCTCCTCCTCTTCATCAGCTGTACATGTGGTGATCGAAACCAGCGGATGGGAGGGTTCTGCCACCACCTCCACAACTTCACCCACATCTGGTGGGGGAGGAGCATCCTGCTGCCCAGAGGTTCCAGGCTGCTCTCCGTCCTCGTCTTTCTCCTCCTACTCCTCCTCATCCGACACCTCCACCGGCAGCAGAGCCCGTTTTCAAGGTCGTCGGCGGACGGTGGGAAGGGGAACATCTGTAATCACAAAATATTCTGAATTGTGAAAAACAACAAATAAAATATTACATTCGGGATGGATGTAATGTAATGATGGATTGGGCCATTTACTAGAATACAGAATATAGCTTCCTTTTTATGTATATATACACACTAACACACAAACCAGTATATATATATATAAAGGAAGGTTTGTGAGACGCACAGGACTGAGGAAAAATAAGGAGGAGGTGCTGCCAGTAAAGAGGATCCGCCCTTCCTCTAAAAGTGTATAAATAATGATAAAAAGTATACTGGGCACACTCACTTATGTAGAATCATACATTTTATTAATAGACATATAAAATAAAATACACTCAATAATTCTAAGAACGCATATAAAATACAATCAATTAGTGTATAAGCACATTAGCACAATAAAACCTATTATTCAGTAAATCGGGATGAGATAAATATTAAATTGATGGCAATAAATAGATCTTAATAAATATAACCAGCCGTGGTGGGGCTGAAGATGTAATGTGATCAGTCCATGTACAGCGAAAAAACGGGATATCCCGACTGGTGGCTAAGGTTGATTTGATGACTAGCCTCTCAAAGTCATATAGAGTTCACAGTCCTAACTCGTTGGAGGAGAGTAACAAATATTGTGGTCAGAACACTTTACTTAAGTGAGCGTACTCGCGGCGTCCCGCTTATACTCACTGTGCAGTGTAATTCTTTTGTGCTGGTGGATTTGGAGGCCAATGACGTTCTAGGCTACTCCTGTAGTGGCTGGATGATGCTGTGCCTTTCTTACCGTGTCCTTACAGTCCTCTGGCTATCGCTCCGTAGTGGCAAAGAGCCGGTAAGCACTGGGACTCAAAGTTGCTTTTTCCCCACGTCGGCTGATCTGCGACACACTCCTGTATGTCCTCGTGTGTTGCGCTTGTAACCGCCGGCGTGTCAGGGTTTGGTAAGACACGGAATCCTCAATGGGTTTGAATTACCGTACAGCTTTTGATAATTCCAGCATGTACTTCTTGAGATTGCTCTGGGGGTCTTCTTCACCAAACGCGTTTCGGGGTATTTGCCCCTTCCTCAGTGGTGTATATATGCGTTCTTAGAATTATTGAGTGTATTTTATTTTATATGTCTATTAATAAAATGTATGATTCTACATAAGTGAGTGTGCCCAGTATACTTTTTATCAGTATATATATATATATATATATATATATGTGTGTGTGTTAAATGTACAAAATCAGCAAGTTACATCTTACATCTATACCTTAATGTGCAGTGGTAAACAAACATCGGGACGCAAAGTTTGTGGCGTGTCCCATTCACTTTAATGTCTGGCGAACCTGAAAAACATTTAGCTCCTATTTGCAGCCACCAAATACTTAGTAGAAGTGTATAAACAGTCCCACAACATGGACAGTGACATTCTAGAGGGGGATCAATGACAAAACAAAAATAAATAAATATGTATCTTAATCATGGGACATTTTTATGTGTCTTAAAGGCAAATTCTCTGAAATGTGCCCTGTTGGAGCCTAGAAATTTTTTATTTTAGGCCATGGGAAAACGGGCATAAAAAAATTAGGCATTCACCTGACATAAAAGAAATTCTGATTATGTGGCTCGAGGTACATTATGCGGTCAATGGATAAAAAATTTACTGCAGGCCACTGGACTAAAGGCCCCAAACATTAGGCATTCACCAGACAGAAAAGATCAAGTGATTATTTGGCCGGAGGTATATTACAGGGTCAATGAATATCAATTTTACTGCAGGCTAGTACAAATACAGGTCAAATACATATGTTTAAAAGAACTAAAAATATAAAATTGGATTATAAACATGGCTAACGAAACCCCCCTCTTGAAAAAAAAACTAATGATAATAGTATTAATTTGATAGCACTTGGTCGTCACGCGGTCTTCACGTGGTCGTCACTCCGAGGCCGCAACTATTATTTATTCACTGTACAGAAGATATGTGGCTGGAGGTAGATTAAACAGTCATTGTATATGAATTTTACAGCAGGCCAGTGTACTACAGGCCCCAAAAATTATGCATTCAGCGTACAGAAAAGAACAAGTAAGTATGTGGCTGGAGGTAGATTACACAGTCATTGGATATCAATTTTACTGCAGGCCAGTGTATTTCAGGCCCCAAAAATTATGCATTCACAGTACAGAAAATATCAAGTGATTATGTGGCTGGAGGTCTATTAGACGGTCAATGGATATCAATTTTACTGAAGGCCAGTACAAATACAGGTGAAAAAAATATGTTTAAAAGAACAAAAAATATAAAATTGGATTGAAATCATGGCTAATAAAATCCTCCCTCTTGCAAAAAACCCTAATGATAATAGTTGAAGCACGTGGTCGTCACAGGCGTTGAATTCCTCTGAGGCCCAAAACATTAGGCAATCAACGGATAGAAAAGGCCTTTTATGCCGGTGTATTTACCTAAGACAGGGACCATAATTTGTTCTGGGTGGTGGCGGATATTTGTGGGCTCTTATGAGGAAATTCAATTAAACCTGGTCGACTCGTCACATGTATTGAATTCCTCTGAGATCCATGCCTCATTTATTTTTAGTCCATACTGTCATGAGCTAGGAAAGTGCACTTATCGGTCACGACCCCCCCTGCTTTGCTAAACGTCCTTTCGGACAGGACACTGGACGACGGGCAAGCCAAACAGTTCCATGGCAAATTGTGCCAGCTCTGGCGAAAGGTCAAGGCTGCACACCCAGTAGTCAAAGGGTTCCTAGCTTCTCAGAGCATCCACATCGGTTGTTAAACCAATGTAGTCAGACACCTGTGGGTCTAGGTCTACCCTGAGGCTGGATCCGGAGGGCGGCTGTCGATGGGTTGGTTGCAAGAAGGATCTCATATTCAAAGTGTCCAACACATCTTCAAACCTCCCTCTTCTTGCATGCGCTGTTGGATTGGTACCTGCAACTGTTTCTCTGTGACTGGAAATTCCTCTGCCAGCGCCCGCAACATCAGAATGCAGCATTTCTCGAAGCAAGGCCTAGAAGTGCTGCATTCTGACAGCCCTCTATGATGCTGGTAAAATGTTCGCCATTTAGTTTTTGTACCGGGGATCTAAGTACGTTGCCACCCAGTACTGGTCCTTGCCCTTTATGCTTTATATACGGGGGTCCCTCTTCAAGCACTGGAGCATGAAGGCCCCCATTTGCACTAAACTGGAAGTGGTGGAGTGGCCTGGCTGCTGCTCATCGTGGGCAGAGATTTTCCTTGCCTGCGGCAAGACGTCCTGGACCCCAGGGTATTTGGCAACGAATCGCTGCATGAAAAAAGTTCAGGACGTGTGCCATGCACGGCACGTATGTAATTTTGCCCTGTTTCAGCGCGCTCAGCAGATTGGCACCGTTGTTGCACACCACTTTACCAACTGTCAAATTGAGCGGGGTTAGCCAGTGATCGGCCTATGACCGCAGAGCTGAAAGCAGTGCAGTACCGGTGTGGCTCTTGGCTTCCAGGCACAACAGTCGCAGCACAGCATGGCAACGTCTCACCTGGCACGTCGAATGGGTTCTGTAGAGCTTGGGGGGCGCAGCGGAAGAGGCGGTAGCAGTAGAAAAGGAGGAGTCAGCCGAGGAGGAGACAGAGGATAGAGAAGGAGGAGGAGAAGAAGAGGCAGGCCTGCATGCAATCCGTGGCGGTAACACCAAATCCACATGGGTGCCATGGGTTGCATGCTTGACAGCCATCAGAAGGTTCACCCAGTGGGCAGTAAAAGTTATGTACCTTCTTTGCCCGTGTTTGCTAGACCACATGTATGTGGTCAGAGGAGAGGTATCTTGGCACCGACACTGTGTGCCAGTGATACATTCACTTGCCGCTGAACGTGGCCATATAGCTCTGGGATGCCCTTCTGGGAGAAATATTTTGTTCCAGGGACCTTCCATTGTGGTGTGCCAATGGCCACAAATTTTCGAAAGGCCTCTGAGTCCACCAGTTTATATGGCAGTAGTTTGTGGGCTAGCAGTTCCGACAAGCCAGCGGTCAGCCATTGGGCAAAAAGGGTTATCCGGCTTCATCATTTTTTGGACCCACGTGACGTCCATAGACACGTCATCATCGTCCCCTTCACCCCCACTGACATTAGAGATCTTGGCGTAGGCAGCAACAGCGGGAACCACCCTCCTTGGGCTGATCTGGGCACTGTCGTCAGACAGCTGAGTGGCAATCTTTGATACCTCCTATACCTGATCCGATGCCAAGAATGACTGCACATTGGTAAGGTCTGGGAATGGATGGTAAAATAATTCGAGTGGAGGGTAGTGGTGGTGTCTTTGGGGGTGCAAACATCAGAGAGTGAAGAGGGTGCAGACAGACGGGATGAGGAGAGTGCAGAAGCGGAAGGCTAAATGAGCCACTCAACCAAGTCTGGTTTGTCCTTTGACATAATCGCACGCACATTCTGCAACTTCACACTTAGGCTCCGGCCTGGTGCACCTGCTCGATCCCTACCACCCCTGCGGAATGGCCTGCCTCTTCCTCTGCCTGTCATTTTCAAAATAAGCCCTGTGACAAAAGTTGCTATAGAGCAGCAGTATTTGTGGAAGAAGGAATATCACACCCCTGCCTCAATAAAAAAAAAAATCGGGGGGGGGGGGTTCAAATAGTATATCACACCAGTACAAATTATTTGTTCCAATAGCGTTTGTCACTCTCTGTAGCTGAGGTAACACAGTAAAACCGTAAACAATTTCTGCACTACCTAAATGCACTATGTAGAAAGTATATTATTGGTATATCACACCCCTGCTTCAATCACTTTTTTGGGGGGGCAACTGGTATATCACACCAGTAGAAATTATTTGTTCCAATAGCGTTTGTCACTCTATGTAGCTAAGGCAACGCAGCAAACCGCAAACAAATGCTGCACTACCTAAATGCACTATATAGATAGTATTTTATTGGTATATAACACCCCTGCTTCAATCGCTTCTTTTGGGGGGCTACTGCTATATCACACCAGTAGAAATTATTTGTTCCAATAGCGTTTGTCACTCTCTGTAGCTGAGGTAAAGCGGCAAAACCGCAAGCAAATGCTGCACTACCTAAATGTGCTATATAGAAAGAATATTATTTGTATATAACACCCTTGCTTCAATCACTTTTTTTGGGGGGGCAACTGGTATATCACACCAGTAGAAATGATTTGTTCCAATAGCGTTTGGCGCTCTGTGTAGCTGCAGTATCGCAGCAGAACCGCACACAACTGCTGCACAATACAAATGCACTATAATATACTTTCTTTGTTAGAAAGTATATTATAACTATATTGCACCCCTCAGTAAGTCACACCTATCGATAGCACACCTATTCCAGTCCTTAAAAGGACATTTGTGTCCGTATTAGCTGGCGTTTGGTGTCCCTAACAGTCTGTTCCTGCTCCACACAGCAACCTTTCCCTACACTGGCAAAAGACTGAATATAAAATGGCGGCCAGATAGGGTTTATTTATAAGGTAGGGGGTAGGTCCATGTGCTGAAACATCTCAATCGGCTGTCCTGTTCCCCCTGATGGATGTGTCATGGGTCAAAGTTCTTCACAATGTAAAAGAATATGGCGTCGGTAGACATCGCCATATGTTCGCCCGTTCGGCGAACCAGCAAAGTTCTCTGTGAAACGACCGTGGGTCGAACGGCAAGGCCATCTCTACTGGTGTGATATACTAGTTGCCCCCCAAAAAACTGATTGAGTCAGGGGTGTGATATACCAATTATATAGTGCATTTGTATAGTGCAGCATTTGTGTGCCGTTCTGCTGACATACTTACTGCAGCTATACAGAGGGACAAACTACATTGGAACAACTAATTGCAACTGGTGTGATATACCAGTTGCCCCTAAAAAAAAAAAAATATTAAGAGGTTCTATATACCTGCTTCCACAAATATTCTATAGTGACTTTGTCACAGGGTCATTTTGAAAATGACAGGCAGAGGAAGAGGCAGGCCATTCCGCAGGGGTGGTAGGGGACGGGCAGGTGGTCCAGGATGGAGCCTAAGTGGGAAGTTAGAGAAATTGCATGTGATTACATCAAAGGACGCAGCAGAGTTGGTTGAGTGGCTCACTCAGGCTTCCCCTTCTGCACCCTCCTCATCCTCTGTATCTGCACCCTCCTTACACTCCGCTGTGTGCACCCCCAAAGACACCACCACCACCACCAAAGCCCATCCACTCGAGTCAGAGAAATTATTTTACCATCAATTCCCAGACCTTACCGAAGCAAAGCCATTCTTGGCATCTAATGAGGAAGAGGAGGTAGCAACAGCCGCCACCCAGCGGTCTGACGACAGTATCCAGATCAGCCCAAGGAGTGTGGTCCCCGCTGTTGCTGCCTACTCCGAGACCTCTAATATCAGTGGTGGTGAAGGTGACGATGATAACATGTCGATGTCTCGTGGGTGATGACGTGTCTTTGGACGTCACGTGGGTGTCCACAAGAGAGGAAGAGTTCAGAGGGAGAGACGGAGCAGCAGATAGGGAGGAGAAGGAGGGCAGAACTCGCAGTGCACAGGAGGCAAAAAGCAGACTGTAAATGTATCTGGAGCGAGACATCCACCATGCACGGTCACATCTTGCACTCCCAAGACACCTGCACATTTTAGAAGAGCTTACACTGCCATACATAGCTTGCATTGCTGACGTTCATGGTGACACCACCTGCCCGTCAGACGTCTGATTTGTGACTTCCTAAAGCGCTGGAACACCACCTTGTATATGCTTGATAAGCTGCATCAGCGCTACCTGTACGAACTCTGCGGCAGGGCAGGTTCGGGGGAGCTTGTTTTTTTTTCACCGCGCCATTTGATGAGATCATCAAACTGGTCAGTCGCAACCAATGCTCCATCAGTGACATCGTACCTTACACCTTTCTGGAGCGTGCATTGCGTAGTGTCACTGATCAAGCCATCGAGGAGCAGGAGCTGGAAGATGAGGAAGTCGCAATGCTGAATTAATTCCCAGGGGGGTTACTCCATCTGAGAAAAGGTAGCAGGAGTCTGAAGAGGAGTCAGAGGATGATGGTGCCTGGGGGGAGGAGGAGGAGGAGGAGAAAGAAGAGCAGGTTTTAAACTTTTCTGGGATCCTTGGTCTTGTCCGTGGATGGGGGGAGGAGACCAAGGACAACATTCTCCTGGGCGCTCCACCGCTTCCAATTTAGTGAAAATGGGGGCCTTCATGCTCCAGTGTTTGAAGAGGGACCCCCATATAAAAAGCATAAAGGGAAAGGACAAGTACTGGGTGGCAACATACTTATACCCCCGGTACAAACACAAAATGGCGGACATGTTACCAGCATCACAGAGGGCTTTTAGAATGCAGCATTTCCAGGCCTTGCTGCGAGAGATGCTGCATTCTGCTGTTGCGGGCGCTGGCAGAGGAATTTCCACCCACAAAGAAACAGTTGCGAGTACCAATCCTACAGCGCATGCAAGAAGAGGGCAGTTTGAAGATGTGTTGGTCACTTCCGATATGAGATCATTCTTGCAGCCAACCCATCGACAGCCACCCTCCGGATCCAGCCTCAGGGAACGCCTAGACTGACAGGTGTCTAACTACATAGGGTTAATGGCCAATGTGGACACTCTGAGAAGCAAGGAACGATAAGCGCACTAGCCTAGCTCAAGTCAGTGTGCACAACCTCACATTTCAAAAAATGAATGAGGCATGGATCTCGAAGGAGTTTAACACCTGTTATAACCACGTATAATTGAATTTCCTCTTGACAGCCCACAGATATCCGCCACCACCCAGAACAAATAATGGTCCCTGTGTTAGGTAAATACAGATGCAAATAAAGCCTTTTCTGTTTGGTGAATGCCTAATGTTTGGGACCTCTGAGGAATTCAACACCTGTGATGACCATGTGTTATCGATTTTCAACTGTTATCATTTGGGGTTTTTTGAAGAGGGAGGATTCCGTTAGCCATGTTTTTAATCCAATTTTATATTTTTTGTTCTTTTAAACACATGTATTTGACATCTATTTGTACTGGCCTTCAGTAAAATTGATATCTAATGACTGTCTAATATTCCTCTAGCCACATAATTACTTGTTCTTTTCTGTCCGGTGAATGCCTAATGTTTGGGGCCCTTACTACACTGACCTGCAGTAAAATTGATATTGAATGGCCGTCTAATATACCTCTAGCCACATAATCGCTTGATCTTTTCTGTACGGTGAATGCATAATTTTTTTGTGCCTGTAATCTAACTGGTAAACAGTAATATTGTTATACGGTGACCGCCTAATTTACCTCCAGCCACATTATCAATTGAGCTTTTCTGTACGGTGAATGAATAATTTTTGGAGCCTGTAGTCCACAGGCCTGCTATAAAACTTATATATATTGACCGTCTAATATACCTCCGGCCACATAATCACTTGATCATTTATGTACGTTGAATGCATAATTTTTGGTGCCAGTAATCTAAATGGCCAACAGTAAAATTGTTATACGGTGACCGCCTAATGTGCCTCCAGCCACATTATCAATTGATCTTCTCTGTATGGTGAATGAATAATTTTTGGGGCCTGTAGTTTACTGGCCTGCATTAAAATTGATATCCATTGACCATATAATATTCCTCCAGCCACATAATCACTTGTTCTTTTCTGTACGGTGAATAAATGATTTTTGGGGCCTTTAGTCCACTAGCCTGCAGTAAAATTTATATCAATTGACCGTCTAATATACCTACAGCCACATAATCACTTGTTCTTTTCTGTACGGTGAATGAATAATTTTTTGGGCCTGCAGTACACTGGCCTGCAATAAAATTGATATCCAATGACCGTCTAATATATCTCCAGCCACATAATCACTTGATGTTTTCTGTCCGGTGAATGCCTAATGTTTGAAGCCTGTACTCCACTGGCCTGCAGTAAATTGTTATTCACTGACCGTCTAATAACCTCCAGCGACATAATCACTTGATGTTTTCTGTCCGATAAATGCCTAATGTTTTGGTCCTGTACTCCCGTGGCCTAAAATAAAACTTTTCTAGGCTCCAACAGGGCACAATGTTGAGAGTTTCCCTTTAAGACGCAAAAAAAGTCCCCTTATTAAAATACATATTTTTTGTGGAAATTGCCATTGACCCCCCTCTGGTATGTCACTGTCCATGTTGTGGGATGATTTGTGCACTTCTAGTAAGTATTTTGGGGCTGCAAATATGACCTGAAAGTTTTTCAGGTTCGCCTGCCATTAAGGTGAATGGGGCCTGCGGCGAACTTGCGGCCGATGTTCGTCCATCACTAGTAATTAGCTCTGTCCAATTTACAGTGGATGGAGCTAAATAGAACAAGTGCTAAGTTATGGCACCACAGCTAGTTTAGAACAGTTGATAAACATGGGTGAAGTGCGTCAGATAGAGCAAGCAGATAGTGGTGTCCTTTTCAGAAATCACTCCTATAAATGGGATTAGGACTATACTACAGGGAGTGCAGAATTATTAGGCAAATTGTATTTTTGAGGATTAATTTTATTATTGAACAACAACCATGTTCTCAATGAACCCAAAAAACTCATTAATATCAAAGCTGAATATTTTTGGAAGTAGTTTTTAGTTTGTTTTTAGTTTTAGCTATTTTAGGGGGATATCTGTGTGTGCAGGTGACTATTACTGTGCATAATTATTAGGCAACTTAACAAAAAACAAATATATACCCATTTCAATTATTTATTTTTACCAGTGAAACCAATATAACATCTCAACATTCACAAATATACATTTCTGACATTCAAAAACAAAACAAAAACAAATCAGTGACCAATATAGCCACCTTTCTTTGCAAGGACACTCAAAAGCCTGCCATCCATGGATTCTGTCAGTGTTTTGATCTGTTCACCATCAACATTGCGTGCAGCAGCAACCACAGCCTCCCAGACACTGTTCAGAGAGGTGTACTGTTTTCCCTCCTTGTAAATCTAACATTTGATGATGGACCACAGGTTCTCAATGAGGTTCAGATCAGGTGAACAAGGAGGCCATGTCATTAGATTTTCTTCTTTTATACCCTTTCTTGCCAGCCACGCTGTGGCGTACTTGGACGCGTGTGATGGAGCATTGTCCTGCATGAAAATCATGTTTTTCTTGAAGGATGCAGACTTCTTCCTGTACCACTGCTTGAAGAAGGTGTCTTCCAGAAACTGGCAGTAGGACTGGGAGTTGAGCTTGACTCCATCCTCAACCCGAAAAGGCCCCACAAGCTCATCTTTGATGATACCAGCCCAAACCAGTACTCCACCTCCACCTTGCTGGCGTCTGAGTCGGACTGGAGCTCTCTGCCCTTTACCAATCCAGCCACGGGCCCATCCATCTGGCCCATCAAGACTCACTCTCATTTCATCAGTCCATAAAACCTTAGAAAAATCAGTCTTGAGATATTTCTTGGCCCAGTCTTGACGTTTCAGCTTGTGTGTCTTGTTCAGTGGTGGTCGTCTTTCAGCCTTTCTTACCTTGGCCATGTCTCTGAGTATTGCACACCTTGTGCTTTTGGGCACTCCAGTGATGTTGCAGCTCTGAAATATGGCCAAACTGGTGGCAAGTGGCATTTTGGCAGCTGCACGCTTGACTTTTCTCAGTTCATGGGCAGTTATTTTGCGCCTTGGTTTTTCCACACATTTCTTGCGACCCTGTTGACTATTTTGAATGAAGCGCTTGATTGTTCGATGATCCCGCTTCAGAAGCTTTGCAATTTTAAGAGTGCTGCATCCCTCTGCAAGATATCTCACTATTTTTGACTTTTCTGAGCCTGTCAAGTCCTTCTTTTGACCCATTTTGCCAAAGGAAAGGAAGTTGCCTAATAATTATGCACACCTAATATAGGGTGTTGATGTCATTAGACCACACCCCTTCTCATTACAGAGATGCACATCACCTAATATGCTTAATTGGTAGTAGGCTTTCGAGCCTATACAGCTTGGAGTAAGACAACATGCATAAAGAGGATGATGTGGTCAAAATACTCATTTGCCTAATAATTCTGAACGCAGTGTAAATATTTTAAAGATATATTTTATATGTTTTTTATGTAGTATAGTTATTATAGCTTATTGAGACAATTATATTTATTGTACAAGTTTGCTGTTTACTGTTTGGTATTTAGAGGTTTTATTCCTTAATAATGGAATCCAGAACATTATTTAAATGCTACTTTACTTCTGAGCATTGAATAAAAATTGGCATGTTCTTTTTTGGATAATGTTGCTATCTGAATAAAAGTAGAATTATTCATATGATAGTGTCAGTACAAGTAAAGATTTATTAGACTCTTTACTTACATGCTGCACCTAATGGAAACTTGAAAAGCTGATTTAAATAACTATTACTATTATACTTAAAATCCTTTCTTATTTCCAGCTGTATTATTCCTTGTGTTATTCTTCATACACATAGTCATTTCTTTTAATAATTTAGAGAACGCAATAAGACAAAATATGATATTAGCCAAATACAATGGAATATAAAACTATAACTTACCATCTATAATTATGCTTAGCTCAAGCTCAGCAGGAAACATTTTAACATATTACCAGGCCAATATGTCATCACTAATATGGTAGACAATATACAAACAGATAATTATATTACACTGCTCAAAAAAATAAAGGGAACACAAAAATAACACATCCTAGATCTGAGTTAATTAAATATTCTTCTGAAATGTTCTTTACATAGTTGAATGTGCTGACAACAAAATCACACAAAAATAAAAAAATGGAAATCAAATTTTTCAACCCATGGAGGTCTGGATTTGGAGTCACACTCAAAATTAAAGTGGAAAAACACACTACAGGCTGATCCAACTTTGATGTAATGTCCTTAAAACAAGTCAAGAAGAGGCTCAGTAGTGTGTGTGGCCTCCACGTACCTGTATGACCTCCCTACAACGCCTGTGCATGCTCCTGATGAGGTGGCGGATGGTCTCCTGAGGGATCTCCTCCCAGACCTGGACTAAAGCATCTGCCAACTCCTGGACAGTCCGTGGTGCAACGTGACGTTGGTGGATAGAGCGAGACATGATGTCCCACATGTGCTCAATTGGATTCAGGTCTGGGGAACGGGGGCGGGCCAGTCCATAGCATCAATGCCTTCGTCTTGCAGGAACTGCTGACACACTCTAGCCACATGAGGTCTAGCATTGTCTTGCATTAGGAGGAACCCAGGGCCAACCGCACCAGTATATGGTCTCACAAGGGGTCTGAGGATCTTATCTCGGTACCTAATGGCAGTGAGGCTACCTCTGGCGAGCACATGGAGGGCTGTGAGGCCCTCCAAATAAATGCCACCCCACATCATTACTGACCCAATGCCAAACCGGTCATGCTGGAGGATGTTGCAGGCAGCAGAACGTTCTCCACGGCGTCTCCAGACTCTGTCACGCCTGTCACATGTGCTCAGTGTGAACCTGCTTTCTTCTGTGAAGAGCACAGGGCGCCAGTGGCGAATTTGCCAATCTTGGTGTTCTCTGGCAAATGCCAAACGTCCTGCACGGTGTTGGGCTGTAAGCACAACCGCCACCTGTGGACGTCGAGCCCTCATATCACCCTCATGGAGTCTATTTCTGACCGTTTGAGCAGACACATGCACATTTGTGGCCTGCTGGAGGTCATTTTGCAGGGCTCTGGCAGTGCTCCTCCTGTTCCTCCTTGCACAAAGGCGGAGATAGCGGTCCTGCTGCTGGGTTGTTGCCCTCTTACGGCCTCCTCCACGTCTCCTGATGTACTGGCCTGTCTCCTGGTATCACCTCCATGCTCTGGACACTACGCTGACAGACACAGCAAACCTTCTTGCCACAGCTCGCATTGATGTGCCATCCTGGATAAGCTGCACTACCTGAGCCACTTGTGTGGGTTGTAGACTCCGTCTCATGCTACCACTAGAGTGAAAGCACCGCCAACATTCAAAAGTGACCAAAACATCAGCCAGGAAGCATAGGAACTGAGAAGTGGTCTGTGGTCACCACCTGCAGAACCACTCCTTTATTGGGGTGTCTTGCTAATTGCCTATAATTTCCACATGTTGTCTATCCCATTTGCACAACAGCATGTGAAATTGATTGTCACTCAGTGTTGCTTCCTAAGTGGACAGTTTGATTTCACAGAAGTGTGATTGACTTGGAGTTACATTGTGTTGTTTAAGTGTTCCCTTTATATTTTTGAGCAGTGTATGTAGCATACAGATCCCTGCATACAGATGCTTCCTCCATGGGCACAACAGTGTTTGCAAACAATGGTATAAGTCATTCACACCACATTTGGGGTACCCATGGACTTTATTGTCCCAAATGTAAGACAAAATAGTGTTCTTTTCACATGTATTTGGAAGGTGCATATGTTGGCACACCTTTGTCTTAACTGTATTTAAAAGCACAGTCAGTTAAGGTCAATGGCAGTTATAGTATATGAAACTGCATAAACATACAAGTTTCATACCTCCAAGCTGCTTCATTTGGTGAATTACTTGATAATTCAAAGTAGAGATGGTTGAATCAATTCTACATAAATTGAATTCCTTACGAATTTCCCAAAAGATTTTAAATTTGTCAAATCCAATTTTTTTGTGATTTGTCCTGCATGAATTGCTCAAAGTGACAGTAACCATTTTACAAATCAAAAGACAGAAGAGAAGGCGTCTGCCACCAAAAAAAATAAAATTTTTGTGCTATTTTTTAAATAAAAAAAATCGAACAGTGCAGTGTGATATTAAACAGGCTAATTGTCACCATTCACTACCATTAATTTGCCTGTAGCCATATACACTCACCTAAAGAATTATTAGGAACACCATACTAATACGGTGTTGGACCCCCTTTTGCCTTCAGAACTGCTTTAATTCTACGTGGCATTGATTCCACAAGGTGCTGATAGCATTCTTTAGAAATGTTGGCCCAGATTGATAGGATTGCATCTTGCAGTTGATGGAGATTTGAGGGATGCACATCCAGGGCACGAAGCTCCTGTTCCACCACATCCCAAAGATGCTCTATTGGGTTGAGATCTGGTGACTGTGGGGCCATTTTAGTACAGTGAACTCATTGTCATGTTCAAGAAACCAATTTGAAATGATTCGAGCTTTGTGACATGATGCATTATCCTGCTGGAAGTAGCCGTCAGAGGATGGATACATGTTCTCATTCTGTTTACGCCAAATTCGGACTCTACCATTTGAATGTCTCAACAGAAATCTAGACTGATCAGGCCAGGCAACATTTTTCCAGTCTTCAACAGTTCAATTTTGGTGAGCTCGTGCAAATTGTAGCCTCTTTTTCCTATTTGTAGTGGAGATGAGTGGTACCCGGTGAGGTCTTCTGCTGTTGTAGCCCATCCGCCTCAAGGTTGTGCATGTTGTGGCTTCACAAATGCTTTGCTGCATACCTCGGTTGTAACGAGAGGTTATTTCAGTCAACGTTGCTCTTCTATCAGCTTGAATCAGTCAGCCCATTCTCCTCTGACCTCTAGCATCCACAAGGCATTTTTGCCCACAGGACTGCCGCATACTGGATGTTTTTCCCTCTTCACACCATTCTTTGTAAACCCTAGAAATGGTTGTGCGTGAAAATCCCAGTAACTGAGCAGATTTTGAAATACTCAGACTGGCCCGTCTGGCACCAACAACCATGCCACGCTCAAAATTGCTTAAATCACCTTTCTTTCCTATTCTGACATTCAGTTTCGAGTTCAGGAGATTGTCTTGACCAGGACCACCCCCCCAAATGCATTGAAGCAACTGCCATGTGATTGGTTGACTAGATAATTGCATTAATGAGAAATAGAACAGGTGTTCCTAATAATTCTTTAGGTGAGTGTATATTGCTGTCAATTTGACATTACTAAGGCTGGCATCTGTTGCTCTAGGTGTACACTATGTAATTTCAGGTTTGTCTGAATTGGGTCATAGTATTGGGTGTCTTAACTCGTTCTCCCTCACCTTGCAGCAGTGTCTGTAAAGCCATGGTAGCTGTTCACTCTGCTGACTGTAATGCCGTAGCTTTGATGGGTTACTGCAGCCCTTGGACCTTTCCATCTCCCTGGAGTAGTGTTCTTCACAGACAAGCCGATTTCTGGTCCTACGGCTTAAGAACCTAAGAGCCTAACTAGTTCTCTTTTCAATTTGGGTATACCCCATCTGGGGTATTGCAGTGACTATGATGAGGCTTGGATAAAGTCAAGAGGTTACCTCAGTTTTATTTCTGTCAGCCTCCATGACATTTCTACCTGTGCCAGGAATTGAACTTACTAGTAGAGATAAACAAATCGATTTTAAAGAGAACTGAACCCAAATTGAATTTTTGCAATTTCAGACAAACTTTGGTGAGAGATAGGAGAGAAAGTTAATTAAAAAAAATTACAGTGGCACACACCAAGTTTCAGGTGATTGGAGCTTTTCCTGTTCAAGTAGAAGCACTATATAGTGGTTGGGAAGAGCAGGACAAGATCTTATTGTCAGGGGTAATGTGAATATGAACTTTTATTCTGCTAGATTCTCCACCACCAAGTGCTCTGGAGGTGGAGCTTCAGTGTGAAGTATTCCCTGTTCTCTGTATTGAGCTGCTTCAAAGCTCTGCTCTAAGTGACAGCTGTAGTGGTCTCCTGTTTGGATGCCACAATTGTCACTCAGAACAGAGGGGAGGGGCTGTGAAGCAGCTTAATACAGAGAGCAAAAGAGAACATGACAGTAAAGTCTAAATTTTGGCACTTTAAATCAGTTTATATTGACACTACTCCTGATGATAAATGTTCCACAAACTGTGTATATGGCTCTTCCCAGACCCAATTATGCTACTCTGAGTCTTATCTGTTCTAGCTTTGCTCAACTGCATGTTTCCTGCGTCCAGTGATTAGTGGATCGCACTTCCTCTGCGGCCAATTACAGTAATTGCTGCCCTATATCAACCCACAGCATAGAACCTTCTGTGCCTGATTATTCTGGCTTGTCTGTAATCCTGCTTTCCTGAGCTTTATAATTATAATCTCATGTGTACTGAACTCCGCATATGCATATATGACCATATCTGATCTATTGATGTGTGTACCAAGCTCTGCATTAGGCTGATCATGACTGATCTCTCACTCTTCGGTACTGAACTCTGCATACATCTGATCATGGCCGATCTCCTTTTCTTGTGTACTAAACCCTGAATTAGAGATGAGCCTATCAATTCTAAGGGAAATGATGGGGGCCATCTAATATATAAAGCTGAGTATATGTGTGTATGTCAGCTAAAGGAATCCGCACAGTCGCATTTACAATCACAAAATTTGGCACACAGGTACATTAGGTGTCCGGGAAGGTTTTAGAGCGGGTCTCAGCTCTCTAGCACGTACCGTTCCTGATATATATATGTATATATATATATTTTTTTTTTTAAAAGCATTAGCCAATAGAAGCCTGGTCATATGACCCTTATCAGCCAATAGAAACTCGCAGGCCCTTATTCCCCACATACACACAGTTTTAAACCAGGCTTCCTTTACAACCCAGCAATTTTTTTCACTGCTGTAGGTCAGTTTTAAAGGGGCAGGGCGCTGTGGATGACACTGTTAAGGGAGCAGAGTGCTGTGGAGGTCACAGTTCAAGGGGCTGATAGGGTGGCCATTCAGTCCACCCTCAAAAGACAGACTTAAAATCCCTGCCCCCAGGTCCTGCTAACCAACCCCCTTGACCCTGTTAGGCCACGACCCCACCCGCAGGCGACTGGGATTGGAAAAATGAAGGAAAAAATCAATTTCTGTCAGCTGCAGGGGTGGCAGGGAGGGTGACTTTCTCCCTGCAGCTCACGCTCAGACATCCCTGTGTCCGTCCAGGCCCTGCACCGGAATGGAGGACAGGGAGTCTGAAAGCCCACTGGACGGCCTAAAACCAGACCTATGGCCACCCTAGAGGCAGGCTGCTGTGGAGGTCACAGTTAAGGGGATGATCTGCTATGGAGGTCAGTGTTTAGAGGCAGATTGCTGTAGAGGTCACTGCTAAGGGGACGGCGTGTTATGGAAATCACTGTTAAGGAGATAGGCTACTGTTGAGCTCACTATTAAAGGGGTGGGATGCTGTGGAGGTCACTGTTAAAGGGGCAGGCGCTGTGGAGGTCTCTGTTAAGGGGGCAGGGAACGGTGGAAGTCACAGTTAAGGGGATGGTCCACTATGGAGGTCAGTGTTAAGGGGTGGTGTGCTGTAGAGGTCACTGTTAAGGGGACAGGGTGTTGTGGAGGTCACATTTTAAGGGTACGGAGCTCTGTGGAGGTCACTGTTAAGGGTGCAGGTTATTGTGGAAATCCCTGTTAACGAGATAGGGTACTGTGAAGCTCACTAATAAAGGGACATCCGCTTTGGAGGTCACTGTTAAAGGGGAGGTCGCTGTGGATGTTACTGTTAAGGGGCAGGCTGTTGTGGAGGTCACTGTTAAAGGAGCGAGGTACTGTAGATGTCACTGTTAAAAGATATCCACAGTATCCATTATAACGACACACACAAACATTAAATGAAATAGATGAAATATAGCTGTGCAAAGCCGGGTACTTCTGCTAGTCATTTTATATATCAGAATACAGGGGAGATGAGAAAATAAAGGAGAAGCACACAACCTTGTCCCATCGGGCTTGCCCATAATGCCTTGCAGTCAGCCTCAGCCAATCATGACAGACTATAGCTGTAATGTCAGTGGATGTGTCATAGGCCCTATATAAGATCCCAGCCAGGATCTGTCATGTTTTTCTGGGTGTATGTACATTGGAGGAATAACATGTTAGATATAGGAAAGAGGTTTTAAAATACAGAATACTGATTAGTGTCAGAGAGGTTATTTCACAGTGAAGAGAAAACAATAGCTAGTTAGATTTATTTAGATTATTTCACAAAGTGTGTCAATTTGGTAACTTCTCTAGGCTGCCTGAGGGAAGCTGGTTTTGCCATACATTTATCAGACTGCTTGTGAATCAGCCAGCCAGGATACCTCAGGGACCCTTGTGTGCTTCACAGTTACTGGCAGCATATTGTGGTGGACTCTGTCCAATTTCCTTTTAAAAAAAATCTTGCAAAATGTGTTTAAAAAATGCAGTTGGTCAATTCAGATTAGTGTACCTGATTTATTAGTTTGCATCACAGTTATCAACCATATATTTCAAAATGTATTAAAATGTATGCTGATCACAGACTACACTGCGTGCAGAATTATTAGGCAAATGAGTATTTTGACCACATCATCCTCTTTATGCATGTTGTCTTACTCCAAGCTGTATAGGCTCGAAAGCCTACTACCAATTAAGCATATTAGGTGATGTGCATCTCTGTAATGAGAAGGGGTGTGGTCTAATGACATCAACACCCTATATTAGGTGTGCATAATTATTAGGCAACTTCCTTTCCTTTGGCAAAATGGATCAAAAGAAGGACTTGACAGGCTCAGAAAAGTCAAAAATAGTGAGATATCTTGCAGAGGGATGCAGCACTCTTAAAATTGCAAAGCTTCTGAAGCGTGATCATCAAACAATCAAGCGCTTCATTCAAAATAGTCAACAGGGTCACAAGAAGCGTGTGGAAAAACCAAGGCGCAAAATAACTGCCCATGAACTGAGAAAAGTCAAGCGTGCAGCTGCCAAGATGCCACTTGCCACCAGTTTGGCCATATTTCAGAGCTGCAACATCACTGGAGTGCCCAAAAGCACAAGGTGTGCAATACTCAGAGACATGGCCAAGGTAAGAAAGGCTGAAAGACGACCACCACTGAACAAGACACACAAGCTGAAACGTCAAGACTGGGCCAAGAAATATCTCAAGACTGATTTTTCTAAGGTTTTATGGACTGATGAAATGAGAGTGAGTCTTGATGGGCCAGATGGATGGGCTCCGACTCAGACGCCAGCAAGGTGGAGGTGGAGTACTGGTTTGGGCTGGTATCATCAAAGATGAGCTTGTGGGGCCTTTTCGGGTTGAGGATGGAGTCAAGCTCAACTCCCAGTCCTACTGCCAGTTTCTGGAAGACACCTTCTTCAAGCAGTGGTACAGGAAGAAGTCTGCATCCTTCAAGAAAAACATGATTTTCATGCAGGACAATGCTCCATCACACGCGTCCAAGTACTCCACAGCGTGGCTGGCAAGAAAGGGTATGAAAGAAGAAAATCTAATGACATGGCCTCCTTGTTCACCTGATCTGAACCCCATTGAGAACCTGTGGTCCATCATCAAATGTGAGATTTTCAAGGAGGGAAAACAGTACACCTCTCTGAACAGTGTCTGGGAGGCTGTGGTTGCTGCTGCACGCAATGTTGATGGTGAACAGATCAAAACACTGACAGAATCCATGGATGGCAGGCTTTTGAGTGTCCTTGCAAAGAAAGGTGGCTATATTGGTCACTGATTTGTTTTTGTTTTGTTTTTGAATGTCAGAAATGTATATTTGTGAATGTTGAGATGTTATATTGGTTTCACTGGTAAAAATAAATAATTGAAATGGGTATATATTTGTTTTTTATTAAGTTGCCTAATAATTATGCACAGTAATAGTCACCTGCACACACAGATATCCCCCTAAAATAGCTAAAACTAAAAACAAACTCAAAACTACTTCCAAAAATATTCAGCTTTGATATTAATGAGTTTTTTGGGTTCATTGAGAACATGGTTGTTGTTCAATAATAAAATTAATCCTCAAAAATACAACTTGCCTAATAATTCTGCACTCCCTGTAGTGTGAGATTAAAAAAGCCATTTCTTCTTCTTCGATTACCACCATGTGTGTATAAACACCAGCAAGTATTTGCCACCACAAAGGAATAATTTTTAGACCATTTTTTGCATAACAAATCTGACAGTGTGGTGCATTTTCAAACAGGCAGCTTGTTACTTCTGGGTGCAATTCATTTACCCATAGCCATGTATATGTCACTGTCACTTCGTGATTATTAATGCTGTCTTGGTGTAAAGATTGTGAAAGAGGTTGGATACAGTTCTAGATGATCTCTACACTACATACATCTGACCATAGCTACTGCATTTTCCTCCCTATAAGACACACTTTTTGCCCCCAAAGTGGGGAGAAAATGTCAGTGCGTCTTATGGGGGGAATACTAATGAGTGCTTCCATTATGGAAGCACTCATTAGTACAGGAGGACCAGGAAGTGGTGAATGCAGCACACCCCTGGCTCTTTACTCACTGTTTCCTGGTCTTCCTTCTGCCGCTCACTGTGCTGTGACTGCATACAGCATGAGGACGTCAGCACTCTGTGACCTCACGCTGTGCGCTTTGCCATGGGGCAGGAAGAAGAAGAGAGTTGGATGACAGGAGCAGAGGTAAGTTGATTTTTTAAAAACTGATCTGATCATGGGGGTCATTCACATGAAGGCCTGATCTGAGGTCTGATTGGGAGACTGATGGAGGTCTGATTGGGGAACTTATGGAGGTCTTATTATGGGGCATTCACATGGAGGTCTTATCTGAGGTCTGAATTGGGGACTTATTAATATGTAGAGAAAACCAACAAAAGATGAATGGGTCACTCAATAAGCAAAAACACATGTGAATACAAAGTAATCACATAATTACATAATTTTTATTGTAAATTTCACAAAAACATAATTAGCAAAAACACAGGACATGTAAAAACATTAAAAACCAAAAGGACCGATGGTGGGTGGTCAGTGTACAATAATAAAGTGCAAGTGCAATATTAATGGTCAGCATCTGACAGTAAAAGCTGGTGTGACCAAACAATTTGAGTTCAATAACAAGTGGTATTAAAATTCATGTCTCAGTACATCAAAACCACATTGCCATATCAGTGATGTCAGATAACGCACTTCACATGAAGTTCATAAAGTATAAGGGCGACACAATGTCATCAACACATTACAGATACTGACAAACCTAACTAAGACACCGCACACGAACACCACCAGTCCACTCAGGACTAAGCTGCATAGACCTCATTAACACAGTAATTCTACTGGTGGCCTGTCGCGCCTCCAATACACCTCACCTGAACCAAATGAAAGTGGTGGATGCTCGTTATTTGGTGCCCCGCACTCCATCATGAAAACCGGACTAGCGAGCCCGCCCAACTGGTCCGGACGAGGAGGGTCACGCGAGATTTGCGCGACCGTCGTCATCCAGGAGTGGAGGGCGGGGCCGGAACCCGGCTCATGTGTGGTCAGTTGGGCGCGCCGCAACCACCATGCAAAGTGAGGGCAAAGCGGGCAGGCAACACCTGTCAATGAGGAAAGCAGTACTACAAGTAAAAACATCGCCCAAAATTAGGTACCAGTAAGACTGGGATACAAATGAAACATCCTAAGGAAAGAAAAAGATAATTTAAACCACAAAATAAGAAAAACATTTTATTTTTATATTTTTGTTGATTTTTGTTGTTAGAATTAATGTGTGTGAATGGTGAAATCGACACTGATGTGATGTGCATGCCGATTGATACTCAAAAGGTGTATAATGTGAATGATGCTCGACAAATAATAATAACATGAAAAGTGGGATAAAAAAACTTAAAAAAAAACTGTGAATAAAACACATGCACATGTTACAAAAAATTCATAAACGTACATATAAATAATGTCCCATTGTATACCCTATCTGTAGCAATGATTAGTACCAAATTATCAATGCTGGTTGACTTGCAATTCCAGCAGTATGACACTATAGGTACATCCCCACCACCGAATTGTGGGGGCGATGATACCAATACTAGATTTGGACATGTACATGCAAAAAAAAAACTTAGAAATGTATGGCAGAATTCTCACGGATGACTCATTCATCCATGTGAACAAAACCCCTCCACCCGCCAAGGAGGGAGGTGAATCAAATCAGCCAGTGGTCAGTATTCAAGACACATTTCCCACCACCCATGTATATGATATATAAAACACATATGCAAAACAAATTTGAAGGTCAAGGAGGAGTCATAGAAAGGAGGCAAAGGGAACTTTATCATTGAGACCATGTGGTATTTGAGTCAGAAGTTTAATTATCCATTTTCTCTCGACCTGTTCAAGGCGTCTGAAAAGGTCACCACCCCTAGAGCCAAGATTCACTCTATCAATGCCACGGAACTTTAAGTCCTGCCATCGATTGTTGTGTTTGAGTCGAAAATGTCACACAACTGGTTTAAGTTCAACAATCCTTTCTTTGTCATGGTCACTGATTTTAGATGCAGATCGTATATCACTTTGATGTTCTTGGATACGTATATATACGTAGTTCCCGTGTTGTCATGCCAATATAAATTAATCCGCACGGACACGTAGCATAATATACAACACCAGATGTGCTGCAATTAATGAAATGCACAATTTTGTACGTAAGTTGTCCAGATGAGTCGCATAAAGAATCAGTTTTGATCATGACCTTACAAATACTGCAATGTCCACCAAGTGTCGACCCATATTTTGGCCCTTTCAATCGAGATAGAAAATCTTGAGGTTTAGGTGGGACATAGTGGCTGGATACCAAAATGTCATTAAGATTTTTGTTACGACGGTCAACAAATGCAGGAGTAGAGGTAAGAACAGAATAGAGGATATAGTCCGACCGCAAAATAGGCCAAAATTTCATGAACATTTTTCTGATGTTATTCCATTGTACATTATAATCAGTGATCATACAAACCGATTGCGACCTATCAGACATTTCACGATGTTTAGTTGCGAGCAGAGTCTGACGAGATGTATTTAACCCCTTACGGACACATGACGTACCGGCGGGCGGTGATCGGATCAAGGTGCCTGCTCAAATCATTGAGCAGGCACCTCGGCTAAATGCTCGGGGGGGTCCCGTGACCCCCCGTGTCTGCGATCGCCGCAAACCGCAGGTCGATTCAGACCTGTGGTTTGCGGCTTTTACCTGGTGCGGCGGTGGTGCCATCGGGTCCCCATGGGGCTTTGGGGGGGACGCGATGGCATGGAAGGCAGCGCGATGCCTTCCTGAGGCATCTGCGCTGCCTTCCGGTGAAGAGCCTGTGAGATCCAGATCCCAGGATCTCACAGGCCCTGGAAGCTGTATGAGTAATACACACAGTATTACTCATATAGCCAATGCATTCCAATACAGAAGTATTGGAATGCATTGTAAAGGAATATACCCCCAAAAGTTCAAGTCCCAAAGTGGGACAAAAATAAAGTGAAAAAAAAGTTGAAAAAATAAAGATTTCCCCCCAAAAAATTAAAAGTTTTGAGTAAAAATAAACAAAAACGTAATTTTCCCCAAATAAAGTTAAAAAAAAAGGTGAAAAATAGGGGGAAAATAAAAGTATACATATTAGGTATCGCAGCGTCCGAATCAACCGGCTCTATAAACATATCACATGACCTAACCCCTCAGATGAACACCGTAAAAAATAAAACTGTGCTAAATAAACAATTTTTATGTCACCTTACATCACAAAAAGTACAACAGCAAGCAATCAAAAAAGCGCTTGACCACCAAAATAGTACCAATCTAACCATCACCTCATCCCGCAAAAAATGAGCCCCTACCTGAGACAATCGGCCAAAAAATTAAAATATATGGCTCAGAATATGGACATCATTTTTTTTGTTTGAAAAAAGCTGTTATTGTGTAAAACTTACATAAATAAAAAAGTATACATATTTAGTATCGCCGGCTCTATAAAAATATCACATGACCTAACCTCTCAGATGAACACCGTAAAAAATAAAAAATAAAAACTGTGCTAAATAGGGATGAGCGAACCCGAACTGTATAATTTTGGGGTGTCCGTGACACGGACCCGAACCCGAACATTTTCGTAAAAGTCCGGGTTCGGGTTCGGTGTTTGGCGCTTTCGTGGCGCTTTTTGAAAGGCTGCAAAGCAGCCAATCAACAAGCGTCATACTACTTGGCCCAAGAGGCCATCACAGCCATGCCTACTATTGGCATGGCTGTGATTGGCCAGTGCACCATGTGACCCAGCCTCTATTTAAGCTGGAGTCACGTAGCGCCGCACGTCACTCTGCTATAATCAGTATAGGGAGAGGTTGCAGCTGCGACGTTAGGGCGAGATTAGGCAGATTAACTCCTCCAAAAGACTTCATTCTGTGATCGATCTGCAGCTGTGGATCATTGAAGTGCTATTATTGACTTGCTCACTTTTTTGAGGCTGCCCAGAGCGTTTTTAGATCACTTTTTTTCTGGGGTGATCGGCGGCCATTTTGTGACTTGTGGTGCGCCAGCACGAGCTATCACCAAGTGTATTTAACCATCGATAGTGTGGTTATTTTGTGCTATATCCTACATCAGCTGCAGGCTGAGCCTGTGTCACCAAAGTGCATTTAACCATCAACAGTCTGGTTATTTTTTGGCCATATACTACATCAGCTGCAGGCTGAGCCTGTTTCACCCAAGTGCATTTAACCATCAACAGTCTGATTATTTTTTGGCCATATACTACATCAGATGCAGGCTGAGCCTGTGTCACCCAAGTGCATTTAACCATCAACAGTGTGGTTATTTTTTGGCCATATATTACATCAGGGGCAAGTTGAGCCTGTCACCCAGCGCCTAAAAAATAGACCTGACATTTCTATTCAACCAAATCTGCACAGTTTTAGCTGGTCAAGTTATTTGTAGTGACCGTCAAAGCAGACTTTTTGTTCTGGGTTGAAAAAGCATTCCCAAATTTGCCATTCTGAAAATAACTAGTTTGTGGTATTTGAGGCCTACTTGAAATCTATCCCAAAAAGAAAATCTTACATTGAAGTTATTGATAGTGTCATTGAGAAAAACCTAAGACACACGCTAGCGTGCTGATAGAAGTGTCATTCTGTGATTAAACCTATAACTGTCACACAGCGCAAAAAAAAAACAGGTCTCACATTTTTATTCAACCAAATCTGCACAGTTTTAGCTAGTCAAGTTATTTGTAGTGACCGTCAAAGCAGACTTTTTGTTCTGGGTTGAAAAAGCATTCCCAAATTTGCCATTCTGAAAATAACTAGTTTGTGGTATTTCAGGCCTACTTGAAATCTATCCCAAAAAGAAAATCTTACATTGAAGTTATTGATAGTATCATTCAGAAAAACCTAAGACACACGCTAGCGTGCTGATAGAAGTGTCATTCTGTGATTAAACCTATAACTGTCACACAGCGCAAAAAAAAACAGGTCTCACATCTCTATTCAACCAAATCAGCACAGTTTTAGCTGGTCAAGTTATTTGTAGTGACCGTCAAAGCAGACTTTTTGTTCTGGGTTGAAAAAGCATTCCCAAATTTGCCATTCTGAAAATAACTAGTTTGTGGTATTTCAGGCCTACTTGAAATCTATCCCAAAAAGAAAATCTTACATCGAAGTTATTGATAGTATCATTCAGAAAAACCTAAGACACACGCTAGCGTGCTGATAGAAGTGTCGTTCTGTCATTAAACCTATAACTGTCACACAGCGCAAAAAAAAACAGGTCTCACATCTCTATTCAACCAAATCTGCACAGTTTTAGCTGGTCAAGTTATTTGTAGTGACCGTCAAAGCAGACTTTTTGTTCTGGGTTGAAAAAGCATTCCCAAATTTGCCATTCTGAAAATAACTAGTTTGTGGTATTTCAGGCCTACTTGAAATCTATCCCAAAAAGAAAATCTTACATTAAAGTTATTGATAGTATCATTCAGAGAAACCTAAGACACACGCTAGCGTGCTGATAGAAGTGTCATTCTGTGATTAAACCTATAACTGTCAAACAGCGCAAAAAAAAACAGGTCTCACATCTCTATTCAACCAAATCTGCACAGTTTTAGCTGGTCAAGTTATTTGTAGTGACCGTCAAAGCAGACTTTTTGTTCTGGGTTGAAAAAGCATTCCCAAATTTGCCATTCTGAAAATAACTAGTTTGTGGTATTTGAGGCCTACTTGAAATCTATCCCAAAAAGAAAATCTTACATTGAAGTTATTGATAGTATCATTCAGAAAAACCTAAGACACACGCTAGCGTGCTGATAGAAGTGTCATTCTGTGATTAAACCTATAACTGTCAAACAGCGCAAAAAAAAAACAGGTCTCAAAACTCTATTCAACCAAATCTGCACAGTTTTAGCTGGTCAAGTTATTTGTAGTGACCGTCAAAGCAGACTTTTTGTTCTGGGTTGAAAAAGCATTCCCAAATTTGCCATTCTGAAAATAACTAGTTTGTGGTATTTCAGGCCTACTTGAAATCTATCCCAAAAAGAAAATCATACATTGAAGTTATTGATAGTATCATTCAGAAAAACCTAAGACACACGCTAGCGTGCTGATAGAAGTGTCATTCTGTGATTAAACCTATAACTGTCACACAGCGCAAAAAAAAACAGGTCTCACATCTCTATTCAACCAAATCTGCACAGTTTTAGCTGGTCAAGTTATTTGTAGTGACCTCAAAGCAGACTTTTTGTTCTGGGTTGAAAAAGCATTCCCAAATTTGCCATTCTGAAAATAACTAGTTTGTGGTATTTCAGGCCTACTTGAAATCTATCCCAAAAAGAAAATCTTACATTGAAGTTATTGATAGTATCATTCAGAAAAACCTAAGACACACGCTAGCGTGCTGATAGAAGTGTCGTTCTGTGATTAAACCTATAACTGTCACACAGCGCAAAAAAAAACAGGTCTCACATCTCTATTCAACCAAATCTGCACAGTTTTAGCTGGTCAAGTTATTTGTAGTGACCTCAAAGCAGACTTTTTGTTCTGGGTTGAAAAAGCATTCCCAAATTTGCCATTCTGAAAATAACTAGTTTGTGGTATTTCAGGCCTACTTGAAATCTATCCCAAAAAGAAAATCTTACATTGAAGTTATTGATAGTATCATTCAGAAAAACCTAAGACACACGCTAGCGTGCTGATAGAAGTGTCATTCTGTGATTAAACCTATAACTGTCACACAGCGCAAAAAAAAACAGGTCTCACATCTCTATTCAACCAAATCTGCACAGTTTTAGCTGGTCAAGTTATTTGTAGTGACCGTCAAAGCAGACTTTTTGTTCTGGGTTGAAAAAGCATTCCCAAATTTGCCATTCTGAAAATAACTAGTTTGTGGTATTTCAGGCCTACTTGAAATCTATCCCAAAAAGAAAATCTTACATTAAAGTTATTGATAGTATCATTCAGAGAAACCTAAGACACACGCTAGCGTGCTGATAGAAGTGTCATTCTGTGATTAAACCTATAACTGTCAAACAGCGCAAAAAAAAACAGGTCTCACATCTCTATTCAACCAAATCTGCACAGTTTTAGCTGGTCAAGTTATTTGTAGTGACCGTCAAAGCAGACTTTTTGTTCTGGGTTGAAAAAGCATTCCCAAATTTGCCATTCTGAAAATAACTAGTTTGTGGTATTTGAGGCCTACTTGAAATCTATCCCAAAAAGAAAATCTTACATTGAAGTTATTGATAGTATCATTCAGAAAAACCTAAGACACACGCTAGCGTGCTGATAGAAGTGTCATTCTGTGATTAAACCTATAACTGTCAAACAGCGCAAAAAAAAAACAGGTCTCAAAACTCTATTCAACCAAATCTGCACAGTTTTAGCTGGTCAAGTTATTTGTAGTGACCGTCAAAGCAGACTTTTTGTTCTGGGTTGAAAAAGCATTCCCAAATTTGCCATTCTGAAAATAACTAGTTTGTGGTATTTCAGGCCTACTTGAAATCTATCCCAAAAAGAAAATCTTACATTGAAGTTATTGATAGTATCATTCAGAAAAACCTAAGACACACGCTAGCGTGCTGATAGAAGTGTCATTCTGTGATTAAACCTATAACTGTCACACAGCGTAAAAAAAAACAGGTCTCACATCTCTTTTCAACCAAATCTGCACAGTTTTAGCTGGTCAAGTTATTTGTAGTGACCTCAAAGCAGACTTTTTGTTCTGGGTTGAAAAAGCATTCCCAAATTTGCCATTCTGAAAATAACTAGTTTGTGGTATTTCAGGCCTACTTGAAATCTATCCCAAAAAGAAAATCTTACATTGAAGTTATTAATAGTATCATTCAGAAAAACCTAAGACACACGCTAGCGTGCTGATAGAAGTGTCGTTCTGTGATTAAACCTATAACTGTCACACAGCGCAAAAAAAAACAGGTCTCACATCTCTATTCAACCAAATCTGCACAGTTTTAGCTGGTCAAGTTATTTGTAGTGACCGTCAAAGCAGACTTTTTGTTCTGGGTTGAAAAAGCATTCCCAAATTTGCCATTCTGAAAATAACTAGTTTGTGGTATTTCAGGCCTACTTGAAATCTATCCCAAAAAGAAAATCTTACATTGAAGTTATTGATAGTATCATTCAGAAAAACCTAAGACACACGCTAGCGTGCTGATAGAAGTGTCATTCTGTGATTAAACCTATAACTGTCACACAGCGCAAAAAAAAACAGGTCTCACATCTTTATTCAACCAAATCTGCACAGTTTTAGCTGGTCAAGTTATTTGTAGTGACCGTCAAAGCAGACTTTTTGTTCTGGGTTGAAAAAGCATTCCCAAATTTGCCATTCTGAAAATAACTAGTTTGTGGTATTTCAGGCCTACTTGAAATCTATCCCAAAAAGAAAATCTTACATTGAAGTTATTGATAGTATCATTCAGAAAAACCTAAGACACACGCTAGCGTGCTGATAGAAGTGTCATTCTGTGATTAAACCTATAACTGTCACACAGCGCAAAAAAAAACAGGTCTCACATCTTTATTCAACCAAATCTGCACAGTTTTAGCTGGTCAAGTTATTTGTAGTGACCTCAAAGCAGACTTTTTGTTCTGGGTTGAAAAAGCATTCCCAAATTTGCCATTCTCAAAATAACTAGTTTGTGGTATTTGAGGCCTACTTGATATCTATCCCAAAAAGAAAATCTTACATTGAAGGTATTGATAGTGTCATTCAGAAAAACCTAAGACACACGCTAGCGTGCTGATAGAAGTGTCATTCTGTGATTAAACCTATAACTGTCACACAGCGCAAAAAAAAACCAGGTCTCACATCTCTATTCAACCAAATCTGCACAGTTTTAGCTGGTCAAGTTATTTGTAGTGACCGTAAAAGCAGACTTTTTGTTCTGGGTTGAAAAAGCATTCCCAAATTTGCCATTCTCAAAA
This sequence comes from Bufo bufo, assembly GCF_905171765.1. Taxonomy (NCBI): domain Eukaryota; kingdom Metazoa; phylum Chordata; class Amphibia; order Anura; family Bufonidae; genus Bufo; species Bufo bufo. Next base: position 114,758,065 of record NC_053396.1, on the reverse strand, counting down.
TTGTGGTGAACGGGAACAATGAGGAAAACATCTAATAAGGGACGCGGACGCGGACGTGGACATGGTCGTGGTGGTGTTAGTGGACCCTCTGGTGCTGGGAGAGGACGTGGCCGTTCTGCCACAGCCTCACGTCCTAGTGAACCAACTACCTCAGGTCAAGGTAGCTAGCAGAATTTACAGCGATATTTGGTGGGGCCCAATGCCGTTCTAAGGATGGTAAGGCCTGAGCAGGTGCAGGCATTAGTCAATTGGGTGGCCGACAGTGGATCCAGCACGTTCACATTATCTCCCACCCAGTCTTCTGCAGAAAGCGCACAGATGGCGCATGAAAACCAAGCCCATCGGTCTGTCACATCACCCCCATGCATATCAGGGAAACTGTCTGAGCCTCAAGTTATGCAGCAGTCTCTTATGCTGTTTGAAGACTCTGCTGCCAGGGTTTCCCAAGGGCATCCACCTAGCCCTTCCCCAGGGGTGGAAGAGATAGAATGAACTAACGCACAACCACTTAGTTTTCCTGATGATGAGGACATGGGAATACCACCTCAGCACGTCTCTGATGATGACGAAACACAGGTGCCAACTGCTGCGTCTTTCTGCAGTGTGCAGACTGAACAGGAGGTCAGGGATCAAGACTGGGTGGAAGACGATGCAGGGGACGATGAGGTCCTAGACCCCACATGGAATGATAGTCGTGCCACTGACTTTCACAGTTCGGAGGAAGAGGCAGTGGTGAGACCGAGCCAACAGCATAGCAAAAGAGGGAGCAGTGGTAAAAATCAGAACACCCGCCGCCAAGAGACTCCGCCTGCTACTGACCGCCGCCATCTGGGACCGAGCACCCCAAAGGCAGCTTCAAGGAGTTCCCTGGCATGGCACTTCTTCAAACAATGTGCTGACGACAAGACCCGAGTGGTTTGCACGCTGTGCCATCAGAGCCTGAAGCGAGGCATTAACGTTCTGAACCTTAGCACAACCTGCATGACCAGGCACCTGCATGGAAAGCATGAACTGCAGTGGAGTAAACACCTTAAAAACAAGGAAGTCACTCAGGCTCTGCCTGCTACATCTTCTGCTGCTGCCGCCTCGGCCTCTTCTGCTGCTGCTGCCGCCGCCTCGGCCTCTTCCTCCGCCTCTGGAGGAACGTTGGCACCTGCCGCCCAGCAAACATGGGATGTACCACCAACACCACCACCTGCGTCACCAAGCATCTCAACCATGTCACACGGCAGCGTTCAGCTCTCCATCTCACAAACATTTGAGAGAAAGCGTAAATTCTCACCTAGCCACCCTCGATCCCTGGCCCTGAATGCCAGCATTTCTAAACTACTGGCCTATGAAATGCTGTCATTTAGGCTGGTGGACACACACAGATTTAAACAGCTCATGTCATTTGCTGTCCCACAGAATGTTGTTCCCAGCCGCCACTACTTCTCTAAGAGAGCCGTGCCTTCCCTGCACAAACAAGTGTCGGATAAAATCAAGTGTGCACTGCGCAACGCCATCTGTGGCAAGGTCCACCTAACCACAGATACGTGGACCAGTAAGCACGGCCAGGGACGCTATATCTCCCTAACTGCACACTGGGTAAATGTAGTGGCGGCTGGGCCACAGGCGGAGAGCTATTTGGCGCACGTCCTTCCGCCGCCAAGGATCGCAGGGCAACATTCTTTGCCTCCTGTCTCCTCCTCCTCCTACTCAGCTTCCTCCTCCTCTTCTTCCACCTGCTCATCCAGTCAGCCACACACCTTCACCACCAACTTCAGCACAGCACGGGGTAAACGTCAGCAGGCCATTCTGAAACTCATATGTTTGGGGGACAGGCCCCACACCGCACAGGAGTTGTGGCGGGGTATAGAACAACAGACCGACGAGTGGTTGCTGCCGGTGAGCCTCAAGCCCGGCCTGGTGGTGTGCGATAATGGGCGAAATCTCGTTGCAGCTCTGGGACTAGCCGGTTTGACGCACATCCCTTGCCTGGCGCATGTGCTGAATTTGGTGGTGCAGAAGTTCATTCGCAACTACCCCGACATGTCAGAGCTGCTGCATAAAGTGCGGGCCGTCTGTTCGCGCTTCCGGCGTTCACACCCTGCCGCTGCTCGCCTGTCTGCGCTACAGCGTAACTTCGGCCTTCCCGCTCACCGCCTCATATGCGACGTGCCCACCAGGTGGAACTCCACCTTGCATATGCTGGACAGACTGTGCGAGCAGCAGCAGGCCATAGTGGAGTTTCAGCTGCAGCACGCACGGGTCAGTCGCACTGCGGATCAGACCCACTTCACCACCAATGACTGGGCCTCCATGCGAGACCTGTGTGCCCTGTTGCGCTGTTTCGAGTACTCCACCAACATGGCCAGTGACGATGACGCCGTTATCAGCGTTACAATACCACTTCTATGTCTCCTTGAGAAAACACTTAGGGCGATGATGGAAGAGGAGGTGGCCCAGGAGGAAGAGGAGGAAGAGGGGTCATTTTTAGCACTTTCAGGCCAGTCTCTTCAAAGTGACTCAGAGGGAGGTTTTTTGCAACACCAGAGGCCAGGTACAAATGTGGCCAGACAGGGCCCACTACTGGAGGACGAGGAGGACGAGGATGAGGAGGAGGTGGAGGAGGATGAGGATGAAGCATGTTCACAGCGGGGTGGCACCCAAAGCAGCTCGGGCCCATCACTGGTGCTTGGCTGGGGGGAAACACAGGACGATGACGATACGCCTCCCACAGAGGACAGCTTGTCCTTACCTCTGGGCAGCCTGGCACACATGAGCGACTACATGCTGCAGTGCCTGCGCAACGACAGCAGAGTTGCCCACATTTTAACGTGTGCAGACTACTGGGTTGCCACCCTGCTGGATCCCCGGTACAAAGACAATGTGCCCACCTTACTTCCTACATTGGAGCGTGATAGGAAGATGCGCGAGTACAAGCGCACGTTGGTAGACGCGCTACTGAGAGCATTCCCAAATGTCACAGGGGAACCAGTGGAAGCCCAAGGCGAAGGCAAAGGAGGAGCAAGAGGTCGCCAACGCAGCTGTGTCACGGCCAGCTCCTCTGAGGGCAGGGTTAGCATGGCAGAGATGTGGAAAAGTTTTGTCACCACGCCACAGCTAACTGCACCACCTCCTGATACGGAACGTGTTAGCAGGAGGCAACATTTCACTAACATGGTGGAACAGTACCTGTGCACACCCCTCCACGTACTGACTGATGGTTCGGCCCCATTCAACTTCTGGGTCTCCAAATTGTCCACGTGGCCAGAGCTAGCCATTTATGCCTTGGAGGTGCTGGCCTGCCCGGCGGCCAGCGTTTTGTCTGAACGTGTATTCAGCACGGCAGGGGGCGTCATTACAGACAAACGCAGCCGCCTGTCTACAGCCAATGTGGACAAGCTGACGTTCATAAAAATGAACCAGGCATGGATCCCACAGGACCTGTCCATCCCTTGTGCAGATTAGATATTAACTACCTCCCCTTAACAATATATTATTCTACTCCAGGGCACTTCCTCATTCAATACTATTTTTAATTTCATTTTACTATTATATTGTGGGGCAACCCAAAGTTGAATGAACCTCTCCTCTGTCTGGGTGCCGGGGCCTAAATGTGTGACAGTGGCCTGTTCCAGTGGTGGCTGACGTGAAGCCTGATTCTCTGCTATGACATGAAGACAGATTCTGCGCTGACATAAGGCCAGATTCTCTGTTACGGGAAATCTCTCCTCTGCCTGGGTGCCTGGGTCTAAATGTGTGACAGTGGCCTGTTCCAGTGGTGGCTGACGTGAAGCCTGATTCTCTGCTATGACATGAAGACAGATTCTGCGCTGACATAAGGCCAGATTCTCTGTTACGGGACCGCTCTCCTCTGTCTGGGTGCCGGGGCCTAAATGTGTGACAGTGGCCTGTTCCAGTGGTGGGTGACGTGAAGCCTGATTCTCTGCTATGACATGAAGACAGACTCTGCGCTGACATAAAGCCAGATTCTCTGTTACGGGACCGCTCTCCTCTGTCTGGGTGCCGGGGCCTAAATGTGTGACAGTGGCCTGTTCCAGTGGTGGGTGACGTGAAGCCTGATTCTCTGCTATGACATGAATACAGATTCTGCGCTGACATAAGGCCAGATTCTCTGTTACGGGACCTCTCTCCTCTGCCTGGGTGCCTGGGCCTAAATGTGTGACAGTGGCCTGTTCCAGTGGTGGGTGACGTGAAGCCTGATTCTCTGCTATGACATGAATACAGATTCTGCGCTGACATAAGGCCAGATTCTCTGTTACGGGACCTCTCTCCTCTGCCTGGGTGCCTGGGCCTAAATGTGTGACAGTGGCCTGTTCCAGTGGTGGGTGACGTGAAGCCTGATTCTCTGCTATGACATGAATACAGATTCTGCGCTGACATAAGGCCAGATTCTCTGTTACGGGACCTCTCTCCTCTGCCTGGGTGCCTGGGCCTAAATGTGTGACAGTGGCCTGTTCCAGTGGTGGGTGACGTGAAGCCTGATTCTCTGCTATGACATGAAGACAGATTCTGCGCTGACATAAGGCCAGATTCTCTGTTACGGGACCGCTCTCCTCAGTCTGGGTGCCGGGGCCTAAATGTGTGACAGTGGCCTGTTCCAGTGGTGGGTGACGTGAAGCCTGATTCTCTGCTATGACATGAAGACAGATTCTGCGCTGACATAAGGCCAGATTCTCTGTTACGGGACCGCTCTCCTCTGTCTGGGTGCCGGGGCCTAAATGTTTGACAGTGGCCTGTTCCAGTGGTGGGTGACGTGAAGCCTGATTCTCTGCTATGACATGAATACAGATTCTGCGCTGACATAAGGCCAGATTCTCTGTTACGGGACCTCTCTCCTCTGCCTGGGTGCCTGGGCCTAAATGTGTGACAGTGGCCTGTTCCAGTGGTGGGTGACGTGAAGCCTGATTCTCTGCTATGACATGAATACAGATTCTGCGCTGACATAAGGCCAGATTCTCTGTTACGGGACCTCTCTCCTCTGCCTGGGTGCCTGGGCCTAAATGTGTGACAGTGGCCTGTTCCAGTGGTGGGTGACGTGAAGCCTGATTCTCTGCTATGACATGAAGACAGATTCTGCGCTGACATAAGGCCAGATTCTCTGTTACGGGACCTCTCTCCTCTGCCTGGGTGCCTGGGCCTAAATGTGTGACAGTGGCCTGTTCCAGTGGTGGGTGACGTGAAGCCTGATTCTCTGCTATGACATGAAGACTGATTCTGCGCTGACATGAAGCCAGATTCTCTGCTATGGCATGAAGAGACTGATTCTCTGCTGACGTGAAGCCAGATTCTCTGCTATGGGACCTCTGTCCAATTGATATTGGTTCATTTTTATTTTTTTAAATTTTAATTTTAATTCATTTCCCTATCCACATTTGTTTGTAGGGGATTTACCTACATGTTGCTGCCTTTTGCTGCCCTCTAGCTCTTTCCTGGGCTGTTTTACAGCCTTTTTAGTGCCCAAAAGTTCGGTTCCCCATTGACTTCAATGGGGTTCGGGTTCGGGTTCGGGTCGGGTTCGGATCCCGAACCCGAACATTTCCGGGAAGTTCGGCCGAACTTCTCGAACCCGAACATCCAGGTGTTCGCTCAACTCTACTTGCCTCGTCTCTCCCTATGCTCAGCTCTCAGGACAATGGCAGAGACTGCGTGGGTTTTACAGGGCTGTGACATCACAGGGGATAGCTATCTGCATATTGGGTGGCTGCACGGCATTATGTGTGATCTTGTGTTCCCAGGCTTCTTACTTTCACTTTGTAACACGTGCAGTCGCCATTTTAGGAAAAAATTATTCATTACCTCAAAGCGCAAGGAAATTCAGATTTGTTTTAACCACCTCCGGACCGCCTAACGCAGGATTGCGTTCCGGAGGTGGCAGCGCTGCGCAGAGTCACGCATATACGCGTCATCTCGCGAGACGCGAGATTTCGCTCAAAGCCGGCCCGCGCATGCGCATCGCGGGCCGGCAAAATTAAAAGAAGTATTTCGTCACCAGCCTGCCAGCAACGATCATTGGCTGGCAGGCTGGCGATTTTCAAAAAATCCAATCCAAAGTCATATAACAGATCATATTAGTAAATATGATCTGTTATATGGCTTGTCTGCTCCTGTGCTGGTCCTTTTCGTCGGTTGGATCCAGCACAGGAGCAGACTGAACTGTGAGTACACCAACACTACACCTTAGCCCCAGATCACCCACCTGCACCCCAATTAACCCTTTGATCACCCCTTTGATCGCCCCTGTCAATCACTAGTGAAAGGAAAAAAAGTGATCAGTGTAAACTGTCACTTTTTTTTTTTCACTGGTATTGGCTGTTAGGTTTTAGGGATAGTTTAGGCCCCTTGGTTAGGTAGTTAGCGTCAGTTAGCGCCCACCCCACCGCACCGCAGTCACTTTTATTCGCTGTTTAGCGTATCGCTAATCAGCATTTGTACTTTTATAGTATCTGTAAGTGATCAAAACTGATCACGGTCAGATCTATAATAGTATTAGTGTCACTTTAGTTTGCCCTCCACCCAAAACGCAGTGTTTGCCCGATCAGGCCTGATCGGTCGCCCACACGTGCGTTCACCCACGCCCGCCCCACCGCAGTGACAAAAAATATATATTTTTTGATCACTGCACATTCATTTTACACGCACTGCGGCGATAAAAAAAATCAGTTTTGATATTTTTTATCAACCGCAGCGGCCTCCGGTACTTCGCTAGCCTCCCCTTTGTAAGACAGGTTTGCTTTTTTTCTTGGGTAGTCTCAGGGAATACCCCTAAATTTAGTAGTCCAAAATGTCAAACAGGGGGTATTCTTCTGAAGAGGCCTACAGGATTCTGACCCAGTCGGATGAGGAGTGGGAACCCTCATCTGACGAATCTAGCGGGTCAGAATATGAACCTGTGGAAAGCAGTGGCTCTCTGACCCAAAGTTCGGACGAGGAGGTGGAGGTCCCTGGCAGCACCAGGCGTACCCGGCCCCATGTCGCTAGACCACAGGTTACGCAGGATCCGCTTCAAGAGCAGCAGAGTGGGGCTGTCGCTGCCGGATCACGTGGTGAGGCATACACCAGCAGCGCAGCCCTTCCTGGACCTAGTACCAGCACTGCCGTACAACCTGGTGAAGTAGCGAGCACCAGAAGGGTAGTTGAAGCTGGTACGGTGGCACGTGCACTAGTTACCCCGTCGCAGCCAACGCACAGACAGGCCCGTAGAGCCCCTAGAGTCCCTGAGGTGCTGGCAAATCCTGATTGGCAGTCACCAACTTCAGCCGCACCAGTAGTTCCCCCTTTCACCGCCCAGTCTGGAGTTCGGGTTGAGACGGCTCAAATCGGTTCGGCCCTGGGATTTTTTGAGCTGTTCTTGACTGTGGAGCTCTTGGACTTAGTCGTGGCAGAGACCAACCAGTATGCCACACAATTTATAACCGCAAACCCGGGAAGCTATTATGCCCAGCCTTTCCGGTGGAAACCAGTCCAAGTTTCCGAACTTAAAATTTTTTTGGGCCTTCTCCTCAACATGGGCCTGACAAAAAAGCATGAATTGCGGTCATATTGGTCAACGCACCCAATTCATCACATGCCCATGTTCTCTGCTGCTATGTCCAGGACACGATTTGAGACCATCCTCCGTTTTCTGCATTTTAGCGACAACACCACCTCCCGTCCCAGAGGCCACCCTGCTTTTGACCGGCTCCACAAAATTCGGCCCCCCATAGACCTTTTCAACCTGAAATTTGCAGATTTGTATACCCCTGAGCAAAACATCTGCGTAGACGAGTCCCTAATACATTTTACCGGGCGCCTTGGCTTCAAACAATACATCCCAAGCAAGCGTGCCCGGTATGGGGTCAAATTGTATAAGCTCTGTGAAAGGGCCACAGGCTATACCCACAAATTTCGGATCTATGAGGGAAAAGATCAGACCCTGGAGCCGGTCGGTTGCCCTGACTACCTGGGGAGCAGTGGGAAGACAGTCTGGGACTTGGTGTCACCCTTATTCGGCAAGGGGTACCATCTTTATGTGGACAATTTCTACACAAGTGTGGCCCTCTTTAGGCATTTGTTTCTAGAACGGATTTGCACCTGTGGCACCGTGCGACCTAGTCGCCGGGGCTTCCCCCAACGGCTTGTAACCACCCGTCTTGCAAGGGGGCAGAGGGCTGCCTTGTGTAACGAAGAACTGCTCGCGGTGAAATGGAGAGACAAGCGTGACGTTTACATGCTCTCCTCCATTCACGCAGACACGACAATCCAAATTGAGCGAGCAACCCGTGTCATTGAAAAGCCCCTCTGTGTCCACGACTATAATGCGCTCATGGGAGGGGTGGACTTCAATGACCAGATGTTGTCTCCGTATTTAGTTTCCCGCAGAACCAGACGCTGGTATAAGAAGGTGTCTGTATATTTGATTCAATTGGCGCTGTACAATAGTTTTGTTCTCTACAGTAAGGCTGGGAGAACAGGATCCTTCCTCAAATTCCAGGAAGAGATCATCGAGAACCTCCTTTACCCAGGAGGTTCCGTGGCCCCATCCACCAGTGTAGTTAGCCGTCTACACGAGCGACATTTCCCCAGTGTCGTTCCTGGTACCTCAACCCAACCGTCACCCCGAAAAAGATGTCGTGTCTGTAGCAGGAGTGGAATAAGGCGTGACACCCGCTATTTCTGTCCTGACTGTGCTGACCACCCTGCCCTATGCTATGGAGAGTGTTTCCGGAAGTACCACACACAGGTACACCTAGCATAGGGATCACATCTCACCAGGACAGGCACACAGGGCTATTAGGGCCCATTCACTCACAGCTGCTGCAAACCTCTCCTTTCACCTGGGATAAAGTGCATAACGTACTTCGCCACATCTTTGGGCGATTTGCGCTTTGCACATTGTCCCATGGGGAAGGAGAGGTTTGTTCTATAAAGGTAAAAAAAACTAAACAAAAAAAAAAATACCGGTAAGTACAAAAGTTAAACGTTCAGTTAAAAAAGTTTAAAAAAAGTTTCTATGTTCTGTTCAACAGTTAATAAAGTTATTGCTTTGCGGCCTGGTTTTTTCTTTTTTGTTTTGTTTTTTTTACCTTTCAGGTGGACCAACCGATCGACTAGCTGCAGCACTGATGTGCATTCGGACAGAAGCATTGCGCTGCTGTCAGATTACACGCAAGTCGGTGTATGCGGCGCTGCAAGACGAGATTTCTCCTCTGCAGTAAAAGATACGTTTGCCGAGGCATATGAGCTGAGGAGGTGGCGGTGTTCATATACTTTGGCAAACACTTTGTATATATAAAAAAAAAAATCCCGGCAATGATTTATTCATCCACATCGATTGATGTGAATGGAGAAATCTGGTTTGCCAGGGCATACGAGCTGAAGTGGGTAAGGATGTTGGGCGGAGCTCCTATGTCCTGGCAGACGCCTTTCCCCTCCTTTTTCTTTTTTTGGCAGAGATTTTTTCATCCACATTGATCGATGCGAATGAAGAAATCTGTGCCGTTCATTTTTTTCTTTCAGCCCAGAGGCTGAACGGAAAAAAAAAAATCTCATTACCCGTATGCTCAATATAAGGAGAATAGCAGAAACTCCTAATGCTGGGCATACATGTAATGATTGCGGAGACCCTCAAATGCCAGGGCAGTACAAACACCCCACAAATAACACCATTTTGGAAAGAAGACACCCCAAGGTATTCGCTGAGGGGCATATTGAGTCCATGAAAGATTTAAATTTTTGTCCCAAGTTAGCGGAAAGGGAGACTTTGTGAGAACAAAATTTAAAAAATCAATTTCCGCTAACTTGTGCCAAAAATTTTTTTTTTCAATGAACTCGCCATGCCCCTCATTGAATACCTTGGGGTGTCTTCTTTCCAAAATGGGGTCACATGTGGGGTATTTATACTGCCCTGGCATTTTAGGGGCCCCAAAGCGTGAGAAGAAGTCTGGTATCCAAATGTCTAAAAATGCCTTCCTAAAAGGAATTTGGGCCCCTTTGCCCACCTAGGCTGCAAAAAAGTGTCACACATCTGGTATCTCCGTACTCAGGAGAAGTTGAGGAATGTGTTTTGGGGTGTCTTTTTACATATACCCATGCTGGGTGAGAGAAATATCTTGGTCAAATGCCAACTTTGTATAAAAAAATGGGAAAAGTTGTCTTTTGCCAAGATATTTCTCTCACCCAGCATGGGTATATGTAAAATGACACCACAAAACACATTCCCCACCTTCTCCTGAGTACGGAGATACCAGATGTGTGACACTTTTTTGCAGCCTAGGTGGGCAAAGGGGCCCACATTCCAAAGAGCACCTTTCGGATTTCACAGGTCATTTACCTACTTACCACACATTAGGGCCCCTGGAAAATGCCTGGGCAGTATAACTACCCCACAAGTGACCCCATTTTGGAAAGAAGACACCCCAAGGTATTCCGTGAGGGGCATGGCGAGTTCCTAGAATTTTTTATTTTTTGTCACAAGTTAGTGGAAAATGATGATTTTTTTTTTTTTTTTTTTCATACAAAGTCTCATATTCCACTAACTTGTGACAAAAAATAAAAACTTCCATGAACTCACTATGCCCATCAGCGAATACCTTGGGGTCTCTTCTTTCCAAAATGGGGTCACTTGTGGGGTAGTTATACTGCCCTGGCATTCTAGGGGCCCAAATGTGTGGTAAGGAGTTTGAAATCAAATTCAGTAAAAAATGACGAGTGAAATCCGAAAGGTGCTCTTTGGAATGTGGGCCCCTTTGCCCACCTAGGCTGCAAAAAAGTGTCACACATCTGGTATCTCCGTACTCAGGAGAAGTTGAGGAATGTGTTTTGGGGTGTCTTTTTACATATACCCATGCTGGGTGAGATAAATATCTTGGTCAAATGCCAACTTTGTATAAAAAAATGGGAAAAGTTGTCTTTTGCCAAGATATTTCTCTCACCCAGCATGGGTATATGTAAAATGACACCCCAAAACACATTCCCCACCTTCTCCTGAGTACGGAGATACCAGATGTGTGACACTTTTTTGCAGCCTAGGTGGGCAAAGGGGCCCATATTCCAAAGAGCACCTTTCGGATTTCACAGGTCATTTTTTACAGAATTTGATTTCAAACTCCTTACCACACATTTGGGCCCCTAGAATGCCAGGGCAGTATAACTACCCCACAAGTGACCCCATTTTGGAAAGAAGAGACCCCAAGGTATTCGCTGATGGGAATAGTGAGTTCATGGAAGTTTTTATTTTTTGTCACAAGTTAGTGGAATATGAGACTTTGTATGAAAAAAAAAAAAAAAATCATCATTTTCCACTAACTTGTGACAAAAAATAAAAAATTCTAGGAACTCGCCATGCCCCTCACGGAATACCTTGGGGTGTCTTCTTTCCAAAATGGGGTCACTTGTGGGGTAGTTATACTGCCCTGGCATTCTAGGGGCCCAAATGTGTGGTAAGGAGTTTGAAATCAAATTCTGTAAAAAATGACCTGTGAAATCCGAAAGGTGCTCTTTGGAATATGGGCCCCTTTGCCCACCTAGGCTGCAAAAAAGTGTCACACATCTGGTATCTCCGTACTCAGGAGAAGTTGAGGAATGTGTTTTGGGGTGTCTTTTTACATATACCCATGCTGGGTGAGATAAATATCTTGGTCAAATGCCAACTTTGTATAAAAAAATGGGAAAAGTTGTCTTTTGCCAAGATATTTCTCTCACCCAGCATGGGTATATGTAAAATGACACCCCAAAACACATTCCCCACCTTCTCCTGAGTACGGAGATACCAGATGTGTGACACTTTTTTGCAGCCTAGGTGGGCAAAGGGGCCCATATTCCAAAGAGCACCTTTCGGATTTCACAGGTCATTTTTTACAGAATTTGATTTCAAACTCCTTACCACACATTTGGGCCCCTAGAATGCCAGGGCAGTATAACTACCCCACAAGTGACCCCATTTTGGAAAGAAGAGACCCCAAGGTATTCGCTGATGGGCATAGTGAGTTCATAGAACTTTTTATTTTTTGTCACAAGTTAGTGGAATATGAGACTTTGTAAGAAAAAAAAAATAAAATCTTCATTTTCCGCTAACTTGTGACAAAAAATAAAAAGTTCTATGAACTCACTATGCCCATCAGCGAATACCTTAGGGTGTGTACTTTCCGAAATGGGGTCATTTGTGGGGTGTGTGTACTGTCTGGGCATTGTAGAACCTCAGGAAACATGACAGGTGCTCAGAAATTCAGAGCTGCTTCAAAAAGCGGAAATTCACATTTTTGTACCATAGTTTGTAAACGCTATAACTTTTACCCAAACCATTTTTTTTTTACCCAAACATTTTTTTTTTATCAAAGACATGTAGAACAATAAATTTAGAGCAAAATTTATATATGGATGTAGTTTTTTTTTGCAAAATTTGACAACTGAAAGTGAAAAATGTCATTTTTTTGCAAAAAAATCGTTAAATTTCGATTAATAACAAAAAAAGTAAAAATGTCAGCAGCAAAGAAATATCACCAAATGAAAGCTCTATTAGTGAGAAGAAAAGGAGGTAAAATTCATTTGGGTGGTAAGTTGCATGACCGAGCAATAAACGGTGAAAGTAGTGTAGGTCAGAAGTGTAAAAAGTGGCCTGGTCTTTCAGGGTGTTTAAGCACTGGGGGCTGAAGTGGTTAAATCAAAGTTTTCCTAAACTTCGGACTGAATTCCGCTTTGAATGCTTCGCTTCACTCAACACTACTGGCTATCATAGAGAATTTTGTTTGTTGCCTCTCCCATTAGATTCCAGATCTGAGAACCAGCCTTGTTGCAAACTACCAGTATTACATTTTCACAACTGTGGGATGGCTTAGTCCTATGCACCCACTAACATATAGGTAGGGGGATTTAATTAGTAGACAGATGACTCAATTACAGACCTGAAGAAAATGTATACATGGAGATAGCAGCCACTTGATGCTACTATGTAGAAAATATGTGGCAACAGAAAATAACAGGAATCATAAATCCTTTACAGTATAAAATTAGGGAACATGTACAGTATAAACACCATCTGAAGGCCCATTTTCATTTTTTGACACGCTCTTTTGTCCATTGATTAAATTGTATAAATTAGCAACAGATAAACTGTATCCTCAACTTTTTGTGAGCACAACAACCTGCAGAAGCGTAGTAGGATAAAACAGATCTGGGCCCAGATTTACAAAACGTATCTGCTCAAAAATCTAAACAGTTGTACAAATTGGTACTTCTAGGGATACTACACTTTTTCTCTGACATGCTTAAAAGAGGGTGGAGTTTAGCACAAATGAGGCACAGCTTTATGATAAAGGGTGTAAAATGTGCCATTTAGCGCTAAGATTGCCCAAAAATCGGTCTCATATTCAGCACCAGATTTATCATGAAGCCTGAGCTCCTGTGATAAATGTGGTGAAGGAGTACCCAGCATGTCTAAGCATATGCAATCTTTAAGATAAGTAAATCCAGGCCATGATATTTTTATTTCCCAATGAAAAATACATGGTTGAGTCATGCTGAAATAGAGGAATTTATGGGGAGAATACATACAGAAAAGAAGTAGTTCACAAATTAAAAAGTAACCTCAAAATTATGCAAAAAATAAATCTATGCCCCTGGTCCTTCTCAGCATCTGGGCATTCAACAGAGTAAAGTGATCCTTCATGAAACAGGTCTTCTCAACACAAAAATTCCCAGTCCCTTTCCTTCATGCGATTGATGCCATGTATATTAACGCCTCAGTTTCGATTTCGGTTAAAGGCACCCTCTCCAGCCCCTTTCAAATCTGAAATGTCACCCATCAGGGGTGCCCTCACTCCCCCTTCTATTTGTCCTGACTATAGAACCCCTTTTACAAACAATCAGATAAAGAAAAAAGAAATAAAGGAAGTGAAGCTAGGTGACCAGTATCACAAAACAGCCGCTTTTGCGGACGATTTACTGATCAACACCTAGAAAACTTCAGCAGACATTCCAAATTTAAGGTTCACCATAACAAGTCCCTCGTCATTAGTACCGGCCTCTCCATATCCCATAGAAACCACTTAGAGCAAACCTCCCCCATCAATTGGTCCTCTCCTCACTTAACATATCTAGATGTGAAAATTAGTAATGACCCCACTCAATTATTCTCGTTAAATTATATACCCCTTCTGAAACATATATCTGATACTCTTAAAAACCTAGATTTGCCCATACTTTCTTGGTTTGGAAGAAAAAATATCCTTATGTCATTGGTTTAACCTAAACTGACTTATCTATTACAAGTACTTCCCATTCTGGTCCCGACTTCTTACTTTATCTCCCTAAGGTCACTTTTAATTCATTTATTTGGAACAAAAAGAAGGCTTGCCTTTCATACAAGTCCCTCAGCTGTCCTAAGAAAACAGACGGGATTGCTCTCTCAGACCCTGAACTTTATAGTAAAGCAGTTCTTCTCTCTAGGGTGGTGGACTGGTTGAGAGCGCCACCCCATAATTCCTGGGTCACCATAGAACAGTTGTTAGTCGAATCCACATTCAGGGCCCTATTACTAGGACACAGATCCCTCATACCCCTCCCCCCCCCAGCGCTACTCCTTTAATAAAAAGCTACTATAGCAGCCTGAAAATGGCTACAGGACACACATTACTCAGTCTCACACCTCTCCACAATCCTTTAAGTTAGGGATATACTTTATCTTGCCCCTAAAGCTCTCATCGAAAGACTGCCCAGGCAATCCAGAGATTCCCCCATCTGGCTGCGAAATCTTTTTCAAGACACTCAGATTCCATCCTTGAGAGAGTTGAGAATCAAACTATCAATCCCTACATCACATAACAACTCTGTACTTTATCCGTGCATACTTATCACAACACATCACTCTGGGGGAGTTACACCGACCTCAGGTTTGGCTTGAAAGTCTGATCAGCAGTTCTCAAAAACCACCTAAACTTATATCACAATTATATAACAGACTGAGAACCCTAGCGACCAAAATTACCCCGGCATATATCAGATTATGGGAAAGGGACTTGAACTGCTCATTCTCCAACACAGAGATAAACACTATCTTAATTTCCCCACACATGTCGTCCTGATCTGTTAGACTCCAGGAGAATGGCTACATAATCATCACAAGATGGTATAAGACCCCAGACATCGTATGTTTGTACTCTGGGTCCGCGTCCGACATATGCTGTAGGTGCTCAGGGGGAAGAGGTACCTACCTGCATATTTGGTGGGAGTGTCCCATACTTCTCAAATGGTGGAACCAAATCTTTCAGACTTGCAATCGAATTTGTGGTGCAGCTTGAGCTCGTAAACCTTTGCCCCTCTAATCAACGAGCTACTAATTTGGGTTTATTTAAACACCTAATATGCAGAGCTAGATTTCTTGTCCCGAAATATTGACTCTCGGCCGAAGTCACTTCTATAGAACAATGGTCGCTTAAAGTAGACCAGATCTTTAGATTAGACAAAATTTATTCTTGTGAATTGAGGACATATCAGAGCTTCACTAAACTTTGGCATGACTGGAAAATATACAGATGGTTCGGAAACTGAGTCCGTTTCTCAGCTATTGGCAGGGATACACTCTCAACTTATGTAATAGACTTATAGGTGATAAACCAGATGTAGATATTTCACTTTATTCCTCCATCCTTGAGACCCCTGCAGCCAACCTGCTTCAGAACAGACCCTAAAGGTTTGGATCATCCTTTGTTGCGATGATGTATTAGTTTCTTTCATAAGGAATATATCTTATATGTGACATTGTTACAATGTTTTGATACTCTTATTTGGAGACTGTTTTCTCCTCAACTGTATGTAAACTATTTTTGCTTAATAAAGAAAAATGTAAACAGAAAAAAAAAAAAGTATCCTCAAAGTTGTTATCTTTAGAAGCGTCAGATACCTCGTAATACTGTATAGTAACATGTTTTATTACAAATCAGAACATGTCTTTGGTGAAAGGTCAGTTCTGACAAAGACAAATTATTATGTGATGTTGAACAGGCATTTATCACCGGCATTTATGCTAGCAAACAAGGATAGCTTGTAATTGATTTGTCTGCCTTTGTTGATCTCGCTATACTTAACAGAGCACTCAGACAGATGACTGAAATTGATACAGTAAGCATTGCCATTTTTCTACTTCATAAAAGAATGTATAATGGGCAGGGGATCCCATTACAAACATAAAACTTAGTTATGGATTTCAGCATTCATCACTTGACTCTGAACATAACCGCTGTTTCACTCTTCTATGAGCCAAACAGTCCTTGTAACAGAAAGCAAGTTGCACTGCATGCTGCTCTTGGATTTGGACAAATCAGACATATAAAAAAACACATCTTTTATACGCGCTAAATAAAAATTCTGATTTTCAAGCCAACACATCAGGGGTGATACATAAAATACACTGGGGCATATTTATTACACTTGCCTTAAATTTGGACAGCATAAATTTAGATGAGACAATCATAAGAGATGCCAAATTTATTACAGTGATGCACACTGTGTGATAGATTTGGTGCATCTTGCTATAAGTTAGTCACTTTGATCTTTTTTACACCATCTCAAGGCTGACTTACTTTACACCATTATTATGTGCCAAAAAGCTAGCACATGCTAATAATAAAGCTGGTGTATTCCTGTGAATGTGAAGTGCTGTAAATGACTGTTTGGCTTCTTTGGTCGTTCAGGCTCTCTTAGGTGCTAAATCACAATAAGGTCTGTCCACGTGGTGGAAATACACCAGAAAAATTCAACGTATATGTGCCACGGAATCTGGCAAAAATCTGAAGCTAACATTAAGATTTCTGTGGTGTATTTGGAATCCCCTGGATCTGACTGTGGATTAGCCCTGTCCACTGATGTCCTATTTTGACATGGTAAATTCACATCTGTATAAACAGCTGGTTCGATTTATGTTGAGGATTTCAGAGTGGAATGCATGCTAAAATCCAACTGGAAAATCAGTGGTGTGTTTACATGCCCTAACATTCTCAGATTTCAGAATTACTGTTGATGTGCATTGCAATGGCAATGTTCCACCAACTTTAATGGAGGAATATACACTTAACCTACCAGTGCTTATCAGTGTATACCCTGTATTGAATAAAGACGGTTAAGGCCCCTTTACACAGGATGACAAATGGAACAATGATTGGGAATAGAGATGAGCGAAGTTTTCAAAATTTCAATTCGGCTTTGTGACGCTACAAAGCACATTAAATCAGGTCTATCCCAGCCTGCAGTTAAACTTTAGGGAGAATGTATCCTGGTGTACATCACTGTGCAGAGCAGCAACATGCATAGCTAGTCATTTCTGGTAGAAAAAACTGTTACTGTGCATCAGATTTTTTTTTAATGTATAAATATACCATCAATGTCCTCACTTCTGTCATTGTTTTTACCACTGTCTTTTATCCTTGGCTATTTTGCACTCAGGTTCAAACCCTACTGCATCACGCATGCGGACCCTTTACAATATATGGGAATCTACCTCTATTACGAGACTCGCCCATAGAGTCCTCCTGTAGCGTTACATCCCCCAAGCAACAGAGTCAGGTGATCGCGCTACCCATGATCACATGACCGGAGGGCATGACAGTCACGTGAGTTGGCGATCACGTGAAGCGGAGGCCAGCAAGCACATGCCTGCCGCTCGGAATGATTAGAGCGCTATGGCAACGAGTCACGTGACCGCCTCAGATGTGATCACGTGACCAAACAATCAGCTGCATTTCCCCCGCAGTTTTTTACATCGGGGGATTGTTTCTTTATATATGCAATAAGATTATTATTGTATTTAATAGAGATTTCATGTCCCCTAAATATATTCTTTTTTTTGGGATAAATAAATATGTGTAATACAAATATGCAAATTAAGGAGCACCTGGCGACAGTACCACTCCCCTAGGGCTGCCCACAGATGCTCTTTTTGGAATTTTTTGGGGGGTTAAATACCTGCTATGTACTTTGTATTGAACATTGAGTCTTAACCTGATGAAGGGGACTTAAGTATCCCTGAAACGCCTAGTTTTGCTTGATAAAAGATTACTCAATAAAAATGAAGATTCTCATCATCTACACAAGTGTCCTGGCCAGTGTTTTTGCGCCACATTGCGATCCTGCTACATTCCTACTGTGCATCAGAATGACAGGCAGGTCACATATATTGACGTGCACATCATCGTACAGGCTACCAACATTCCTAGCTAACCACTAGCTAAAAAAAAAACAAAAAAAAAACTGCATCCTTCAGTAAGCAAAAAAAATTACGCACCCTTGCATGTGTACCAATCTCTTTATAGTGGAACAAAATAAGGACATGGGGACAGCGCAAATAAAGTTTTGGAGAAAAAAAAATTTCTTTTAACCTCTTAAGGACCAGGCTCATTTTCACCTTCAGGACCAGGCCATTTTTTACAAATCTGACCAGTGTCACTTTATGTGGTGATAACTTTAAAACGCTTTGACTTATCCAGGCCATTCTGAGATTGTTTTTTCGTCACATATTATACTTCATGACACTGGTAAAATGGAGTAAAAAAAAATCATTTTTATTTATAAAAAAAATACAAAATTTGCCTACATTTTTGAACATTTTGCAAATTTCCAAGTTTCAATTTCTCTACTTCTATAATACATATTAATACCTACAAAAATAGTTAATACTTTACATTTCTTCTTCATGTTAGGATCATTTTGGGAATGACATTTTATTTTTGGGGGACGTTACAAGGCTTAGAAGTTTAGAAGTAAATCTTGAAATTTCTCAGAAATTTTCAAAAACCAACTTTTTAAGGACCAGTTCAGGTCTGAAGTCACTTTGTGAAGCTTACATGATAGAAACCACCCAAAAATGACCCCATTCTAGAAACTACACCCCTCAAGGTATTCAAAATACAAGAATTAATGGAAAATAGAGATACAATTTCAAAATTTCACTTTTTTGGCAGATTTTCCATTTTAATATTTTTTTTCCAGTTACAAAGCAAGGGTTAAAAGCCAATCAAAACTCATTATTTATGGCCCTGATTCTGTAGTTTACAGAAACACCCATATGTGGTCGTAAACTGCTGTACGGGCACAGGGCAGGGCGCAGAAGGAAAGGAATGCCATACGGTTTTTGGAAGGCAGATTTTGCTAGACTGATTTTTTGGACACCATGTCCCATTTGAAGCCCCCCTGATGCACCCCTAGAGTAGAAACTCCAAAAAAGTGACCCCATTTTAGAAACTACGGGATAGGGTGGAAGTTTTGTTGGTACTAGTTTAGGGTACATATGATTTATGGTTGCTCTATATTACACTCCGTACGGTCCGCGGTATGGAAAGGGTTAAACGGCTGACATCACAGCACTGGTATACCCACTGCAACACCCGCCAGCATAAAATAATTCAGGGGTGCAGGGGGGGGGTGAAAAAAATCTTTATTTTGGGCATATTCAAATTTCTGATCGCCGCGGTCAGGGACCGCGGGGATCAGAAACTGCAGAAAGCGCTGCAAACCACAGGTCTGAATTGACCTGCGGTTTGCAGCGATCGCCGATACGGGGGGGTCATAGGACCCCCCCTCGGCATTGTGACAGGATGCCCGCTGAATGATTTCAACGGGTATCCTGTTCCGATTAACCCCCGCCGCGCCGCAATCGCGTTTTAAACCCATGACGTACCGGTACTTCATGTGTCCTTAAGGACTCGGGAAACATGCCGTACCGGTACGTCATGTGTCCTTAAGGGGTTAATCCATGTTGTGGTAGTGCAAACACATGCGTTTGATTCCCTTCTGTTAGCTTCCCTTCTGTTAGCTGCAGAATGAATGTGCATCACTATTAGAGTTAGTTCACACTTTACTTATTTGGTCAGTTATTCACATCAGTTATTGTCAGCCCAAAGCAGGTGTAGTTCAAAACCACAGAACAGGTGTAGTTCTATTCATGATACTTAATCAGAGAGTTGGCTTGGCTCCTGGATTTGCATCACAATAGTGGCCCCAGAACAGACTGGTGATGGTGGCAACAGCATAAAGAGTCACAATAGTGCCCCGTAACATAGTTTGGAGGGGGAGAGCAACAGCAGTGTCACTAACAGCACAAGATTGTGGCAGATCACAGTAAGTGCCAATTGCAGTAGAAACAGCAGGTGTGTGACAGCATCAGAATAGTGGCACAGGATGTTTTGGTGTGGCTGCCAAAATGATCTAGTCTGAAGCATCAGGCACTGGCGTGTGGAAATCCTGGCTGATCCACGCCTGATTCAGCTTTACTAGTGTTACTAGTGTTGAAAGGACATGCTCGGATTACTGGCATTACATTGATTGTCTGTCCGGACTATTGTGTGTGGTGGCAGCAATATATATTTTTACCGCAACCTGCGCTAAATTGCTAAAACTTTACAGACCCAAAAGTCCTTTTAAGGACTATTTTTGTGTGTGGCTGCAGAAATATATATTTTTAGAGCAACCTGCATTAAATTGCTAAAACTTTACAGACCCAAAAGTCCTTTTAAGGACTATTGTGTGTGGCAGCAAAATCTATTTTAAGCGCATCCTGCACTAAATAGCGCGCAATAGTTAGGCCACTGCAAACAGCGACATTATCTGTTCTACATATCCTGTGTAATATGTGCGCATCCCAAAAATTATCAGTGACATCCAGTGTACTTTTTCCGTAGATGGTGTCCGCTGCGGACAGTGACATCAACTGGGGTACATCTCTTGTGTAACGTTTCTAGATCCCAAATACCTGTGACATTCCCTGTAATTTTTTATTAGCCGCTGCTGACATCAGCGACATTATCTGCGGTATTTATCCTGTGTAACATTTTCACATCCAAAATACCTGTGACGTTCCCTTTAATTTTTTTTTAGCCGCTGGTGACATCAGTGACATTATCTGCAGTATTTCTCCTGTGTAATGTTTCCACATCCCAAATACCTGTGACATTCTCTGTAATTTTATATTAGCCGCTGCTGACTAGTGATTGACGAACATCGGCCGGGACGATTCGCGAACACAATCAAATATTTGCGAACCGCAAGTTTGCGGCGGGCCCCATTCACTGTAATGGCAGGGTAACATGAAAAACCTTCAGGTCATATTTGCAGTCACCAAATACCTCCTAGAAGTGCACAAATAGTCCCACAACATGGACTAGATGGGGACAAATGACTAATATGTAACATTCCCCCTCCCTTGTAACTCTCATCCCCCCCTCCTTTGTCACTCTTATTCCCCCCCTCCCTTGTCACTCTCATTTCCCCCCCCTCCTTTGTTACTCTCATTCCCCCCCTCCCTTGTCACTCTCCTTCCCCTCTCCCTTGTCACTCTCATCCCCCCTCCCTTGTCACCCCATTTCCCCCCCCCCCACTCCCTTGTCACTCTCATTTTCTCCCCCCCCTCCCTTGTCACTCTCATTCCCCCCATCTCTAGTGTAGCATGGTCGAGCTCTGTTCGGTCCGCGGTACAGGAGTATTTGTTTCCTGTATCCGGCCGGACTGAAAGGAAGTGCACACTAAGTGAGGACTTCCTGTCAGTCCGGCCGGGTACAGGAAACAAAAGCTCCAATACCGCGGACTGAACAGAGCTCGGCCACTCTACATTAGAGGCGCTTCCCTCCTGTCAGTCCCTCTCTTCAGGCTGCGCCCGGGCGGTGCACAATCATAGACGCGCCAGCCCGGGCTGTGCGTGCAGCCGCCTGGTGCGGGGGAGGGCCCGCCGCCACTTAACCAACGCTTTTTTTTAAAACTGCACGGCTGCCTAGGTCGCCTTACAGGTGGCGCCAGCCCTGACTGGAAATGGATATCAATTTTGCTGCAGGCCAGTGGAGTACAGGCCCCAACAATTATGCATTCATCGGAGAGAAAAGAACAAGTGATTATGTGGCTAGAGGTATATTAGATGGTCAATGGATATCAATTTTACTGCAGGCCAGTGGAATATAGGCCTCAAACATTAGGTATTCACCGTATAGAAAAGAACAAGTAATTATGTGGCTGGAGGTACATCAGGCGGTCACCTTATAACAATTTTACTGTTGGCCAGTTAGATTACAGGCCCCAAAAATTATGCATTCACCGTACAGTAAAGATCAAGTAATTATGTGGCTGAAGGTATATTAGACGGTCAATGGATATCAATTTTACTGCAGGCCAGTGGAGTACAGGCCCCAAACATTAGGCATTCACCGGACAGAAAATATCAAGTGATTATGTGGCTGGAGGTATATTAGACAATCATTGGATAACAATTTTACTGTAAGCCAGTACAAATACATGTCAAATACATATATTTAAAAGAACAAAAAGTTTAAAATTGTATTAAAAACATGGCTAATGAAATCCCTCCTCTTGAATAAAACCCAAATGATTGTAGGTGAAATTCAATAACACGTGGTCGTCACAGGTGTTGAATTCCTCCGAGGCACGAGCAATTAGGCATTCACCATACAGAAAAGATCAAGTGATTATGTGGCTGAAGGTATATTAGATGGTCATTGGATTCTAATTTTACTGCATGCCAGTGGAGTACTGGCCCCAAAAATTAGGCATTCACCGGACAGAAAAATCATTTTATGCCGTTGTATTTACATAAAAGACAGGGACCATTCTTTTTTCTGGGTGGTGGCGGATGTGTGGGCTGGCATGAGGAAATTCAATTAAAAGTGGTCGTCACAGGTGTTGAATTCCTCCAAGATCCATGCTTCATTTATTTTTATTCCACACTGTCATGAGCTAGGAAAGTGCGCTTATCGGTCACGATCCCCTATGCTGCGCTGAACGTCCTTTCTGACAGGACACTCGACGAGAGGCAAGCAAAGAGTTCCAAGGCAAATTGTGCCAGCTCTAGCCACAGGTCAAGCCTGCACTCTCAGTAGTCATGGGGTTCCTCGCTTCTCAGAGCGTCCACATCGGCCGTTAACCCGATGTAGTCGGACACCTGTCGGTCTAGGTGTTCCCTGAGGCTGGACCCGGAGGAAGTCTGTCGATGGGTTGGCTGCAAGAATGAGCTCATATCCGAAGTGACCAACACATCTTCAAACCGCCCTCTTCTTGCATGCGCGGTAGGATTGGTACCAGCAACTGTTTCTGTGTGGGTGGAAATTCCTCTGCCAGCACCCGCAACAGCAGAATGCAGCATCTATCACAGTAAGGCCTGGAAATGCTGCATTCTGACAGCCCTCTGTGATGCTGGTAACATGTCCGCCATTTTGTGTTTGTACCGGGGCTCTAAGTACGTTGCCACCCAGTACTGGTCCTCTCCCTTTATGCTTTTTATCCGGGGTTCCCTCTTCAAAGACTGGAGCATGAAGGCCCTCATTTCACTAAATTGGAAGCGGTGGAGCGCCCTGGCTCCTGCTCATCGCCCAGGAGATTGTCGTCCTCGCTCTCCTCCCCCCATCCACGGACAACACCAGGGATCCCCGAAAGGTTTAAAGCCTGTTGTTCTCATTCCTTCTGCTCCTTCTTCTCCCTTCAGGCACCATCCTTCTCTAACTCCTCTTCAGACTACTGCTGACTTGTCTCAGATGGAGTTGCCCCGCTGGGAATTCATTCAGCATTGCGACTTCCTCATCTTCCAACCCTTGCTCCTAGACAGCTTTCTCAATGACATGACGCAATGCACACTTCAGAAAGAAGGCGTAAGGTATGATGTCACTGATGCCGCCCTGGATGCAACTGACCAGTTTGGCAATCTCATCAAATGGCCGCAGAAGTCTGTATGCATCGCGCATGAGCAGCCACTGGCACGCTGAAAAGAAACCAAGGTCCTCAGAACCTGTCCTGCTGCAGAATTCGTACAGGTAATCTTAATGGCATATTGCTGCTGCTGCAGCAGCCTATCAAGCATATACAAGGTGGAGTTCGAGCGCATCGGGCTGTCACAAATCAGACGTCTAACGGGCAGGTGGTGTCGCAAGATGTCCTGGACCCCGGGGTATTTGGCAACGAATCACTGCACGACTAAGTTCAGGACGTGTGCCATGCACGGCACGTGTGTCATTTTGCCCTTTTTCAGCGCGCTCAGCAGATTGCCACCATTGTCGCACACCACTTTACCAACTGTCAAATTGAGCAGGGTTAGACACTTATCGGCCTGTGACCGCATAGCTGAAAGCAGTGCAGGACCGGTGTGGCTCTTGGCTTACAGGCATAACAGCTCAAGCACAGCATGGCAACGTCAAACCTGGCACGTCAAATAGGTTCTGGGGAGCTTGGGGGGTGCAGCGGAAGAGGCTGTAGCAGTGGAAAAGGAGGAGTCAACCGAGGAGGAGATGGAGGATGGAGAAGGAGGAGGAGAAGAAGAGGCAGGCCTGCATGCAATCTGTGGCGGTAACACCAAATTCACACGGGTGCCACGGGTTGCATGCTTGACAGCCATCTGAAGGGTCACCCAGTGGGCAATAAAAGTTATGTACCTTCCCTGCCCGTGTTTGCTAGACAACGTGTCTGTGGTCGAATGTATCTTGGCACAGACACTGTGTGCCAGAGATACATTCACTTGCCGCTGAACATGGCCATATATCTCTAAGATGCCCTTCTGGGAGAAATATTCCCTTCCAGGGACCTTCCATTGCGGTGTGCCAATAGCCACAAATTTTCTAAAGGCCTCAGAGTCCACCAGTTTATATGGCAGTAGTTGGCGGACTAGCAGTTCCGACAAGCCAGCGGTCAGCCGTTGGGCAAAAGGGTTATCTGGCGTCATCAACTTTTTACGTTCGAACATTTAGGCCACGAAAGCCTGCCTTTTGCCAGATGAACGCAGGGACGGCACAGTGGAAGGTGGAGTGGAGGACAAATGGGAGGAGAGATGAGAAGGAAAAAAAGGCAGGATGTGGAGCGCCGGGAGTGTGGCTTTGTGGGTTCTGACAGTATTGCTCCGACTGGGCTCGGTGATGGGAGGCCAGCTGCCTTCTTAAGGCAGTCGTCCCTAGGTGAGTGGTGGGCTTTCCGTGACTTATGCGTTGAGAGAACAGGCTGAAGATAGCAACACTATTGTCAGCAGCTGACATGTTAAAAAAAAGCCCACACTGCGGAGCCCTGTGTCGGCATCCTGGGTGCGCCAGATGTGACCGTGCATGGTGGATGACTTGCTCCAGATACATTTGCAGTCTACTTTTTGCCTCCTGTGCACTGCAAGTTCTGCATGCTTCTCCTCCTTCTACCCCCTATCTGCTGCTCTGTCTCTCCCTCTGAACTCTCAAACTCTTCCTCTCTTGTGGGCACCCACGTGACATCCATCGTCACGTCATCATCGTCACCTTCACCACCACTAACATTAGAGATCTCGGATTAGGCAGCAACAGCGGTGACCCTTATCCTTGGGCTGATCTGGGTATTGTCGTCAGACCGCTGGGTGGCGGCTATTGCTACCTCCTCTTCCTGATCCGATGCCAAGAATGGCTGTGCATTGGTAAGGTCTGGGAATGGATGGGAAAATAATTCCTCTGACTCGAGTGGAGGGGCTATGGTGGTGGTGGTGGTGTTTTTGTGGGTGCACACAGCAGAGAGTGAGGAGGGTGCAGATACAGAGGATGAGGAGGGTGCAGAAGTGGAAGGCTGAGTGAGCCACTCAACCAACTCTGGTGCGTCCTTTGACGTAATCACATGCACCTTCTCCAACTTCCAATTTAGACTCCTGTTACGCAGTCCCCTGCCGCCACTATTTTTCACGATGTGCCATGCCTGCCTTACACCAGCATGTGTCCCGTAACATCACCCGTTCCCTGACCAACGCAGTTACTGGGAAGGTCCACTTAACCACTGACACATGGACAAGTGCTTTTGGCTAGGGATGCTACATTTCCCTGACGGCACACTGGGTGAACGATGTGATGGCCGGGAGCGAGTCATACCCTGGGATGTCAAATCCAAGGATTGCGGGCCCTAATTCCATAAGGGTTTCCACTATCACCTACGTTAGTGGCTCCAGCACCGCCCCCTTCTTCTCATCTGCCTCCTCCTCAACTTCCATTCATAATTATCCTCTTGCAGCACCATTCAGTCATCCGTCGGTAGCTGGAAACAGTGTAACACTGCAGTGGGGAAGTGTCAACAGGCCGTGCTTAAGCTGATCTGCTTAGGTGACAAACATCACACTGCCGCACAGCTCTGGCAAGGGATAAGAGACCAGACTGAGCTGTGGCTCTCACCACTCAACCTAGAACCAGGCATAGTTGTGTCTGATAATGGCCGTAACTTGGTGGTGGGTTTGGAGTTTGGCAAGCTTACACAAATCCCATGCCTATCCCACGTCTTCAACTTAGTGGTTGAGCAGTTTCTCAAAAATTACCCCAATTTGCCTGAGCTACTGGTGAAGGTCTGCCGCGTGTGTGCCCATTTTCGCAAGTCATCGACAGCTTCAGCCAGTCTGTCAATGCTGCAGCAGAGCTTACAATTGCCAGCTCAACTTCTGTTGTGCGATGTGAGCATGCGCTCAAACTCGGCGTTCCATATGTTGGCCAGGCTTTGTAAGCAGCAGAGGGCAGTAATGGAATACAAGATGCAACACGGTCGTCGCTTTTCCAGTCAGCTTCCGCTCTTTACAAGCAAAGAGTGGGCATGGATGACTGACCTCTGTGAGGTTTTAAGAAACTTTGAGGAATCAACACAGATGCTGAGCTGTTATCAGCGTCACCATCCAACTTCTGTGTCTACTCAAACGCTCAATGCTCACAATTAAGGCCGATGCTTTGCATGTGGAAGAGTTGGAAATGGGGGAAGACATTACACAGGGTGATAGCCAGACCACCCTCAGTTCGTCTTCTCAGCGCAAATTGGATGTTGATGTGGAGGAGGAGGAGGAACAGGAGACGGTTAACTCCGCTACATAGGGTAGTACCCATGGAAGTTTAATTCCATCTGTTCAGCGTGGATGGGCAGAAGAGGAAGAAGATGATGAGTAGATTAAGAGTCATCCTGCTGATGACGACAGCGAAGTCCAGCCTGTTGGAACTCTTGCACACATGGCTAACTTTATGTTAGGCTGCCTTTCCCGTGACCCGCGTGTTTTACGCATTTTAGACAACAACGATTACTGGTTGTTCACCCTTCTCGACCCCTGCTA
Source organism: Bufo bufo (assembly GCF_905171765.1). Classification (NCBI taxonomy): domain Eukaryota; kingdom Metazoa; phylum Chordata; class Amphibia; order Anura; family Bufonidae; genus Bufo; species Bufo bufo. The sequence goes on along the minus strand of NC_053396.1, from coordinate 114,731,022 downwards.
CTAAGAGAACTTCTAATCTCTCATTCCTGTGGTGGAGAGGACGAGCAAAATGGTGCAATACCAGAAGGTCCTTGTGGAAAAATTGCTCCAGAAATTTCCAGTAGACAACGCTGGCGGCAGAGTACGTAGTTCCTTGGGCAACCTAGGAGGGGAGACAAGGGGAACACACAGCAGTTCCAACAGAGGCAGGGCAACACTCTACAAAACCTGGGACAGTTTATGACACCTCGCCAGCACCCTCACCCTGATGCGCGGCTTAGTGTCACAAGGAGGGAAAAATTTGGGAAGATGGTTAAGGAATACGTAGCAGACCGTGTCAGCGTCCTCAATGATCCCTCTGTGCCTTACAACTACTGGGTGTCCAAGCTGGACACGTGGCACGAACTGGTGCTCTATGCCTTGGAGGTGCTGGCCTGCCCTGCCACCAGCGTTTTGTCTGAGCAAGTATTTAGTGCTGCTGGTGGCATAATAACTGATAACTGAAAATGCTGACAGGTTGACTCTTATAAAAATGAACAAGGACTGGATTGCCCCTGACTTCTCTACTCCACCAGAGGAAAGTGGCTGAACATAAAGGCACTTTAAATGCGTTTTTTATAATGTACTCAATACACTGCATTCCCATGTACCCCTTCCACCACAAAAAAGGGTGTATGGTTCAACCTTTCTTTTCTCGTTCTCCTCCTCCATCATATCAACATGCTTATTAGGCTGCCCTTGCTCCTAATGTTTTAGAGGGTCAGCTTAGCAGCAGACCCTTACCCCTAATGTTTTAGAGGGTCACCAGTAGGCCCTCGCCCATAATATTTTAGATGGTTAGATCAGCAGCAGCCACTCACCCCTAATGTTTTAGAGGGTCAGCTTAGCAGCAGACCCTCACCCCTAATGTTATATGTAAATGGCCAGATCAGCAGCAGACCCTTGCCCCTAATGTTTTAGAGGGTCAGCTCAGCAGCAGACCTTCACCCTTAATGTTTTAGATAGTGAGATAAGCATCAGGCCCTCGCCCCTAATGTTTTAGAGGGTCAGCTCACCTCGTCCTTCTCCTCCTCCTCTTCCATCATATCAACATGCTTATTGTAAAAATATTAGTCTGCCCTCGCTCTTAATGTTGTAGAGGGTCAGCTTACCTGCAGGCCCTCGCATATAATGTTTTAGAGGGTCAGCGCACCAGCAGGCCCTGACCTGCAATCTTTTAGAGGGTCAACTTACCTGAAGGCCCTCGAATATAAAGTTTTAGAGGGTCAGATCACCAGCATGCCCTCACCTACAATTTTTAGAGGGTCAGCTTACCTGCAGGCCCTCGAATATAATGTTTTTGAGGGTCAGCTCACCAGCAGGCCTTCAACCATAATATTTTACAGGGTCTGATCACCAGCAGGCCCTCACCTACAATCTTTTAGAGGGTGAGCTCACCTGCGGGCCCTTGCATATAATTTTTTCAATGGTCAGCTCAACAGCAGGCCCTCGCCCGTAATGTTTTAGAGGGTCACCAACAGGCCCTTGCTCCTATGCAAGCAACTCAACATGCATCTGTCCATCTGTGCATGGGACGGAGGAACACCCTGCCTCCATCTCCACTGCATACTACTACGGTGTGTCTCAGTCATCTGCTTTATCTTCCTCAGCTCACTGCTTTTGCGTAAATGTCCTCCTCCTCCTCCTATTCCACCAATTCAATCCCCACAGGCTCAGGTGACCGTGAGATGTAGGTGCCATGTCTTCTGTCCCCTGATCATCCAGATTTATCAGCATCTACACCAGTGCGTGAAGGAGTGGAATAACGTTGTTCATTCCGTAGTCCTGGTGACCGCCAAATAAAGTGTCCTTCTCAAAGGGACTGAGCAAACGGCAGGTGTCATGCATGAACTGCAACAGGCTAACGTCGAAGTTACACAGGGGAGTGCTCCTGTCTGCCTGCATCATCAAGAAATCATTTACGGTCTTCCTCTGCTAATATTGTCGGTCCAACATGTGGAGTTCCAATGGGTGGAAATATCGCATATCAGGCGATGTTGGGGAACGCTATTCTGCCTTTGCAGCTCAAGGAGGGAGTGCTTTGCAGTTTAAGGGTTGCTGAAGTGTATGCACAGTTTCCTGGCCATTTGTATGATGTCTTGCAGTTGGGTGGAAGACTTTAGGAACCGCTTTACAACCTCCTTGACGTAGTGCCAACACAATGTTCTTTCCCTTGTTAGTGACCATGTTACCGATCTTCAGTTGGTGAGGAGATAGCCAGGATTCAATTTCTTCTTGAAGGACGTGGAGCAGTTCCTTCCTGGTGTGACTTCATTTGCTAAGGCAGGCCAGGTAAAGAACAGAATGGCACTGCCGTGCTATGCATAGGTGGTATGCTGGAGGACCACTCCGAATTGTCACTATAGTGGAATCTGAAGATAAGGTTGAGGATAAGGAAGCAGTGGAAGATATTGGCACAGAAATCATAGCGTGAGAACTCGGAGGCAGCATTGCCATCGCCTGGCTTATTTGCCGCTGTGCCTGGGCAGAATCCACATTTACCCAGTGAGCTGTAAAGGACAGATATTGTCCTTAACCATAGTTACAGCTCCACATGTCAGCGCTGCCGTGTTCTGTACCAGACACCGACAGGCTCAAGGACTTGCCCACCTTCCACTCAACATACGTGTGCAGAGCTGGTACAGCCTTTTTGGGAAGTAATAACAGCTCTCCACCTTGGCTCGGCACAAGCCATAAGTTCTTGGCCAGCAGCACACTCAGCTTCTTCGCAGTTGGATGAATGCACACATACTGTTGTCTTTTTGCAATGGCCGTGGTGATCTATTGCTGGCAAAATAAGTGAGATGCAGTAGGGGTAAAAGCATCAGGACCAGTAGATTATGGGAAGGAAACACAGTTTCCCTTCCACTTAGGTGGTGGAGCCTTGGAAAAGGGTTGCGGGCTGCTAGGAGATGCCTCAGGCTATACCACAACATTACCACTACGGTTTTCCCAGGCAACTTTTTGGTGATGGTCCATGTATTGACACAGTTCCATGGTGCTAAGGCTACTTTCACATTAGCGTTTTTCTTTCACGGCATAGAGTTCCGTCACAGGGGCTCTATACCGGAAAATAACTGATCAGGTATATCCCCATGCATTCTGAATGGAGAGTAATCCGTTCAGGATGCATCAGGATGTCTTCAGTTTAGTCATTTTGACTGATCATGCAAAAGAGAAAACCGTAGCATGCTACGGTTTTATCTCCGGCGAAAAAAACTGAAGACTTGCCTGAATGCCGGATCCGGCATTTTTTTCCATAGGAATGTATTAGTGCCGGATCCGGCATTTAAAATACCGGAATGCCGGATCCGTCCTTCCGGTCTGCCCATGCGCAGACCTTTAAAAATGAGAAAAAAATAAATGCCGGATCCGTTTTGCCTAATGACACTGGAAAAACGGATCGGGTATTGCAATGCATTTTTCTGACTGAGCAGGCATTTTTCAGACTCAATTACATAATCAAGGTGTTATACAATGACTTTTCTATAACACAATGTGGACACCTGAAAAGCAGTAGTATTAGAGCGCTTTTTCACCCCAATTACAGAATCAAGGTGTTATAGAATTTGCTATCTATAACACAATGTGGACACCCCTATAGCAGGAGTATTAGACAGCTTTTTAACTTCAATTAGAGAATCAAAGTGATAGAATTGCTTGCTTATCTATTAACCAAGGGGGACATTGTTCAATTAGTCCCCACAATCTCCCTATGCTCTCCCTATACCATGTAAAAAAGTCTCTCTATGATCTCCCTACACTGTCCCTGCGCTGTCCCCGATCTCTTCCTAACAAAAATTTTACAAATAAAGGCTTTCTTATTCACTGTCCCTAGCGCCTGTCACGTCTCTCTCTGCACTAAGATCACAGTAAAATGGTGGAGACCGGGCAGGATGAGGCTTTCTATAGGGCTGTGACATCACAGGGGATGGCTAGCTGCTGAATGTCTGGCTTCATGGCATTATGAGTGATCCCTCATTCCCGGACATCTTACTTTCACTTTGTAACATGTGCAGCAACCATTTTAGAAAAAAATTTGATTAGTTACTACAAAGCGCAAGGAAATTCGGATTTGTGACTATTTTAACTTTTCCTGAAATTTTGATCGAATTCCACTTTGTTAACTTCGATTCATTCAACACTACTCACAACATGTTATTCAACTTCAGTAGTATATTTTTCTAATTCTGGACATTTTATATATAGCAAACAGCAAAAATAAGATTATATTGTCATCGACTGCACTGGGACTGATGGCGAGGCAACACAACCAGATGTGTATTTTAATGTGATCATTCAATAGTTTAAAAATGTCTTTGTAGTTTTGATTTCATGGCTGCAGACTCTTCTCATACATTCCCTCAACCCATTTTAGAAGCTCCACAAGAGATTGCCTTTTCAAATGAAGAGCAAGACAGTAAATTATCTTATCATTACTCCATACAGAAAACACTTTTAATAAGTGTCCTATAAGTAGCTAGCTATTTAATTTTGTAAGCTATGCAGTAAAGTCTCTTAGGAAGATAACATCTAGCATCAAATTGTGTTTAAATGAAATTATTTATATATTTCATTTTATATTTTAATCTGTTTCCTGGATTTTACACTTCAAAGCCTTGCATTTCTGTTTCAGAACATCAGCATGATTTGCTCCTAGGTACAATAATTTATTATCAATGTCATTTCTCCAAGAGGGATATTGTTCAACAACATTCCAGTTTTATAACCTGATAATAAAATATAATTGTTTCTGAAGTGTTCATTAACAATATTGTTATAGGAAAGAAAGACAAATTATAAAGAAATCAGGCATCTCAGTACAATATTTAATTACATTTTACATTTGCTTATTAATTAAAAATCTATTTACTCTTTTATGTATGTACTGTACATCTGAAATTATTAGCATGTTCCACACAAAACACATCTCAGATACATTTAGACTGATACATTTAGACTGATATATGGAAGAATAATGAGCACCTTTATTTCAGTACAGTTATATGTTAAAAAACAGCAAATAAAATTAAAGGAGTTGTCAGGTTCAGAAACTTTGGGGGAGATTTATCATCTCTCTTGTTCCTAAAGAGTGACATTAAAAAGTCGCAAATTATGTGTATAGGACTTCTTTAACTGTGACTTTTAAAAACATTGTCGCATGTCTTGGATTTTCCACCATCCTCGACACTTTTCCTAAAGGGGTCGAGACAAGGGCTGGAGGGGGCATGGTCAGCCACCCTGAAAAATTTATCTTCATTTACGTGATTTAAGTTTTCTCGTTCAAATGAAGCCAGAAGTCTAAGGCAGTTCTGAGCTGTAGTGATGGACGAACATCGGCCGGGAAGTTTTGCGAATCATACGTTCGCGGCGGGCCCCATTCACTTTAATGGAAGGCGAACCTAAATAAAACTTTCAGGTCATATTTGCAGCCACCAAATACTTACTAGAAGTGCAAAAATAGTCCCACAACATGGACAGTGACATACCAGAGAGGGATCAATGGCAAAAATTCCCACAAAAAATATGTATTTTATTCAGGGGCCATTTTTATGCATCTTAACAGGAAACTCTCAAAAATGTGCCCTGCTGGAGCTTAGAAATTTTTTATTTTAGGCCACGGAAGTACGGGCCCCAAAAATTAGGCATTCACCTAACAGAAAAGAACAAGTAATTATGTGGCTGGAAATATATTAGGCGGTCAGTCGATAACAATTTTACTGTATTCCAGTGGAGTACAGGCCCGAAAAATTATGCATTCACAGGAAAGAAAAGAACAAGTGATTTTGTGGCTGGAGGTACATTAGACGGCAAATGGATAACAATTTTACTGTGGCCAGTGGAGTACAGGCCCCAAACATTTGGCATTTACCGGACAGAAAAGAACAAGTGATTATGTGGCTAGAGGTATATTAGACGGTTAGTGGATAACAATTTCACTGCACGCCAGAGGAGTACAGGTCCCAAACATTAGGCATTCACCAGACAGAAAAGAACAATTGATTATGTGGCTGGAGGTATATTTGGCGGTCAGTGGATAACAATTTTACTGCAGGCCAGGGAAGTACAGACCCCAAACATTTGGCATTCACAGACAGAAAATAACTAGTTATTATGTGGCTGCAGATATATTACGCAGTAAGTGGATAACAATTTTAATGTAGGCCAGTGGAGTATAGGCCCCAAAAATTATGCATTCATTGGACAGAAAAGAACAAGTGAATATGTGGCTGGAGGTACATAAGCCGGTCAGTGGATAACAATTTTACTACAGGCCACTGGAGTACAGGCCCCAAACATTAGGCATTCACGGACAGAAAAGAACAAGTGATTATGTGGCTGCAGGTATATTAGTGGTTAGTGATAACAATTTACTGTAGGCCAGTGGAGTACAGGACCCAAAAATGATGCATTCACTGGACAGTAAAGAACAAGTGATTATGTGGCTGGAGATATATTAGACGGTTAGTGGATAACAATTTCACTGCACGCCAGAGGAGTAAAGGCCCCAAACATTAGACATTCACCGGACAGAAAAGAACAATTGATTATGTGGCTGGAGGTATATTAGGCGGTCAGTGTATAATAACAAATCACAGTAGTATTATAGGGTTTCGAAAAGTATCAATATAATATATCACAGAGAAAAAATGACTTTTCCTCTAAAACGTAACTTTTACTATCATTGGTTAAAATATTACCGCATCTAAATATAGACTAAAACCTTTAGAATCACAGGTGCATATCCATGAAGCAAACATAATTACAAAAAACAAAATGGATGCACACCGTTATATATACAAACAATAGAGCTAAGAAATGGGGGTCATTCTATATAAAAGTGTTACAAAACCTTCATGGATATGCACCTGTGATTCTGAAGGTTTTAGTCTAAATTTTCTTGCAATATATTGGGGGGGGCACCCCTTTTAGACTGGACACGCCCATCTACCTGGGACTTCTGAGCAGAGTACGTTTGTAGCTGGTTCCTACACTGCCCTGAATATCGTAGGCTTAAGTAAGTCCAAAGTAAGGCGGTATCTTTAGTGATAGGGACCCATCTGCGGAAGCCAGCTTGACGCCTGGTAGGTGGGCCCGACACGTATGTGCACTAAGAGCTTCCATTATTCATTTATACTCATTTATAGTCGGTATTGTACCACTTTTATCTAGAATGACCCCCATTTCTTAGCTCTATTGTTTGTATATATAACGGTGTGCAGCCATTTTGTTTTTTGTACCCATCTAAATATATATATATACACTGCTCAAAAAAATAAAGGGAACACATAAACAACACAATGTAACTCCAAGTCAATTACACTTCTGTGAAATCAAACTGTCCACATAGGAAGCAACACTGAGTGACAATCAATTTCACATGCTGTTGTGCAAATGGGATAGACAACAGGTGGAAATTATAGGCAATTAGCAAGACACCCCCAATGAAGGAGTGGTTCTGCAGGTGGTGACCACAGACCACTTCTCAGTTCCTATGCTTCCTGGCTGATGTTTTGGTCACTTTTGAATGCTGGCGGTGCTTTCACTCTAGTGGTAGCATGAGACGGAGTCTACAACCCACACAAGTGGCTCAGGTAGTGCAGCTTATCCAGGATGGCACATCAATGCGAGCTGTGGCAAGAAGGTTTGCTGTGTCTGTCAGCGTAGTGTCCAGAGCATGGAGGCGCTACCAGGAGACAGGCCAGTACATCAGGAGACGTGGAGGAGTCCGTAGGAGGGCAACAACCTAGCAGCAGGACCGCTACCTCCGCCTTTGTGCAAGGAGGAACAGGAGGAGCACTGCCAGAGCCCTGCAAAATGACCTCCAGCAGGCCACAAATGTGCATGTGTCTGCTCAAACGGTCAGAAACAAACTCCATGAGGGTGATATGAGGGCCCGACGTCCACAGGTGGGGGTTGGGCTTACAGCCCAACACCGTGCAGGACGTTTGGCATTTGCCAGAGAACACCAAGATTGGCAAATTCGCCACTGGCGTCCTGTGCTCTTCACAGATGAAAGCAGGTTCACCCTGAGCACATGTGACAGACGTGACAGAGTCTGGAGATGCCGTGGAGAACGTTCTACTGCCTGCAACATCCTCTAGCATGACCGGTTTGGCATTGGGTCAGTAATGGTGTGGGGTGGCATTTCTTTGGAGGGCCGCACAGCCCTCCATGTGCTCGCCAGTAGGGATGAGCGAACCCGAACTGTATAGTTCGGGTTCGTACCGAATTTTGGGGTGTCCGTGACACGGACCCGAACCCGAACATTTTCGTAAAAAGTCCGGGTTCGGGTTCGGTGTTCGGCGCTTTCTTGGCGCTTTTTGAAAGGCTGCAAAGCAGCCAATCAACAAGCGTCATACTACTTGGCCCAAGAGGCCATCACAGCCATGCCTACTATTGGCATGGCTGTGATTGGCCAGTGCACCATGTGACCCAGCCTCTATTTAAGCTGGAGTCACGTAGCGCCGCACGTCACTCTGCTATGATCAGTATAGGGAGAGGTTGCAGCTGCGACGTTAGGGCGAGATTAGGCAGATTAACTCCTCCAAAAGACTTCATTCTGTGATCGATCTGCAGCTGTGGATCATTGAAGTGCTATTATTGACTTGCTCACTTTTTTGAGGCTGCCCAGAGCGTTTTTAGATCACTTTTTTTCTGGGGTGATCGGCGGCCATTTTGTGACTTGTGGTGCGCCAGCACGAGCTATCACCAAGTGTATTTAACCATCGATAGTGTGGTTATTTTGTGCTATATCCTACATCAGCTGCAGGCTGAGCCTGTGTAACCGAAGTGCATTTAACCATCAACAGTCTGGTTATTTTTTGGCCATATACTACATTAGCTGCAGGCTGAGCCTGTGTCAAAGAAGTGCATTTAACCATCAACAGACTGGTTATTTTTTGGCCGTATACTACATCTGGTGCAGGCTGAGCCTGTGTCACCCAAGTGCATTTAACCATCAACAGTGTGGTTATTTTTTGGCCATATATTACATCAGGGGCAAGTTGAGCCTGTCACCCAGCGCCTAAAAAATAGACCTGACATTTCTATTCAACCAAATCTGCACAGTTTTAGCTGGTCAAGTTATTTGTAGTGACCGTAAAAGCAGACTTTTTGTTCTGGGTTGAAAAAGCATTCCCAAATTTGCCATTCTCAAAATAACTAGTTTGTGGTATTTGAGGCCTACTTGAAATCTATCCCAAAAAGAAAATCTTACATTGAAGGTATTGATAGTGTCATTCAGAAAAACCTAAGACACACGCTAGCGTGCTGATAGAAGTGTCATTCTGTGATTAAACCTATAACTGTCACACAGCGCAAAAAAAAACAGGTCTCACATCTCTATTCAACCAAATCTGCACAGTTTTAGCTGGTCAAGTTATTTGTAGTGACCTCAAAGCAGACTTTTTGTTCTGGGTTGAAAAAGCATTCCGAAATTTGCCATTCTGAAAATAACTAGTTTGTGGTATTTGAGGCCTACTTGAAATCTATCCCAAAAAGAAAATCTTACATTGAAGGTATTGATAGTGTCATTCAGAAAAACCTAAGACACACGCTAGCGTGCTGATAGAAGTGTCATTCTGTGATTAAACCTATAACTGTCACACAGCGCAAAAAAAAACAGGTCTCACATCTCTATTTAACCAAATCTGCACAGTTTTAGCTGGTCAAGTTATTTGTAGTGACCGTAAAAGCAGACTTTTTGTTCTGGGTTGAAAAAGCATTCCCAAATTTGCCATTCTCAAAATAACTAGTTTGTGGTATTTGAGGCCTACTTAAAATCTATCCCAAAAAGAAAATCTTACATTGAAGGTATTGATAGTGTCATTCAGAAAAACCTAAGACACACGCTAGCGTGCTGATAGAAGTGTCATTCTGTGATTAAACCTATAACTGTCACACAGAGCAAAAAAAACCAGGTCTCACATCTCTATTCAACCAAATCTGCACGGTTTTAGCTGGTCAAGTTATTTGTATTGACTGTAAAAGCAGACTTTTTGTTCTGGGTTGAAAAAGCATTCCCAAATTTGCCATTCTGAAAATAACTAGTTTGTGGTATTTGAGGCCTACTTGAAATCTATCCCAAAAAGAAAATCTTACATTGAAGGTATTGATAGTGTCATTCAGAAAAACCTAAGACACACGCTAGCGTGCTGATAGAAGTGTCATTCTGTGATTAAACCTATAACTGTCACACAGCGCAAAAAAAAAACAGGTTTCACATCTCTATTCAACCAAATCTGCACAGTTTTAGCTGGTCAAGTTATTTGTAGTGACCGTAAAAGCAGACTTTTTGTTCTGGGTTGAAAATGCATTCCCAAATTTGCCATTCTCAAAATAACTAGTTTGTGGTATTTGAGGCCTACTTGAAATCTATCCCAAAAAGAAAATCTTACATTGAAGGTATTGATAGTGTCATTCAGAAAAACCTAAGACACACGCTAGCGTGCTGATAGAAGTGTCATTCTGTGATTAACCCTATAACTATCACACAGCGCAAAAAAAAACAGGTCTCACTTCTCTATTCAACCAAATCTGCACAGTTTTAGCTGGTCAAGTTATTTGTAGTGACCGTAAAAGCAGACTTTTTGTTCTGGGTTGAAAAAGCATTCCCAAATTTGCCATTCTGAAAATAACTAGTTTGTGGTATTTGAGGCCTACTTGAAATCTATCCCAAAAAGAAAATCTTACATTGAAGGTATTGATAGTGTCATTCAGAAAACCTAAGACACACGCTAGCGTGCTGATAGAAGTGTCATTCTGTGATTAAACCTATAACTGTCACACAGCGCAAAAAAAAACAGGTCTCACATCTCTATTCAACCAAATCTGCACAGTTTTAGCTGGTCAAGTTATTTGTAGTGACCGTAAAAGCAGACTTTTTTGTTCTGGGTTGAAAAAGCATTCCCAAATTTGCCATTCTCAAAATAACTAGTTTGTGGTATTTGAGGCCTACTTGAAATCTATCCCAAAAAGAAAATCTTACATTGAAGGTATTGATAGTGTCATTCAGAAAAACCTAAGACACACGCTAGCGTGCTGATAGAAGTGTCATTCTGTGATTAAACCTATAACTGTCACACAGCGCAAAAAAAAACAGGTCTCACATCTCTATTCAACCAAATCTGCACGGTTTTAGCTGGTCAAGTTATTTGTATTGACTGTAAAAGCAGACTTTTTGTTCTGGGTTGAAAAAGCATTCCCAAATTTGCCATTCTGAAAATAACTAGTTTGTGGTATTTGAGGCCTACTTGAAATCTATCCCAAAAAGAAAATCTTACATTGAAGGTATTGATAGTGTCATTCAGAAAAACCTAAGACACACGCTAGCGTGCTGATAGAAGTGTCATTCTGTGATTAAACCTATAACTATCACACAGCGCAAAAAAAAACAGGTCTCACATCTCTATTCAACCAAATCTGCACAGTTTTAGCTGGTCAAGTTATTTGTAGTGACCGTAAAAGCCGACTTTTTGTTCTGGGTTGAAAAAGCATTCTGAAATTTGCCATTCTGAAAATAACTAGTTTGTGGTATTTGAGGCCTACTTGAAATCTATCCCAAAAAGAAAATCTTACATTGAAGGTATTGATAGTGTCATTCAGAAAAACCTAAGACACACGCTAGCGTGCTGATAGAAGTGTCATTCTGTGATTAAACCTATAACTGTCACACAGCGCAAAAAAAAACAGGTCTCACATCTCTATTCAACCAAATCTGCACAGTTTTAGCTGGTCAAGTTATTTGTAGTGACCGTAAAAGCAGACTTTTTGTTCTGGGTTGAAAAAGCATTCCCAAATTTGCCATTCTCAAAATAACTAGTTTGTGGTATTTGAGGCCTACTTGAAATCTATCCCAAAAAGAAAATCTTACATTGAAGGTATTGATAGTGTCATTCAGAAAAACCTAAGACACACGCTAGCGTGCTGATAGAAGTGTCATTCTGTGATTAAACCTATAACTGTCACACAGCGCAAAAAAAAACAGGTCTCACATCTCTATTCAACCAAATCTGAACGGTTTTAGCAGGTCAAGTTATTTGTATTGACTGTAAAAGCAGACTTTTTGTTCTGGGTTGAAAAAGCATTCCCAAATTTGCCATTCTGAAAATAACTAGTTTGTGGTATTTGAGGCCTACTTGAAATCTATCCCAAAAAGAAAATCTTACATTGAAGGTATTGATAGTGTCATTCAGAAAAACCTAAGACACACGCTAGCGTGCTGATAGAAGTGTCATTCTGTGATTAAACCTATAACTGTCACACAGCGCAAAAAAAAACAGGCCTCACATCTCTATTCAACCAAATCTGCACAGTTTTAGCTGGTCAAGTTATTTGTAGTGACCGTAAAAGCAGACTTTTTGTTCTGGGTTGAAAAAGCATTCCCAAATTTGCCATTCTGAAAATAACTAGTTTGTGGTATTTAGGCCTACTTGAAATCTATCCCAAAAAGAAAATCTTACATTGAAGGTATTGATAGTGTCATTCAGAAAAACCTAAGACACACGCTAGCGTGCTGATAGAAGTGTCATTCTGTGATTAAACCTATAACTGTCACACAGCACAAAAAAAAACAGGTCTCACATCTCTATTCAACCAAATCTGCACAGTTTTAGCTGGTCAAGTTATTTGTAGTGACCGTAAAAGCAGACTTTTTGTTCTGGGTTGAAAAAGCATTCCCAAATTTGCCATTCTGAAAATAACTAGTTTGTGGTATTTGAGGCCTACTTGAAATCTATCCCAAAAAGAAAATCTTACATTGAAGGTATTGATAGTGTCATTCAGAAAAACCTAAGACACACGCTAGCGTGCTGATAGAAGTGTCATTCTGTGATTAAACCTATAACTGTCACACAGCGCAAAAAAAAACAGGTCTCACATCTCTATTCAACCAAATCTGCACAGTTTTAGCTGGTCAAGTTATTTGTAGTGACCGTAAAAGCAGACTTTTTGTTCTGGGTTGAAAAAGCATTCCCAAATTTGCCATTCTGAAAATAACTAGTTTGTGGTATTTGAGGCCTACTTGAAATCTATCCCAAAAAGAAAATCTTACATTGATGGTATTGATAGTGTCATTCAGAAAAACCTAAGACACACGCTAGCGTGCTGATAGAAGTGTCATTCTGTGATTAAACCTTAACCTGTCACACAGTGCAAAAAAAAACAGGTCTCACATTTCTATTCAATGGTCTGCCGGGTGTTCACTCCAAGGTCATGGAAGTCACACCTGCGGCCACCCCGTTCTCCGAGGGATATGTCCTGAAATCCAGCTGAAAGCTGCAGAACATCAGTCGGAGGTCTCTCCACTACTGGCGGGCCTCTCTGGCACCCTCTTCCCACAAGCAAAGGCTCGGCTGGTGGCTGCTGGGGTCTTTCAATGCGTCTAGGTTCTTGAGCCTCTTGCTCCTGTCCAGGCTGTCCTTGGCTGGGCTGCCCCCTGGCACGTGCTCTTCCGCGGGCTCTGGCTCGTCCACTCATCTTCTATTCCTGAGAGGATATAAACCGCTAATAAGGTCAATCTGCCGCCTAGCAGCTCCGCCGTGGCACAATCACCTTAGAACTCGCACACTGGTGACTTTAGGTATCTTCACTGGTCACTTTGAACAGAATGATGACATCCGAGTCACGGCACCAAATGTAACCCTCTTTTCCTTGCACCATCTGCGACACCTCCAGCTTTCACACTCACTCGGTCACCAGCTCCTCCAGGCATAAACTCTAAGTGGACTCTAAGGGACGACACTCAGGTCTTCTGTGGTTTAAAGCTTTATTGAGGTGGAGTGCACTTGGCTGGAGCCTGTAATACAACAGGGAAACACTGCCAATATGTGGTATACAGCCAGGTCACCAGCCCACCTATATCATAACAGGCAGTCATTATATTACATTCCCACATACATGTTACAGGATATAACAAAGCATACAGAAAAATGAACAAGAGAAAATCATTTACAAAGATATTGCAGCAGGGTGACCTGGAATACAGCATGTCTTGCAGCCATTTTAGGGAGAACACATGGCTCTCTAACTGTACATCATCTACTCAGCCTAGCATGTGCTGCAGGGTTTAAAGGCTGCTAAAAAACATACAGTCACCTCTTTACATTCTACAGAACTATTATGGGTATATATTATAACTTTTTACAATAGATAAATGAACTTTAGCTTTAGAGAACTTAGACAGAGATCCTACCTCCTTCACAGTAAATGTCTGCACTGAGGAGACCAAACCAAGTAGCAGAATACACAGGGGGCTTTCTGGAAGAGTCCACTGTAAAGACTCTGTCTGTTAAAACTTTTCTGTTATCTAATAGCACATTTGAAGAGGTTTATTTAGCATGTCCTGACTCTCTGCTAACAGCTTATGAATATATGGAACTATATTTAACAAGTGATCATTGCTGCAGCTCCTGTATATTGGTATGACCCTATTGCAAACCTGCAGACTGGATATTTGGTGAAACTTCATGTGGTTCATATCGACTGTACTACACCACTGACTTGGTGCCTGGGCCTAAATATGTGACAGTGGCCTGTTCCAGTGGTGGGTGACGTGAAGCCTGATTCTCTGCTATGACATGAATACAGATTCTGCGCTGACATAAGGCCAGATTCTCTGTTACGGGACCGCTCTCCTCTGCCTGGGTGCCTGGGCCTAAATGTGTGACAGTGGCCTGTTCCAGTGGTGGGTGACGTGAAGCCTGATTCTCTGCTATGACATGAATACAGATTCTGCGCTGACATAAGGCCAGATTCTCTGTTACGGGACCTCTCTCCTCTGCCTGGATGCCTGGGCCTAAATGTGTGACAGTGGCCTGTTCCAGTGGTGGGTGACGTGAAGCCTGATTCTCTGCTATGACATGAATACAGATTCTGCGCTGACATAAGGCCAGATTCTCTGTTACGGGACCGCTCCTCCTCTGTCTGGGTGCCGGGGCCTAAATGTGTGACAGTGGCCTGTTCCAGTGGTGGGTGACGTGAAGCCTGATTCTCTGCTATGACATGAAGACTGATTCTGCGCTGACATGAAGCCAGATTCTCTGCTATGGCATGAAGAGACTGATTCTCTGCTGACATGAAGCCAGATTCTTTGCTATGGCATGAAGAGACTGATTCTCTGCTGACGTGAAGCCAGATTCTCTGCTATGGGACCTCTGTCCAATTGATATTGGTTCATTTTTATTTTTTTAATTTTAATTTTAATTCATTTCCCTATCCACATTTGTTTGCAGGGGATTTACCTACATGTTGCTGCCTTTTGCAGCCCTCTAGCTCTTTCCTGGGCTGTTTTACAGCCTTTTTAGTGCCCAAAAGTTCGGGTCCCCATTGACTTCAATGGGGTTCGGGACGAAGTTCGGTTCGGGTTCGGATCCCGAACCCGAACATTTACGGGAAGTTCGGCCGAACTTCTCGAACCCGAACATCCAGGTGTTCGCTCAACTCTACTCGCCAGAGGTAGCCTGACTGCCATTAGGTACCGAGATGAGATCCTCAGACCCCTTGTGAGACCATATGCTGGTGCGGTTGACCCTGGGTTCCTCCTAATGCAAGACAATGCTAGACCTCATGTGGCTGGAGTGTGTCAGCAGTTCCTGCAAGACGAAGGCATTGATGCTATGGACTGGCCCGCCCGTTCCCCAGACCTGAATCCAATTGAGCACATCTGGGACATCATGTCTCGCTCTATCCACCAACGTCACGTTGCACCACAGACTGTCCAGGAGTTGGCAGATGCTTTAGTCCAGGTCTGGGAGGAGATCCCTCAGGAGACCGTCCGCCACCTTATCAGGAGCATGCACAGGCGTTGTAGGGAGGTCATACAGGCACGTGGAGGCCACACACACTACTGAGCCTCATTTTGACTTGTTTTAAGGACATTACATCAAAGTTGGATCAGCCTGTAGTGTGTTTTTCCACTTTACTTTTGAGTGTGACTCCAAATCCAGACCTCCTTGGGTTGAAAAATTTGATTTCCATTTTTTTATTTTTGTGTGATTTTGTTGTCAGCACATTCAACTATGTAAAGAACAAAGTATTTCGGAAGAATATTTAATTAACTCAGATCTAGGATGTGTTATTTTTGTGTTCCCTTTATTTTTTTGAGCAGTGTATAATGTTAGGCTAAGTCAAAATAGATAAACAAGGCCTTACTTTGGACGTATCCAGGATAGTACAGTCAGATATATAAAAAATAACGGCAACTTACAGTTAGATGACTGTGGACCTGGCCAGACGCTGAATGAGAGGTGAAGTCTGGGCCGGGGATTGATGAGGGGGGGGGGTACAAAATCCCTAATACATCCCTCAATGTACCCCTGCCTACAGGCGGAACACCTGCCCCGAAAGGGGCGACTCCCCCTCTTGGTGGCTAAGCCCTCGCTGTCGCCTAGTATTACCCTGCCTGTAAGGATTGAAGATGTTCGTCGCTTCTTAGCAGCTTGTCCCGACGCGTTTCCCCAGTAATCGTAAAAACTGGTTCATCAGGGGACTGAGGATTGATGTGCAGATCTTTACAAACTTCAATTCTAATAGTTGTTGTTTAGAAAATAATAAAATAATAAATTGTTGCAGGTTTAATTAATGGTAATTGCCCATCTGATATTTTGGGGCAAAAAAATTCTGGTAATTATATAGCAGACCTCCTGGTGTAATAAAGTGCACTGGTATTGCTGAATAAGCGATTTAAATACCTGTTTTTGGTGCCTAGAAAACTGCCCGACCTCCTTGATAACCCTATGACTGCCTTAGTATCAAAGAAAACGCCACTTCCGGTATTTGGAACGCACGCGGCGTCAGGTGGAATGCACATGTGATTCCAAAACCGGAAGTGAGCGGGCGTCATTCTCCTCGTCACTTCCTGCCTATGGAACGCTTGCAGGAGTGTGGGAGAAGATCAAGGAGGTAGATAGCGATGCTGCCCACATGATTACAAGGGGGAGGGGAGGAATAATACATATATAAGTTATAGAACCATAATTTTTCATAAAAATATGCATCTTTATAAGCAAAACGTCCCACATATTTGTAGAGGGGGTGTGAAGAGGGACTAGATAAATAAACTGTAATGACATAAATTAATGTCAAAAGAACAGGCCCCCCATTGTGGTATATATCAAAATGAACCAATTTCAGTCCGATATAGAGCAAGTTGTTCTTAAAGGGACACTGACAGGCCCTATAAACATATTTAGTTATTCCTATGCAGTCATAGATCTATTAAAGTGTATTCCAATGATATAAAAGTACCCCCTGTCCGCATTGTAAACCATGTAAAAACAACGATATATTGATCTGTCAATCACATTTCTTTATGCCCAAGGGGCGTTTTTCCACATTTCTTTATGCCCAAGGGGCGTTTTTTCTCTTACCTTCGTGCCCAGCCGCGCCTCAACTGTCGATTCCTAGCGCCGCCCAGCTCATTATTATTCACTGAAACTACCGCGTTTTAAACTCTCAGGGTGATAGCTGTCCCACCGCAACAAGCTATTGGTAGCCGTTGGTTTTCTGTAAGTTTTCAGTATGCAGCTCACCCGACGCTTAGTGATGCGTATATCCAAAAAGGCAATACTGTCTCTGTTACTTTCATAAGTGAATCTGAGACCTATATTGTTCATATTAAGGTGAGTAACAAATTCAGAGAAGGAGTCACTGGTGCCATCCCATATGATTAACACGTCGTCAATGTATCTACCCCAGAATAAAATATTCGGGGCCCATTGACGACATGGCTCATTGAACACAATGGTGTCCTCCCACCAGCCCAGGAATAGATTGGCATAACTTGGCGCACAGGGGCTACCCATTGCCGTACCCCTGAGCTTGTGGAGGAAACGCGTCCCAAATATAAAGTAGTTGTGTGTCACGTATAAATTCAAGTGACTGGATAACAAAATCAGAATGAGACTTGTATTGAGTCCCTCTTGTGCTGAGGAAATATTCTACGGCTGTTATCCCCCATTCATGAGGGATGCTAGTATACAAAGCCTCTACATCAATAGACACCAACAGAACATTTTCATCTACTTGGATATTGTCGATCTTAAGTAGTAGATCCGTCGTGTCTCTAATATAAGAGGGCAAGACTGACACAAAGGGACGCAGGATGTTATCAACATATGTGCTGAGACTGTGGGTGATTGATCCTACCCCAGATACAATGGGATGGCCCATAAGGGGGGGGGGGTACCCCTTATGGATTTTGGGAAGTGAATAGAAGGTGGGAATCTGTGGGTGTGATGGTACCAAGGATTTCATCTCATCCTTAGAAATCAAATCCTTTTCAAAGGCTTGTATAAGGATAGACTCTAAGTGGTCAGAGAACCCAGCTGTTGGATTAGATGGAAGAATGGAGTAGCATGTCCTGTCATCCAATAATTTAAGACACATATTGTGATATGTGGGATGATCCATTATCACAATATTTCCACCTTTATCAGATGGTTTGCATACAATGTTTTTGTCCGATTCTAGACTTTTTAGTGCATCCATCTGATCCTTACTTAGATTCATGGGCCCTTTACTGTTGACTTCCTGCAGTTTTTCTAATTGGTCTATCACTAGTCTATTGAAAAGATCAATAGCTGGAGTGTCCTGTGGTGGAGGCATTCTAGTACTTTTAGGCCTAAGATGTGTGAAAGGACCTAGTCTAGGAGTCAGGAGCGAGCTCAATGTCCGAACTCCCTCCAGCTCTTCCAAGGAAATACCTAATTTGATACATTCCTCCTTGTCGTGGGTTTTGAAAAATTTATGCCACTTTAATTTGCAGACGAAGAGACTAAGATCCTTAACCCAATCAAAGCAACAAAATTTAGTTGTGGGAACGAAAGAAAGACCCCTTGTTAGAAGCCTCTCCTCCTGGTCAGTCAACAGTCTGTCAGTCAAATTGATCACTTGGTTGGGAAATGTGTTGCTTTTTGGTTTTGGCAGACTTCTGGATTGTTCCAGTGTCCCTGTCTCTCAATTGGTAGGGAAATGTATTTATCCCCCCACTTCCTTCTAAAAAAGTACTTGTGGAGGATGTTAGAATTGGTAAGGAAGAAGGTGAAAAAAATGATGCAGAGGAGGGTGCCTGGAGTATAAGTTCTCATATTGTATTTTGTGAGAAACCCTGATAGTTGGCCATTGGATTTGTGCCCCTGTATCCTCGTTGTCCTTGTGGCCATCGTCTCCTCCCTCTGCCTCTGGCTCTGTTTCTACCCCTAAATGAAGTGGTACCTCTCTCTGTATCTGAAGACTCAAGGTCAGTGGAGGATATGTCAGTGCCGGGGTTGCTTTGGGTCTTGATGTTGAGAAACTCAAAAGCGTATTTTTCACGGAATTCTGACAAATCCCGTACAAACTGTCTGTGTTTTCTCTCCTTGAGAATTGTTTGATATCTTTCTACGTTTGTACGTAAAATGTTTTCTCTTTTACTGAAAACTGATTTCAGTTTTAAAGCTGACTCAATGAGGGTATTGAGATGTTTTGAGGTTCTGTCCAGAATCACCTTCTCCTCATCCAGCAGCAGCTGCATGAAGCGAATTGAGCTGGACAACAACTCCTCCTCCCACTTCTCCAATAATTGTGTTGAACCTGATCGCAATGCTGGTGTAACCTGTACTCTAAGTCCTTTTGGAACTATTTTGTTTTTGATATAGTTTTCTAAGGATTGGCACTCCCACCCAGGGCCGTAGATAATTTTTTTTCCTGGGGGGGGTTCAGCTTTCTCAAATTATAAGAGTCATCATCCACATCCACAGATATCTTTCGGCCCCCATAACAGTGTCCCTGACAGTGTCCCTATTGTAAGACGGACCCGCCGTTCCTTATGTAAGTGACTAAGTGAGCTACTTGTGCAAAGTATATGTACTACTACTATCTAATAATCTATCACTAACTTACTGGGACTGGGACTGTCAGGACTCCAGATAGGCTCCAGGCTGGCTCCCGCTCTTCAAACACTAAAACTAGGCGGCCGGTGGCAGCGTAACGTGACGTCACTCACTACGTCACGCCACAGGCACATGCTCCTCCCACTTTATTAATGAAGGCGGAGCAGGTGCGTGACGTCAGAGTGAGTGACGTTACGTGGCCGGCCGCCGGGAGATGGAGTCACGGAGGCGGAGCACAGGAGCAGTGGGGGTGGACTGAATACACTGTCTACAGTATGTGTCTTTGTGTCATAGTTACCATCTGTGCGGTCGCCGGTCGGACACTAGTGCGGGGCTGGCAGGCGGCAGTGCAGGAGGCGGAGCACAGGGGTGTGATTAGGGTATGCCCAGGCACACCCGGCACACCCCGTGCGCACGCCTATGCTGCCCGCCCTGCAGCCTCCATCACCTCTCTGTGTGCCACACTGGGCCGTTCTCTGGCAGGTTAGGAGGACAGACACTTGGGGGGGGTTTGAACCCCCCTATCCCCCCCCCTTATCTACGCCCCTGCTCCCACCAAGACTTTAGATTCTCTTTGTAACCCTCATATAGATCACTAAAAGTCCCCTTCAGTCTTGTCCAGATTAATGTCTCCCTCTCTCTCAGAAAAATCTTCCTGAGCATCATTTAACCAAGCGTTAGTATCTATAGGTCCTGTAAGAAAACCTGCCATACTAACAATTGTAGTGTATAACAATTTTACTGTAGGCCAGTGGATTACAGGCCCCAAAAATTAGGCATTTACCTGACAGAAAAGAACAAGTGATTATGTGGCTGGAGGTACATTAGGCGGTTAATTAATAACAATTTTACTGTAGGCCAGTAGAGTATACTGTAGGCCAGTACAGGCCCAAAAAATTAGGCATTCACCTGACAGAAAAGAACTTTTGATTGTGTGACTGGGGGTACATTAGGCGGTCACTGGCTAAAAATTTTGCTGTAGCCCAGTACAGGCCCCAAAAATTAGGCATTCACCTGACAGAAAAAAACTTGCGATGATGTGGCTGGAGGTACATTAGGCGGTCACTGGCTAAAATTTTACTGTAGGCCAGTGCAGGACTCCAAAATTAGTCATTCATCTGACAGTAAAGAACTAGTGTTTATGTGTATGGAGGTACATTAGGCGGTCAATGGATAACAATTTTACTGTAGGCCACTGGAGTAGAGGCCCCCAAAATTCGACACTTTCCTGACAGAAAAGGCCTTTTATGTCACTGTATATACATAAGACAAAGACCATTCTTTGTTCTTTGTTCTGTGTGGTGGCGGATATGTGTGGGCTAGCATGAGGAAATTCAATTACACATGGTCGTAATAGGAGTTGAATTCCTCTGAGATCCATGCCTTATTCATTTTTAGAATTGTGAGTTAGTCCACAATGTTGTGAGGTAGGTAAGTGCGCTTATCGGTCACGTTCCCCCCTGCTGCGCTAAACATCTTTCGGACAGGACACTCGACGAGGGGCAAGCCAAGAGTTATATGGCAAATTGTGCCAGCTCTGGCCACAGGTCAAGCCTGCACACCCAGGAGTCCAGGGGTTCCTTGCTTCTCAGAGTGTTAACCCGATGTAGTCGAACACCTGTTGCTCTAGGCATTCCCTGAGGCTGGATACGGTGGGCGGCTCTCGATGGCTTAGCTGCAAGAATGATCTCATATCTGAAGTGACCAACACATCTTCAAACCGCCCTCTTCTTGCATGCGCGGTAGGATTGGTACCCGCAACTGTTTTGCTATGGGTGGAAATTCCTCTGCCAGCGCCTGCAACAGCATAATGCAGCATCTCTCACAGCAAGGCCTGGAAATGCTGCATTCTAACAGCCCTCTGTGATGCTGGTAACATGTCCGCCATTTTGTGTTTGTACCGGGGGTCTAAGAACGTTGCCACCCAGTACTGGTCCTTGGCCTTTATGATTTTTAGACGGGGGTCCCTTTTCAAACACTGGAGCATGATGGCCCTCATTTGCACTAAATTGGAAGCAGTGGAGCGCCATGGCTCCTGCTCATTGCTCAGTAGAATGTTGTACTCGGTCTCCTCCCCCCAGCCACGGACTACACCAGGGATCCCCGAAAAGTTTAAAGTCCCCCTCAAAGCCTGCTCTTCTTGCACCTCCTCCTCCTTCTTCCCCCAGCCAGCATCCCTCTCTGACTCCTCTTCAGACTCCTGCTGACTTGTCTCAGATGTAGTTGCCCCCCCGGGAATTCATTCAGCATAGTGACTTCCTCATCTTTCAGCTCCTGTCCTCAACAGCTTGATTAATGACACAATGCAATGCACACTCCAGAAAGAAGGCGTAAGGTACGATGTCACTGATGGTGCCCTGGCTGCTACTAACCAGTTTGGTGATCTCATCAAATGGTTGCTCATGCGTCGCGGTAACACCAAATCCACACGGGTGCTACGGGTTACATGCTTGAAGGCCATCAGAAGGTTCACCCAGTGGGTCGTAAAAGTTATGTACCTTCCCTGCCCATATTTGCTAGACCACTTGTCTGTGGTCAGATGTATCTTGGCACCGACACTGTGTGCCAGAGATATATTAAATTGCTGCCGAACGTGGCCTTCTGGGAGAAATATTTCCTTCCGGGGACCTTCCATTGCGGTTTGCCAATGGCCACAAATTTTCTAAAGGCCTCCGAGTCCACCAGTTTGCATGGCAGTAGTTGACCGGCAAGCAGTTCCGACAAGGCAGCGGTCAGCCATTAGGCAAGAGGGTTATCCGGCGTCATCAACTTTTTACACTCGAACATTTGGGCCACGGAAGCCTGCCTTCTGCCAGATGAACACAACAATGGCACGGTGGAAGGTCGAGGACAAATGGGAGGAGAGAGGAGAAGAGAAGAATAAGAGGCAGGACGTGGAGCACTGGGAGTGTGGCTTTGTGGGTTCTGACGGCATTGCTCCCTCTGGGCTCGGTGATGGGAGGCCAGATGCCTTCTTAAGACGGTTGTCCCTAGGTGAGTGTTAGGCTTACCACAACATCTGCTTTGACAGCACAGGCAGATGGCAACACGATTATCATTAGCTGACACGTTAAAAAAAGCCCACACTGCAGAGTCATGTGCCGGCATTCTGGGAGCGCAAGATGTGACTGTGCATGGTGGATGGCTCGCTCCAGATACATTTGCAGTCTGCTTTTTGCCTCCTGTGCACTGTGAGTTCTGCCTGCTTCTCCTCCTTCTCCTAATGATCTACTACTTTGTCTCCCTCTGAACTCCCCTCCTCTTTCTCTCTTGTGGGCACCCATGTGATGTTCATTGAGATGTCATCATCGTCACCTTCACCACCACTGACATTAAAGATCTTTGAGTAGGAAGCAACAGCAGGGATCACCCTCCTTGCGCTTACTCCTCTTCCTCATCCGATGCCAAGAATGGCTGCGCATCGGTAAGGTTTGGGAATGGATGGGAAAATAATTCCTCTGACTCGAGTGGAGGGGCTATGGTGGTGGTGGTGTCTTTGGGGGTGCACATAGCAGAGAGTGAGGAGGGTGCAGATACAGAGAATGAGGAGGGTGTAGAAGCGGAAGGCTGAGTGAGCCATTCAACCAACTCTGGTGCGTCCTTTGACGTAATCACACACACCTTCTCAAACTTCCCACTTAGGCTCTGGCCTAGTGCACCTGCCTGACCCCTACCACCCCTGCGGAACAGGCTGCCTCTTTCTCTGCCTTTTATTTTCAAAATGACCCTGTGCCAAAGTCCCTAGAAAAGAGCAGTATTTGTGAAAGCAGGTATGTCGCAGGCCTCAATCAGTATTTGGTGGAAGCCGGTACATCGCACCCTTTAATCAGTATTTTGTGGAAGCAGGTATATAGAACCCCTAAATCCAGATTTTGTAGAAGCAGGTATATCACTCCCCTCAATCAGTATTTTGGCAGAAACTGGTATATAGAACCCCTCAATCAGTATTTGGCAGAAACAGGAATATAGCACTCCTCAATCAGTATTTTGTAGAAGAAGTTATATGGCACCCCTTAATCAGTATTTGGCAGAAACAGGTATATAGCATCCCTCAATCAGTATTTGGCGGAAACAGGTATATGGCACCCCTCAATCAGTATTTTGTGGAAGCAGTTGTATAGTACCCCTTAATCAGTATTTGGTGAAAGAAGGTATATAGCACCAGTCAATCATTATTTTGAGGAAACTGGTTTATAGCACCCATCAATCAGTATTTGGTGGAAACACATATAGCACCCCTCAATTAGTATTTAGCGGAAACAGGTGTATGGCACCCCTCAATCAGTATTTAGCGGAAACAGGTATATAGCACCCCTCAATCAGTATTTTGTGAAGGCAGGTAAATCACAGCCCTCAATCAGTATTTAGTGGAAAAAGGTATACAGGGTGGGCCATTTATATGGATACATCTTAATAAAATGGGAATGGTTGGTGATATTAACTTCCTGTTTGTGGCACATTAGTATATGTGAGGGGGGAAACTTTTCAAGATGGGTGGTGACCATGGCGGCCATTTTGAAGTTGGCCATTTTGAATCCAACTTTTGTTTTTTCAATAGGAAGAGTGTCATTTGACACATCAAACTTATTGGGAATTTCACGAGAAAAACAATGGTGTGCTTGGTTTTAACGTAACTTTATTCTTTCATGAGTTATTTACAAGTTTCTGACCACTTATAAAATGTGTTCAATGTGCTGCCCATTGTGTTGGATTGTCAATGCAACCCTCTTCTCCCACTCTTCACACACTGATAGCAACACCGCAGGAGAAATGCTAGCACAGGCTTCCAGTATCCGTAGTTTCAGGTGCTGCACATCTCGTATCTTCACAGCATAGACGATTGCCTTCAGATGATACGAGATGTGCAGCACCTGAAACTACGGATACTGGAAGCCTGTGCTAGCATTTCTCCTGCGGTGTTGCAATCAGTGTGTGAAGAGTGGGAGAAAAGGGTTGCACTGACAATCCAACACAAGGGGCAGCACATTGAACACATTTTGTAAGTGGTCAGAAACTTGTAAATAACTCATAAAAGAATAAAGTTACGTTAAAACCAAGCACACCATTGTTTTTCTTGTGAAATTACCAATAAGTTTGATGTGTCAAATGACACTCTTCCTATTGAAAAAACAAAAGTTGGATTCAAAATGGCCAACTTCAAAATGGCCGCCATGGTCACCACCCATCTTGAAAAGTTTCCCCCCTCACATATACTAATGTGCCACAAACAGGAAGTTAATATCACCAACCATTCCCATTTTATTAAGGTGTATCCATATAAATGGCCCACCCTGTATATCAATAGTACCCATCAATCAGTATTTTGTGGAAGAAGGTATATAGCACCCATCAATCAGTATTTGGCAGAAACTGGTATATTGCACCCCTCAATCAGAATTTTGTGAAAGTAGGTATATGGCACCCCTCAATCAGTATTTGGCGGAAACAGAAATAAAACACACCTCAATCATTATTTGGAGAAAACAGGTATATGGCACCCCTAATTCAGTATTTTTTGGAAGCATTTGTATCGCAGCCTTCAATCAGTATTTGGTGGAAGAAGTTATATAGCACCCCTTAATCAGGATTTTGTGGAAGAAGGTATATGGCACCCCTCAATCAGTATTTGGCGGAAACAGGTATATGGTACCCCTCATTCAGTATTTTGTGGAAGCAGGTGTATCGCTGCCTTCAATCAGTATTTGGTGGAAGAAGTTATACAGCACCCCTTAATCAGTATTTGGCAGAAACAGGTATATGGCCCCCCTCATTCAGTATTTTGAAGAAACAGATATATAGAACCCCTCAAACAGTTTTTGGCAGAAACAGGCATATGGCACCCCATAATCAGTATTTTGTGGAAGCAGATGTATGGCAGCCCTCAATCAGTATTTTGTGGAAGAAGATATATAGCACATCTCAATCAGTATTTGGAGGAAACAGGTATATAGCACCCCTCAATCAGTATTTTGAAGAAGCAGGTATATCAATGCCCTCAATCAGTATTTGGTGGAAAAAGGTATATAGCAATACCACCCCTCAAACAGTATTTTGTTTAAGAATGCATATAGCACCCCTCAATCAGTTTTTGGCGGAAACAGGTATATAGCATCCCTCAATCAGAATTTAGTGGAAGAAGGTATATGGCACCCCTCAATCAGTATTTGGCGGAAACAGGAATATTGCACCCCTCAATCAGTATTTGGCGGAAAATGTATATAGTATTCCTTAATCAGTATTTAGCGAAAACAGGTATATAGCACACCTCAATCAGGATATTGTAGAAGCAGGTGTATCCCATTGCTCAGTCAGTATTTGGCGGTAGAAGGTATATAGCAATACCACCCTTTAATCAGTATTTTGTACAAACAGGTATATAGCACCCTTCAATCAGTATATGGCGGAAACAGGTATATGGCACCCCTTAATCAGTATTTTGTGGAAGCAGGTATATTGTAGCCCTCAATCCGTTTTTGGTGGAAGAAGGTATATAGCAATACCACCCCTCAAACAGTATTTTGTTTAAGAATGCATACTAGAGATGTCGCGAACATAAAATTTTCCGTTCGCGAACGCGAATTTACTCAAATGTTCGTGAATGGGCGAACCGGGCGAACTGCCATAGACTTCAATAGACAGGCGAATTTTAAAACCCACAGGGACTCTTTCTGGCCACAATAATGATGGGAAAGTTGTTTTAAGGGGACTAACACCTGGACTGTGGAATGCCGGAGGGGTATCCATGGCAAAACTCCCATGGAAAATTACGTAGTTGACGCAGAGTGTGGCAAGTTGAATTCGCAATGCGATTAATATAACCTGCATTAATCGCATTGCGAATTCAACTTAGAGCTAAGTTCCTATTGGTTGTATTGCTAGAATGAACGAATATAACGAATATAGCACTATATTCTCAATCTTCGTTATATTCTAGCAATACAACCATTAGGAACCCAGCTCTAAGTTGAATTCGCAATGCGATTAATATAACCTGTATTAATCGCATTGCGATTACAACTTAGTTCTGAGTTCCTAATGGTTGTATTGCTAGAATTGACGAATATAACGAATATAGCACTATATTCTCAATCCTCGTTATATTCTAGCAATACAACCATTAGGAACCCAGCTCTAAGTTGAATTCGCAATGCGATTAATATAACCTGTATTAATCGCTTTACAACTTAGTCAAATTTGTGACACTGCAGCTTCAGAATGAGTTTAAGATGGATGCTGTCCTTGATTTTTGATAGGAGGTGGGAGGGTCTGGGAGGGAGGGTATGCTGATTGGCTGGAATGTGTCTGCTGACTGTGAGGTACAGGGTTAAAGTTTGCTCAATGATGATGTATAGGGGCGGACCGAACATCGCATATGTTCACCCACCGCGGCGAACGCGAACAAGCTATGTTCGCCGGGAACTGTTCGCTGGCGAATAGTTCGGGACATCTCTAATGCATACAGCACCTTTCAATCAGTATTTGGCGGAAACAGGTATATAGCACAACTCAATCAGGATTTTGTGGAAAAAGGTATATGGCACACCTCAATCAGTATTTTGTGGAAGCAGGTGTATCGCAGCCCTCAATCAGTATTTAGTGGAAGAAGGTATATAGCACCTCTCAATCAGTATTTGGTGGAATCAGGTATATGGCATCCCTCAATCAGTATCTTGTGGAAACAGGTGTATCACACCCCTCAATGAGTATTTTGTGGAAGAAGGTACAAACCGGATTCCAAAAAAGTTGGGACACTATACAAATCGTGAATAAAAACTGAATGCAATGATGTGGAGGTGCCAACTTCTTATATTTTATTCAGAATAGAACATAAATCACGGAACAGAAGTTTAAACTGAGAAAATGTACCATTTTAAGGGAAAAATATGTTGAATCAGAATTTCATGGTGTCAACAAATCCCCAAAAAGTTGGGACAAGGCCATTTTCACCACTGTGTGGCATCTCCCCTTCTTCTTACAACACTCAACAGACGTCTGGGGACCGAGGAGACCAGTTTCTCAAGTTTAGAAATAGGAATGCTCTCCCATTCTTGTCTAATACAGGCCTCTAACTGTTCAATCGTCTTGGGCCTTCTTTGTTGCACATTCCTCTTTATGATGCGCCAAATGTTCTCTATAGGTGAAAGATCTGGACTGCAGACTGGCCATTTCAGTACCCGGATCCTTCTCCTACGCAGCCATGATGTTGTGATTGATGCAGAATGTGGTCTGGCATTATCTTGTTGAAAAATGCAGGGTCTTCCCTGAAAGAGATGACGTCTGGATGGGAGCATATGTTGTTCTAGAACCTGAATATACACTGCTCAAAAAAATAAAGGGAACACTTAAACAACACAATGTAACTCCAAGTCAATCACACTTCTGTGAAATCAAACTGTCCACTTAGGAAGCAACACTGAGTGACAATCAATTTCACATGCTGTTGTGCAAATGGAATAGACAACAGGTGGAAATTATAGGCAATTAGCAAGACACCCCCAATAAAGGAGTGGTTCTGCAGGTGGTAACCACAGACCACTTCTCAGTTCCAATGCTTCCTGGCTGATGTTTTGGTCACTTTTGAATGCTGACGGTGCTTTCACTCTAGTGGTAGCATGAGACAGAGTATACAACCCACACAAGTGGCTCAGGTAGTGCAGGATGGCACATCAATGCGAGCTGTGGCAAAAAGGTTTGCTGTGTCTGTCAGCGTAGTGTCCAGAGCATGGAGGCGCTACCAGGAGACAGGCCAGTACATCAGGAGACGTGGAGGAGGCCGTAGGAGGGCAACAACCCAGCAGCAGGACCGCTACCTCCGCCTTTGTACCTCCGCCTTTGTGCAAGGAGGAACAGGAGGAGCACTGCCAGAGCCCTGCAAAATGACCTCCAGCAGGCCACAAATGTTCATGTGTCTGCTCAAACGGTCAGAAACAGACTCCATGAGGGTGATATGAGGGCCCGACGTCCACAGGTGGGGGTTGTACTTACAGCCCAACACCGTGCAGGACGTTTGGCATTTGCCAGAGAACACCAAGATTGGCAAATTCGCCACTGGCGCCCTGTGCTCTTCACAGATGAAAGCAGGTTCACAGCATATGGTCTCAGACCCCTTGTGAGACCATATGCTGGTGCGGTTGGCCCTGGGTTCCTCCTAATGCAAGACAATGCTAGACCTCATGGGGCTGGAGTGTGTCAGCAGTTCCTGCAAGACGAAGGCATTGATGCTATGGACTGGCCTGCTCGTTCCCCAGACCTGAATCCAATTGAGCACATCTGGAACCAGGGCCGGCCTTAGGTGTTCAGGCGCCCTGTGCGAACTAACCTTGTGCCCCCCCCCCAAAAAAAAAAAAAAAAACACTGCTTGTTGCTGGCATCATGGCATAGGCTGGCTGACTATCCAACCAAGTAGTTACCAGCCCGCACACCCCAAAGGCCCGTGTAATGTTATACTTCCCTACTTCGTGAGATTTCCCTACCCTCGTCACTTCTGGTCGCACCGGACATGACGTGAGGAGGTGTGCAGCGCTGCGCAGGCGCACAACGACAGGTTAGGGAAATTTCACAGCAGAGTGCGCATGCGCCAGGAGCCTCGCCGGCGGTTAGGGTAGAGAAAAACTATGGGCCAGTGCGCAGGCGCAGTGATTGGATGGATGTTCTCAGCTGGACACCGGCCGACACTGCGCATGCACCGGGAGCCTCACCAGCGGTTAGGGAAGGGAAAAATTACGTACGGGCCAGTGCTTTTTTCCTACCCTAACCGCTGGTGAGGCTCCCAGCGCATGCGCAGTGTCGGCCGGTGTCCAGCTGAGAACATCCATCCGATCACCGCACTTGTGCACTGGCCCATAATTCCCCCCAGTATAATAAACATTGGTGGCGCAGTGCGCCCCCCCAACACCCCAGTATAATAAACATTGGTGGGGCAGTGCGCCCCCCCAATATAATAAACATTGGCACAGTGCGCCCCCCCAGTATAATAAACATTGGTGGTGCAGTGCGCCCCCCCAACACCCCAGTATAATAAACATTGGTGGCGCAGTGCGCCCCCCCAATATAACAAACATTGGTGGCGCAATATAATAAACATTGGTGGTGCAGTGCGCCCCCCCTCAATATAATAAACATTGGTGGTGCAGTGCGCCCCCCCTCAATATAATAAACATTGGTGGCGCAGTGGGCAGTGCCAATGAGGGTTAAAAAAAATAAAATAAAAAATTAACTCACCTCCTCCAATTGATTGTCTCCTGTTCTTTCTTCAGGACCTGTGGTGACATCACTGTGCTCATTACATGATACATCACCATGGTAATGGACCATGTGATGAGCTCAGTGACGTCACCACAGGTCCTGAAGAAAGAACAGGAGACCGGCAGCTGTGCGATCAACTGGAGGAGGTGAGTTAATTTTTTTTATTATTTTTTAACCCTCATTGGCACTGCCAACTGAGCCACCAATGTTTCTTATACTGGGGTGTTGGGGGGGGGGGGCGCACTGTGCCACCAACGTTTCTTATACAAATACAGGAGGCGGATGCTGGAATCAAATAGCCAGCACCCGACCTTTGTGACAGGGAGCTGCGATCAGCGACAGTTAACCCCTCAGGTACCGCACCTGAAGGGTTAACTCAACTGCAGCTGATCGCAGCTCCCTGTCATAGAGGTCGGGTGCCGGCTATTTGATTCCAGCACCCGCCTCCTGTATTTGTATTACAGGTCAGTTATCTTCATTGGTGGCGCAGTGGCCACAGCCCCTTCCCTCCTCCTCCCGTCTCTCTTCTTATTGGCAGCGGCGGGGGCAGCAGCAGCACAGGAGGGAGGGAGAGACTCCTTCTCCACTGCGCTGCTGAATAGAACATCGGCGGTGGGGCAGAGAACTATCATCTCCAGCCCTGGCTCATCTCAGTGCCTGCCCCGCCCCGAGGGAGAACACAAGTGCCGCCTCGCCTGCCGCATATTACATTGCGAGCTGTCGGCCGCCCGGCGCCCCTGTTGCTATGGCGCCCTGTGCAGCCGCACAGCCCGCACACCCCAAAAGCCGGCACTGTCTGGAACATCATGTCTCGCTCTATCCACCAACGTCACGTTGCACCACAGACTGTCCAGGAGTTGGCAGATGCTTTAGTCCAGGTCTGGGAGGAGATCCCTCAGGAGACCGTCCGCCACCTCATCAGGAGCATGCACAGGCGTTGTAGGGAGGTCATACAGGCACGTGGAGGCCATACACACTACTGAGCCTCATTTTGACTTGTTTTAAGGACATTACATCAAAGTTGGATCAGCCTGTAGTGTGTTTTTCCACTTTAATTTTGAGTGTGACTCCAAATCCAGACCTCCATGGGTTAAAAATTTTTCCTTTTTTTTCCATATTTCTTTTTTGTGTGATTTTGTTGTCAGCACATTCAACTATGTAAAGAACAAAGTATTTCAGAAGAATATTTAATTAATTCAGATCTAGGATGTGTTATTTTTGTGTTCCCTTTATTTTTTTGAGCAGTGTATTTTTCTGCATTGATGGTGCCTTTCCAGACATGCAAGCTGCCCATGCCACACGCACTCATGCAACCCCATACCATCAGAGATGCAGGCTTCTGAACTGAGCGTTGATAACAACTTGGGTTGTCTTTTGTCCTCTTTGGTCCGGATGACATGGCGTCCCAGATTTCCAAAAAGAACTTCGAATCGTGACTCGTCTGACCACAGAACAGTCTTCCATTTTGCCACACTCCATTTTAAATGATCCCTGGCCCAGTTAAAACACCTGAGCTTGTGGATCTTGCTTAGAAATGGCTTCTTCTTTGCACTGTAGAGTTTCAGCTGGCAACGGCGGATGGCACGGTGGATTGTGTTCACTGACAATGGTTTCTGGAAGTATTCCTGAGCCCATTCTGTGATTTCCTTTACAGTAGCATTCCTGTTTGTGGTGCAGTGTCGTTTAAGGGCCCGGAGATCACGGGCATCCAGTATGGTTTTACGGCCTTGACCCTTACGCACAGAGATTGTTCCAGATTCTCTGAATCTTCGGATGATGTTATGCACAGTTGATGATGATAGATGCAAAGTCTTTGCAATTTTTCGCTGGGTAACACCTTTCTGATATTGCTCCACGATCTTTCTGCGCAACATTGTGGGAATTGGTGATCCTCTACCCATCTTGGCTTCTGAGAGACACTGCCACTCTGAGAAGCTCTTTTTATACCAAATCATGTTGCCAATTGACCTAATTAGTGTTAATTGGTCTTCTAGCTCTTCGTTATGCTCAAATTTACTTTTTCCAGCCTCTTATTGCTACTTGTCCCAACTTTTTTGGGATTTGTTGACACCGTGAAAATTGGAATCAACGTATTTTTCCTTTAAAATTATACATTTACTCGGATTAAACGTTTGATCTGTCATCTACGTTCTATTACAAATAAAATATTGACATTTGCCATCTCCACATCATTGCATTCAGTCTTTATTCACAATTTGTTTAGTGTCCCAACTTTTTTGGAATCCGGTTTGTAATAGGAACAATCCGATTACACCTTGCTGCACTGACTGGGGATCCAAATTGCCATTATATAGCTCTGTAATTGCAGCAAACCTGTCTTATTAGGGTGCAAGTTGTCGGGAAGTAATAATTCAATTAAGAATTATTAATTATGGTCAAAAAATAATTAACCATAAAAAAATATATAAAATTTGTCATAAATTCTTAAAATCATGACCTGGTGAATTGTAGACAAACTAATTGATACAATTCACATCTGAGTCCGACTATTTCCTCAGATAAATAAGTTCTTTTTGAAGTGAGATGACGTTAATGATAAACATGTAGTTCTGCATTATACAATAATACACAGGTTTATTGGTTACAAGGTTATAAACAAATATAAATAAATAAACACGATGATACATGCAAATGAATATATATAGCATTGATATAAAGCATTATAAACTTAACAATACATGTGAGTGGAAATAAATTGTCACAAAGCTATTATTAGGTTAGGATATCAAATAGGAACATAAGTTATATATATTACTTCTGTTCAGAGAAAACCTCATGATATCAAGATGGGCATGTCTAATCCTAGACATCATTATAGAATGCTAAATACATTCCGCCCCCTTCTAACCAATTACACATCACATGACTTCCAGATGGGCAAATCCATCCAAGGATATAACTTAGAAGAGATAACTGTATCCTTCCGCCCCATCCTGGACTATTATCACACATATGACTTTGGTAAGGCTATTAAGACAAATAACAGGGATCTAGGATCTTTGCTAGACCATATCTTAAATGGGAAGGACTTGAAATAAGTTATTCCTGTGGGAATCCACCACTTAGCTTGGCGAAGAATGTTCTATCAATATATATATATATATATATATCTCTATATATATATATATATATATATATCTCTCTCTCTCTCTATATATATATATATATATATATAAAAGCAATCATTTAATGCTTTGCTAGATTATGAGTCTAGATTCTTCTGCAGGTAGAATGAAGCCTCACAATATCCTAAGACTACATCTCAATATGGAGATGATCAATTAATTAATTTATTTATTTATTTGCCAATCTAGATGGTATAATTTCACCCACACTATCAAATTAGTCTTAATAAAATGAAATATCATTTTCTGTGTCTCTTACCAAGTCCTAGTAGGAATCTCACTTCTGCTCCTAGGAAAGCTAGGTGGTCCATCATAACGCATCTCATCATGGCTTTCATCTTGATAGACCCCTCTAGAGAGCTCAACTTGTCCCCCTCTCTCTCCCTCTCTCTCCCTTTGTGGTTTATGACCACAAACTTATTAGTTAGGCACACCTTCCTAGTTTGGAACTTTCCAATCATTGTCGGATGGGCGAGACCATTGATAAAAAATGTGACATCATAACCTTACCCAGAATGCACTTTTGCTACTGTTGTAATGTCATCTACTCATACCTAGGTGGCACTGCTGTATAAGCTATTTCCATCATAGTATAAAGGGTTAACTTATGTAAGTCTGAATAAAACATATTCTATACATTTGACCTTAGAAGCTTTAATTCAAAGCTATAGGGATTAATTCTGACACTTGTAGCAATTAGAGACAGATCTCTAGGCGTCTCTCTGAATGTTTCTCACACTGTTGATCTATGGATCATATTGATATGAATGGCCTTGTTTTCTCACAGAGATATCAGTACCTCCTCTGTCATACCAAAGATGTGATTAATTGTTACAAAACACACATCTTTACAGGACACTCTTTTAGAGACGAATATTCTCCTAATGAGAAATATATATATATATATATATTATACTGGATACATGTTGTCTTCATAACATATAACAATATAATATAAAGTTATATATATATATATATATATATGTCCTACTGATTGTCTTATGCTAAGGACTAACTAAGGCTCATTAACCACCTCCGGACCGCTGTACGCACAGACGCGTCCTGGAGGTGGTTGTTTCATTCCTCCTGGACGCGCCGGCGCGTCCTCTCGCGAGACGCGAGATTTCGGTCACAGCCGGCCCGCGCATGCGCATCGCGGGCCGGCAAAAGTTCGAGGAGTATTGCATCAGCAACCTGCCAGCCAATGATCGTCGCTGGCAGGTTGCTGATTTTTAAAAAATCGAATCACAAGCCAGATAACAGATCATATTAGTAAATATGATCTGTTATATGGCTTCTCTGCTCCTCTGCTGGTCCTTTTCGTCGGTTGGATCCAGCAGAGAAGCAGACATCACTGTGAGTACACACTAAACACTGCCCTTAGCCCCTGATCGCCATCCATCACCCCCATCATCCAAATTAACCCCTTGATCGCCCCCTGTCAATCACTTAGTGAAAGACAAAAAGTGATCAGTGTAAACTGACACTTTTTTTTTTCACTAGTATTGGCTGTTAGGTTTTAGGGATAGTTTAGGCCCCTTGGTTAGGTAGTTAGCGTCAGTTAGCGCCCACCCCACCGCACCGCAGTCACTTTTATTCGCTGTTTAGCGTATCGCTAATCAGCATTTGTACTTTTATAGTATCTGTAAGTGATCAAAACTGATCACGGTCAGATCTATAATAGTATTAGTGTCACCTTAGATCGCCCTCCACCCAAAACGCAGTGTTTGCCCGATCAGGCCTGATCGGTCGCCCACACGTGCGTTCACCCATGCCCGCCCCACCGCAGTGACAAAATTTTTTTTTTTTTTGATCACTGCACATTCACTTTACACGCTCTGCGGCGATAAAAAAATCAGTTTTGATATTTTTTATCAACCGCAGCGGCCTCCGGTACTTTGCTAGCCTCCCCTTTGTAAGACAGGCTTGCTTTTTTTCTTAGGTAGTCTCAGGGAATACCCCTAAATTTAGTAGTCCAAAATGTCAAACAGGGGGTATTCTTCTGAAGAGGCCTACAGGATTCTGACCCAGTCGGATGAGGAATGGGAACCCTCATCTGACGAATCTAGCGGGTCAGAATATGAACCTGTAGAAAGCAGTGGCTCTCTGACCCAAAGTTCGGACGAGGAGGTTGAGGTCCCTGGCAGCACCAGGCGTACCCGGCCCCGTGTCGCTAGACCACAGGTTATGCAGGATCCGCTTCAAGAGCAGCAGAGTGGGGCTGTCGCTGCCGGATCACGTGGTGAGGCATACACCAGCAGCGCAGCCCTTCCTGGACCTAGTACCAGCACTGCCGTACAACATGGTGAAGTAGCGAGCACCAGAAGGGCAGTTGAAGCTGGTACGGTGGCACGTGCACTAGTTACCCTGTCGCAGCCACCGCGCAGACAGGCCCGTAGAGCCCCTAGAATCCCTGAGGTGCTGGCAAACCCTGATTGGCAGTCACCAACTTCAGCCGCACCAGTAGTTCCCCCTTTCACCGCCCAGTCTGGAGTTCGGGTTGAGACGGCTCAGATCAGTACGGCCCTGGGATTTTTTGAGCTGTTCTTGACTGCGGAGCTCTTGGACTTAGTCTTGGCAGAGACAAACCGGTATGCCACACAATTTATAACCGCAAACCCGGGAAGCTTTTATGCCCAGCCTTTCCGGTGGAAACCAGTCCAAGTTTCCGAACTTAAAATTTTTCTGGGCCTTCTCCTCAACATGGGTCTAACCAAAAAGCATGAATTGCGGTCATATTGGTCCACGAACCCGATTCATCACATGCCCATGTTCTCTGCTGCTATGTCCAGGACACGATTTGAGGCCATCCTGCGTTTCCTGCACTTTAGCGACAACACCCCCTCCCGTCCCAGAGGCCACCCTGCTTTTGACCGGCTCCACAAAATTCGGCCCCTCATAGACCATTTCAACCAGAAATTTGCAGATTTGTATACCCCTGAGCAAAACATCTGCGTAGACGAGTCCCTAATACATTTTACCGGGCGCCTTGGCTTCAAACAATACATCCCAAGCAAGCGTGCCCGGTATGGGGTCAAATTGTATAAGCTCTGTGAAAGGGCCACAGGCTATACCCACAAATTTCGGATCTATGAGGGAAAAGATCAGACCCTGGAGCCGGTCGGTTGCCCTGACTACCTGGGGAGCAGTGGGAAGACAGTCTGGGACTTGGTGTCACCCTTATTCGGCAAGGGGTACCATCTTTATGTGGACAATTTTTACACAAGTGTGGCCCTCTTTAGGCATTTGTTTCTAGAACGGGTTTGCGCCTGTGGCACCGCGCGAACTAGTCGCGTGGGCTTCCCCCATCGGCTTGTAACCACCCGTCTTGCAAGGGGGGAGAGGGCTGCCTTGTGTAACGAAGAACTGCTCGCGGTGAAATGGAGAGACAAGCGTGACGTTTACATGCTCTCCTCCATTCACGCAGACACGACAATCCAAATTCAAAGGGCAACCCGTGTCATTGAAAAGCCCCTCTCAGTCCACGACTATAATGCGCTCATGGGAGGGGTGGACTTCAATGACCAGATGTTGGCTCCCTATTTAGTTTCCCGCAGAACCAGACGCTGGTATAAGAAGGTGTCTGTATATTTAATTCAATTGGCGCTGTATAATAGTTTTGTTCTCTACAGTAAGGCTGGGAGAACACGATCCTTCCTCAAATTCCAGGAAGAGATCATCGAGAACCTCCTTTACCCAGGAGGTTCCGTGGCCCCATCCACCAGTGTAGTTAGCCGTCTACACGAGCGACATTTCCCCAGAGTCGTTGCTGGTACCTCAACCCAACCGCCACCCCGAAAAAAATGTCGTGTCTGTAGCAGGAGTGGAATAAGGCGTGACACCCGCTATTTCTGTCCTGACTGTCCGGACCACCCTGCCCTATGCTTAGGAGAGTGTTTCCGGAAGTAACACACACAGGTACACCTAGCATAGAGATCACATCTCACCAGGACAGGCACACAGGGCTATTAGGGCCCTTTCTCTCACAGCTGCTGCAAACCTCTCCTTTCACCTGGGATAAAGTGCATAACATACTTCGCCACATCTTTGGGCGATTTGCGCTTTGCACATTGTCCCATGGGGAAGGAGAGGTTTGTTCTATAAAGGTAAAAAAAAAATAAAAAAAAAACACCAGTAAGCAAAAAGGTTAATGTTTAGTTCAAAAAGTTAAAGTTAATATGTTCTCTTCCAAAGTTAATAAAATTATTGTGTTGCGGCCTGGTTTTTTCTTTTTTTTTTTTTTTTACCTTCCAGGTGGACCAACCGATCGACTAGCTGCAGCACTGATGTGCATTCGGACAAAAGCATTGCGCTGCTGTCAGATTTTTTTATACAAAGTTGGCATTTGACCAAGATATTTATCTCACCCAGCATGGGTATATGTAAAAAGACACCCCAAAACACATTCCTCAACTTCTACTGAATACAGAGATACCAGATGTGTGACACTTTTTTGCAGCCTAGGTGGGCAAAGGGACCCATATTCCAAAGAGCACCTTTCGGATTTCACAGGACATTTTTTACAGAATTTGATTTCAAACTCCTTACCACACATTTGGGCCCCTAGAATGCCAGGGCAGTATAACTACCCCACAAGTGACCCCATTTTGGAAAGAAGACACCCCAAGGTATTCCGTGAGGGGCATGGCGAGTTCCTAGAATTTTTTATTTTTTGTCACAAGTTAGTGGAAAATGATGATTTTTTTTTTTTTTTTTTTTTCATACAAAGTCTCATATTCCACTAACTTGTGACAAAAAATAAAAACTTCCATGAACTCACTATGCCCATCAGCGAATACCTTGGGGTCTCTTCTTTCCAAAATGGGGTCACTTGTGGGGTAGTTATACTGCCCTGGCATTCTAGGGGCCCAAATGTGTGGTAAGGAGTTTGAAATCAAATTCTGTAAAAAATGACCTGTGAAATCCGAAAGGTGCTCTTTGGAATATGGGCCCCTTTGCCCACCTAGGCTGCAAAAAAGTGTCACACATCTGGTATCTCTGTATTCAGGAGAAGTTGAGGAATGTGTTTTGGGGTGTCTTTTTACATATACCCATGCTGGGTGAGATAAATATCTTGGTCAAATGCCAACTTTGTATAAAAAAATGGAAAAAGTTGTCTTTTGCCAAGATATTTCTCTCACCCAGCATGGGTATATGTAAAA
This sequence comes from Bufo bufo, assembly GCF_905171765.1. Lineage (NCBI taxonomy): Eukaryota > Metazoa > Chordata > Amphibia > Anura > Bufonidae > Bufo > Bufo bufo. The sequence goes on along the minus strand of NC_053396.1, from coordinate 114,692,580 downwards.
TGACACCCCAAAACACATTCCCCACCTTCTCCTGAGTACGGAGATACCAGATGTGTGACACTTTTTTGCAGCCTAGGTGGGCAAAGGGCCCCATATTCCAAAGAGCACCTTTCGGATTTCACAGGTCATTTTTTACAGAATTTGATTTCAAACTCCTTACCACACATTTGGGCCCCTAGAATGCCAGGGCAGTATAACTACCCCACAAGTGACCCCATTTTGGAAAGAAGAGACCCCAAGGTATTCGCTGATGGGCATAGTGAGTTCATGGAAGTTTTTATTTTTTGTCACAAGTTAGTGGAATATGAGACTTTGTATGAAAAAAAAAAAAAAAAGAAAATCATCATTTTCCACTAACTTGTGACAAAAAATAAAAAATTCTAGGCACTCGCCATGCCCCTCACGGAATACCTTGGGGTGTCTTCTTTCCAAAATGGGGTCACTTGTGGGGTAGTTATACTGCCCTGGCATTCTAGGGGCCCAAATGTGTGGTAAGGAGTTTGAAATCAAATTCTGTAAAAAATGACCTGTGAAATCCGAAAGGTGCTCTTTGGAATATGGGCCCCTTTGCCCACCTAGGCTGCAAAAAAGTGTCACACATCTGGTATCTCTGTATTCAGGAGAAGTTGAGGAATGTGTTTTGGGGTGTCTTTTTACATATACCCATGCTGGGTGAGATAAATATCTTGGTCAAATGCCAACTTTGTATAAAAAAATGGAAAAAGTTGTCTTTTGCCAAGATATTTCTCTCACCCAGCATGGGTATATGTAAAATGACACCCCAAAACACATTCCCCACCTTCTCCTGAGTACGGAGATACCAGATGTGTGACACTTTTTTGCAGCCTAGGTGGGCAAAGGGCCCCATATTCTAAGGAGCACCTTTCAGATTTCACAGGTCATTTTTTACAGAATTTGATTTCAAACTCCTTACCACACATTTGGGCCCCTAGAATGCCAGGGCAGTATAACTACCCCACAAGTGACCCCATTTTGGAAAGAAGAGACCCCAAGGTATTTCGTGATGGGCATAGTGAGTTCATAGAACTTTTTATTTTTTGTCACAAGTTAGTGGAATATGAGACTTTGTAAGAAAAAAAAAAAAAAAAAAATCATCATTTTCCGCTAACTTGTGACAAAAAATAAAAAGTTCTATGAACTCACTATGCCCATCAGCGAATACCTTAGGGTGTGTACTTTCCGAAATGGGGTCATTTGTGGGGTGTTTGTACTGTCTGGGCATTGTAGAACCTCAGGAAACATGACAGGTGCTCAGAAAGTCAGAGCTGCTTCAAAAAGCGGAAATTCACATTTTTGTTCCATAGTTTGTAAACGCTATAACTTTTACCCAAACCATTTTTTTTTACCCAAACATTTTTTTTTTATCAAAGACATGTAGAACAATAAATTTAGAGCAAAATGTATATATGGATGTCGTTTTTTTGCTAAATTTTACAACTGAAAGTGAAAAATGTCATTTTTTTGCAAAAAAATCGTTAAATTTCGATTAATAACAAAAAAAGTAAAAATGTCAGCAGCAATGAAATACCACCAAATTAAAGCTCTATTAGTGAGAAGAAAAGGAGGTAAAATTCATTTGGGTGGTAAGTTGCATGACCGAGCAATAAACTGTGAAAGTAGTGTAGGTCAGAAGTGTAAAAAGTGGCCTGGTCTTTCAGGGTGTTTAAGCACTGGGGGCTGAGGTGGTTAAATGAATACATACATATTATTTATTTTGCTTTATTAATAAATACCTAATTGTATAGGTAATTATCACCAGCTGCATAGAGCTTATCTTTATCTCCCATCATAAATTTATAAGTAGAAAAGGAGATCTCTTCTCAGACTGGTACACTCATGAGAAGAATAACACTGAAGAGTAGAAACCTTTGTACGACCTTACTTTGGCCTACTCAAGACATACAAAATTGTAACTATAGTCGAGCATGGCTCTTAAAGGCAATGAACATCCATCTTGACTAGAATAATTGGATATCAATGCATATACCTATGAAAAGGCACAACAAAGTGCTGTTTGATACAGGGGTTATTACATGGAAATATGTCTATGTTTAATTTGGCCTTGTGCGGTGCAGTTGTATGTTCTAAAGCATTTTTTGGCTTGTATTAGCGGGAAAAAAGGGCTTATTAGCTGCTATGTGGTGAAGGGCGAAAATTACAGCCCTTTTTGTCGTGGATTAGTGGCAAAAGTAAAATATATTTGCCGCTCAGTGGTGCAGTTATCTGTTTTAAAGCCCTATTTTCTGTGTATTAGTGGAAAAAGAAAAAAAAAATTGTAGCTCAGCAGTGCAGTTATCTGTTTTAAAGCCCTTTTTTCCGTGTATTAGTGGAAAAAGAAAAAAATATTTGTCGCTTAGCGGTGCGTTCAACCGTTTTTGCGTGTATTAGTGGAAAAAAAGAAAAAAAATATTTGCCGCTCATCTGTGCATTTATCTGTTCTAAAGCCCTTTTTATCCGTGTATTAGTGGAAAAAGAAAAAATATCTTTGCCGCTCAGCGGTGCAGTGGTATATTGTGAAGCCCTGTTTGCAGTGTATTAGTGGCAAAATAAAAATATATTTGCCGTCCAGCGTTGCACTTATCTGTTGAAAAGCCTGTTGCGTAAAAGTAGAAAAAAATTAGGGCCTAATTGACGTTCTGTGGTACAGTAATATATTATGAAGCCCAGTTTGCAGTGTATTAGTGGCAGAATAAAATATATTCGCCGTCCAGCGCTGTACTTCTCTGTTGAAAAGCCTGTTGTGTAAAAGTAGAAAAAAATTAGGGCCTATTTGCCATTAAGCAGTGCACTTATATATGGTAAAGGCCTTTTTGTGGTGACTTTTTTCTATGAAACAGGCTTTTTTGGGGAAATTTTAATGGGTGATGGACACTTCCTTTTGCTGTATGGACCGAATTACGTAGTGGTGAAATTTTTTCTGTGAAACAAGCTTGTTTTTTGGAAAATGTATGGATGATTGTACACCTCTTTTTTCGGTATGGGCCGAATTATGTAGTAGTGAAACTTGCTATATGAAATGGGCTTTTTTTCGACAAATTTATATGTGATTGTACACCTCCTTTTGCGGTATGGGCCGAATTACGTAGTGGTGAAATTTGTTATATGAAACGGTCTTTTTTTCGTCAAATTTATGGGTGACTGTACACCTCCTTTTTCGGTATGGGCCGAATTACATAGTGGTGAAATTTGTTATATGAAACAGGCTTTTTTTCGACAAATTTATGGGTTATTGTATACTTCCTTTTGCGGTATGGGACAAATTGCGTAGTGGTGAAATTAGTTATATGAAACAGGCTTTTTATAAACAAATTTATGGGTGATTGTACACCTCCTTTCGCGGTATGGGCCGAATTACGTAGGGGTGAATTTCTTAATGTGACACTGGCTTTTTTTCAGAAAATGTATGGGTGATTCTACACTTCCTTTTGCGGTATGGACCAAATTACTTTGTGGTGAAATTCTTTATGTGACACATACTTTTTTTGGGAAAATTTATAGGTGATTGTACATCTCCTTTTGCGGTATAGGCCAAATTACGTAGTGGGGAAATTTGTTATGTGAAACTGGCTTTTGTTCGTCAAATTTATGGGTGATTGTACACTTCCTTTTGCGGTATGGGCCGAATTACGTAGTGGTGAAGCTCTTAATGTGACACTGGCTTTTTTTTGGAAAATGTATGGGTGATTCTGCACCTCCTTTTGCGGTATGGACCAAATTACTTTGTAGTGAAATTCTTTATGTGACACAGACTTTTTTGGGGAAAATTTAAGGGTGATTGTACACCTCCTTTTGTGGTATGGGTCTAATTACATAGTGGTGAAATTTGCTATATGAAACTGGCTTTTTATCGTCAAATTTATGGGTGATTGTACACCTCTTTTTGCGGTATGGACCAAATTACTTAGTGGTGAAATTCTTAATGTGACACTGACTTTTTTTCGGAAAATGTATGGGGGATTCTACAGCTCCATTTGTAGTATGGACCGAATTAGTTTGTGGTGAAATTCTTTATGTGACACAGACTTGATGAACTTTGCGACTCTTCCGGGCTCCAAGCAATCTTGAAACTTTGTCTTCTCATTGTCTGTAGCTACTAGAGGCCTGTTCATGCCAGGCAGCTTCCCCCAGAAGTATCTGGCTCGATGAGCAGCCGATACCGCACTTGCATAAATCTTGACAGGATTAGTCTCCAGATGGAGAGAAATTGTTTTTTGGAATGCTTTCTCCATCACAACCACGTCGTTGAATAAACAGATTCTCTCCTGTCTTAGGCAACACTTAATTTTTTTTATTAAATTTATTAAATATTTAATATTAAATTGAACCAAAACTTGATTAAAATTATAAGAAAGTAAACTTAAATTTGCCAATTTATTATCCCAATCTTTGATGGAAATTTACGGACAATCAATTTGCCAAGCCTTTTGTGTCGGAGAACGTGTATTATTACATCGTGTTTTAAGCAACACTTTATAAAGTTGAGAAATTTTAACCTTCTGTTCTGTCCCATATTCCCTATAAATGAATAAACGAAGCTGCCGCTCTGTGGTCTTCTCATGCTGCTGCCACCTCCACAATCTCTCGTCGTCGTGCCACTCTGTGGCCTCCTCATGCTGCTGGCACCTCCACACTATGTCACCTTGCCACTCTGTAGTCTCCTGCTGCTGCCGCCACCTCCACGCCCTGTCATTGTGCCTTTCTGTGGCTTTCTGATGCTGCCGCCACCTCCACACTCTGTTGTCATGGCACTCTGTGGCCTCCTCCTGATGCTGCTGCTGCCGCCTCCTCCAGACTCTCATTGTGCCACTCTGTGGCCTCCTGATGATGCTGCTGCCACTCCTGTTTTTTTGGCATTAGCAATACTGATGGATTACTGACCAAATGCTGACCGAGTGAAGGCAAATCCTCAACAGACAGGATCCATTTATTTTTTTTGTTCTGATGGATCAGAGGAAAGGGAAAAACAATTAGTGAAGTCAACACAAACTTACTGCTGATACCCTCTCCACTCTGGCACCGGCAGCATCTTACATCATCCAAATTTTATTGCGACCTCAAGACATAGTACAACAAATACAGCAACGTTTCGGCTGATACTCAGCCTTTGTCAAGCCTAATGACATCATCATAATTACACATATATATACCCCACATATAAAAACACACCCCCTCACAGTCACCAATGATAATCGCTGGTCATGTCATTTTTGCCAATCGCTATCTCCTATGTATTAGCCTAATAGGTTACTACCTTTCACCTGATCACAAGCATGGTGTGGCGGTATTAGCTATGTTGGCGTTGTCACATGTGATGTGCGCAAATGCGCACAGCTGCACTTACTTAATAGGGTGTATCCCTGTATCCATGGTAGCTGACGGCGCTAGTTCCTACAGCCAATCGGCTGTTCTAAGTGACTGTGAGGGGGTGTGTTTTTATATGTGGGGTATATATATGTGTAATTATGATGATGTCATTAGGCTTGACAAAGGCTGAGTATCAGCCGAAACGTTGCTGTATTTGTCGTACTATGTCTTGAGGTCGCAATAAAATTTGGATGATGTGAGATGCTGCCGGTGCCAATCTTGTTTTTTGCTTATCTCATGGCCTGCTGGATCGTGGGTCAATGGTGAGGCTGTTGCATCGTGTGTTTACATCGACCAAGGACCGTGTGGTGCTGCTTCTACTTATGTTTTACTACCCTCTCCACTCTGTCAGGGCGGCTCTACTTTTATAAGCGTTTAATAGAACAGGTTCTGTTTAAATCTATGTGAAATCAGCTGACGACGGTGTAAAAGAAGTGCGCTTCTTCTTGACACTAACATTGACCTGTAAGGCTGAGTTCATACTTGAGTTATTTGGTTTTATCCCCGGACTGCCCAAATAAGTGACGCATACTGACTCACAGTATTATTTTACTACCAAAGCAGACTCCCTATGCGTGTTAATGCAAGGCACAGTGTTCTACACCACTATAAAGGCTCTCAGCAGCCAGGAAATAACCGTTTTTTAACGTATGTAATTTGCAGCGAATATACTCGGATCAAACCGAATTTTTCCTGAAAAATTCGGTGAATCAGCGAATCGAATTTTTGAAAAATTCGTTCATCTCTATTTGTAAAGTTGATGATTACACATTTTTGGCTTAACTGCCCAGATGCTTATTAAAAATATTCTAATATTGGCACTTTGCATTCTATAAAGTAACAAATTTTATGATCTTTGTACTGAAATAAAAGCAAATAAACTGGATATATCCCCTCATATAAGTGGTGATCCAGAACAGTGTGATAGTTGCCTGCTGTGCATAGAGAAATCTGTTGTTTAGCCCTGTGGCATATCAAAATATTCCCCAGTAGGTGGAAAGGGTTATTTCATCTGCAACTGTGAAACAATGAAAGGCAGATACATTTGAGTAATTTTCCTTGGCAACAATAATGTAACAGAAGTGTTATATGATTTAACAATTACAGATAGCACATTGGAAATAAACCTTTCATGGTATATGGGTGGCTACTAATTCAAAAGTCAATTGGTATTCCTGCCGCTAAACATTCTGTAGCACTGCCAAGGACAATAGTTAAATATTTAGTATCCTAAATAAGTATGCTTTGAACAAATGCTCCTCTATTATTATTCCAACTAGGCGGGATTGTCTGATCTAAAACTGTATTTGAAAACCAAGTTCTAAACCACAGGTTATGTCATGTTGTCAAATACCAAGTAATTGAGTATTTCTAATGTTCTTCTTGACAGAGGGTGGAACATATCAAAGTTAGACGTAAAAGAGGGCGATGGATAAATTCATGAAATTATCTATAATTTAGTTAAGTGAAGATGCCAGAGCACAAATAGAGTTACCTTTCCTCTAAAATCAAATGTATAAACAGCTGTGAGTAGAAATAATGGGACAGAGTTCACAGGAGAAAAACGCTTGATATTCCATTGCTGAAAGATAAGGGGGGAGGTTTATCAAGACTGGTGTCAAGGAAAATTGGCTTAGTTGCCCATAGCCACCAATCTGATTCCACCTTCCATTTTTCAGAGCTCCTATGGCAAATAAAAGGATTCATCTGATTGTTATGGGCAATTAAGACAGTTTTCCATTACACCAATTAGAAAAAAAATCTTCCCAATAGTCTTGGGTGCTTGCTACTAATTTGTAAAATGGGTATTGCATGAGGGTAAAATGAATGGTGAAATACTTTTTTAATTAAAGCAGTTGCCCTATCAGGGGAAAAATAAAATAAAAAAAAACTTGCCTTTATGTTATATCAGGGTATTTGGACATCATGGGGGGGTCACCTGCTTAGGATGGCTTTCAATGAGCCTGAATTGAGAGCTGTACACAAGAATTCTGTCCTGTTATGGAGGACTCAAGCACTCTATATATTGCATGGACAGTAATTTATTTAAATGACACTTGTTTCCCCTCTAGTGGTCTCTTTAGGAGAAATAAGCAGCCAAAATTGAAGAGGTTATCAGGGTTCAGGGCTGAACCGGGGTATAAGCTCCCCATCACTCCTTTTCCATGTATGAGTGGAGCATCTGGGCCTTTCCTTGCTCTGTTGCCCCCTTTGCCTTGCACTGCATTGCGCAGGACAATGTCTGTTTGTTGTGACCCGGTGACATACCTGGCTTAACATAAGTAGGCTAGGAGGAGATTTCCGCCTAGCAGGAAGTCCGGTGACGTCACCGGCACAAATGGGTGGTTGTATAACGCTGTTCTTGGTGGCTTTAGAGGCCTGTATCACTAGTACTCCTATTTGTGCTGTTGACATCAGCAGGCTCCTTGCTAGGCGAAAGTCTCCACCTAGCATACTGGTATGAAGTCTGGTATGTCACCAGCTCACAACAAACAGACCTTGTCCTGCCTGATGCAGCACAAGGCAAGAATAGCATTAAAGCAAGGAAATGCTCCTATGCTCTACTCGTATATGAAACACCAAAAAGAAAAAATGGTATACTGTACATAGGTTACTTATATATAGAATATCATTAAATATGATTAAAAACATGTGTGCACCCACTAGTAGCAGATGGCATATTGTATTCCCTCTTCTGGCGGAATACTGTTGCCTGGAAATGACATACAGGAAGTGATGTACATAATATGTGTGTCATGCTAGAATGCACAAAATCAATTAACAGAACTACATTCTGAGCCATTAAATAATGTTATTCCCAGTATACATAGTGTAGAAAGATAATAACATCCACCATCTTGCGTTTCACCCTGTAAAGCAGTACCCCTCCATTATACTTTAATAGCAAGCCATGCTGTACCCTGAAGCAATTATTAGGGCCAAATATACCAATACTGTAGCTGACAATATAGGAGTGCACTCGTACATGGTAGAGGAGTGAAGGCCAGGGGAGCTTATATCTGGGTTCAGCCCTGAATCCGGACAGCCTCTTTAACCACCTCAGCCCCCAGTGCTTAAACACCCTGAAAGACCAGGCCACTTTTTACACTTCTGACCTACACTACTTTCACCGTTTATTGCTCGGTCATGCAACTTACCACCCAAATGAATTTTACCTCCTTTTCTTCTCACTAATAGAGCTTTCATTTGGTGGTATTTCATTGCTGCTGATATTTTTACTTTTTTTGTTATTAATCGAAATTTAACGATTTTTTTGCAAAAAAATGACATTTTTCACTTTCAGTTGTAAAATTTTGCAAAAAAAACGACATCCATATATAAATTTTGCTCTAAATTTATTGTTCTACATGTCTTTGATAAAAAAAAAATGTTTGGGTAAAAAAAAAAAATGGTTTGGGTAAAAGTTATAGCGTTTACAAACTATGGTACAAAAATGTGAATTTCCGCTTTTTGAAGCAGCTCTGACTTTCTGAGCACCTGTCTTGTTTCCTGAGGTTCTACAATGCCCAGACAGTACAAACACCCCACAAATGACCCCATTTCGGAAAGTACACACCCTAAGGTATTCGCTGATGGGCATAGTGAGTTCATAGAACTTTTTATTTTTTGTCACAAGTTAGCGGAAAACTATGATTTTTTTTTTTTCCTTACAAAGTCTCATATTCCACTAACTTGTGACAAAAAATAAAAAGTTCTATGAACTCACTATGCCCATCACGAAATACCTTGGGGTCTCTTCTTTCCAAAATGGGGTCACTTGTGGGGTAGTTATACTGCCCTGGCATTCTAGGGGCCCAAATGTGTGGTAAGGAGTTTGAAATCAAATTCTGTAAAAAATGACCAGTGAAATCCGAAAGGTGCTCTTTGGAATATAGGCCCCTTTGCCCACCTAGGCTGCAAAAAAGTGTCACACATCTGGTATCTCCGTATTTAGTAGAAGTTGGGGAATGTGTTTTGAGGTGTCTTTTTACATATACCCATGCTGGGTGAGATAAATATCTTGGTCAAATGCCAACTTTGTATAAAAAAATGGGAAAAGTTGTCTTTTGCCAAGATATTTCTCTCACCCAGCATGGGTATATGTAAAATGACACCCCAAAACACATTCCCCAACTTCTCCTGAATACGGAGATACCAGATGTGTGACACTTTTTTGCAGCCTAGGTGGGCAAAGGGGCCCATATTCCAAAGAGCACCTTTCGGATTTCACTGGTCATTTTTTACAGAATTTGATTTCAAACTCCTTACCACACATTTGGGCCCCTAGAATGCCAGGGCAGTATAACTACCCCACAAGTGACCCCATTTTGGAAAGAAGAGACCCCAAGGTATTCGCTGATGGGCATAGTGAGTTCATGGAAGTTTTTATTTTTTGTCACAAGTTAGTGGAATATGAGACTTTGTATGAAAAAAAAAAAAAAAAAGAAAATCATCATTTTCCACTAACTTGTGACAAAAAAAAAAAAATTCTAGGAACTCGCCATGCCCCTCACGGAATACCTTGGGGTGTCTTCTTTCCAAAATGGGGTCCTTGTGGGGTAGTTATACTGCCCTGGCATTCTAGGGGCCCAAATGTGTGGTAAGGAGTTTGAAATCAAATTCTGTAAAAAATGACCAGTGAAATCCGAAAGGTGCTCTTTGGAATATGGGCCCCTTTGCCCACCTAGGCTGCAAAAAAGTGTCACACATCTGGTATCTCCGTATTCAGTAGAAGTTGGGGAATGTGTTTTGGGGTGTCATTTTACATATACCCATGCTGGGTGAGAGAAATATCTTGGCAAAAGACAACTTTTCACTTTTTTTTATACAAAGTTGGCATTTGACCAAGATATTTATCTCACCCAGCATGGGTATATGTAAAAAGACACCCCAAAACACATTCCCCAACTTCTACTGAATACGGAGATACCAGATGTGTGACACTTTTTTGCAGCCTAGGTGGGCAAAGGGGCCGATATTCCAAAGAGCACCTTTCGGATTTCACTGGTCATTTTTTACCGAATTTGATTTCAAACTCCTTACCACACATTTGGGCCCCTAGAATGCCAGGGCAGTATAACTACCCCACAAGTGACCCCATTTTGGAAAGAAGACACCCCAAGGTATTCCGTGAGGAGCATGGCGAGTTCCTAGAATTTTTTATTTTTTGTCACAAGTTAGTGGAAAATTATGATTTTTTTTTTTTTTTTTTTCATACAAAGTCTCATATTCCACTAACTTGTGACAAAAAATAAAAACTTTCATGAACTCACTATGCCCATCAGCGAATACCTTGGGGTCTCTTCTTTCCAAAATGGGGTCACTTTTGGGGTAGTTATACTGCCCTGGCATTCTAGGGGCCCAAATGTGTGGTAAGGAGTTTGAAATCAAATTCTGTAAAAAATTACCAGTGAAATCCGAAAGGTGCTCTTTGGAATATGGGCCCCTTTGCCCACCTAGGCTGCAAAAAAGTGTCACACATCTGGTATCTCCATATTCAGTAGAAGTTGGGGAATGTGTTTTGGGGTGTCATTTTACATATACCCATGCTGGGTGAGAGAAATATCTTGGCAAAAGACAACTTTTCCCATTTTTTTATACAAAGTTGGCATTTGACCAAGATATTTATCTCACCCAGCATGGGTATATGTAAAAAGACACCCCAAAACACATTCCCCAACTTCTACTGAATACGGAGATACCAGATGTGTGACACTTTTTTGCAGCCTAGGTGGGCAAAGGGGCCCATATTCCAAAGAGCACCTTTCGGATTTCACTGGTCTTTTTTTACAGAATTTGATTTCAAACTCCTTACCACACATTTGGGCCCCTAGAATGCCAGGGCAGTATAACTACCCCACAAGTGACCCCATTTTGGAAAGAAGAGACCCCAAGGTATTCGCTGATGGGCATAGTGAGTGAGTTTTTATTTTTTGTCACAAGTTAGTGGAATATGAGACTTTGTATGAAAAAAATAAAAAAAAAATAAAATCATCATTTTCCACTAACTTGTGACAAAAAATAAAAAATTCTAGGAACTCGCCATGCCCCTCACGGAATACCTTGGGGTGTCTTCTTTCCAAAATGGGGTCACTTGTGGGGTAGTTATACTGCCCTGGCATTTTCCAGGGGCCCTAATGTGTGGTAAGTAGGTAAATGACCTGTGAAATCCGAAAGGTGCTCTTTGGAATGTGGGCCCCTTTGCCCACCTAGGCTGCAAAAAAGTGTCACACATGTGGTATCTCCGTATTCAGGAGACGTTGGGGAATGTGTTTTGTGGTGTCATTTTACATATACCCATGCTGGGTGAGAGAAATATATTGGCAAAAGACAACTTTTCCCATTTTTTTTAAACAAAGTTGGCATTTGACCAAGATATTTATCTCACCCAGCATGGGTATATGTAAAATGACACCCCAAAACACATTCACCAACTTCTCATGAATACGGAGATACCACATGTGTGACACTTTTTTGCAGCCTAGTTGGGCAAAGGTGCCCAAATTCCTTTTAGGAGGGCATTTTTAGACATTTGGATACCAGACTTCTTCTCACGCTTTGGGGCCCCTAAAATGCCAGGGCAGTATAAATACCCCACATGTGACCCCATTTTGGAAAGAAGACACCCCAAGGTATTCAATGAGGGGCATGGTGAGTTCATATAAAAAAAAAAATTATGCCACAAGTTAGCGGAAATTGATTTTTTAAATTTTTTTCTCACAAAGTCTCCCTTTCCACTAACTTGGGACAAAAATTTAAATCTTTCATGGACTCAATATGCCCCTCAGCGAATACCTTGGGGTGTCTTCTTTCCAAAATGGTGTTATTTGTGGGGTGTTTGTACTGCCCTGGCATTTGAGGGTCTCCGCAATCATTACATGTATGCCCAGCATTAGGAGTTTCTGCTATTCTCCTTATATTGAGCATACAGGTAATGAGATTTTTTTTTTCCGTTCAGCCTCTGGGCTGAAAGAAAAAAATGAACGGCACAGATTTCTTCATTCGCATCGATCAATGTGGATGAAAAAATCTCTGCCAAAAAAAGAAAAAGGAGGGGAAAGGCGTCTGCCAGGACATAGGAGCTCCACCCAACATCCATACCCACTTAGCTCGTATGCCCTGGCAAACCAGATTTCTCCATTCACATCAATCGATGTGGATGAATAAATCATTGCCGGGATTTTTTTTTTTAATATATACAAAGTGTTTGCCAAAGTATATGAACACCGCCACCTCCTCAGCTCATATGCCTCGGCAAACATATCTTTTAATGCAGAGGAGAAATCTCGTCTTGCAGCGCCGCATACACCGACTTGCGTGTAATCTGACAGCAGCGCAATGCTTCTGTCCGAATGCACATCAGTGCTGCAGCTAGTCGATCGGTTGGTCCACCTGGAAGGTAAAAAAAAAAAAAAAAAAAAAGAAAAAACCAGGCCGCAACGCAATAAATTTATTAACTGTTGAACAGAACATAGAAACTTTTTAAAACTTTTTTAACTGAACGTTTAACTTTTTTACTTACCGGTAATTTTTTTTTTGTTTAGTTTTTTTACCTTTATAGAATAAACCTCTCCTTCCCCATGGGACAATGTGCAAAGCGCAAATCGCCCAAAGATGTGGCGAAGTACGTTATGCACTTTATCCCAGGTGAAAGGAGAGGTTTGCAGCAGCTGTGAGTGAATGGGCCCTAATAGCCCTGTGTGCCTGTCCTGTGAGATGCAATCCCTATGCTAAGTGTACCTGTGTGTGGTACTTCCGGAAACACTCTCCATAGCATAGGTCAGGGTGGTCAGCACAGTCAGGACAGAAATAGCGGGTGTCACGCCTTATTCCACTCCTGCTACAGACACGACATCTTTTTCGGGGTGACGGTTGGGTTGAGGTACCAGGAATGACACTGGGGAAATGTCGCTCGTGTAGACGGCTAACTACACTGGTGGATGGGGCCACGGAACCTTCTGGATACAGGAGGTTCTCGATGATCTCTTCCTGGAATTTGAGGAAGGATCGTGTTCTCCCAGCCTTACTGTAGAGAACAAAACTATTGTACAGCGCCAATTGAATCAAATATACAGACACCTTCTTATACCAGCGTCTGGTTCTGCGGGAAACTAAATAGGGAGACAACATCTGGTCATTGAAGTCCACCCCTCCCATGAGCGCATTATAGTCGTGGACACAGAGGGGCTTTTCAATGACACGGGTTGCTCACTCAATTTGGATTGTCGTGTCTGCGTGAATGGAGGAGAGCATGTAAACGTCACGCTTGTCTCTCCATTTCACCGCGAGCAGTTCTTCGTTACACAAGGCAGCCCTCTCCCCCCTTGCAAGACGGGTGGTTACAAGCCGTTGGGGGAAGCCCACGCGACTAGTTCGCGCGGTGCCACAGGCGCAAATCCGTTCTAGAAACAAATGCCTAAAGAGGGCCACACTTGTGTAGAAATTGTCCACATAAAGATGGTACCCCTTGCCGAATAAGGGTGACACCAAGTCTCAGACTGTCTTCCCACTGCTCCCCAGGTAGTCAGGGCAACCGACCGGCTCCAGGGTCTGATCTTTTCCCTCATAGATCCGAAATTTGTGGGTATAGCCTGTGGCCCTTTCACAGAGCTTATACAATTTGACCCCATACCGGGCACGCTTGCTTGGGATGTATTGTTTGAAGCCAAGGCGCCCGGTAAAATGTATTAGGGACTCGTCTACGCAGATGTTTTGCTCAGGGGTATACAAATCTGCAAATTTCTGGTTGAAATGGTCTATGAGGGGCCGAATTTTGTGGAGCCGGTCAAAAGCAGGGTGGCCTCTGGGACGGGAGGTGGTGTTGTCGCTAAAATGCAGAAAACGCAGGATGGTCTCAAATCGTGTCCTGGACATAGCAGCAGAGAACATGGGCATGTGATGAATCTGGTGCGTGGACCAATATGACCGCAATTCATGCTTTTTTGTCAGGCCCATGTTGAGGAGAAGGCCCAGAAAAATTTTAAGTTCGGAAACTTGGACTGGTTTCCACCGGAAAGGCTGGGCATAATAGCTTCCCGGGTTTGCGGTTATAAAATGTGTGGCATACCGGTTTCTCTCTGCCGCGACTAAGTCTAAGAGCTCCGCAGTCAATTACAGCTCAAAAAATCCCAGGGCCGAACCGATTTGAGCCGTCTCAACCCGAACTCCAGACTGGGCGGTGAAAGGGGGAACTACTGGTGCGGCTGAAGTTGGTGACTGCCAATCAGGATTTGCCAGCACCTCAGGGACTCTAGGGGGTCTACGGGCCTGTCTGTGCGGTGGCTGCGACGGGGTAACTATTGCACGTGCCACCGTACCAGCTTCAACTGCCCTTCTGGTGCTTGCTACTTCACCAGGTTGTACGGCAGTGCTGGTACTAGGTCCAGGAAGGGCTGCGCTGCTGGTGTATGCCTCACCACGTGATCCGGCAGCGACAGCCCCACTCTGCTGCTCTTGAAGCGGATCCTGCGTAACCTGTGGTCTAGCGACACGGGGCCTGGTACGCCTGGTGCTATCAGGGACCTCCACCTCCTCGTCCGAACTTTGGGTCAGAGAGCCACTGCTTTCCACAGGTTCATATTCTGACCCGCTAGATTCGTCAGATGAGGGTTCCCACTCCTCATCCGACTGGGTCAGAATCCTGTAGGCCTCTTCAGAAGAATACCCCCTGTTTGACATTTTGGACTACTAAATTTAGGGGTATTCCCTGAGACTACCCAAGAAAAAAAGCAAACCTTTCTTACAAAGGGGAGGCTAGCGAAGTACCGGAGGCCGCTGCGGTTGATAAAAAATATCAAAACTGATTTTTTTATCGCCGCAGTGCGTGTAAAGTGAATGTGCAGTGATCAAAAAATAATAATTTTTTGTCACTGTGGTGGGGGGGGCGTGGGTGAACGCACGTGTGGACGACCGATCAGGCCTGATCGGGCAAACACTGCGTTTTGGGTGGAGGGCGAGCTAAGGTGACACTAATACAATTATAGATCTGACCGTCTCGCGAGATGACTCGTATATGCGTGACTCTGCGCAGCGCTGCCACCTCCGGAACGCGATCCTGCGTTAGGCGGTCCGGAGGTGGTTAAAGGGGTTATCTCACTTCAGCAAATGGCATTTATCATGTAGGGAAAGTTAATACAAGGCACTTACTAATGAATTGTAATTGTCCAAATGATAAATGCCATTTGCTGAAGTGAGACAACCCCTTTAACTTCAAACTGTAGATTTTGCAATGGGGCCTCATTTGAGATAGGTGGTTTTTCTTTGATGACTGAATCAGTACAATAGTTGTTTTTTTTCCCATTAAATGTAGGTTTTAGTGTTAAGCGAGCATCGCTATGCTCGGCACATCCGAGTGCTCAGCCGAATACTGCGGGTGCTCAAGTACAATTTAATACAATAAAAGGCAATGGGAGACCAGAGCATAAAACTAGGCACCCCCTGCTCTGAAGAGGAGAGGGAGTCTGGTTCACAAAAAAAAAGGTTAGAAATTGATGGAAACCCCATCAAAATAGTTTGGAAATAGCATTAAGAGGATGGCTGGATGCATCTTGGACTCCAATTATATATGATATACAATAGACAACCACACAAAGGCTATATGCCAAAAGCCAGGTATATGCAAGCCATCAATCTATCCATGAGACAAGAGCCTTGGCAGCCTTGTGCACTATGAAACATTCCAAACCAGCTCTCATCTGACTGAGAGCCAGTAAGCCTCAAAGTTACCACTGAAGAAGGGGAGAGGTGTCCCCGAAACGCGTTTCCAGTGATCCGATCAAAGATCCAAATATGACCCATTTATAAGAAGATATTTTCTACATCTTGCGAGATAACAGTGCACTGTAAATTCGACCGGCTGTAACAATCAAAGTTTGAGCCTTAGAAAACCGGAAGAAAGTACCAACGAGCAAAATCCTAAGTGCTGACACGTCACTTCCGGAGCGACGAACTCGTCTCTGAATCCACGTGGGACGCTGACCAAGTAACAGCCGGGACGCCGGCTTTTAGCAGGCCCCAAAACATCCGAGTGACCGACCGGCACGAAGGAAAGGTAAGCCCACATAGTGGGTTGTTATTAAACATACCTTGAAACATCCGAGTGACTGACCGGTACAAAGGTAAGCCCACACAGTGGGTTGTTACCAGACATACCTCAATTGCCAAACTACAAAGTCCGCTTAAGATACAAAAAGAAACACTATACTCAAAGTTTATTATAACTGGAATATCTATATCATTGGACCTTCTTTCATTAAGGAGAGGAAGAAGGAGGATTTTTTCCTTTTTCCCATTTAATCCTTGTTTTACAAGTATTTTGGTGAACTATTATAAAGAAGGACCTGTAATACAGAACAAGCGAACATATGACTTTGATATTATTTGCTATCACTGGCACCATATTGTGACAATTTCTTGTTAGTGTATGTATTTACACATTTTACTTTTTAACCTTTTATGTATTTATTAATACATTTTGTGATCTGCACTTAAACCATACGACTCCACGTGTTGAGAGTGCCAGTCTTCCAGTATTTTATATTTCTTCAGATCTGTTGGATGCTTGGGTGGACCTGCTCACCTAGATCAATATCATTATGGAGACAAAAAGTTTTCTCATTGTCCTAACATAATATTCAATAACCTTTCTATACAGTTTTGTCATGTAAAAACTAATTTGCATAAACATGGGCATATGGGGAAAGAAATATGACTCATGAACAGTGCCATCTATTGGTTTCATAGTCTTATGACAAGACTATTACTCTTGTCATAAAACTATGAAACCAATAGATGGCGCTGTTCATGAGTAGTGTAGATCGCAAATTTTTCATGCAAATAGTTTTTCAGCTAAAAAACAAGGCAGATTCTGCTCATTTGCATGTCTTTCCCATATGCTCTTGTTTATGCAAATTAGTTTGACAAAACAGTATAGAAAGGTTATTGAATTTTGTTAGAATAATCAGAAAACTTTTTGTCTCCCTAATGATATTGATCTAGGTGCGCAGGTCCACCCAAGCCATCCAACAGATCTGAAGTAACTTTGAGGCTTACTGGCTCTCAGTCAGATGAGAGCTGGTTTGGAATGTCTCATAGATCACGGAGACATGCAACATGGTTGAGCAGTATGTGTGCACACGCCTACACGTACTGACTAATGGGTCTGCCCCCTTCACTTCTGGGTCTCCAAATTGGGCACATGGCCTGAGCTTGCCCTTTATGCCTCGGAGGTGCTGGCCTGCCCTGCAGCCAGTGTATTGTCTGAATGTTTGTTTAGCACGGCTGGAGAGGGTTATCCCAGGTTATATTTCCCAATGTTTTGGGGTCTACCTAAATTTAAGCAAAAATAAATAAAAATAAAATAAAAAACAAAATAAATAACAAGTGTTGGCTACCTCCTCCTCATCCACCACTGCTTCCACCTACACCACCACATCCACCGCCTCCTCAACGTCCTACTCCATATGGACCTCCTCCTCCTAGATCAAGATTATTATTTTTTATTTTTACGTACTTTATGTTATTTTAAGTCATTTCCCTATCCACATTTGTTTGCAGAGCACTTGCCATGCTCTTAACCACATGTTGCTGCCATTTGCAGCCCTCTAGCCCTTTCCATTACTTTTTTACAGCCATTATCGTCAGCAAGCCAACACTCCCTTTTCAGCTGCACACAGCAGTCAGACCACCCTTCTCGACCCCGGCTACAAAGAAAACTTCTCATCTCCCATTCCTGTAATTGAGAGGACAAGTAAAATGGTGCAATACCAGAATGTACTTGTTGAGAGATTACTCCGGAATTTTCCATCTGACAACGCTGGCGGCAGAGTCCGTACTTCCTTAGGCAACCGGGGAAGGGAGACAATGGGAACACACAGCAGTTCCAACAAAGCCAGGGCAACACTCTCCAAGGCACGGGACACTTTCAAGACACCCCGCCAGCAACCTCACCCTGAAGCGTGGCCTAGTGGTACAAGGAGGGAAAAGTTTTGGAAAATGGTGAAGGAATACATAGCAGACCGTGTCAGCTTCCTAAATGATCCCTCAGTGCCTTACAATTACTGGGTGTCCAAGCTGGACGTGTGGCACAAACTTGGAGGTGTTGGCCTGCCCTGTCGCCAGCGTTTTGTCTGAGTGTGTATTTAGTGCTGCTGGTGGCATCATAACAGATAAGCGTATCGGCTTGTCCACTGGCAATGCTGACAGGTTGACTCAGATAAAAAATAAACAAGGCCTGGATTGCCTCTGACTTCTCCACTCCACCAGAGGAATGCTGAGCTAATGAGGAACAAAGACACAATTTAAATGTATGCTTTACAATGTACTCAATCCACAAGATTCAGATGCACCCTTTTCACCTCCAAAAAAGGGTATATGTTTCAATCTTGTTTACTCATCCTTCTCCTCCTCCTGTTCAATACGGTATATATGCCCTCAGTACAATGTTTCATACGGTCTGCTCACCTGTAGGCCCTCACTCCAATGTTTCATACGGTCTGCTCACCTGTAGGGCCTCACTTCAGTGTTTTATGGGGTTTTCTCAGCTGTAGGCCCTCACCTCCAATGTTTCATACGGTCTGCTCATCTGTAGGCCCTCACTACAATGTTTTATGGGGTTTGCTCACCTTCAGGAACCTCACGTCCAATGTTTCATACTGTCTGCTCAGCTGTAGGCCCTCACTACAATGTTTTATGGGGTTTGCTTACCTTCAGGCCCTCACCTCCAATGTTTTATACAGTCTGCTAAGCTGTAGGCCCTCACTACAATGTTTTATGGGGTTCGCTCACCTGTAGGCCCTCACTACAATGTTTTATGGGATTTGCTCTCCTTCAGGCCCTCACCTCCAATGTTTCATACGGTCTGCTCAGCTGTAGGCCCTCACCTCCAATGTTTCATACGGTCTGCTCAGCTGTAGGCCCTCACTACAATGTTTTATGGGGTTCGCTCACCTGTAGGCCCTCACCTCCAATGTTTCATACGGTCTGCTCAGTTGTAGGCCCTCACTACAATGTTTTATGGGGTTTGCTCACCTTCAGGAACCTCACGTCCAATGTTTCATACGGTCTGCTCAGCTGTAGGCCCTCACTACAATGTTTTATGAGGTTAACTCACCTGTAGGCCCTCACCTCCAATGTTTCATACGGTCTGCTCAGCTGTAGGCCCTCACTACAATGTTTTATGGGATTTGCTCACCTTCAGGAACTTCACGTCCAATGTTTCATACGGTCTGCTCAGCTGTAGGCCCTCACTACAATGTTTTATGGGGTTTGCTCAGCTGTAGGCCCTCACCTCCAATGTTTCTTACGGTCTGCTCACCTGTAGGCCCTCACTACAATGTTTTATGGGATTTGCTCACCTTCAGGAACTTCACATCCAATGTTTCATACGGTCTGCTCAGCTGTAGGCCCTCACTACAATGTTTTATGGGGTTCGCTCACCTGTAGGCCCTCACCTCCAATGTTTCATACGGTCTGCTCAGTTGTAGGCCCTCACTACAATGTTTTATGGGGTTTGCTCACCTTCAGGAACCTCACGTCCAATGTTTCATACGGTCTGCTCAGCTGTAGGCCCTCACTACAATGTTTTATGAGGTTAACTCACCTGTAGGCCCTCACCTCCAATGTTTCATTCGGTCTGCTCAGCTGTAGGCCCTCACTACAATGTTTCATACGGTCTGCTCACCTGTAGGCCCTCACCTCCAATGTTTCATACGGTCTGCTCACCTGTAGGCCTTCACTACAATGTTTTATGGGGTTCACTCACCTTCAGGAACCTCATGTCCAATGTTTCATACGGTCTGCTCAGCTGTAGGCCCTCACTACAATGTTTTATGGGGTTTGCTTACCTTCAGGCTCTCACCTCCAATGTTTCATATGGTCTGCTCAGCTGTAGGCCCTCACTACAATGTTTTATCTGGTTTGCTCACCATAAGGTTCTCACTACAATGTTTTATGGGGTTTTCTCACCATAAGGACCTCACTACAATGTTTTATGGGGTTCACTCACCTGTAGGCCCTCACCTCCAATGCTTCATACGGTCTGCTCAGCTGTAGGCCCTCACTACAATGTTTTATAGGGTCTGCTCACCTGTAGGCCCTCACCTCAAAAGTTTCATATGGTCTGCTCACCTGTAGGCCCTTACTACAATGTTTTATGGGGTTTGCTCACCTTCAGGCCCTCACCTCCAATGTTTTATGGGGTTCGCTCACATGTAGGCCCTCACCTCCAATGTTTCATACGGTCTGCTCACCTGTAGGCCCTTACTACAATGTTTTATGGGGTTTGCTCACCTTCAGGCCCTCACCTCCAATGTTTTCCTGGGTCAGCTCACCAGCAGGCTCTCAACCATAATGTTTAAGAGGGTCAGCTGAGCAGCAGGCCCTCACCCGTAATGTTTTAGAGGGTAACCAGCAGGCCCTTGCTCATAATGTTGTTTGAGGGTCAGCAGCAGGCTATTATTAATAATTTTTAAAGTGTGTGTATGATGCCCTCCTTTATGTGTAATAAGAGGTGCATTGGAGTGCCTGTTCCTTGTAATTTTTGGCAGGCCTTTTACTTAGTGCATAGGCTGTATGAGTGTAGGAGTCCCACTACCTGAACAATAGTAGCACCATGTGAATGAAGCCCTCCTTTAAGTGATATAGAGGCTGTATCTCTTTTTCCTTGTAATTTTTGGCAGCACTTACACTGTATATACAATTGAATCTACAGGAAAGAATGTTTCCTAACAATTTTTCCTCTAAAAATATTTATTTTTTTGTGGGGGCGGGTTTTGGGCGTTTTTTGTCAGTCTGTAAAAGTGCCGTACAACTCGGACAACATGGTTCCCAGCAGCGACATTGGTGTCCAAGATGCATCCAGACATGGTCCCCCTGCTGTTCCTGATCGATTTCAGAAGTGTTTCCATCACTTTCAGACATTTTCCTATGAACCAGGCACCCTCCCCTCATCCGAGCAGGGGGTGCCTGGTCGCCTTCCATTGACTTCCATTATACTCGGGTGCTAGGCCGAACACTCGAACACACGAACACTTTGGTGCTCGCTCATCACTAGTCACCTAATTATATTTTTCTTTTCTGAAGTTCGGCCGAACGCATCGAACCCGAACATCCAGGTGTCTGCTTAACTCATAAAAAAATTAGGGCCTGATTGCCGTTCTGCAGTGCAGTGAGATATTTTACAGCCCAGTTTGCGGTGTATTACTGGGGAATTACAAACATATTCACCTTCCATTGTTGCACTTATCTGTTGAAAAGACTTTCATGTAAAAATAGAAAAGAACTTGAGCCTACTTGCCATTCAGCGGTGCAGTGAGATATTTTACAGTAAAAATAATATAACAAAAACAAAGACAGGTGCACTCTGCAGTCTTACTAACCCTCGTACTGGTGTAAAATTGAGAATTAGCCAACATATCCTGTTCGAAAGGTAATGTCTGAGCCCGAGCACCGCGCCAAGGTTTCTCAAGTAGCTCGGGACCTAACGCTAAACCTACCTGGGCTGTATGGGCAATACCAGGAGCCAGTGGGCGAATTACAGGAGCGCAAGGTCCGACTCAAAGCAATCTCCCAGTAACCTCCAGCATGTGACCATGCATACAATGGGAGGAGGCAGAGATAATTTACAGCCCAGTTTGCCGTGTATAATTGGGGAAATACAAATATACTCTCCTTTCCTTGTTGCACTTATCTGTAGCCTTTTGTGTAAAAATTGAAAAAAACTTGGGCCAAATTGCCGTTCAGCGGTCGAGTGAAATATTTTACAGCCCAGTTTGCCATCTATTACTGGCGAAATACAAATATATTTGCTTTTCATAGTTGTACTTATCTGTTGAAATGCATTTTGTGTAAAAATATAAAAAAAACAGGGCCTAATTGTCGTTCTGCGGTGCAATGAGATATTTTACAGCTTAGTTTGAAGTGTATTACTGGGGAAATACAAATATATTCGCCTTTCATTGTTGCACTTATCTGTTGAAAAGCCTTTTGTGTAAAAATAGAAAAAAACTTGAGCCTAATTGCCTATCAGTGGTGCAGTGAGATATTTTACAGCCCAGTTTGCCGTGTATTACTGGGAAAATACAATTATATTTGCTGTTCATTGTTGTACTTATCTGTTGAAGAGCATTTTGTGTAAAAATGTAAAAAAATTAGGGGCTAAATGCTGTTCTGCAGTGCAATGAGATATTTTATAGCCCAGTTTGAAGTGTATTACTGGGGAAATACAAATATATTCACCTTTCATTGTTGCACTTATCTGTTGAAAAGCCTTTTGTGTAAAAATATAAAAAAATCTTGGTCTAATTGCCATTCTGCGTTGCAGTGAAATATTTTATAGCCCAGTTTGCCGTGTATTTCTGGGGAAATATAAATATATTCACCTTTCATTGTTGCACTTATCTGTTGAAAAGCCTTTTGTGTCAAAATATAAAAAATTATGGTCTAATTGCCATTCTGCGGTGCAGTGAAATAATTTACAGCCCAGTTTGCCGCGTATTACTGGGGAAATAAAAATATATTTGCCTTTCATTGTTGCACTTATCTGTAGAAAAGCCTTTTTTTATAAAAATATAAAATAAACTAAGGAAAAATTGCTGTTCTGCGGTGCAGTGAGATATTTTACAGTCCAGTTTTCCGCGTATTACTGGGGAAATACCAATATATTCACCTTTTATTGTTCCACATATCTGTAGAAAAGCCTTTTGGGTAAAAATAGAAAAAAAAAACTTGGGCCTAATTGCCGTTCAGCAGTGCAGTGAGATATTTTATAGCCCGGTTTGCTGGGTATTACTGGGGAAATACAAATATATTTGACTTTCATTGTTGAAAAGCCTTTTGTATAAAAATAGAAAAAAAATTGGGTCTAATTGCCGTTCTGCGGTGCAGTGAGATATTTTACAGCCCAGTTTCCCGCGTATTACTGGGGAAATACAAATACTGTATATTCACCTTTCATTGATGCACTTTTTTGTTGAAAAGACTTTTGTGTAAAAATAGAAGAAAATTAGGGCATATTTGCCATTTAGCGGTGCAGTGAGATATTCTAAAGCCCTGTTTGCTCTGTATTAGTTGCAAAATAAAAAACATTTGATCTAACATTTGGTTATTTGATCTAACAGTATGTCAGGCAGAGAAGGCCCTGCACAAAAGAGTTGCAGAGACCTAAATGTTTCTGGCACAGGCAGAGGTCGCAGCAGAGTAAGGGACCGTGGCAGCAGGGGTCACTTCGAGAGGCCTGAGATCCCAGTGTCAACTAGAGGTTGTGTCATGACCAGCAACCCAGCGGACACCCCCAGCCAAAATTCTGTGGGTTTGTCAGACACAACCCTTATTTGGCATGGCCCGGGAGCAGGCCCTATGCCCTCACCTGTCCTCAACCTGCCTTTTTCCTTTTATCCACTAGGTGGGCAAGTAGTGATGAGGAGAGTGGCATGGGAGCTGGTGTTGCGAGCGGCTCCTGACCCAGAGACAGTTGAGGAGGACATCAGTGACGTACAGACATTACTCGATAATGATGATGTAGCTGATCGCACTTGGGAGCCGGTTGACAAAGGGGCTCCATTTTTTTCTTTTTTGTTCTTTATATAATAATGTAATATTACAAAATTCGGTGTCTCCATGATAAATCTGCAGCGTGGGGGCTCAGTGTGGCTTCTACACACTTTCAAAATAATCCTTCAGAGGGGTGAATAGATGCCGGATGACCATGACCTTCCCAGGAGCTTTTTTCGGGAGCAGCGGTTCATTTCTGAGACATCCGTATAGTGCGAGGGGAATCCGAAGACCCTCTCCATCTCCGTGCACCACAGGATGTCCTTCATCCCATCGTGATGTTTTCCCTGACGAAGAGACCAGGGGCTGGTAGTTATAGTTTCAATCTTGATGAACTTTGTGACTATTCCAGGCTCCAAGCAATCTTGAAGCTTTGTCTTCTCATTCTCTGTAGCTACTAGAGGCCTGTTCATGTCAGGCAGGTTCCCCCAGAAGTATCTGGCTCGATTAGCAGCCACCTGCATTAATCTTGACAGGATTCTTCTCCAGGTGGAGAGAAATTGTGTTTTGGAATGCTTTCTCCATCGCAACCACGTTGTTGAATAACCAGAACACTGTCCGATTCTCTCCTGTCTTAGACAAAATGTAATTTTTTAAATAAAATGTATTAAATATTTAATTTTAAATTGAACCAAAACTTGACAATCAATTTGCCAAGCTAATTGTGTTGTAGAACGTGCATTATTAAAGCGTGCCGAGCCGAGGTGGCCTCCTCATGCTGCAGCCACTTCCACACTTTGTCATCGTGCTAATCTGTGGCCTCCTCATGCTGCTGCCACCTCCACAATCTCTCGTCATCGTGCCACTCTGTGGCCTCTTCATGCTGCTGCCATCTTCACAATCTCACATTATTATGCTACTCTGTGGCCTCCTCATGCTGCTGACACCTTTGCAATTTGTCATCGTGCCACTCTGTGGCCTCCTCATGCTGCTGACACCTCCACACTTTGTCGTTGTGCCACTCTGGCCTCCTCAAGCTGCTGCCACCTCCACAATCTCTTGTCGTTGTGCCACTCTGTGGACTCCTCATGCTGCTGACACCTCCACACTTTGTCGTTGTGCCACTCTGGCCTCCTCAAGCTGCTGCCACCTCCACAATCTCTCGTCGTCGTGCCACTCTGTGGCCTCCTCATGCTGCTGACACCTCCAAAATCTCTCGTCGTCGGCCACTCTGTGTCCTACTCATGCTGCTGCCACCTCCACACTCTGTCATTGTGCCACTCTGTGGCCTCCTGATGCTGCTACCACCTACAGACTCTGCGATTGGGCCACTCTGTGGTCTCCTCATGCTGCTTCCACTTCACCACTATGTCATAGGGCCACTCTGTGGACTTCTCATGCTGTTACCACCCTCCCCACTTCATGACTGGGCCACTATTTAGCCTTTTTGGCTTGGCTGACATCATCTTTTATGTGTCTCTTCTTCTGATCCATCAGATGGAAGGTAATAGGAGATTTATAACGGGTCCTCTCTGTGTAGCAGCCTGTAAGGTCCCATCAGAATTGGCTTATGATTTGGTAGCCAAAAGCAGGAGTGGGTACAAAACACAGAAGACTTGCAAATATTACGTTCACGTGTTATTTCTGTTTTGGATCAACTCCTGTTTTTTTTGGCACTAGCAATACTGAATGATTGCTGACCGAGTGAAGGTGGATGCTCCACAGACAGGATCCTTTTTTTGGGGGTTATTGTTTTGATGGATCAGAGGAAGGGCAAAATTATCAGTGACATCAACACAAACTTACTGCTGACACCCTCTTCACTCTGTCGGGGGGCTCTACCTGTTTAAGAGTTTAATAGAACCTGTTTTGTAGACATCTATATGGAATCAGCAGACGACGGTGTAAATGGAGTGCGCTCTTTCATGCTATAGTAGACTCATGGGCCTCTGCACGGTTCTTTATACCTGGCGCTAACATCAATCTGTAAGGCTGAGTTCATACTTGAGTTATTTGGTCAGTTTAACCCCGTGACTGCCCAAATAAGTGAAGTTTGCAGTGATTCTAAGAGTGACGCCTATCATCTACATGTCATGCTGACTCACAGTATTATTTCACTACCAAAGCAGACTCCCTATGCGTGTTACTGCAAGGCAGAGTGTTCTACACCCCTATAAAGGCTCTCCCCAGCCAGGAAATAGACGTTTTTTAACGCAATTCACCACAAATTAATTCAGATCCAACCAAATTTTTCCCAAAATATTCCGCGAAGCAGGAAATCAAATTTTTTAAAATTTCGCTCATCTCTAGTAATTAGCTTGGAAAATAGTTCGGGTTCGGTGTTCGGGTTCGTACCGAATTTTGCGGTGTCCGTGACACGGACCCGAACCCGAACATTTTCGTAAAAGTCCGTGTTCGGGTTCGGTGTTCGGCGCTTTCTTGGCGCTTTTTGAAAGGCTGCAAAGCAGCCAATCAACAAACGTCATACTACTTGCCCCAAGAGGCCATCACAGCATTGCCTACTATTGGCATGACTGTGATTGGCCAGTGCAGCATGTGACCCAGCCTCTATATAAGCTTGGGTCACGTTGCGCTGCACGTCACTCTGCTGATTGAAGCATAGGGAGAGGTTGCAGCTGCGACGTTAGGGCGAGATTAGGCAGTGATTAACTCCTCCAAAAGACTTCATTCTGTGATCGATCTGCAGCTGTGGATCATTGAAGTGCTAGTATTGACTTGCTCACTTTTTTGAGGCTGCCCAGAGCGTTTTTAGATCACTTTTTTTCTGGGGTGATCGGCGGCCATTTTGTGACTTGTGGTGCGCCAGCACAAGCTATCACCAAGTGTATTTAACCATCAATAGTGTGGTTATTTTGTGCTATATCCTACATCAGCTGCAGGCTGAGCATGTGTCACCGAAGTGCATTTAACCATCAACAGTCTGGTTATTTTTTGGCCATATACTACATCAGCTGCAGGCTGAGCCTGTGTCACCGAAGTGCATTTAACCATCAACAGTCTGATTATTTTTTGGCCATATACTACATCTGGTGCAGGCTGAGCCTGTGTCACCCAAGTGCATTTAACCATCAACAGTGTGGTTATTTTTTGGCCATATACTGCATCAGGGGCAAGTTGAGCTTATCACCCAGTGCCTAAAAAATAGACCTGACATTTCTATTCAACCAAATCTGTACTGTTTTAGCTGGTCAAGTTATTTGTAGTGACCGTAAAAGCACACTTTTTGTTCTGGGTTGAAAAACTATTCCCAAATTTGCCATTCTCAAAATAACTAGTTTCTGGTATATGAGGCCTACTTGAACTCTATCCCAAAAAGGATATCTTACATTGAAGGTACTGATAGTGTCATTCAGAAAAACTTAAGACACACACTAGCGTGCAGATAGAAGTCTGATTCTGATATTAAACCTTAACCTGTCACACAGTGCAAAAAAAAACAGGTCTCACATTTCTATTCAAGCAAATCTGTACTGTTTTAGCTGGTCAAGTTATTTGTAGCGACCGTAAAAGCCCTTTTTTTTTCTGGGTTGAAAAACTATTCCCTCTATTGCCATTCTCAAAATAACTAGTTTCTGGTATTTGAGGCCTACTTGAAATCTATCCCAAAAAGGATATCTTACATTGAAGGTACTGATAGTGTCATTCAGAAAACCCTAAGACACACGCTAGCGTGCAGATAGAAGTCTGATTCTGAGATTAAACCTTAACCTGTCACACAGTGCAAAAAAAAACAGGTCTCACATTTCTATTCAAGCAAATCTGTACTGTTTTAGCTGGTCAAGTTATTTGTAGCGACCGTAAAAGCCCATTTTTTTTTCTGGGTTGAAAAACTATTCCCAAATTTGCCATTCTCAAAATAACTAGTTTCTGGTATTTGAGGCCTACTTGAAATCTATCCCAAAAAGGATATCTTACATTGAAGGTACTGATAGTGTCATTCAGAAAAACCTAAGACACACGCTACCGTGCAGATAGAAGTCTGATTCTGAGATTAAACCTTAACCTGTCACACAGTGCAAAAAAAAACAGGTCTCACATTTCTATTCAAGCAAATCTGTACTGTTTTAGCTGGTCAAGTTATTTGTAGCGACCGTAAAAGCCCTTTTTTTTTTCTGGGTTGAAAAACTATTCCCAAATTTGCCATTCTCAAAATAACTAGTTTCTGGTATTTGAGGCCTACTTGAAATCTATCCCAAAAAGGATATCTTACATTGAAGGTACTGATAGTGTCATTCAGAAAAACCTAAGACACAAGCTACCGTGCTGATAGAAGTCTGATTCTGAGATTAAACCTTAACCTGTCACACAGTGCAAAAAAAAAACAGGTCTCACATTTCTATTCAAGCAAATTTGTACTGTTTTAGCTGGTCAAGTTATTTGTAGTGACCGTAAAAGCACTTTTTTTTTTCTGGGTTGAAAAACTATTCCCAAATTTGCCATTCTCAAAATTGTGGTGAACGGGAACAATGAGGAAAACATTAAGGGACGCGGACGTGGACATGGCCGTGGTGGTGTTAGTGGACCCTCTGGTGCTGGGAGAGGATGTGGCCGTTCTGCCACAGCCACACGTCCTAGTGTACCAACTACCTCAGGTCCCAGTAGCCGCCAGAATTTACAGGGATATTTGGTGGGGCCCAATGCCGTTCTAAGGATGGTAAGGCCTGAGCAGGTACAGGCATTAGTCAATTGGGTGGCCGACAGTGCATCCAGCACGTTCACATTGGCACAGATGGCGCATGAAAACCAAGCCCATCAGTCTGTCACATCACCCCCATGCATATCAGGGAAACTGTCTGAGCCTCAAGTTATGCAGCAGTCTCTTCTGCTGTTTGAAGACTCTGCTGCCAGAGTTTCCCAAGGGCATCCACTTAGCTCTTCACCAGGGGTGGAAGAGATAGAATGCACTAACGCACAACCACTTATGTTTCCTGATGATGAGGACATGGGAATACCACCTCAGCACGTCTCTGATGATGACGAAACACAGGTGCCAACTGCTGCGTCTTTCTGCAGTGTGCAGATTGAACAGGAGGTCAGGGATCAAGACTGGGTGGAAGACGATGCAGGGGACGATGAGGTCCTAGACCCCACATGGAATGAAGGTCGTGCCACTGACTTTCACAGTTCGGAGGAAGAGGCAGTGGTGAGACCGAGCCAACAGCGTAGCAAAAGAGGGAGCAGTGGGCAAAGTCAGAACACCCGCCGCCAAGAGACTCCGCCTGCTACTGACCGCCGCCATCTGGGACCGAGCACCCCAAAGGCAGCTTCAAGGAGTTCCCTGGCATGGCACTTCTTCAAACAATGTGCTGACGACAAGACCCGAGTGGTTTGCACGCTGTGCCATCAGAGCCTGAAGCGAGGCATTAACGTTCTGAACCTTAGCACAACCTGCATGACCAGGCACCTGCATGCAAAGCATGAACTGCAGTGGAGTAAACACCTTAAAAACAAGGAAGTCACTCAGGCTCCCCCTGCTGCCTCTTCTGCTGCTGCCGCCTCGGCCTCTTCTGCTGCTGCCGCCGCCTC
Source organism: Bufo bufo (assembly GCF_905171765.1). NCBI lineage: Eukaryota > Metazoa > Chordata > Amphibia > Anura > Bufonidae > Bufo > Bufo bufo. Next base: position 114,663,159 of record NC_053396.1, on the reverse strand, counting down.
GGCCTCTTCTGCTGCTGCTGCCGCCGCCTCGTCCTCTTCCTCTGCCTCTGGAGGAATGTTGGCACCTGCCGCCCAGCAAACATGGGATGTACCACCAACACCACCACCTGCGTCACCAAGCATCGCAACCATGTAACACGGCAGCGTTCAGCTCTCCATCTCACAAACATTTGAGAGAAAGCGTAAATTCCCACCTAGCCACCCTCGATCCCTGGCCCTGAATGCCAGCATTTCTAAACTACTGGCCTATGAAATGCTGTCATTTAGGCTGGCGGACACACACAGCTTCAAACAGCTCATGTCACTTGCTGTCCCACAGTATGTTGTTCCCAGCCACCACTACTTCTCCAAGAGAGCCGTGCCTTCCCTGCACAAACAAGTGTCCGATAAAATCAAGTGTGCACTGCGCAACGCCATCTGTGGCAAGGTCCACCTAACCACAGATACATGGACCAGTAAGCACGGCCAGGGACGCTATATCTCCCTAACTGCACACTGGGTAAATGTAGTGGCGGCTGGGCCCCAGGCGGAGAGCTGTTTGGCGCACGTCCTTCCGCCGCCAAGGATCGCAGGGCAACATTCTTTGCCTCCTGTCTCCTCCTCCTCCTACTCAGCTTCCTCCTCCTCTTCTTCCACCTGCTCATCCAGTCAGCCACACACCTTCACCACCAACTTCAGCACAGCACGGGGTAAACGTCAGCAGGCCATTCTGAAACTCATATGTTTGGAAAACAGGCCCCACACCGCACAGGAGTTGTGGCGGGGTATAGAACAACAGACCGACGAGTGGTTGCTGCCGGTGAGCCTCAAGCCCGGCCTGGTGGTGTGCGATAATGGGCGAAATCTCGTTGCAGCTCTGGGACTAGCCGGTTTGACGCACATCCCTTGCCTGTCGCATGTGCTGAATTTGGTGGTGCAGAAGATCATTCGCAACTACCCCGACATGTCAGAGCTGCTGCATAAAGTGCGGGCCGTCTGTTCGCGCTTCCGGCGTTCACACCCTGCCGCTGCTCGCCTGTCTGCGCTACAGCTTAACTTCGGCCTTCCCGCTCACCGCCTCATATGCGACATACCCACCAGGTGGAACTCCACCTTGCATATGCTGGACAGACTGTGCGAGCAGCAGCAGGCCATAGTGGAGTTTCAGCTGCAGCACGCACGGGTCAGTCGCACTGTGGATCAGACACACTTCACCACCAATGACTGGGCCTCCATGCGAGACCTGTGTGCCCTGTTGCGCTGTTTCGAGTACTCCACCAACATGGCCAGTGGCGATGATGCCGTTATCAGCGTTACAATACCACTTCTATGTCTCCTTGAGAAAACACTTAGGGTGATGATGGAAGAGGAGGTGGCCCAGGAGGAAGAGGAGGAAGAGGGGTCATTTTTAGCACTTTCAGGCCAGTCTCTTCAAAGTGACTCAGAGGGAGGTTTTTTGCAACACCAGAGGCCAGGTACAAATGTGGCCAGACAGGGCCCACTACTGGAGGACGAGGAGGACGAGGATGAGGAGGAGGTGGAGGAGGATGAGGATGAAGCATGTTCACAGCGGGGTGGCACCCAAAGCAGCTCGGGCCCATCACTGGTGCGTGGCTGGTGGGAAACACAGGACGATGACGATACGCCTCCCACAGAGGACAGCTTGTCCTTACCTCTGGGCAGCCTGGCACACATGAGCGACTACATGCTGCAGTGCCTGCGCAACGACAGCAGAGTTGCCCACATTTTAACGTGTGCGGACTACTGGGTTGCCACCCTGCTGGATCCCCGGTACAAAGACAATGTGCCCACCTTACTTCCTACACTGGAGCGTGATAGGAAGATGCGCGAGTACAAGCGCACGTTGGTAGACGCGCTACTGAGAGCATTCCCAAATGTCACAGGGGAACCAGTGGAAGCCCAAGGGGAAGGCAGAGGAGGAGCAAGAGGTCGCCAACGCAGCTGTGTCACGCCCAGCTCCTCTGAGGGCAGGGTTAGCATGGCAGAGATGTGGAAAAGTTTTGTCAACACGCCACAGCTAACTGCACCACCACCTGATACGGAACGTGTTAGCAGGAGGCAACATTTCACTAACATGGTGGAACAGTACCTGAGCACACCCCTCCACGTACTGACTGATGGTTTGGCCCCATTCAACTTCTGGGTCTCCAAATTGTCCACGTGGCCAGAGCTAGCCTTTTATGCCTTGGAGGTGCTGCCCTGCCCGGCGGCCAGCGTTTTGTCTGAACGTGTATTCAGCACGGCAGGGGGCGTCATTACAGACAATCGCAGCCGCCTGTCTACAGCCAATGTGGACAAGCTGACGTTCATAAAAATGAACCAGGCATGGATCCCACAGGACCTGTCCATCCCTTGTGCAGATTAGATATTAACTACCTCCCCTTAACAATATATTATTCTACTCCAGGGCACTTCCTCATTCAATACTATTTTTAATTTCATTTTACCATTATATTGCGGGGCAACCCAAAGTTGAATGAACCTCTCCTCTGTCTGGGTGCCGGGGCCTAAATGTGTGACAGTGGCCTGTTCCAGTGGTGGGTGACGTGAAGCCTGATTCTCTGCTATGACATGAAGACTTATTCTGTGCTGACATGAAGCCAGATTCTCTGTTACGCGACTTTTCTCCTCTGCCTGGGTGCCTGGGCCTAAATGTGTGACAGTGGCCTGTTCCAGTGGTGGGTGACGTGAAGCCTGATTCTCTGCTATGACATGAAGACTGATTCTGCGCTGACATAAGGCCAGATTCTCTGTTACGGGACCTCTCTCCTCTGCCTGGGTGCCTGGGCCTAAATGTGTGACAGTGGCCTGTTCCAGTGGTGGGTGACGTGAAGCCTGATTCTCTGCTATGACATGAATACTGATTCTGCGCTGACATAAGGCCAGATTCTCTGTTACGGGACCTCTCTCCTCTGCCTGGGTGCCTGGGCCTAAATGTGTGACAGTGGCCTGTTCCAGTGGTGGGTGACGTGATGCCTGATTCTCTGCTATGACATGAATACAGATTCTGTGCTGACATAAGGCCAGATTCTCTGTTACAGGACCTCTCTCCTCTGTCTGGGTGCCTGGGCCTAAATGTGTGACAGTGGCCTGTTCCAGTGGTGGGTGACGTGAAGCCTGATTCTCTGCTATGACATGAAGACAGATTCTGCACTGACATAAGGCCAGATTCTCTGTTACGGGACCGCTCTCCTCTGTCTGGGTGCCGGGGCCTAAATGTGTGACAGTGGCCTGTTCCAGTGGTGGGTGACGTGAAGCCTGATTCTCTGCTATGACATGAAGACTGATTCTGTGCTGACATGAATCCAGATTCTCTGCTATGGCATGAAGAGACTGATTCTGTGCTGACATGAAGCCAGATTCTTTGCTATGGCATGAAGAGACTGATTCTCTGCTGACGTGAAGCCAGATTCTCTGCTACGGGACCTCTGTCCAATTGATATTGGGTCATTTTTATTTTTTTTATTTTTATTTTAATTCATTTCCCTATCCACATTTGTTTGCAGGGGATTTACCTACATGTTGCTGCCTTTTGCAGCCCTCTAGCTCTTTCCTGGGCTGTTTTACAGCCTTTTTAGTGCCCAAAAGTTCGGGTCCCCATTGACTTCAATGGGGTTCGGGTTCGGGACGAAGTTCGGGTCGGGTTCGGATACCGAACCCGAACATTTCCGTGAAGTTCGGCCGAACTTCTCGAACCCGAACATCCAGGTGTTCGCTCAACTCTAAATGTAAGTCATTTTGCAATTTGTGTATGTTCAGGTCATTAGGATGGAATATAATGGCATTCTGCTGTCTACAAGTACTATGAGTATTCCTAAGCATAGATAGTACATTCTCCATGTGGTATTTATCTTTTCGGAGAAAACGCTGCATTAATTTCTTCATATGACAGTCACTATGTCTCAAGCTGCAAGAAAAAACATAAAACTGTTTGCAGGGCATAGCAAATATTACTATCAACTGGTGTTGATTCTAATCGCAAATTTTAATCGTGAATATCGGCACTTTCGCGAAGATGTAGAATATAGTGGTATATATTCGTAATCGTGAATATTCTAGATTTTTTTTTTATCAGTAGCCTCCATTCTTGCTTGTGGGCCAATGAGAAGGCAGCAATATATTTGTCATAGCTTAGCAACTTTCCTAGCAACCAATAGGAAAGTTACCTACCCTTTACTATATAAGAAATTCCCCAGCAGCCATTTTCTGCATTTTTTTTTTGCAGTTCTGAGAGAGAGAGCAGTAACATTGCTGTGCTTTGTGCTTTCTTCTGGATCCTATTCCTTATCCAATTACATTAGATAGTTGATTAGCTCATATATATATATATATATATATATATATATAGTTAGTGGGAGATAGTGATATAGTGTAGATGATAGGTTCCAGTACAGGGTGTTAAGTAGTGTGATAGGAATTACTGTTTCTCTGATGTCCATACTGTAGGAAGGAAGAAGGGGTCGTCATTGATGGGCGGTGTGTGTCACTGAGGTTCCTGGCCTCGGTGAGGTAAGAGACTTTTTTCCCCCTGAAATGTCATTATTGCTGTCTACAGCTGGTTACGTTAGTATGAATGTAAAGCTCATCTGGGAGTAGCCAAAGTGCTGGGTTGGTGGCTACTCCCCACGTTCCAGGCCGTGTCTTAGGAGGCTTATAAAAAGCAGTTAGTACTGTCAGGTGTGGTGGATTATCCTCCATCTCACAGTGAAGCTGTGGAGTCTCTGTGTTTTGGGATCTGAAGGTGTGTGCCATGCTAAAGGACTGAGAGCCGCATGCTGGAAAACAGGCCCCTAAAGCCTGCTGTGGACTGCTGATGAAAAACTGCTGACAAGGTGAATGTTTTGTTCTGTGGACTTTCCATGGTGTGAACGAACACCAAGACTGCGAACTGTCATTTTGTTTTGCCTTCTGTGTGAATAAACACTGAACTGTTTAAGTTAAAGAGTTTGTGGTTGCCTCTATACTGCGTCCGCTAACCTGTCTACCAGAGCGAGTCCCCACAATACATACATGCTACAGACATAGTGCTGTGATGTCACAACAATACTTAGTGCACCAATCAGTAATATCTACTCAGACCTGATAAAATGCGAAGTTGCATGTACTGCTCAAAAAATATGCGCATCATTAGTGCCGATTTGCGCAATCGCGATAATAATTACTGGAGATCACGAATTCTAGAATTTGCTAATTTATTCTGAATATTATGCAAAAAATTTACAAAATATTGCGAAAACGAATATTGCCTATGCCGCTCATCACTACTATCAACTAGACAGAACGGCTGATCAGATGATGTTCATTAAAAACTACTGCTCTACTCTTGAGCTTCTCCATGCATGAATATACTGGTGATCATAATCATAATATCCTATGTTATCTATTAATATTCAGAAATAGTGTATATAGCTAGATAGAGAGACCGGAAAAAAAAAAGAACAATGCAGCAGCACAAAAATAAAGTACAGTAATGCCATAATTATAGAAAACATTCTGGTGTAAGTGCTATGCTTATTTTGCAAAGTAGAGACATTTTGTACCAAATTATTTGAGCCCGTCTGCCAAACGTTAAGGCGATCTCTTATCAGACGGGAACCTAACACTAAATACTACCTGTTATATGCCATAATGGCCACCATAAAATTCAAGGAGTGCAGGTTCCACATGCATGCTGGGTCCACTCTGCTTTATACCATTTTTGGTGTCATTATGGCCTCCATTAAGTCCAGGGTTGCAGGTACCAACATGCATGCCGAGCCCAGTCTATACCTATCCTGGTGCCAAATGGCTTCCAATACATACAATGAGAACAGGCTACAGCTTTATACTTGCTCTAATTAAAATCAGCTTATGGGGCAGACAGGCTAGTCAGGAGTGCAAGACCAAATGGAGTCAGCCACACCTCCAGTACAAACTGCAATAAAAGGGGGTCAGTCAGCACATCCCAATGTGCAGATGCACGCTGCCATGGCTAGAATTAGAGTTGAGCGAACCTGAACTGTAAAGTTCGGGTTCGTACCGAACTTTAGGTTTTTCGGCACCCGGACCCGAACCGGAACATTTACGTAAAAGTTCGGGTTTGGTGTTTGGCGATTTTTTATGGCGCTTTTTGAAAGGCTGCAAAGCAGCCAATCAACAAGCGTAATACTACTTGCCCCAAGAAGCCATCACAGCCATGCCTACTTTTGGCATGGCTGTGATTGGCCAACTGCAGCATGTGACCCAGCCTCTATTTAAGCTGGAGTCACGTAGCGCCGCCCGTCACTCTGCACGGATTAGTGTAGGGATAGGCTGCAGCTGCTGTGAGGGAGAGATCAGGGAGGAATCTTATGAAGTACTGCTTCCTTACTCCGCGATCTACAGCAAATGTGTTTTGTGGGTGCAGTGCACAATTGTTTTAAGCCTGCCCTTAGCCAACTACTACTGAAAACAAACTTTTTTTCCTTCAGTTAGTCAACGCATAATCGGCAGCCATTTTATGCAACGATAGTGCACCAGCACAGGATATCTGCATGTCTGCAAGTCCAGAAATACTGCTTTGAGACACTGGGGTTAAAAAAAAACTCTGTTTCATATAGTTCACATCTAGGATTATCGCTGCATAAGTGACTGTTCAATTTAGGCCAGAAATACGGCTTTCTCATACTGGGGCATACTGGGGTGAAAACCCCCCCCTCTGTTTTATATAGTGCACATCTGTGATTATAGGTGAATAAGTGAGTGTTACATTTAGGCCAGAAATACGGCTTTGGCATACTGGGGCATACTGGGTGAAAAAAAAAGCTCTGTTTCATATAGTGCACATCTGTGATTATAGGTGCATAACTGAGTGTTACATTTAGGCCAGAAAAACGGCTTTGGCATACTGTGTGAAAAAAAAGCTCTGTTTCATATAGTGCACATCTGTGAGTATAGGTGTATAAGTGAGTGTTACATTTAGGCCAGAAATACAGCTTTGGCATACTGGGGCATACTGGGTGAAAAAAAAATAAAAAACTCTGTTTCATATAGTGCACATCTAGGTTTATAGGTGCATAAGGGACTGTTAATTTTAGGCCAGAAATACAGCTTTTGCATACCGGGGTGGAAAAAACACTGTTTTATATACTGCATATCTTGGATTAGAGGTGCATAAGTTACTGTGAAATTTAGGCCACAAATACTGTTGTCATATAGAACCAAATAGTAAAAATATGTTTTATTGGAACATGATTAAAAAATATACAAATCACCCCCAGACGAAGGCACGCCGAAACGCGCGTTGGGGTAGCGCCATCCTGGGAAATTCAGCACACTGTCCTTTCTAGGTGAGTCTCTGCTCTTCCCTCACCTGCGCGGCACTTTGACTTTGGTGTTTTACCACACCTGGTCTCCTTTGAGGTTTGTTGTTCATTATTATTTAATATTGCACGTGCCAAACAAGCCTTGTCTTACTGCCGTGCGGGTCTGTTTGAGGATCATTGACTCACCTGTGTACTTAGGTTTTCACCTCACTGTTGGGTCATAGGTTGGTCACTGTACCCAGCATTTTCCTGTGATCCATATATAAATGTTTCATAATTGACCTGTGTGCTATCCCAGGGTGGCGCTTTTTCTCTGCTTCCATTCACTTTTTTAATGGCATCATATTTACTTGCTTCTTTACTTACGGTATGTATATTTTTTAATCATGTTCCAATAAAACATATTTTTACTGTTTGGTACTATGAGCTCCATTTTCTTGTTCTTTTGCTATCATACTCGGGAGCTTGTACCGAGTTACAAATCACGGGTGTCCTTTGTGGTCATATCGGGTGGGCACTGTCCTTCACCCTCCTCTGGGACGCCCTGGGTCTTTTTTGTTTTGCTGTCATATAGAGTTTAAAAAAATAATAATTGTGCAATGCCCTACATAATATTTAATAATAATTATTTTTAACAGACTCAACTACTTTTTACTTTGCTTGGTGAACGCTAACTATGAGGCAAACATCTAATAAGGGACGCGGTCGTGGTGGTGGTGTTGTTGGAGCCTCTGGTGCAGGGAGAGGACGTGGCCGTTCTGCTTCAGCTACACGTCCTACTGAACCTACTACCTCAGGTCCCAGTAGCCGCCAGAATCTACAGCGATATTTGGTCGGGCCTAATGCCGTTCTAAGGATGATAAGGCCTGAGCAAGTACAGGGGCTAGTCGATTGGGTGGCCGACTGGATCCAGCACGTTCACATTATCTCCGACCCAGTATTCTGCAGAAAGCGCACAGGTGGCGCCTGAAATCCATGCCCATCAGTCTGTCACATCACCCCCGTGCATATCGGGGAACCAGTCTGAGCCTCAAGTAATGCAGCAGTCTCTTATGCATTTTTTTTTTTTTTTTTTTGTAAATTCTTTATTTATGAATTATTTTATCATAAAGAGAAAATGACATGACAAGTACATAAGGACAATTACAAATAAGGCACTGAAATAAGCAGCTTAATATTTGGATGGACATTCCCCACTCAAATAGACATAAGCATACAGTATATCAGATGGAGTAGGGCCATATACATGTTATAGGCTTGGGAATGAAACGTAGCATCTAGGCAATTTATACATGGCCACACTCCAGACAAGTCCAGACATTGTGGAATATGTTACATAAGTAAAGTACCTGCTTATTTTTGAAAATCAAAAGTACTGTCAAAGCAGTAAGGGACAACAGTAACAAAAACAAAATAAACAGATGGGTCCGTAGTAAGGCCTAATATTCCGGGAGCACGTTTATAATGCAGAGATCAAAGTGAGTAAGGTATGTGAGTATTCTATTGGATATTAGGGTAACACTAACAAGAGAAAACTGTTCTAGTAAATGGACATTGAAGGTATTGAATGTGGAAGGTGTGTAAAAGGAATGTAGGCGTTCTCCCTAAAAATGGCCTGTGGAGGTCAGATCAGAAGAGTGCAAGAGTAAGAGTGAGTGTACAACTTCTTTGGTATAAGTGTAAAGAGCTTAAGTTCCCAGATAGGATCTATGAAAATCTAACCATGGTTGCCAAATCTTTAGGAATGCAAGTCTATTACTATTTTCCCAACTCACCATTTCTTCCATAAGGCATATCTGATGAGTTTTCTCCACCCATTCTTTAATGGTGGGAGGGTCTGAGTTTCTCCACTTGGTAGGGATGATATATTTAGCTGCAGCTATCATGTGTGTGGCCAAACTATTAAAGGAGGGCCTGAACTCCTTCTGAGGCAGCCACAATAAGATAAGAGCAGGAGTCAGAGAGACTTTGGAACTACATACTCTGCTAATAATACTCTCGACTTCAGACCAGAAGCCCGAGACTTTCCTACAAGACCACCAATGTGGGTGATGGAACCTCTTTCTTCTTGGCATCTCCAGCACTTGTCGGAAGGCGAGAGGTGGGCTCTGTAAAGGAAGTCAGGGGTTTTGTACCACCTTGATAATACTTTGAAAGAGTTCTCCTGAATGCGTATACATCTGGAGAAGCCATGAGAATGATTTAATATAACTTTAACCTCATCTTCTGCCAGGGAAATCTGCAGTTCTCTTTCCCATGCCCTCAAGTATATGGGTATCCCAGTTGAGGAGCTCAGGATTAGTTGATAATATAATTTTGAGAGAGTTTTAGGGGGAAATTTGGCAATAGAATATAGTTTTCTAGCCAGGTGGGGTCATTGTGGGGCTCTACGCATACCTTCTTAAATTTTTTGCAGTATAGTTCAAGGTCTAACTCCACTAATCTGGACCATAAGTAGCTAGGTACATGGGTTTGGGCCAATTTCAAGAATTCCAAAAGATCAGTGGCTTTAATCAGGTTAGATATCTTAAGTACATTAAGGTGCATCCAAGCTCTGTGAAAGTCACCCCTACCTTTGAAAATAACAAGTATGGGGGGGGGGGCACACTAAAAAGGGAACCACAAAGCGGTATTAGTGATAATACACTTTATTATATTAAAATATTAAGAACATACCCCTAAAATATCTACATAAAATACATATACCACATGTACAAATAAGCGTATGACCGACACTCAGTCTCTGCGGCAAACACCAAATAATCGCAGTAGAACCGCGTAGCAGCAAAAGTCCCACTCAGGCAAATATTGTTATAATGGGATTCTATCACCAGTCCTGTGATACACTGTCGATAGACCGATTAGCCAGCAGTGATGTGATGCTTTGATGTGATAATCCAATAGCCCACTTCACTGTCCAGTGCACTGTATAGTATAGTAAGGGCCCAGTTCACTGTCCGACACACTTGTGGTGTAACGCCCACAATGGTGGGTTAAATCTCACTTTCTTCCACAAAATTAGCAGTGCTCAAGATTGAGCCCGGTCTTACCCTTCCTCAGTGGCCAACTGAGTGAGCGGATCCTCACTCCTTATAAATGGGATACCTCCGCCCATATTTCTCCATATTCCTTGTGCATTTGTATTACATGGAGAGGATTTACCCCTTATGGAGTGGGTTCCCATTCCTAATATGTTAATCATACACACATATATTAATTCATTATAAAGATTCATTATAAAAAGTTAAAATAATAAATACACCCCTTCATAATACATTCTAAATACTTTAAAAATGGATACTGGAGGAGACAGCAAGGTCCTACCTTATATCTAAATAACCGCTGTACTGTACTTACTGTAATTTTTCCAATCACCCCTACATTTATTGAGGTAAAATGGGAGAACAGATAAGGGAGCTAAGGGAGAAGGTTTATTAGTGGACATTGATAGGGCTTTGGCACTGCCGCATACCTGAAACATACCTCGTGTTAGGGCACTAAGAGAGGTTTTTCCCTTTTTGGCAGGTGCTTGAACCCAGAGTCGATGAAGGGCATTGTCACCTAGTAGAGCTTTCTCCAAATCAACATGTAGGGCTTTATTATGAGGTCTGGCCAATTCAATCCACCTCTCTAACTGTATAGCGTGGAGGTAAGTTTTTAAGTCGGGAAGGGATAATCCACCTTTGTAATGTTTTCTATTATGAAGAGAGTAAGCCAGGCGTGGTTTTTGTTGGACCATAAAAAACTACTAAATAAAACCCGGAATTCAGAAATGTATTTGTTTGACAATGGTATAGGCAAGCTTCTCAGAGTATAGAGGATCTGCGGTAGGACATATGTGGACGATAAGTTTTTCTTACCTAGCCATGAAAGGAAGGGGAGTTTAATGGATGCCAGATAGGATTTAATCTTGTCAAATAAAGGGACATAGTTAAGTCTAAACAAGGATGTGGGGTTTGCTGGAATCATGATCCCCAAGTGTTTAATAGCCTCTCTCGGCCATTGGAAGGAAGTACTAGTTTTGATATCTGACATGTGTTTCTCTGAAGCTGTGATGTTAAGTATTTCGGATTTGTCATAATTAACCTTAAAATTAGAAACTTCTCCAAAGTCCGAAAATATTTTGATCACCTCTGGGATTGCAACTTTAGGATTTGTTATAAAGAGGAGCAGGTCATCCGCAAAGGCTGCCAGCGAGTGGCCTTGTTCCATTGGAGATGTGGAAAGGAGGGGATAAAGTTCCATTAACAAGGACCCTAGCTGAGGGACTTGTATAGAGAGAAAAAATGGCTGAGATAAACAAGGGCGGAAAGCCGAAGTGGCGTAAAGCATTTTCTATGAAAACCCAATTAACGCTAATCAAATGCTTTTTCCGCATCTGTACCCAGGAGTGTTAGTGGGACTTTGTGTTGTTTTGCGTAATATATGGCATGTAAAACTCTGCTAACGTTGTGTTTACCCTCGCGACCCTTCACAAAGCCTACCTGTTCCTCACCTATGGGATTAGGGAGTAATTTTGCTATCCTAAAGCTTAGAAGCTTGGCCCAAAGTTTAACATCAACGTTGAGCAGAGAGATTGGTCTGTAGCTGCTACATTAAGTGGGGTCTTTCCCTTCTTTAGGGATAACTGTTATGTGAGCGATTAGCGATTGTGGCGGAAGGGATTTTCCATTTAGTAAGGAGTTACATAAGTTTACTAGTTGTGTGGCAAGGATATTTTTAAATTTTTTATAATATACTATGGGTAGTCCATCAGGCCCCGGGCATTTCCCTGAAGGAGTACTCGCTAATACATCTAAAATTTCATCTAACGTCACTGGGGAGAGTAACATGTCTTTATCCTCATTTGTTAAAGTTGGGACTTTAACCGCTTCTAGGAAGTTGTTAATTTTAGCAAGCGTGAGATTTGGGTCATCAGGTTTTAGGTTGTAGAGGGCTGAATAAAATCCAGCAAATTATTCTGCTATGGCAGGAGTATTAGTAAGTTGTAGACCTTTGTCAGATTTAATGCTGGCGATAAAGGCTTTCTCCCTTTGGCCCTCAATCATTTGTGAAAGGAGTCTGGATCCCCTATCCACATGAATATGGAGCTTATATTTGGCTGACCTAAGGGCTTTGGCCGATTTGATATTTAACAAATCCTTCAATTGGCATCTCAGTTTAATAATATCATTATAGTGAGTTTCTGAGGGGTTACTTTTGTTGATGTTTTCTAAAGCAGAAATTTGAGCTAATATAGAATCTATCTTAAGTGACCTTTGCTTCCGCACCCAGGATCCTAGGGATATGAGCTCGCCTCTAATGAACGCCTTATGGGCTTACCATATTATGGCCTTATCTATAAGGGGGGTGTTATTTAAGTCAAAAAAGGCTACAAGCTTCTCCTCCAACCTAAGTCTGTCCTTATCATTTTCCAATAAGGTTTCATTAAATCTCCATGACCAAGCTTTAGGAGGAAGACCTTTCAGCTGAATCACCAGAGAGACAGGGGCATGATCAGAGATAGTGATCTGTCCAATGGTAGAGGATACAAGCTTATCCAATACATGATTGGATATAAACAGGTAATCCAAATGCTGGTAGGATCTGTGGACAGCTGAGAAAAATGTAAAGTCCCTGTCACTGGGGTGAGACAGCCTCCAGGTGTCTGATATCTGGTGTGCAGCTAATGCTTTGCGCAACTTACACAGTTGTGCAAAGGAATATTTTGGGGTACTAGAGGTAGAATCCATGGGATGGTCAAGTGTTAGATTCAGGTCACCACCTAGGATTAACACTCCCTCTTTAAAGTCTTGTAACGAACTTAACATCTTAATTAGCCAGGGTATTTGTCTAGAGTTAGGAGCATAAACGTTAACAAGGGTCAGTTTACTGCCATAGAGTGTACCTTTTAGGAACAAGTACCTACTCTCGGGGTCAATATATTGTGCCTGTAATTGAAAGGGGACATTAGCTTTTATCCCAATGGAAACACCTCTAGAGGCTGAAGAGTGAGTACTATGGAACCATTTAGTGTAATGTTTAGTGAAGAGGGCCGGAATACGGTTATGTCTAAAATGTGTCTCCTGCAGAAACAATAGGTCTGCCCTCTCCCTCCTTAGCATGTGGAAGACCTGACTCCTTTTTTGGGGGACATTAAGCCCATTTACATTTAGTGATGTTACCTTTAGAGGATCCATAGGTTATAGGAGATTGCATAGCAGAATAAGAAGTTGCATCCCAGTGAAGCAAATGTTTTCGGACATAGGACCCATCCTGATGAACTATATACAGGGTATATAAAAACACAATTGAGCATGTTAATACTCAGAAGCAACGAGGTAGAAGCCTCCTGCAAGGGAGGAAAAAACATAAAAGAAAAGGTCGGGGGACCTGAAGAAAAAGAGAAAGGAGGAGGGAGAAAAGAGGGGGGGGGTTAGAGTATTTAGCGGAAAGTGAAAAGAATAGAAATAAGGATGAGAATGAGAATAGAATAGAGGGAGGAGAAAACTGTGAGATACACCAAGCCTGAACGAGCTCTCACAGCACAGCTTAGAAAGACTGGCTAGGAGAGGGGTAGGGAGGGGTAGGAGAAACAAGACATATTTATATCTCAGAAAATTGCTCCCGTCCCCTCTCCCAGCGCCAGAAACTGTGGGTTGCCACATAACTGGCAATTGGGGTATCCCATTCCTCTCATGGGACTCCCCACTGAAACCTTGTAACGGGGAGAGAAATCCAAGGAATCAGCTATTGAAATCATATAGAAAGAAAAATGTGGCCATCACCTCATCATCACCCTGTCCAAACCAATACAACCTCTGATAACAATGTATATTAGGCAGGATACTAAGGCAGTGGCAGTGATGAGGAGAACCGACCATGACAAGGTATACAATCAGGACATATAAAGTGGATTGAGTCGAGATATAATGAGACTGACACAATAGCACCGGCTTGTTACCGGTTTAATGCCCTAGTTGAGAAGTAGGCAAGCACAGCAGATTTGCAGGCTAACTTCAAGTGTCCTGGAGTTCTGCCTGGCGCTTCTTCGCCTGAGGTGACTTGAACTTCTTAGCGACACGCCAATCCTCAGTAGCAGGCAAGGGAGGCATCTTCATGTCACCGGACATCGGCAGCCACGAGGGGATGTCCAGGGGCTCCACTTGTAAGGCATCCCACATTTTAACAAGGTCTTCTGGATGGCGGAGATAATGATCTGCTTTCCGTTGATAGTAGCGCAAAAGCTGAATGGAAAAAGCCAGCGCAAGGGGTGACGTCTTTCCCTTAGAAGGTCAGTTAGCGGCTTGAATTGTCTCCTTTTAGCTAGGGTACTTGCTGCTAGGTCTTGGAACAACTGGATTTTGCAGCCTTCAAGCATCACACACCTTTGTGTCTGGCGGCAGGTAACATGGCGGACGAGTCCACATAACTGAGTAAGCCACAGACAATGTCGCGTGGCGGTTTGGGCCTGAGGGCCATGTGGGCTCTTTCTATAACTACTGTCTTTGCCTGTTCTTGGCCAATAAGGGAGGAAAAAATTTGGCTGACCGTATCTAGGATGTCGTCTCTCTGCACGCTTTCGGGGACACCTCTTATGCGGATATTTTTTCTACGGCTCCTGTTTTCCTGGTCTTCCAGGTGCAGGAAAGCTGTGTTCATTTGTTCGCGGACCTCCTCCACTTTGGATTGTAGCGCACGGCTGTGTTTGGTCAGAGCAGACTGAGAGTCTTCTAGGGCTGCCACTCTGTGTCCCGTCTGCCTGATCTCCGTTTTAATGGCAGAGAGTTCTTTGATGACGGGATCAAAAGCGAGGGCTAGGGACTCTTTGAGGAAGGCTCTGGTGATGGTAATCGAGCCTCGCTCACTGTGTGTCTCAGACATGGCATAGGAGCCCTCATCATCGGAGTCCTCTGTACAGGACAGAGCGGCGGCAGCGTCCTGCACCATCTTGGGTCTTGCGGCCGGTGAGGATAACTTCTTTTTTAAGTATTTATCCAGATCGGATTGTCCCCTGGCATGTCTAGGAGTCGTCAGAATCTCCTTAGGATTGTCTTTGTTAAGTTTCCCCATCATAGAGTGAGGTGGGAACCCGTTAAATAGCTATTAGCTAATGCTGTTGTGAGGAGCTTTCGAGTCAAGCGGCCATTTCCTGACGCGGCTAGCTCCGCCCCCCTCTCTTATGCTGTTTGAAGACTCTGCTGGCAGGGTTTCCCAAGGGCATCCACCTAGCCCTTCCCCAGGGGTGGAAGACATAGAATGCACTGACGCACAACCACTTATGTTTCCTGATGAGGACATGGGAATACCACCTCAGCACGTCTCTGATGATGACGAAACACAGGTGCCAACTGCTGCGTATTTCTGCGGTCAGGGAGGAAGACTGGGTGGAAGACGATGCAGGGGACGATGAGGTCCTAGACCCCACATGGAATGAAGGTCATGCCACTGACTTTCAGAGTTCGGAGGAAGAGGCAGTGGTGAGACCGAGCCAACAGCATAGCAAAAGAGGGATCAGGGTGCAAAAGCAGAGCAGCCATCGCCAAAACTGTTCGCCTGCTACTGGCCACCGTCACCAGGCACACCAAAGGTAGCTTCAAGGAGTTCCCTGGCATTGCACTTCTTCACAAAATGTGCTGACAACAAGACCCGAGTGGTTTGCACGCTGTGCCATCAGAGCCTGAAGCGATGCATTAATGTTCTGAACCTTAGCACAACCTGCATGACCAGGCATTTACATGCGAGACACGGGCTGCAGTGAAGTAAGCACCTTCAAAACCAAGAAAGGGCTCCTCCTGCTCCCTCTTCTGCTGCTGCCTCGGCCTCTTCCTCCGCCTCTGGAGGAACGTTGGCACCTGCCGCCCAGCAAACAGAGGATGTGCCACCAACAACACCACCTCCGTCACCAAGCATCTCCACCATGTCACACGGAAGCGTTCAGCTCTCCATCTCACAAACCTTGGAGAGAAAGCGTAAATTCCCACCTAGCCACCCTCGATCCCTGACCCTAAATGCCAGCATTTCTAAACTACTGGCATTTGAAATGCTGTCATTCAGGCTGGTGGAGACAGACATCTTCAAACAGCTCATGTCGCTTGCTGTCCCACAGTACGTCGTTCCCAGCCGCCACTACTTCTCCAGGAGAACCGTGCCCTCCCTGCACAACCAAGTATCGGATAAAATCAGGTGTGCACTGAGCAACGCCATCTGTGGCAAGGTCCACCTAACCACAGATACGTGGACCAGTAAGCACGGCCAGGGACGCTATATCTCCCTAACTGCACACTGGGTAAATGTAGTGGCGGCTGGGCCCCAGGCGGAGAGCTGTTTGGCGCACGTCCTTCCACCACCAAGGATCGCAGGGCATCATTCTTTGCCTCCTGTTGCCTCATCTTCCTACTCGGCTTCTTTCTCGTCTTCTACCAGCATTTTATCCGGTCAGTGACAGACCTTCACCACCAACTTCAGCACAGCCAGGGGTAAACGTCAGCAGGACGTTCTGAAACTGATGTGTTTGGGGACAGGCCCCACACCGCGCAGGAGTTGTGGTGGGGTATAGAACAACAGACCGACTAGTGGTTGCTGCCACTGAGCCTCAAGCCCGGCCTGGTGGTGTGCGATAATGGGTGAAATCTCTTTGCAGCTCTGGGACTAGCCGGTTTGACGCACATCTCTTGCCTGGCGCATGTGCTGAATTTGGTGGTGTAGAAATTCATTCACAACTACCCCGACATGTCAGAGATGCTGCATAAAGTGTGGGCCGTCTGTGCGAGCTTCTGGCGTTCTCAACCTGCCGCTGCTCGCCTGTCTGCTCTACAGCGTAACTTTGGCCTTCCCGCTCACCGCCTCATATGCGACGTGCCCACCAGGTGGAACTCCACCTTGCACATGCTGGAGAGACTGTGCGAGCAGCAGAAGGCCATAGTGGAGTTTCAGCTGCAGCACGCACGGGTGAGTCACACTGCGGAACAGCACCACTACACCACCAATGACTGGGCCTCCATGTGAGACCTGTGAGCCCTGTTGCGCTGTTTTGAGTACTCCACCAACATGGCTAGTGGCGATGACGCCATTATCAGTGTTACAATACCACTTCTATGTCTCCTTGAGAAAACACTTAGGGCGATGATGGAAGAGGATGTGGCCCAGGATGAGGAGGAGGAAGAGGGGTCATTTCTAACACTTTCAGGCCAGTCTTTTAGAAGTGGCTCAGAGGGAGGTTTTTTGCAACAGCAGAGGCCAGGTACAAATTTGGCCAGCCAGGGCCCACTACTGGAGGACAATGAGGAGGATGAGGATGAAGCATGTTCACAGCGGGGTGGCACCCAACGCAGCTCGGGCCCATCAGTGGTGCGTGGCTGGGGGGATAAGGAGAAAGCAGACGATACGCTTCCCACAGAGGACAGCTTGTCCTTACCTCTGGGCAGCCTGGCACACATGAGCGACTACATGCTGCAGTGCCTACGCAATGACTGCAGTGTTGCCCACATTTTAACGTGTGCTGACTACTGGGTGGCCACCCTGCTGGATCCCCGTTACAAAGACAATGTGATGTCCTTAATTCCCTCACTGGAGAATGATCGGAAGATGCGCGACTACTGGCGCACGCTGGTAGACGCGCTCCTGAGAGCATTCCCGACTGATGCCGGGGGACAAGTGGAAGCACAAGGCAAAGGCAGGGGAGGAGGAAGAGGTCGCTAACGCAGCTGTGTCAGCGCCAGCACCTCAGAAGGCAGGGTTAGCATGGCCGTCATGTGGAAAAGCTTTGTCACCTCACCGCAACAACCGGCCCCAACTGCTGATATGGAGCATGTTAGCAGAAGGCAGCATTTGAACAACATGGTGGAACAGTACCTGTGCACACGCCTACACGTACTGACTGATGGTTCTGCCCCATTCAACTTCTGGGTCTCCAAATTGTCCACATGGCCAGAGCTTGCCCAGTATGCCTTGGAGGTGCTGGCCTGCCCTGCAGCCAGTGTACTCTCTGAACGTGTATTTAGCACGGCAGGAGGCATCATTACAGACAGATGCAGCCGCCTGTCCACAGCCAACGTGGACAAGCTCACGTTCATTAAAATGAACCAGACCTGGATCCCACAAGACTTGTCTGTACCTTGTGCAGAATAGACAGTTCTAACAGCCTCAACCATCCATCCTTGTACTCAAGTACACTTATTCCTTTTTTTTTTTTTATATGTCCCAATATTTTGGGGGATACCCCTAT
The DNA here is from genome assembly GCF_905171765.1 of Bufo bufo. NCBI lineage: Eukaryota > Metazoa > Chordata > Amphibia > Anura > Bufonidae > Bufo > Bufo bufo. The sequence goes on along the minus strand of NC_053396.1, from coordinate 114,644,670 downwards.
GTAAAAATGCAAAATAACACACATCTGTGTTGGCTACCTATTCCTCCTTCGCCGCCGCTTCCACCTAGACCGCCACGTGAGCCTACACCGCCACATCCACCCATTCACCGCCTTCTCAACCTCTTCCTCTTACATCATTCCTATTTTTTTTTTTAAGGTCTTTTATGTTTTTTTTTATTCATTTCCCTATCCACATTTGTTTTTGCAGCCCTCTAGCTCTTTCCAGGGCTATTTTAGAGCCATTTTCGTGGCCAAAAGTTCGGGTCCCCATTGACTTCAATGGGGTTCGGGTTCAAGTTCGGGTCAAGTTCGGGTCACAAACCCGAACTTTTTTTTCAAGTTCGGCCGAACCTGTCGAACCCAAACATCTAGGTGTCCGCTTAACTCTAGCTAGAATCATACGGGGAAAAAAAAGAACAATGCAGCAGCACTCTGCAAACAGCACTATGCAAATCCCCCCTGTAACAGTGTCAGCCACAGATCCCCCTGTAACAGTGCAAGTCACAGATCCCCCCCATAACAGTGTCCGTCATCCACAGATCCCCCATAACAGTGTCCGTCATCCACAGATCCCCCATAACAGTGTCCGTCATCCACAGATCCCCCATAACAGTGTCCGTCATCCACAGATCCCCCCATAACAGTGTCCGTCATCCACAGATCCCCCCATAACAGTGTCCGTCATCCACAGATCCCCCCATAACAGTATCCGTCATCCACAGATCCCCCCCATAACAGTATCCGTCATCCACAGATCCCCCCATAACAGTGTCCTTCATCCACAGATCCCCCCATAACAGTGTCCTTCACAAATCCCCAGTAAAAGTGCCATCCACAGACCACCATTAGTTCCAAACCCACCAAAAGCACACCTTTTGGTTAAACATTTTTTTTCTTATTTTCCTCCCCAAAAACCTAGGTGCGTCTTATGGGCTGGTGCGTCTTATAGGGCGAAAAATACGGTACACCAGAATTTTTTCTATAATTATGGCATTACTGTACTTTATTTTTGTTTGCAGAGTGCTGCTGCATTGTTCTTTTTTTTTCCCCTGTATGATTCTAGACATGGCAGGGTGCACCTACACATTGGGATGTGCTGACTGACCCCCTTTTTTGTAGATAGAGAGACAGACATACAGATAGATAGACAGACAGAGATAGATAGATATTCGATGCATATTTCCTTTAAAATTGACCTTCTTTCCCTACAATTTTCACTGTTGTTTTTGCAAATGATAATATTCAGTGGATGCTTCACACTTAAGAAGAGCATGAGCAGAAAACACTAAAAAAAAATTATGGATTTTTTTTATTTTTTATCTCTGAGTGGCTCTTCATTTTTTTCTACCCTGATAATCATTACCTCTGAAGGCCACTTATTGACTGGTCTCTTAAATTACACAGTTTTCCTATGTCAATAAAATACTATGTTTGAAATATGTGTTCTCGAACATACAGAATTGGTTTGACAACAGCAACAAGCAGTAGGCTGTAGATATTTTAGGAAGAACAGGCTGAAGGACTGTCATAAAGTTTTTCTGCATAAATAGATAGTAGTAACAGCACATGCAAACACTGAACGTATGAATAAATGTCAACTGCCTTACTGCTATACTTACCATATGAAAAGTAAAAACTGAAAAGAATGGCGTGGCATTAACCAAGCAGGAAATGCTCAAACCCACATGCGGTTGTGCATATATATAGGGGAGCAAATCCTGCACTTGTGGCCCGTTGCTAATGACGATCCCCAGCAAAAATGCATACAATGGAGGATGCCCGCAGCGAACCACAAGTACCACAATAGACATCCTACACAAGATAGCAATTATGTGGATGTAGTAATCAATATAGCAATATAACAAAATAGCAAAGACAGGTGCACTCTGCAGTCTTACTAAACACTCAAACTGATGTTAAAATTGAGAGATTAGCCAACATATCCTATGGTGTAGGACATGTCTGAGCCCGAGCACCGCGCCAAGGTTTCTCAAGTAGCTCGGGAACCTAACACTGACCTACCTGCGCCGTATGGGCACTACCAGGTGGATGCAGGATTTGCTCCCCTATATATATGCACAACCGCATGTGGGTTTGAGCATTTCCTGCTTGGTTAATGCCACGCCATTCTTTTCAGTTTTTATTTATAGAGATGTCTGGAGGTGTATAAACTCCAATTTAAATGTGCCTGTTTTCCATCTACAGGCTACATTTAGGTGCACCTGTGAGGCCTGGATCATACCAGACCAGCCTTGAGTGGGACTCGCAGACTACTCCCTCCTCCCATTGCAAGCATGGCTACATGCTGGAGGTAACTGGTGAGTTGTTTGTGAGTCGGCCTCATGCTCCTGTAATTTGCCCACTGGCTCCTGGTAGTGCCCATACGGCGCAGGTAGGTGAGTGTTAGGTTCCAAAGCTACTTGAGACACCATGGCGCGGTGCTCGGGCTCAGACATGTCCTACACCATAGGATATGTTGGCTAATCTCTCAATTTTAACATCAGTTTGAGGGTTTAGTAAGACCGCAGAGTGCACCTGTCTTTGCTATTTTGCCATATGAAAAGTAGAAGCTGTCTGTGCACATTTTTGATCAAAATTGTGTTGGGCCCATCTACTAGCGACAAGGTGGCTTCTAACAGATGGGAACCTACACTAAAAGGCTTTTGGCCCACAAAATTCAGGGCCATGTAGAGTCCAGCTATATGATATTGTAGGCAAATGGGTAGGAGTTAAAGGATCACGCCAGCACTACCCATACGGCTTCTCGTGCAAGGACCCAGTCCAGTTCGTAAACACTACAGTAAAAAATGGTAAATGTCCAGCACTGAGATAAATTCTTCAATCTTTAAATCGACTTGTAATAACAGATACAGATGTAGCCGAGCTATAAATGACTCTGTCACAGTGTTATTTCGGTTATCCCGTGACAAAAGCCTTTGAACTCCATTGAAATGTCAGTTAACATTTTCTTGCCATTTTGTACTTAAAGCATTAACCCTCAAGTTTAGTTCGGCTGCATTTGTATATCTCCACAGGGAATACAGTAACACTACCAGATGGGCGGGAATGTACAATCTAAATAGGGAAATCCACTCCCCCAAATGCACTATACAAAAAAGAGTTAGACTACTGTATATATAAAAAGGAGGTTCAGGTGCACGCTACCATTGCTGCAATATAAAGGTAAACAAGGACTACAAGTAGCAGCACATTGCAAATTCAATTTACATGCTGCTTATGTTTTGTCCCTCTGCGAGTTATATACAGTGGCCCAGATTCAGGTAGATTTGCCCATTACTTACACCTGAGCCGCTCAGCTGAATTTCTCTGCGCTGGAGCAATTTTGCCAAATTGCCACCTGATTCAGGAATCATTTGTTCATTTAATTTGCTCCTGTTTAAGGCAAAGCTGAGGGCGCAAGGCCGTGCAAGTCAAAGTGGGTGTGCCCCTATGTAAATGAGGAATTTTCGGCTCAGCAGAGGTTTGCTAGCATAATTTCAGGGCAAATCCTTCTCAGCTGCATGCACAGAGCAAATAAATAGGAGCAGACTTGCGCAGGTTCTTTGCTGAATTTCATCCTGCTTTTTCCTCCCCCCCCTCCTCCCCCCACCCCTCCATCCCCACCCCATGCCTCCTCCGCACCACGGAGATTGAGGAGCCAGAGCCGGGGCACCCTTGGCCCAAAGAAAAAAACAAAAAAATAATTTTATGTCTACATTTTTTTGCTCAACACAATATGATTTTTTTATTATTTTTCTATATGCTCAGGGTATGAGATTATTTTTTATTTATATGCTCAGGATATGAGTTTCTATTTTTTATTTATATGCTCAGGATATGAGTTTTTATATTTATTTGTAGTCCCCGAAAATGTGGGTGCTCTGCTTGTTCAGATCGTCTGTCTAGGTGCTGCTGAAGTTGCGCGCTCCTTCAGATGACATTTGGCCATCTTTTGCTAACTTGCCCCTGCTTTTAACAGGAGCAAGTTTGCCCAGGGAAAAAAGCTTGCACGCTTCCAGCGCAAGATGCGCATCACACGCGCATGTTTCTGAATCATCGGCAGTACCTAATTTGCATATTCGCTGAGGGAATTCCATGAAGGCGCAACTTACACCCCGCGCAAAATTGCACGAAAATTGCGCAGGAACAGCTAGGCTGCGTGCGCGGGAAAATGGCCGCATTTCAGGCTTAACTGGTTTACAGAATCAGCCGCAAATTTGCATAGGAGCAAATCAGTACTTGCGCGGCGCAAATCACACTTGTTCCCGCGCAAGTGCTTCTTGAATCTGGGCCAGTATATATATATATATACATACACACAGTACAGACCAAAAGTTTGGACACACCTTCTCATTCAAAGAGTTTTCTTTATTTTCATGACTATGAAGGCATCAAAACTATGAATTAACACATGTGGAATTATATACATAACAAACAAGTGTGAAACAACTCAAAATATGTCATATTCTAGGTTCTTCAAAGTAGCCACCTTTTGCTTTGATTACTGCTTTGCACACTCTTGCCATTCTCTTGATGAGCTTCAAGAGGTAGTCCCCTGAAATGGTTTTCACTTCACAGGTGTGCCCTGTCAGGTTTAATAAGTGGGATTTCTTGCCTTATAAATGGGGTTGGGACCATCAGTGGCGTTGAGGAGAAGTCAAAAGGATACACAGCTGATAATCCTACTGAATAGACTGTTAGAATTTGTATTATGGCAAGAAAAAAGCAGCTAAGTAAAGAAAAACGAGTGGCCATCATTACTTTAAGAAATGAAGGTCAGTCAGTCAGCCGAAAAATTGGGAAAACTTTGAAAGTAAGGGCAATTTGACCATGAAGGAGAGTGATGGGGTGCTGTGCCAGGTGACCTGGCCTCCACAGTCACCAGACCTGAACCCAATCGAGATGGTTTGGGTTGAGCTGGACCGCAGAGTGAAGGCAAAAGGGCCAACAAGTGCTAAGCATCTCTGGGAACTCCTTCAAGACTGTTGGAAGACCATTTCAGGGGACTACCTCTTGAAGCTCATCAAGAGAATGCCAAGAGTGTGCAAAGCAGTAATCAAAGCAAAAAGGTGGCTACTTGAAGAACCTAGAATATGACATATTTTCAGTTGTTTCACACTTGTTTGTTATGTATATAATTCCACATGTAATTATTCATAGTTTTGATGCCTTCATAGTCATGAAAATAAAGAAAACTCTTTGAATGAGAAGGTGTGTCCAAACTTTTGGTCTGTACTGTATATAAAAGGAAACTGTATGGCAGCACCAATTCACAAAAATAGTTACGGGTGCTATGTCCAAGGGTGTCACTGCTTACCCAGAAAATGTAGAAGGAAACTGACAGCACTTCCAATAGAAAAAAATCGTGATTTATTCAACCACAGTGGCACAGTGAGGCAACGTTTTGGCTCAAACACAGAGCCTTTCTCAAGCATAAAACATAAGTGTAACACAAGGTATAAATAAGCAAACATGATTAGGGGGTGGAGCAATCAATGAACATGATCATTACAGTAAAAAATGTATAAAAAGTGAATATAATGTGACTAGAGTTGAGAGAACACCTGGATGTTCGGGTTCGAGAAGTTCGGCCGAACTTCCCGGAAATGTTCGGGTTCGGGATCCGAACCCGACCCGAACTTTGTCCCGAACCCGAACCCCATTGAAGTCAATGGGGACCCGAACTTTTCGGCACTAAAAAGGCTGTAAAACAGCCCAGGAAAGAGCTAGAGGGCTGCAAAAGGCAGCAACATGTAGGTAAATCCCCTGCAAACAAATGTGGATAGGGAAATGAATTAAAATAAAAATAAAATAAATAAAAATTAATCAATATCAATTGGAGAGAGGTCCCATAGCAGAGGATCTGGCTTCACGTCAGCAGAGAATCAGTCTTCATGCCATAGCAGAGAATCTGGCTTCACGTCACCCACCACTGTAACAGTCCATTGTCATATATTTAGGCCCCGGCACCCAGGCAGAGGAGAGAGGTCCCGTAACAGAGAATCTGGCTTCATGTCAGCAGAGAATCAGTCTGCATGTCATAGCAGAGAATCAGGCTTCACGTCACCCACCACTGTAACAGTCCATTGTCATATATTTAAGCCCAGGCACCCAGGCAGAGGAGAGAGGTCCCGTAACAGAGAATCTGGCTTCATGTCAGCCGAGAATCAGTCTTCATGTCATAGCAGAGAATCAGGCTTCACGTCACCCAACACTGGAACAGTCCATTGTCAGATATTTAGGCCCAGGCACCCAGGCAGAGGAGAGAGGTCCCGTAACAGAGAATCTGGCTTCATGTCAGCAGAGAATCAGTCTGCATGTCATAGCAGAGAATCAGGCTTCACGTCACCCAACACTGGAACAGTCCATTGTCAGATATTTAGGCCCAGGCACCCAGGCAGAGGAAAGAGGTCCCGTAACAGAGAATATGGCTTCATGTCAGCAGAGAATCAGTCTTCATGTCATAGCAGAGAATCAAGCTTCACGTCACCCAACACTGGAACAATCCATTGTCAGATATTTAGGCCCAGGCACCCAGGCAGAGGAGAGAGGTCCCGTAACAGAGAATCTGGCTTCATGTCAGCAGAGAATCAGTCTTCATGTCATAGCAGAGAATCAGGCTTCACGTCACCCAACACTGGAACAGTCCATTGTCAGATATTTAGGCCCAGGCACCCAGGCAGAGGAGAGAGGTCCCGTAACAGAGAATCTGGCTTCATGTCAGCAGAGAATCAGACTGCATGTCATAGCAGAGAATCAGGCTTCTTGTCACCCACCACTGGAGCAGTCCATTGTCAGATATTTAGGCCCCGGCACCCAGGCAGAGGAGAGAGGTCCCGTAACAGAGAATCTGGCTTCATGTCAGCAGAGAATCAGTCTTCATGTCATAGCAGAGAATCAGGCTTCACGTCACCCACCACTGGAACAGGCCACTGTCAGATATTTTTATGCCCCGGCACCCAGACAGAGGAGAGAGGTCCCATAACAGAGATTCAGGCTTCATGTCAGCAGAGAATCAGTCTTCATGTCATAGCAGAGAATCAGGCTTCACGTCACCCACTACTGGAACAGTCCATTGTCACATATTTAGGCACAGGCACCCAGGCAGAGGAGAGAGGTCCCGTAACAGAGAATCTGGCTTCATGTCAGCAGAGAATCAGTCTTCATGTCATAGCAGAGAATCAGGCTTCACGTCACCCAACACTGGAACAGTCCATTGTCAGATATTTAGGCCCAGGCACCCAGGCAGAGGAGAGAGGTCCCGTAACAGAGAATCTGGCTTCATGTCAGCAGAGAATCAGACTGCATGTCATAGCAGAGAATCAGGCTTCTTGTCACCCACCACTGGAGCAGTCCATTGTCAGATATTTAGGCCCAGGCACCCAGGCAGAGGAGAGAGGTCCCGTAACAGAGAATCTGGCTTCATGTCAGCAGAGAATCAGTCTTCATGTCATAGCAGAGAATCAGGCTTCACGTCACCCACCACTGGAACAGGCCACTGTCAGATATTTTTATGCCCCGGCACCCAGACAGAGGAGAGAGGTCCCATAACAGAGATTCAGGCTTCATGTCAGCAGAGAATCAGTCTTCATGTCATAGCAGAGAATCAGGCTTCACGTCACCCACTACTGGAACAGTCCATTGTCACATATTTAGGCCCAGGCACCCAGGCAGAGGAGAGAGGTCCCATAACAGAGATTCAGGCTTCATGCCAGCAGAGAATCAGTCTTCATGTCATAGCAGAGAATCAGGCTTCACGTCACCCACCACTGGAACAGTCCATTGTCACATATTTAGGCCCAGGCACCCAGGCAGAGGAGAGAGGTCCCATAACAGAGATTCAGGCTTCATGTCAGCAGAGAATCAGTCTTCATGTCTTAGCAGAGAATCAGGCTTCACGTCACCCACCACTGGAATAGGGCACTGTCAGATATTTTTATACCCCGGCACCCAGACAGAGGAGAGAGGTCCCGTAACAGAGAATCTGGCTTCATGTCAGCAGAGAATCAGTCTGCATGTCATAGCAGAGAATCAGGCTTCACGTCACCCACCACTGTAACAGTCCATTGTCATATATTTAAGCCCAGGCACCCAGGCAGAGGAGAGAGGTCCCGTAACAGAGAATCTGGCTTCATGTCAGCCGAGAATCAGTCTTCATGTCATAGCAGAGAATCAGGCTTCACGTCACCCAACACTGGAACAGTCCATTGTCAGATATTTAGGCCCAGGCACCCAGGCAGAGGAGAGAGGTCCCGTAACAGAGAATCTGGCTTCATGTCAGCAGAGAATCAGTCTGCATGTCATAGCAGAGAATCAGGCTTCACGTAACCCAACACTGGAACAGTCCATTGTCAGATATTTAGGCCCAGGCACCCAGGCAGAGGAGAGAGGTCCCGTAACAGAGAATCTGGCTTCATGTCAGCAGAGAATCAGACTGCATGTCATAGCAGAGAATCAGGCTTCTTGTCACCCACCACTGGAGCAGTCCATTGTCAGATATTTAGGCCCAGGCACCCAGGCAGAGGAGAGAGGTCCCGTAACAGAGAATCTGGCTTCATGTCAGCAGAGAATCAGTCTTCATGTCATAGCAGAGAATCAGGCTTCACGTCACCCACCACTGGAACAGGCCACTGTCAGATATTTTTATGCCCCGGCACCCAGACAGAGGAGAGAGGTCCCATAACAGAGATTCAGGCTTCATGTCAGCAGAGAATCAGTCTTCATGTCATAGCAGAGAATCAGGCTTCACGTCACCCACTACTGGAACAGTCCATTGTCACATATTTAGGCCCAGGCACCCAGGCAGAGGAGAGAGTTCCCATAACAGAGATTCAGGCTTCATGTCAGCAGAGAATCAGTCTTCATGTCATAGCAGAGAATCAGGCTTCACGTCACCCACCACTGGAACAGTCCATTGTCACATATTTAGGCCCAGGCACCCAGGCAGAGGAGAGAGGTCCCATAACAGAGATTCAGGCTTCATGTCTTAGCAGAGAATCAGGCTTCACGTCACCCACCACTGGAACAGGGCACTGTCAGATATTTTTATACCCCGGCACCCAGACAGAGGAGAGAGGTCCCATAACAGAGATTCAGGCTTCATGTCAGCACAGAATCAGTCTTCATGTCATAGAAGAGAATCAGGCTTCACGTCACCCACCACTGGAACAGTCCATTGTCACATATTTAGGCCCAGGCACCCAGGCAGAGGAGAGAGGTCCCATAACAGAGATTCAGGCTTCATGTCAGCAGAGAATCAGTCTTCATGTCTTAGCAGAGAATCAGGCTTCATGTCACCCACCACTGGAACAGGCCACTGTCAGATATTTTTAGGCCCCGGCACCCAGACAGAGGAGAGGTTCATTCAACTTTGGGTTGCCCCGTAATATAATGGTAAAATGAAAATAAAAATAGGATTGAATGAGGAAGTGCCCTGGAGTACAATAATATATTGTTAAGGGGAGGTAGTTAATGTCTAATCTGCACAAGGGATGGACAGGTCCTGTGGGATCCATGCCTGGTTCATTTTTATGAACGTCAGCTTGTCCACATTGGCTGTAGACAGGCGGCTGCGTTTGTCTGTAATGACGCCGCCTGCCGTGCTGAATACACGTTTAGACAAAACGCTGGCCGCCGGCCAGCACCTCCAAGGCATAAAAGGCTAGCTCTGGCCACGTGGACAATTTGGAGACCCAGAAGTTTAATGGGGCCTTACCATCAGTCATTACGTGGAGGGGTGTGCACAGGTACTGTTCCACCATGTTATTGAAATGTTGCCTCCTGCTAACACGTTCCGTATCAGGTGGTGGTGCAGTTAGCTGTGGCATGGTGACAAAAATTTTCCACATCTCTGCCATGCTAACCCTGCCCTCAGAGGAGCTGGCCATGACACAGCTACGTTGGCGACCTCTTGCTCCTCCTCTGCCTTCGCCTTGGGCTTCCACTTGTTCCCCTGTGACATTTGGGAATGCTCTCAGTAGCGTGTCTACCAATGTGCGCTTGAACTCGCGCATCTTACTATCACGCTCCAGTGCATGAAGTAAGATGGGCACATTGTCTTTGTACCGTGGATCCAGCAGGGTGGCAACCCAGTAGTCCGCACACGTTAAAATGTGGGCAACTCTGCTGTAATTGCGCAGGCACTGCAACATGTAGTCGCTCATGTGTGCCAGGCTGCCCAGAGGTAAGGACAAGCTGTCCTCTGTGGGAGGCGTATCGTCATCGTCCTGCGTTTCCCCCCAGCCACGCACCAGTGATGGGCCCGAGCTGCTTTGGGTGCCAGCCCGCTGTGAACCTGCTTCATCCTCATCCTCCTCCACCTCCTCCTCATCCTCGTCCTCCTCGTCCTCCAGTAGTGGGCCCTGTCTGGCCACATTTGTACCTGGCCTCTGCTGTTGCAAAAACCTCCCTCTGAGTCACTTCGAAGAGACTGGCCTGAAAGTGCTAAAAATGACCCCTCTTCCTCCTCCTCCTCTTGGGCCACCTCCTCTTCCATCATCGCACTAAGTGTTTTCTCAAGGAGACATAGAAGTGGTATTGTAACGCTGATAACGGCGTCATCGCCACTGGCCATGTTGGTGGAGTACTCGAAACAGCGCAACAGGGCACACAGGTCTCGCATGGAGGCCCAGTCATTGGTGGTGAAGTGGGGCTGATCCGCAGTGCGACTGACCCGTGCGTGCTGCAGCTGAAACTCCACTATGGCCTGCTGCTGCTCGCACAGTCTGTCCAGCATGTGCAAGGTGGAGTTCTACCTGGTGGGCACGTCGCATATGAGGCGGTGAGCGGGAAGGCCGAAGTTACGCTGTAGCGCAGACAGGCGAGCAGCGGCAGGATGTGAACGCCGGAAGCGCGAACAGACGGCCCGCACTTTATGCAGCAGCTCTGACATGTCGGGGTAGTTGTGAATGAACTTCTGCAACACCAAATTCAGCACATGCGCCAAGCAAGGGATGTGCGTCAAACCGGCTAGTCCCAGAGCTGCTGACGTTTACCCCGGGCTGTGCTGAAGTTGGTGGTGAAGGTGTGTGGCTGACTGGATGAGCAGGTGGAAGAAGAGGAGGAGGAAGCTGAGTAGGAGGAGGAGGAGACAGGAGGCAAAGAATGTTGCCCTGCGATCCTTGGCGGCGGAAGGACGTGCGCCAAATAGCTCTCCGCCTGGGGCCCAGCCGCCACTACATTTACCCAGTGTGCAGTTAGGGAGATATAGCGTCCCTGGCCGTGCTTACTGGTCCATGTATCTGTGGTTAGGTGGACCTTGCCACAGATGGCGTTGCGCAGTGCACACTTGATTTTATCGGATACTTGGTTGTGCAGGGAAGGCACGGCTCTCTTGGAGAAGTAGTGCCGGCTGGGAACAACATACTGTGGGACAGCAAGCGACATGAGCTGTTTGAAGCTGTCTGTGTCCACCAGCCTAAATGACAGCATTTCATAGGCCAGTAGTTTAGAAATCCTGGCATTCAGGGCCAGGGATCGAGGGTGGCTAGGTGGGAATTTACGCTTTCTCTCAAATGTTTGTGAGATGGAGAGCTGAACGCTGCCGTGTGACATGGTTGAGTGCTTGGTGACGCAGGTGGTGGTGTTGGTGGTACATCCCATGTTTGCTGGGCGGCAGGTGCCAACGTTCCTCCAGAGGCGGAGGAAGAGGCCGAGGCGGCAGCAGCAGAAGAGGCCGAGGCGGCAGCAGCAGAAGAGGTAGCAGGGGGAGCCTGAGTGACTTCCTTGTTTTTAAGGTGTTTACTCCACTGCAGTTCATGCTTTGCATGCAGGTGCCTGGTCATGCAGGTTGTGCTAAGGTTCAGAACGTTAATGCCTCGCTTCAGGCTCTGATGGCACAGCGTGCAAACCACTCAGGTCTTGTCCTCAGCACATTGTTTGAAGAAGTGCCATGCCAGGGAACTCCTTGCAGCTGCCTTTGGGGTGCTCTGTCCCAGATGGCGGCGGTTAGTAGCAGGCAGAGTCTCTTGGCGGCGGGTGTTCTGCTTTTGCCCACTGCTCCCTCTTTGTCTTTTGCTACGCTGTTGGCTCGGTCTCACTACTGCCTCTTCCTCCGAACTGTGAAAGTCAGTGGCACTACCTTCATTCCATGTGGGGTCTAGGACCTCATCGTCCCCTGAATCGTCTTCCACCCAGTCTTGATCCCTGACCTCCTGTTCAGTCTGCACACTGCAGAAAGACGCAGCAGTTGGCACCTGTGTTTCGTCATTATCAGAGACGTGCTGAGGTGGTATTCCCATGTCCTCATCATCAGGAAACATAAGTGGTTGTGCGTTAGTGCATTCTATCTCTTCCATCCCTGGGGAAGGGCTAGGTGGATGCCCTTGGGAAACCATGCTAGCAGAGTCTTCAAACAGCATAAGAGACTGCTGCATAACTTGAGGCTCAGACAATTTCCCTGATATGCATGGGGGTGATGTGACAGACTGATGGGCTTGGTTTTCATGCGCCATCTGTGCGCTTTCTGCAGAAGACTGGGTGGGAGATAATGTGAACGTGCTGGATGCACTGTCGGCCACCCAATTGACTAATGCCTGTACCTGCTCAGGCCTTACGGCATTGGGCCCCACCAAATATGGCTGTAAATTCTGGCGGCTACTGGGACCTGAGGTAGTTGGTACACTAGGACGTGTGGCTGTGGCAGAACGGCCACGTCCTCTCCCAGCACCAGAGGGTCCACTAACACCACCACGACCATGTCCGCGTCCGCGTCCCTTACTAGATGTTTTCCTCATTGTTACCGTTCACCACAATAAGAAAAATATTATTCGGGCCAATGTATTGAATTAAAATTTAGGCCTTTTTTTACAGACACCTAACACTATCTGGCTATCTATTTAGGTACCGTATTACACTAATACAGGCACACCAGTAATGACAGATTTAGCTGAATATAAATTTGAGGCCTATTATTTAGGCGCTGGGTGACAGGTATACGTTTAATCACAGAATTAGACTTGGATCTGCACTGTAGCGTGTGTGTGAAGTTCTTGAGAATTACCCTATCAGCACCTTGAATCTAATATACCCTTTTAGGGATAGATTTAAAGTAGGCCTGATACAGCAGAAACCACAAATTTTGAGAATTGCTAAATTGGGAATTGTTTTTCAACCCAGAACAAAAACTGTGCTTTGACGCACACTAAATAACTTGACCAGCTAAAACAGTAATGACAGATTTGGATGAATATAAATGTGAGGCCTATTTTTTAGGCGCTGGGTGACAGGTATACGTTTAATCACAGAATTAGACTTGGATCTGCACTGTAGCGTGTGTGTGAAGTTCTTGAGAATTACCCTATCAGCACCTTGAATCTAATATACCCTTTTAGGGATAGATTTAAAGTAGGCCTGATACAGCAGAAACCACTAATTTTGAGAATTGCAAATTTGGGAATTGTTTTTCAACCCAGAACAAAAACTGTGCTTTGACGGACACTAAATAACTTGACCAGCTAAAGCAGTAATGACAGATTTGGATTAACCACCTCAGCCCCCAGTGCTTAAACACCCTGAAAGACCAGGCCACTTTTTACACTTCTGACCTACACTACTTTCACCGTTTATTGCTCGGTCATGCAACTTACCACCCAAATTAATTTTACCTCCTTTTCTTCTCACTAATAGAGCTTTCATTTGGTGGTATTTCATTGCTGCTGACATTTTTACTTTTTTTGTTATTAATCGAAATTTAACGATTTATTTGCAAAAAAATGACATTTTTCACTTTCAGTTGTAAAATTTTGCAAAAAAAAACGAGATCCATATAGAAATTTTGCTCTAAATTTATAGTTCTACATGTCTTTGATAAAAAAAAAATGTTTGGGTAAAAAAAAAAATGGTTTGGGTAAAAGTTATAGCGTTTACAAACTATGGTACAAAAATGTGAATTTCCGCTTTTTGAAGCAGCTCTGACTTTCTGAGCACCTGTCATGTTTCCTGAGGTTCTACAATGGCCAGACAGTACAAACACCCCACAAATGACCCCATTTCGGAAAGTACACACCCTAAGGTATTCGCTGATGGGCATAGTGAGTTCATAGAACTTTTTATTTTTTGTCACAAGTTAGCGGAAAATGATGATTTTTTTTTTTTTTTTTTTTTCTTACAAAGTCTCATATTCCACTAACTTGTGACAAAAAATAAAAAGTTTTATGAACTCACTATGCCCATCACGAAATACCTTGGGGTCTCTTCTTTCCAAAATGGGGTCACTTGTGGGGTAGTTATACTGCCCTGGCATTCTAGGGGCCCCAATGTGTGGTAAGGAGTTTGAAATCAAATTCTGTAAAAAATGGCTGGTGAAATCCGAAAGGTGCTCTTTGGAATATGGGCCCCTTTGCCCACCTAGGCTGCAAAAAAGTGTCACACATCTGGTATCTCCGTATTCAGGAGAAGTTGGGGAATGTGTTTTGGGGTGTCTTTTTACATATACCCATGCTGGGTGAGATAAATATCTTGGTCAAATGCCAACTTTGTATAAAAAAATGGGAAAAGTTGTCTTTTGCCAAGATATTTCTCTCACCCAGCATGGGTATATGTAAAATGACACCCCAAAACACATTCCCCAACTTCTACTGAATACGGAGATACCAGATGTGTGACACTTTTTTGCAGCCTAGGTGGGCAAAGGGGCCCATATTCCAAAGAGCACCTTTCGGATTTCACTGGTCATTTTTTACAGAATTTGATTTCAAACTCCTTACCACACATTTGGGCCCCTAGAATGCCAGGGCAGTATAACTACCCCACAAGTGACCCCATTTTGGAAAGAAGAGACCCCAAGGTATTCGCTGATGGGCATGGCGAGTTCATGGAAGTTTTTAGTTTTTGTCACAAGTTAGTGGAATATGAGACTTTGTATGAAAAAAAAAAAAAAAAAAAAAATCATCATTTTCCACTAACTTGTGACAAAAAATAAAAAATTCTAGGAACTCGCCATGCCCCTCACGGAATACCTTGGGGTGTCTTCTTTCCAAAATGGGGTCACTTGTGGGGTAGTTATACTGCCCTGGCATTCTAGGGGCCCCAATGTGTGGTAAGGAGTTTGAAATCAAATTCTGTAAAAAATGACGAGTGAAATCCGAAAGGTGCTCTTTGGAATGTGGGCCCCTTTGCCCACCTAGGCTGCAAAAAAGTGTCACACATCTGGTATCTCCGTATTCAGTAGAAGTTGGGGAATGTGTTTTGGGGTGTCATTTTACATATACCCATGCTGGGTGAGAGAAATATCTTGGCAAAAGACAACTTTTCCCATTTTTTTATACAAAGTTGGCATTTGACCAAGATATTTATCTCACCCAGCATGGGTATATGTAAAAAGACACCCCAAAACACATTCACCAACTTCTACTGAATACGGAGATACCACATGTGTGACACTTTTTTGCAGCCTAGGTGGGCAAAGGGGCCCATATTCCAAAGAGCACCTTTCGGATTTTACTCGTCATTTTTTACAGAATTTGATTTCAAACTCCTTACCACACATTTGGGCCCCTAGAATGCCAGGGCAGTATAACTACCCCACAAGTGACCCCATTTTGGAAAGAAGAGACCCCAAGGTATTCGCTGATGGGCATAATGAGTTCATGGAAGTTTTTATTTTTTGTCACAAGTTAGTGGAATATGAGACTTTGTATGTAAAAAAAAAAAAAAAATCATCATTTTCCACTAACTTGTGACAAAAAATAAAAAATTCTAGGAACTCGCCATGCCCCTCACGGAATACCTTGGGGTGTCTTCTTTCCAAAATAGGGTCACTTGTGGGGTAGTTATACTGCCCTGGCATTTTACAGGGGCCCTAATGTGTGGTAAGTAGGTAAATGACCTGTGAAATCCGAAAGGTGCTCTTTGGAATGTGGGCCCCTTTGCCCACCTAGGCTGCAAAAAAGTGTCACACATCTGGTATCGCCGTACTCGGGAGAAGTTGGGGAATGTGTTTTGTGGTGTCATTTTACATATACCCATGCTGGGTGAGAGAAATATCTTGGCAAAAGACAACTTTTCCCATTCTTTTATACAAAGTTGGCATTTGACCAAGATATTTATCTCACCCAGCATGGGTATATGTAAAATGACACCCCAAAACACATTCACCAACTTCTACTGAATACGGAGATACCACATGTGTGACACTTTTTTGCAGCCTAGGTGGGCAAAGGGGCCCAAATTCCTTTTAGGAGGGCATTTTTAGACATTTGGATACCAGACTTCTTCTCACGCTTTGGGGCCCCTAAAATGCCAGGGCAGTATAAATACCCCACATGTGACCCCATTTTGGAAAGAAGACACCCCAAGGTATTCAATGAGGGGCATGGCGAGTTCATAGAAAAAAAAAAATTTTGGCACAAGTTAGCGGAAATTGATTTTTTTAATTTTTTTTCTCACAAAGTCTCCCTTTCCGCTAACTTGGGACAAAAATTTCAATTTTTCATGGACTCAATATGCCCCTCAGCGAATACCTTGGGGTGTCTTCTTTCCAAAATGGTGTTATTTGTGGGGTGTTTGTACTGCCCTGGCATTTGAGGGTCTCCGCAATCATTACATGTATGCCCAGCATTAGGAGTTTCTGCTATTCTCCTTATATTGAGCATACAGGTAATGAGATTTTTTTTTTCCGTTCAGCCGCTTGGCTGAAAGAAAAAAATGAACGGCACAGATTTCTTCATTCGCATCGATCAATGTGGATGAAAAAATCTCTGCCAAAAAAAGAAAAAGGAGGGGAAAGGCGTCTGCCAGGACATAGGAGCTCCGCCCAACATCCATGCCCACTTAGCTCGTATGCCCTGGCAAACCCGATTTCTCCATTCACATCAATCGATGTGGATGAATAAATCATTGCCGGGATTTTTTTTTTTATATATACAAAGTGTTTGCCAAAGTATATGAACACCGCCACCTCCTCAGCTCATATGCCTCGGCAAACGTATCTTTTACTGCAGAGGAGAAATCTCATCTTGCAGCGCCGCATACACCGACTTGCGTGTAATCTGACAGCAGCGCAATGCTTCTGTCCGAATGCACATCAGTGCTGCAGCTAGTCGATCGGTTGGTCCACCTGGAAGGTAAAAAAAAAAAAAAAAAGAGAAAAAACCAGGCCGCAACACAATAATTTTATTAACTTTGGAAGAGAACATAGAAACTTTAACTTTTTGAACTGAACATTAACCTTTTTGCTTACTGGTGTTTTTTTTTTTTTTTTTACCTTTATAGAACAATCCTCTCCTTCCCCATGGGTCAATGTGCAAAGCGCAAATCGCCCAAAGATGTGGCGAAGTACGTTATGCACTTTGTCCCATGTGAAAGGAGACGTTTGCAGCAGCTGTGAGTGAATGGGCCCTAATAGCCCTGTGTGCCTGTCCTGGTGAGATGTGATCCCTATGCTAGGTGTACCTGTGTGTGGTACTTCCGGAAACACTCTCCTAAGCATAGGGCAGGGTGGTCAGGGCAGTCAGGACAGAAATAGCGGGTGTCACGCCTTATTCCACTCCTGCTACAGACACGACATCTTTTTCGGGGTGACGGTTGGATTGAGGTACCAGCAACGACATTGGGGAAATGTCGCTCGTGTAGACGGCTAACTACACTGGTGGATGGGGCCACGGAACCTTCTGGATACAGGAGGTTCTCGATGATCTCTTCCTGGAATTTGAGGAAGGATCGTGTTCTCCCAGCCTTACTGTAGAGAACAAAACTATTATACAGCGCCAATTGAATCAAATATACAGACACCTTCTTATACCAGCGTCTGGTTCTGCGGGAAACTAAATACGGAGACAACATCTGGTCATTGAAGTCCACCCCTCCCATGAGCAAATTATAGTCGTGGACACAGAGGGGCTTTTCAATGACACGGGTTGCTCGCTCAATTTGGATTGTCGTGTCTGCGTGAATGGAGGAGAGCATGTAAACGTCACGCTTGTCTCTCCATTTCACCGCGAGCAGTTCTTCATTACACAAGGCAGCCCTCTCCCCCCTTGCAAGACGGGTGGTAACGAGCCGTTGGGGGAAGCCCCGGCGACTAGGTCGCACGGTGCCACAGGCGCAAACCCGTTCTAGAAACAAATGCCTAAAGAGGGCCACACTTGTGTAGAAATTGTCCACATAAAGATGGTACCCCTTGCCGAATAAGGGTGACACCAAGTCCCAGACTGTCTTCCCACTGCTCCCCAGGTAGTCAGGGCAACCGACCGTCTCCAGGGTCTGATCTTTTCCCTCATAGACACAAAATTTGTGGGTATAGCCTGTGGCCCTTTCACAGAGCTTATACAATTTGACCCCATACCGGGCACGCTTGCTTGGGATGTATTGTTTGAAGCCAAGGCGCCCAGTAAAATGTATTAGGGACTCGTCTATGCAGATGTTTTGCTCGGGGGTATACAAATCTGCAAATTTCTGGTTGAAATGGTCTATGAGGGGCCGAATTTTGTGGAGCCGGTCAAAAGCTGGGTGGCCTCTGGGACGGGAGGTGGTGTTGTCGCTAAAATGCAGAAAACGGAGGATGGTCTCAAATCGTGTCCTGGACATAGCAGCAGAGAACATGGGCATGTGATGAATTGGGTTCGTGGACCAATATGACCGCAATTCATGCTTTTTAGTTAGACCCATGTTGAGGAGAAGGCCCAGAAAAATTTTAATTTCGGAAACTTGGACTGGTTTCCACCGGAAAGGCTGGGCATAAAAGCTTCCCGGGTTTGCGGTTATAAATTGTGTGGCATACCGGTTTGTCTCTGCCACGACTAAGTCCAAGAGCTCCGCAGTCAAGAACAGCTCAAAAAATCCCAGGGCCGAACCGATTTGAGCCGTCTCAACCCGAACTCCAGACTGGGCGGTGAAAGGGGGAACTACAGGTGCGGCTGAAGTTGGTGACTGCCAATCAGGGTTTGCCAGCACCTCAGGGACTCTAGGGGCTCTACGGGCCTGTCTGTGCGGTGGCTGCGACGGGGTAACTACTGCACGTGCCACCGTACCAGCTTCAACTGCCCTTCTGGTGCTCGCTACTTCACCATGTTGTACGGCAGTGCTGGTACTAGGTCCAGGAAGGGCTGCGCTGCTGGTGTATGCCTCACCACGTGATCCGGCAGCGACAGCCCCACTCTGCTGCTCTTGAAGCGGATCCTGCGTAACCTGTGGTCTAGCGACACGGGGCCGGGTACGCCTGGTGCTATCAGGGACCTCAGCCTCCTCGTCCGAACTTTGGGTCAGAGAGCCACTGCTTTCCACAGGTTCATATTCTGACCCGCTAGATTCGTCAGATGAGGGTTCCCACTCCTCATCCGACTGGGTCAGAATCCTGTAGGCCTCTTCAGAAGAATACCCCCTGTTTGACATTTTGGACTACTAAATTTAGGGGTATTCCCTGAGACTACCCAAGAAAAAAAGCAAGCCTGTCTTACAAAGGGGAGACTAGCGAAGTACCGGAGGCCGCTGCGGTTGATAAAAAATATCAAAACTGATTTTTTTTATCGCCGCAGTGCGTGTACAGTGAATGTGCAGTGATCAAAAAACAAAAAAATTTTTGTCACTGCGGCGGGGCGGGCGTGGGTGAACGCACGTGTGGGCGACCGATCAGGCCTGATCGGGCAAACACTGCGTTTTGGGTGGAGGGCGAGCTAAGGTGACACTAATACAATTATAGATCTGACAGTGATCAGTTTTGATCACTTACAGATACTATAAAAGTACAAATGCTGATTAGCGATACGCTAATCAGCGAATAAAAGTGACTGCGGTGCAGTGGGCTGGGCGCTAACTGACGCTAACTACCTAACCAAGGGGCCTAAACTATCCCTAAAACCTAACAGTCAATACCAGTGGGAAAAAAAAAAGTGACAGTTTACACTGATCACTTTTTTTCCTTTCACTAGTGATTGACAGGGGCGATCAAAGGGGTGATCAAAGGGTTAATTGGGGTGCAGGGGGGTGATCTGGGGCTAAGGTGTAGTGTTTGGTGTACTCACAGTTCAGTCTGCTCCTCTGCTGGATCCAACCGACGAAAAGGACCAGCAGAGGAGCAGACAAGCCATATAACAGATCATATTTACTAATATGATCTGTTATATGGCTTGTGATTGGATTTTTTGAAAATCGCCAGCCTGCCAGCCAATGATCGTTGCTGGCAGGCTGGTGACGAAATTGTTCTTTAACTTTTGCCGGCCCGCGATGCGCATGCGCGGGCCGGCAATGCCCGAAATCTCGCGTCTCGCGAGATGACGCACGGATGCGTCCAGGAGGAATGAATCAACCACCTTCCGGACGCATCCGTGCGTTAGGCGGTCGGGAGGTGGTTTTAATATAAATGTGAGGCCTATTTTTTAGGCGCTGGGTGACAGGCTCAACTTGCCCCTGATGTAGTATATGGCCAAAAAATAACCACACTATTGATGGTTAAATGCACTTTGTGACAGGCTCAACTTGCCCCTGATGTAGTATATGGCCAAAAAATAACCACACTATTGATGGTTAAATGCACTTGATGAAAGCTTGACCCTGATGTAGGATATAGCAAAAAATAACCACACTATTGATGGTTAAATGCACTTGGGTGACAAGGTCAGCTTGCCCCTGATGTAGTATATGGCCAAAAAATAACCACACTATTGATGGGTAAATGCACTTGATGAAAGCTTGACCCTGATGTAGGATATAGCAAAAAATAACCACACTATTGATGGTTAAATTTACTTGGTGGCAGCTTGTGCTGGCGCACAAGCAAGCCACAAAATGGCCGCCGATCACCCCAGAAAAAAGTGACTGAAAAACGCTCTGGGCAGCCTAAAAAAACTGAGCAATTGAATAGCAGAAGTTCAATGATCCACAGCTGCAGATCGATCACTGAATGAAGTCTTTTGGAGGAGTTAATCACTGCCTAATCTCGCCCTAACGTCGCAGCTGCAACCTCTCCCTACACTTGTATCAGCAGAGTGACGTGCAGCGCTACGTGACCCAAGCTTATATAGAGGCTGGGTCACATGCTGCACTGGCCAATCACAGCCATGCCAATAGTAGGCATGGCTGTGATGGCCTCTTGGGGCAAGTAGTATGATGCTTGTTGATTGGCTGCTTTGCAGCCTTTCAAAAAGCGCCAAGAAAGCGCCGAACACCGAACTCGAACCCGGACTTTTATGAAAATGTTCGGGTTCGGGTCTGTGTCACGGACACCCCAAAATTCGGCACAGTTCGGGTTCGCTCATCCCTACTAGTAGTTCTTTGTCATGAGGGATGCTGCTATATAAAGACTCATCGTCTATACTTGCAAGCAATACAGATGTTTCAATGACTAGAGACTCTATTTTATTCAAAAAGTCCATTGTATCTCTTGTGTACGATGCCAGTGAGAGAACAAAGTCCCTCATCACTTGATCTATATATATCCCACTGTTTTGAGAGAGGGAATTAATACCAGACACTATTGGGCGGCCCTTAAGGGGATTTGTCCCCTTATGCACCTTTGGGAGGCTATATAAAGTAGCTATTTGAGGAGCTGTAGGTAACAAAAATTCATATTCGGCCTTGCCAATGGTCTTATTGCCCAGGCCGGATTGAAGAATAATCCTCAGTTTTTCCCTAAACATATCAGACGGGTCTCCCGACAGGATCCGGTACCCCCTCCATCTTTCAGAAGGTCCAAACACATCCAAGAATAGGATTCGTGATCCGTGATCACCAAGTTTCCACCCTTGTTGGACTGCTTGATGACCATGGATCTATCAGATTCCAATATCTTCAATGCCTCTGCTTCCAATTGTGACAAATTAACATGCCTACAATAAGGTACTTTAAGATTTTCAAGTTCATTGGTCACAAGTTGTTGGAATATGTCAATAGGTTCGCAATTTGAGAATGATGGTGGTAACTTGGTGCTTTTTGGGCTAAGTTTAGTAAAGGGGCCCTCTCCAGGTCCCCTCGAGCCTTCTTCCCATAGTTCCATGAGCAGTTCCATATCTGCCCAATCACTGTCCTGTATTCCTAGTTTCTCATATGACTGCCTATTGGAGCTCTCAAAGAATTTCCTTCATATCAGTTTCCTGCAGAATAGGTCCACATACTTTACCCAGGTGAACGCCCTATAGTTTGTCGTGGGGACAAAGGATATGCCCTTCCACAGTACCGAAATCTCAGTCTCAGTCAGGGACCGTGGGGATAAGTTAATTATTTGTTAAGTGTCACTTATTTGTTCCTGCCTCTCAGTTGGTAGGGGAGTTGACCCTGACCTAAAAAATAGTAGGATAAGGCAGTAGGTAATGGTACCAGTGAGGAGGGAGATGGTAATGCAGCTTGTTGGGATACCATCCCTGGGGTTGGACAAAGGTTGGTGGGTTTTGGTATCGTTTGGGGTACACCCTGATAATTCCCACCCTGTTGATTTCCACATATTCTCCTTCTATTGCCCTGTTTTTTAAAGGATCCCTGTCCCTTTTTAATCTGGTTCCTTCCTGCGTTATATGTTCCTTCACAATATGAGAAGTCAATATCTGATGAAGAAATCTCAGATGTTGAGGGATTATTACCCTTTTTGCCCGTTTGATAGGCCCTTTTTTCTCTGAAATCCCCTAGATCTTTCACAAACTGCCGGTGTTTTCGTTCTTTAACTACCTCAGCCTCCATAGCTTAAACACCCTGAAAGACCAGGCCACTTTTTACACTTCTGCACTACACTACTTTCACCGTTTATTGCTCGGTCATGCAACTTACCACCCAAATGAATTTTACCTCCTTTTCTTCTCACTAATAGAGCTTTCATTTGGTGGTATTTCATTGCTGCTGACATTTTAACTTTTTTTGTTATTAATCGAAATTTAACGATTTTTTTGCAAAAAAATGACATTTTTCACTTTCAGTTGTAAAATTTTGCAAAAAAAAACGAAATCCATATATAAATTTTGCTCTAAATTTATTGTTCTACATGTCTTTGATAAAAAAAAAATGTTTAGGTAAAAAAAAATGGTTTGGGTAAAAGTTATAGCGTTTACAAACTATGGTACAAAAATGTGAATTTCCGCTTTTTGAAGCAGCTCTGACTTTCTGAGCACCTGTCATGTTTCCTGAGGTTCTACAATGGCCAGACAGTACAAACACCCCACAAATGACCCCATTTCGGAAAGTAGACACCCTAAGGTACTCGCTGATGGGCATAGTGAGTTCATAGAACTTTTAATTTTTTGTCACAAGTTAGTGGAAAATTATGATTTTTTTTTTTCTTACAAAGTCTCATATTCCACTAACTTGTGACAAAAAATAAAAACTTCCATGAACTCACTATGCCCATCAGCGAATACCTTGGGGTGTCTTCTTTCCAAAATGGGGTCACTTGTGGGGTAGTTATACTGCCCTGGCATTCTAGGGGCCCAAATGTGTGGTAAGGAGTTTGAAATCAAATTCTGTAAAAAATGGCTGGTGAAATCCGAAAGGTGCTCTTTGGAATGTGGGCCCCTTTGCCCACCTAGGCTGCAAAAAAGTGTCACACATGTGGTATCTCCGTATTCAGGAGAAGTTGGGGAATGTGTTTTGGGGTGTCATTTTACATATACCCATGCTGGGTAAGAGAAATATCTTGGCAAAAGACAACTTTGTATAAAAAAATGGGAAAAGTTGTCTTTTGCCAAAATATTTCTCTCACCCAGCATGGGTATATGTAAAATGACACCCCAAAACACATTCCCCAACTTCTCCTGAGTACGGCGATACCAGATGTGTGACACTTTTTTGCAGCCTAGGTGGGCAAAGGGGCCCAAATTCCTTTTAGGAGGGCATTTTTAGACATTTCGATACCAGACTTCTTCTCACGCTTTGGGGCCCCTAAAATGCTAGGGCAGTATAAATACCCCACATGTGACCCCATTTTGGAAAGAAGACACCCCAAGGTATTCAATGAGGGGCATGGCGAGTTCATAGAAATTTTTTTTTTTTGGCACAAGTTAGCGGAAATTTATATTTTTTATTTTTTTCTCACAAAGTCTCCCTTTCCGCTAACTTGGGACAAAAATTTCAATCTTTCATGGACTCAATATGCCCCTCACGGAATACCTTGGGGTGTCTTCTTTCCGAAATGGGGTCACATGTGGGGTATTTATACTGCCCTGGCATTCTAGGGGCCCTAAAGCGTGAGAAGAAGTCTGGAATATAAATGTCAAAATATTTTTACGCATTTGCATTCCGTGAGGGGTATGGTGAGTTCATGTGAGATTTTATTTTTTGACACAAGTTAGTGGAATATGAGACTTTGTAAGAAAAAAAAAAAATATTTCCGCTAACTTGGGCCAAAAAAATGTCTGAATGGAGCCTTACAGGGGGGTGATCAATGACAGGGGGGTGATCAATGACAGGGGGGTGATCAGGGAGTCTATATGGGGTGATCACCCCCCTGTCATTGATCACCCCCCATAAGGCTCTATTCAGATGTCCGTGTTTTGCGGATCCGATCCATGTATAAGTGGATCCGTAAAAATCATACGGACATCTGAATGCAGCCTGACAGGGGGGTGATCAATGACAGGAAGGTGATCAGGGAGTCTATATGGGGTGATCACCCCCCTGTCATTGATCACTCCCCTATAAGGCTCCATTCAGATGTCCGTATGTGTTTTGCGGATCC
Organism: Bufo bufo; assembly: GCF_905171765.1. Classification (NCBI taxonomy): domain Eukaryota; kingdom Metazoa; phylum Chordata; class Amphibia; order Anura; family Bufonidae; genus Bufo; species Bufo bufo. The sequence goes on along the minus strand of NC_053396.1, from coordinate 114,620,078 downwards.
AATCCATGTATCAGTGGATCCGTAAAAATCATACGGACATCTGAATGCAGCCTGACAGGGGGGTGATTAATGACAGGGGGGTGATCAATGACAGGGGGGTGATCAGGGAGTCTATATGGGGTGATCACCCCCCTGTCATTGATCACCCCCCTATAAGGCTCCATTCAGATGTCCGTATGTGTTTTGCGGATCCGATCCATGTATCAGTGGATCCGTAAAAATCATACGGACATCTGAATGCAGCCTGACAGGGGGGTGATCAATGACAGGGGGGTGATCAATGACAGGGGGGTGATCAGGGAGTCTATATAGTTTGATCACCCCCCTGTCATTGATCACCCCCCTATAAGGCTCCATTCAGATGTCCGTATGTGTTTTGCGGATCCGATCCATGTATCAGTGGATCCGTAAAAATCATACGGACATCTGAATGCAGCCTGACAGGGGGGTGATCAATGACAGGGGGTGATCAATGACAGGGGGGTGATCAGGGAGTCTATATGGGGTGATCACCCCCCTGTAAGGCTCTATTCAGATGTCCGTATGTGTTTTGCGGATCCGATCCATGTATCAGTGGATCCGTAAAAACCATACGGACATCTGAATGCAGCCTTACAGGGGGGTGATCAATGACAGGGGGGTGATCAATGACAGGGGGGTGATCAGGGAGTCTATATGGGGTGATCACCACAGTCATTGATCACTCCCCTGTAAGGCTCCATTCAGACGTCCGTATGTGTTTTGCGGATCCGATCCATCTATCAGTGGATCCGTAAAATTCATACGGACCTCTGAATGGAGCCTTACAGGGGGTTATCAATGACAGGGGGGTGATCAATGACAGGGGGGTGATCAGGGAGTCTATATGGGGTGATCAGGGGTGAATAAGGGGTTAATAAGTGACGGAGGGGGTGTAGTGTAGTGTAGTGGTGTTTGGTGCTACTTTACTGAGCTACCTGTGTCCTCTGGTGGTCGATCCAAACAAAGGGGACCACCAGAGGACCAGGTAGCAGGTATATTAGACGCTGTTATCATAACAGCGTCTAATATACCTGTTAGGGGTTAAAAAAATCACATCTCCAGCCTGCCAGCGAACGATCGCCGCTGGCAGGCTGGAGATCGACTCTCTTGCCTTCCGTTCCTGTGAGCGCACGCGCCTGTGTGCGCGCGTTCACAGGAAATATTGCGTCTCGCGAGATGACGCACGGATGCGTCCAGGAGGAATGAATCAACAACCTTCCGGACGCATCCGTGCGTTAGGCGGTCGGGAGGTGGTTAAGGAGGTCTTGAAATCGCTCCACTGACGTTTGTAATGAGGTCTCCCGTCTTTTAAAGTCTGGATCTTTTTCAAACTTCAAGGCACCATCTTTCAAAGTGCATAATTTCTCAGAGGTTTTTTCAAAAAGGGCCTTTTCTTCCTCTAAGATGATTCTCATCAAATTAAGTGAACTCTTAGTCAGTTCTACTTCCCATTTTCTAACAGCCCCGGGGAGGCTAGATAAATTCTATCTGCAGGGACTATTGGAATGCGTAGGCCCCTGGGGACTATGTTATGTTGTATATAGCTCTCCAGGGATCAAATCTCCCACCAATATTTTATGTTGTCTTTGAACCCTGTATACAGGTCATTGAATGCTGCCTTACAAATTGCGGAGGATGAAATGCCTGTGATCTCCCTGTCAGAGAATATGTCCAACGCCTCCTTAATCAGGGCCTCTGTAAAGACAGTTCCACTAAGAAAACTGGCCATATTCTAATTTACATTTGTCAACACGTTTTTTTCTTATGTTTTGAGATATTATGGGTCCTCTCATCACCATGAATTGACATATTGACCTGAAGGGCACATTTCCCTGTGGCTCCTGTATAATTTGTGGCAATATTATGAAAGGAGCGTTTTTTGTAAGCCACACTACAGGAGACAGATATAGCATACGCATTTTCATCAGGTGTACATCTATGGGCGTTGTGTACCTCATTAATTGTCGATGTGGCCTACAGTATGTCGGCAGAACGAAACGTGAGCTGAGGAGGAGGGTTGGCGAACATTTGTCAGACATTCGTAATCAGCGGGATACATCAGTGGCACGTCATGTATGTGAGATGCATGATGGCAATCCTGATGTATTGAAAGTGCAAGGGATTGAACAGGTCAATATGTCGATCTGCGGTGGTGAAATTAACATACTCCTGCTTTGCAAGGAAGCAATGTGGACCTTTCAGCTGCAGACTGTTCATCCAAAAGGGTTAAATGAGACTATCTCGTATGCATGCTTCATCTGATGTATCTGATCTGTATCTATTCTATATGCTAAACTTGATATGCACATCGTTTATGATGTGTGTATACCTCTCCATCTGCCTCTGTAATCTAGTCCTTTATCTGCTACCTGGTGGTGTCTCCATCGGGTAATGGGGATCTAGGTATCCTGATACATATACTTTTGTTCTTTGCTTGTAAGCCTGCATTAGCTTGCATAATTACTGACTGATGAGTTACGAGCAATGGCCTTTTCTGCCTCCGGTTGACCTCAGGGGGAGGTAGATGTGTCATTATTTAGCTCTTAATATGAGTCCCCTGGTGGGTCCATACCAATGTACTCACAATGAGCCAGGCTAATTGGCCAGGCTAATTGGATTCCCCCTTATTACAAGCGTGCATGCGCCAACTCCCGGGAACTTCACAGCTCATCTGTGTACCCGCCGGTCAGAGGGTGTGACCAAGGAACACGCCTCCATTCCTGACTGGCGCTCGTAGTAGCACACTCTCCTGGGGGGTGGGGCGTTTGCTATATGTACTCGACGTGTGTTCGGCCGCGTACGGCCACCACAACAAGGGAGCACATGCACACAACAGTACAGGGCATTTGTTTCTTTACAGGCATCCTTAATTTAGCTCCTGAAGACACGTGGCACATACATGTCACAATGAAACGCGTAGAGCCGATGTCAATGTCTATAGGACACGGTTCTTAAGGCAGGGTGTGAATGTGTACTAACAGTCTACCTATGAGTTAGCTATTACTGGCAACAAAGACAAAGGCGATCTGAGAGTTTAGCCTGAGAGCACTGACATGGATGTGGATGATAAGTGAGGCCACTAAAAAGTGAACACACAACGACGGTGTATGTGATTTAGATGATTGTCTACAAACATAGACCTTTCCAAACATAGCCGAGTGGATATTGTGAGTGTGGTACTAAGTACCGTATATTAGCAAATGCAACAACTACTGAGGCGTATCTAACGTGTGGATGATTGGTTGAATTACAGACCAGACTCCATATGCCTAGTATAGTCAGTGTGGCTTACCACATATAGCTCTCTCAGCAGACAGCCATCAATTGTACATCTGCAGTTGCCAGATTGTGTTGTCAATACAGAGGAGTGCTGTTGTCACATCCTAGCCCACAATCCAATTGGACTGTGTCCGTTTTTCTTTGCTTGCACATCATTAGCAGTACCTTGCTGGCGAGCAAAATAATTATTCCAGACTTTAATAAGTATAGTGGGTTATACATTATCCCCGTCTACACCATTTAAGTCTGGTTGCCTGATGGTCACAATTAGTGACATATAGAATCTCCCCAATTTTAAATGGATTATAATAAAGTTTTGTTTGTTTTCTTTTAATACATTCATTAGGCTGTGATAATATATAATCTACGAATGTCAACCATCTTTATCTGACTAGTGTGAGATAGTAAAAGTAAAGAGGACCTTATGGAGGGATCCATATAGGATTATGGTCATCCCTGTTTTGGATCCCTCAATTTTATTGTTTTTAACAAGGTTTTCCTGCCTCAATGCTATATACCATCTCTGGTACCATCACATGGGAGGACAAGGACTGCTCCATACATGCTCTGGCTCCTGCAATCCCCGCTGGGGGAAGCCAGGACACACCTGGATGACCACGGCATCTGAAGGGTTAAAAGTCCACGACCGGCACTAGCGCTGATCATGGTCATTAGTGCCGAGTGTTCTCTATTTAAAACAGCCGGCGGCCATGACATGGTGCTCACTGCACACGCCAGTGGGTACCATTTTTCAATTCCAAAGTAAATTTACTGTTGACGGTCAGGAAAGGGTTAACATCAAATCCTTCACTTTGAGATTGGGACACCAAGTGGGAAGAATATGATTAGGAAGAGTGGCCTAGGTGTACCCGATTTATAGCTATTTGATACAAATTAATTAGAAAATAATCAAATTTCTTGATGAACTTTAGCGAATCAGCAGAATTTTATTTTTCAAAACTTTGCTCACCTCTAATGGTATGTATCTATTCTTTTTCTCAACATACCTTCTGCTGGTAGACTATACCATATACGAGGATCCAAACTATTTGGATAAAATCCAATCATATATTTTGCCACTGCAGGGGCGTAGGTGTAGGGGGTGCAGAGGTAGCAGTCGCTGTTGGGCCCAGGAGCATAGAAAGACTCCAGTATTATAGAAAGTGCATGCAGGTCAAGTTACACCTCTGGCTAGAGGGAAGGGGTTAAGTCAAGAATTTGACATGGGGGTGTGCCGTTTCAATTTTTGCCTCAGGCAGCACAAAGGTTATGTGACTTCCTGACCCTGGCCACAAAGCAAGGGAAAGGGGGCACAAGCTGAACTCTTGCACCAGGGCCCATGAGCCTCTGTTTGCCAGCAATATATGGAAGCATAAACCATTGAGATTTTTCTTCATCCTCAAAAATCAAAGTGCTAAGTCAGGTTTGTGGGCACAATTCTTCAAAATTTGCCAGTCCCAAAATCCATGACATTTGCAGTGACAAGGATTTTAAGTGACTAGTAATTGCCTTGGAAAATTAGTACAACTTTGGAGAGTGATCCCTATCATTATCATTTTCTGATATACTGGTAAATCTGCATTTACAGTAATATTACAAGGAGTGAATTTCATTAAAACACTCCATTTATATCTCCAAACACACTTAGTTACAGTTTCAGATAAATATTTAAAGGTGGCCACAAAAGTTATTTGATCTCTGATATGTATTATTCTTTGTTCATCTGTTACACGTTCTGTGCCATTTTTAAAGTCACCCAATCATTACTAATTGGGCAGCTCTATCAAAAATATGTGGTCTGATCATTAAGATGTTTCGGTCATCTATTGATAAGATACGAAACCATGCGAAAATATACTGAGCGTACAAACAACAAATTACATTTTCTAATGTTACTTTTACCAAATTTATGGCATATTCTTTTTTTTTTCTGTTAAAAGTTATAACTATACCTCTGTGCTATAGCTGCCACAGTTCTGCTCACCCGCCTAGGTCTTCTGAGTTCAGACAACCTGAAACCGCCTCCCACTCTTCATCTTCCAGGTGGGTCCCGCCAGTAGAGTTTCTCTGTCCTTCCATGCAGGCTACAAGCTGATTGCTGGCAAGGCCTCCCTTCCTCTGCTCTTAGAGCACATGCTCCTTCCAGTTCTAATAGGGCCAGCACACATGCACCCTAATTTACACCTACCAATGGCTGGCCACCTTGGGTACTTTAGGCATGTTCCCTTATGGGAGGGTGCCCAAGTAATATGTTCCTAGTTCTCTAGTTCACTAATTCCTAGTGTCTTGCTAAGGTGTACTGATATAAGTTTGTTTGCCCATGTACTGACTTCTGCCTGTTTCTCTACTCTTCGCTACCTTTCCTGACCGCTGCCTGATCTCTGTACTGACCCTGAGCTGTCCTCAGACTGCTTCTCCAATTTCAAGTACTCTACCTGCCCTGATCTCAGCCTGTCCCTGACTATGGTTTCACCTGATCCCTTGGTGCTCTACACTGGTGTCTCTTGACCCATATTAATCGGCTTTCACCAAACAGTGATTTCTCCAGGAGATTGTGGTCTGGTGGTTCCCCTGCAGAGAAGTCCAGATCCCTGTACAGAAGTTGAAGGGTGAATACCAAGGGGCTGCAAGGATAACACCCTTAGCAGTAGCCCCAAATCAAATATTTTTGGTTAACAGAGTGGATGCACAGCCACTGTGTAACACTCTGATTCCTCATCCCTATAAAACATTAAGTTTCACAGCTTTTTCCTAATATTTCTGAATCCAAAGAGTTAAGACTTATTTATTGCCAGGTAACATTCTTTAGCCAAGATCAAGGACTAGAAATGTAGAAGGAGCCACTTGTGCGTCAAAGGCAGTTATGCCCATGACAAATAGTATTCTTTTGATTTACTATCCAATTGATGTGAAAAATTGGCCTTCCCAGATGATATATTAGACTTCCTTGCAGGTTACTGTAGCTGCTGTACTGGGTCCTGGAACAGTATCTAATTTTAGTTTTTTTTCCATTGAATGTTTAATTGTTACAAGCTGTGCGTTTTATGCCTGTGAAATCTGGAGGTTATTTTTTTTTATGAATTATAATTAATGCAACATCATTATTAACATTAGATCAATTAAAGACATAAAACAAAACATATTTTCTTTCCTGCAGTGTCAGCTTTTATTCACTGAAAGAGAAGCATTTATTTTTATTAGGAAGTAGAAGGCCATGTATAAACAACTGCAATAATAAAATGAATGAACATTACTACTTCTTAGTATAGTAGAAACCTGTGATGCATTGCAATAGCTCTGTTTGGCCATGGAATAGAACTGCAGTGCTGTATATTAACTTATCTGCAGTGGTAACTCTGGTAAACTAGCAATTAAACGTTTTATTGCCTGTCCGAAACCAAAGATGTACTTTCATTGAAATGTATACATCTATTTAACAATGGCACTAAATGAATTAAGCTATGCTCAATGAGTACTTTAAGCACAATGATAGCAAAATGCATATTTGTTAAAGGGATTGGTTGCTTCAACATAACTTTTTTGTGAATTTATTGTAAACAGTAAGTCACTTACTAATTCATGTTTATAACAGCTTCAGCCCCAATGTTCCGTGGTGAACAGCTCTGACAGTTTATTTATTACAGTCCACCGCCATCACCACATGCCAGTCTAAACATGGCCACTGATGTAAGGACACATAAATGGACCAGCCTATCAGTGCCCTTTATTGAATTACACTGTAGTGTTACACAATATGAAAGAGAAGTAAAGAAAGGTTGTCCTTTTCTTGTGAAGCTCCAAAAGCACTTTATTTGATATCCAATAATAAAAACATCCAGGTACAGGTTAAATCAGTCTACGCGTTTCGGGCTGAGAACATTTTTAGCCCTTACTCATGACAATATGAAAGAGAGTTCACCAAGGGCCCATCAAAAGATAAAAGACAGACATTTGTTGATGTACAGAATAAATGCAAGGAATTTCTTCATAAAATGCTACAAAATATACTCTTCTCAGGGCATATATTCTTCTGTGAAGGAGGTAAGCTTGGACATTTATTGTACGCCATTGTAAAGAATCAGAAGCAAATACAAAATATACTATCAATTCAATCTGGTCAGGTATTCAATTCTCTCTAATCAAGACAATATACAGTACAACAAGAATACGTGGATTGAATTGATTTTCCTACTTTGATTAGGCGCAATGACCATAATCTAAAACTCGCTCTTGACTCCTCTTCAGAGAATTTGTCTCCTGAATCGGAAAGGCTTCAGGAAGTATGGAGAAATGATATACCCATATGAGAGAAAATAATATACAGGGTGGGCCATTTATATGGATACACCTTAATAAAATGGGAATGGTTGGTGATATTAACTTCCTGTTTGTGGCACATTAGTATATGTGAGGGGGGAAACTTTTCAAGATGGGTGGTGACCATGGCGGCCATTTTGAAGTCGGCCATTTTGAATCCAACTTTTGTTTTTTTCAATAGAAAGAGGATCATGTGACACATCAAACTTATTGGGAATTTCACACGAAAAACAATGGTGTGCTTGGTTTTAACGTAACTTTATTCTTTCATGAGTTATTTACAAGTTTCTCTTTGTTTACAGCCATTGACATGTCGCAGAGGTTAACACGTGAGGAGCGGATAGAAATTGTGTTGATGTCTGGTGAACGCAGTAACCAGGTCATTGCAGAAGATTTCAATGCAAGACACTCTACGAGACCACCCATCTCCCATGCTACAGTTAGCAAACTGCTTGCTAAGTTTCGTGAAACTGGTTCAGTGTTGGATTTGCCAAAATGTGGACGCATGAAATCTGTCTCTAATGAAGAAACATCAGTGGCTGTCCTAGCTTCATTCAGCAAGAGCTCACAGCGTAGCACTCGCCGCATGTCACTAGAGAGTGGCATTAGTCGAACATCCCTTTGGCGGATATTAGCTACTCACAAATAGCACCCTTACAAACTCCAGCTACTGCAGCATCTCAACGAGGATGACCCAGATCGGCGCACTGAATTTGCAGAATGGGCAAAACAAAAATTGGAACAGGACCCTCAGTTTACGCAGAAGATTTTGTTCAGTGATGAGGCAAACTTTTATGTGAATGGTGAAGTTAACAAACAAAACCACCGCTATTGGTCTGACACTAACCCACATTGGATAGATCCCTCCAAGACTGTTGGAACAAAAGAATTGATGGTATGGTGTGGTATATGGGGTACAAAGATAGTGGGGCCATTCTTCATCAATGGAAACCTCAAGGCAACTGGATATGTGAAATTAATTGCTACATGATGATGTGTTTCCCTCTTTATGCACTGAAGCTGGCACGTTCCCTGAGTTTTTCCAGCAAGATGGTGCACCACCACATTATGGGTGTCAGGTCCGAGCATTCCTAGATGAACAGTTTCCTGGAAAGTGGATTGGTCGTCGTGGGCCAGTTGAATGGCCCCCAAGGTCTCCCGATCTGACCCCCTTAGACTTTTATCTTTGGGGTCATCTGAAGGCAATTGTCTATGCTGTGAAGATACGAGATGTGCAGCACCTGAAACTATGGATACTGGAAGCCTGTGCTAGCATTTCTCCTGCGGTGTTGCTATCAGTGTGTGAACAGTGGGAGAAGAGGGTTGCATTGACAATCCAACACAATGGGCAGCACATTGAACACATTTTATAAGTGGTCAGAAACTTTTAAATAACTCATGAAAGAATAAAGTTATGTTAAAACCAAGCACACCATTGTTTTTCTTGTGAAATTCCCAATAAGTTTGATGTGTCACATGACCCTCTTCCTATTGAAAAAACAAAAGTTGGATTCAAAATGTCCGACTTCAAAATGGCCGCCATGGTCACCACCCATCTTGAAAAGTTTCCCCCCTCACATATACTAATGTGCCACAAACAGGAAGTTAATATCACTAACCATTCCCATTTTATTAAGGTGTATCCATATAAATGGCCCACCCTGTATAATGATTTGATGTATTCTTGGCTGTGTGATCCAATTGATAAAGATCTAATCTGTGTGGGAATATACCCCTCTGCCCCACATATTGGATGATACAGCTGATAAGGATCAAATTTGTGTAGTAATATTTCTTTTAGCCCTATATATTTGATGTTATAGGGATGATATAATTGATAACCTTTGCACCTGTGTGGGAACACATCTTGGTGCCCTACATATTTCTCCTATCTGCACCGCATGATTAATTACATGTGGGCATAAGTATGGATGAAAACCTGCCAGAGAAATCCATCTTCGAATGATTGCATTATATATAGTTACCGTCCGGCATCTGAGACGGCTTATCAGTGTGTAGTGCCTGCGCGTCATCCGGTTGCTTGGCGACGGGTGACGCTAAGACACATTTGCATGTTACTTCCGGCAGCCCGAGCGATCATGTGACACCAACTTCCGGTGGAATGGAGCGCATGGGAACGGCGTGCGTTCCATATGCGTTCCACCGTGAGAAAGTGGAGCAAGAGGGCGGAAACAGCTGGAGGCGCTGATTTTAAAAGGTGATGCAGCGGAGTAGGCTGTATCCCCACACTGCCGGCATCTTGCAGTGAGATGAGGTGAGGGTATCGTTGGGGACACTTCCCCATACCCCGGCAGGGACGTGTACCACTGACCGTCCATACCGCTTTTTATCTACAAGGAGAAATTCTCTACTGAAATAGTAAGTTGAGAATATATACCTAATAATGTTATTTAAGTGTATATCAAATTAAGCACATTTAGTGACCACGTTTTACATGTATCTTTTTCTGTGTCTTTAAAGAAACCTTCTGATTTCAATAAGCCCCTGACGAGCTCCATTTTTAATGGAACGAAACATGGCATGTAGGGCCATACAGTAAGGGATTTACAGGGAATAGGCCCCATTTAGGGAAAGGATCCGTATGGGGTCGCCCCTGTCTGGGCGGGTGCTCCATGTCGTTGAGGCAGGTCTATGAGGATAGCCCCCGACCATCCATATAGGGAGGGCTCTAGACCAGGGCATTATAGGAGTGTCCAGATTGCCATACCAACAAAAGCATTTGGGCACTAGTGCCTGTTACCACATTGGAGCACTGACGCCACCCACCATCCATTGGTCGTGTGTCTACAGGACGGGGTAAGACCCACCCACTATTACCATACCGCGGCTCTAGATGGTGGCAATATCTGTGTTTATATGTATGTAGGTTATTTTGTGCTTGTCCCACTGCAACCACCAATGCTTTATAGTGAAATTATAGTAAAAGTTATATTTTATATATACTCAGTCCACATGTTTTAAATAAGTTTATAAGAGGTGCGACATATCTCTGCACACACACACCTGGTAAATGGAGATACTAATACGGTGTTGGACCCCCTTTTGCCTTCAGAACTGCCTTAATTCTACGTGGCATTGATTCAACAAGGTGCTGATAGCATTCTTTAGAAATGTTGGCCCATATTGATAGGATAGCATCTTGCAGTTGATGGAGATTTGAGGGATGCACATCCAGGGCACGAAGCTCCCGTTCCACCACATCCCAAAGATGCTCTATTGGGTTGAGATCTGGTGACTGTGGGGGCCATTTTAGTACAGTGAACTCATTGTCATGTTCAAGAAACCAATTTGAAATGATTCAAGCTTTGTGACATGGTGCATTATCCTGCTGGAAGTAGCCATCAGAGGATGGATACATGTTCTCATTCTGTTTACGCCAAATTCGGACTCTACCATTTGAATGTCTCAACAGAAATCGAGACTCATCAGACCAGGCAACATTTTTCCAGTCTTCAACAGTCCAATTTTGGTGAGCTCGTGCAAATTGTAGCCTCTTTTTCCTATTTGTAGTGGAGATGAGTGGTACCCGGTGGGGTCTTCTGCTGTTGTAGCCCATCCGCCTCAAGGTTGTGCGTGTTGTGGCTTCACAAATGCTTTGCTGCATACCTCGGTTGTAACGAGTGGTTATTTCAGTCAACGTTGCTCTTCTATCAGCTTGAATCAGTCGGCCCATTCTCCTCTGACCTCTAGCATCCACAAGGCATTTTTGCCCACAGGACTGCCGCATACTGGATGTTTTTCCCTTTTCACACCATTCTTTGTAAACCCTAGAAATGGTTGTGCGTGAAAATCCCAGTAACTGAGCAGATTGTGAAATACTCAGACCGGCCCGTCTGGCACCAACAACCATGCCAAGCTCAAAATTGCTTAAATCACCTTTCATTCCCATTCTGACATTCAGTTTGGAGTTCAGGAGATTGTCTTGACCAGGACCACACCCCTAAATGCATTGAAGCAACTGCCATGTGATTGGTTGACTAGATAATTGCATTAATGCGAAATAGAACAGGTGTTCCTAATAATTCTTTAGGTGAGTGTATGTTCTAAAGCCTTATGAGGCGTGTATTAGTGTCACGGTAGGTAAGATAAGGGAAGGAAACAGAACACGGCAAAGCAAACAAAGCAACTGACTAGGCCCCAAATTCTAGTGAACAAAGGGGTCACCTCCTAGCAATCCCTAAAACACTTTCCCTAAGCTGCTATGCCCATGTGCATATCTTGATGGTAGATATGCACATGCCCACGTACCTAAGACTGTAACACACTGAACCAAACCCTCAGCTGTAGGGAAGAGGGAAAGAGGCACCCAGCTCCTTTAACAACCGAAGGAGCTAGCGTCACCCTACAGGCCAAGTCAAAACAGACACAGAAGGAACAAGGAAAAATGCAATACATTTGACTAAAAAAGGCCTGGTGATGAGATGAGCTGCCTTGGGCTAAAAATGGTCCACACGCTGCTGTATTTAATCTCTGCATGCCGGATGACTTGCGTGACTTCTCCGCCACCAACTAGGGTTCAAGCCAAAATGTTTTAGTGCTCTTTCTGCCTGGAAAACATCTATTTTTCAGGCCGCTGCAATACCTAATTTTTCAGGCATGTGTACATGCCTAATTTTTCTGGCCTCTGGTGCTGCACTGTGGCTGCAAAAACAAAACAAAAAAAAAGGCACATACATGTGTCAAATTCCCTTCGTGATCGTTACCTTGTTGTGGTGAAGGGGCTTGCATATCACAATGAAGCGACCACCTCTATGAGTGTGTTGGCAATGGCAATGTTGGCACACCCCAGATGATAAGGTCGTTGCTTCATTGTGAACAGACCAAAAGCGATCGGCTGGATAATTTTGCATAGAAAAAACATTAATTTTCTTTGTGATCATCTAAGGTGATCATTAAAGCCTACTAAACCAACAATGGGCCCACACTGCAGAATCATTGTTTTCTGGGTCACTTAACTGTAACTGAACTACCTCAGCACGACCATAAGCTTTGAAAAACCCTGATCGCCTGCAATCTCCTAAACGTGCGCACGAGCACAGTCATCACTACACCAAGATTGACTCATAGAGGAATAAAATTTATGTCATGAGTGTGTCAACTATTGACAACTCTTTGCGGTTGTCTAAAATCTATTCCATACACGTCCCCTGATAGGGGACGTAACAGGGATTTAACTGATAGGAATAGTACTACTTAACACACCTAATTATAATAATAATAATAATGATAATAGGGGACGTAACAGGGATTAAACTGATAGGAATAGTACTACTTAACACACCACTCATATCTGGTAGCACAGTATATTGCACGGCGCACGCGCAGTGCCCCAAATTGGAAGTAAGAGGACCGACCAAGCATCTTTTTCCATCTCCCGGTTCCTAAAATCTATTCCATACACGTCCCCTGATAGTGGACGTAACAGGGATTAAACTGATAGGAATAGTACTACTTAAACACATCACTCATATCAGGTGGCACAGTACATTGCACAGCGCACGCGCAGTACCTCAAATTGGAAGTAAGAGGACCGACCAAGCATCTTTTTCCATCTCCCGGTTCCCAAAATCTATTCCATACACCACACCGGCCCCTGATAGGAGACAAAACAAAGATTAAACTGGTAAGAAAAGATTTTTTTTATAAAAAAAAAAAAGAGGACAGCCTCTGCGGAGCTGGGTATTTATGCGCTTTATGGATTAAAACCTGAATCTGCATCGTAATTTTCTATGGGAGTTTTACCATGGATCCCCCTCCGGCATGCCACAGTCCAGGTGTTAGTCCCCTTGAAACAACTTTTCCATCACTATTGTGGCCAGAAAGAGTCCCTGTGGGTTTTAAAAGTCCCCTGCCTATTGAAGTCTATGGCGGTTTGCCCGATTCGCCCGTTCGCGAACATTTGCGAAAAATTTGCGTTCGCGACATCTCTATTGATATGATGGAAGAGGAGGAAGATGAGAAAAGGAAGATTCAACCATATACCCTTTTTTGTGGTAGAAGGGGTGCATGGGAATACAAGTGTATTCAGTACATTATAAACAACACATTTAAAGTGCCTTTATGTTCATCAGCTTTCCTCTGGTGGAAACCAGAAGTCATGGTCAATTCTGGCCTTGTTCATTTTTATAAGAGTCAACCTGTCAGCATTTTCAGTTGACAGGCGGATACGCTTATCTGTTATAATGCCACCAGCAGCACTAAATACCTGCTCAGAGAAAACGCTGGTGGCAGGGCAGGCCAGCACCTCCAAGGCGTAGAGCGCCAGTTCGTGCCACTCAGTAGTTGTAAGGCACTGAAGGATCATTGAGGATGCTGACGGTCTGCTATGTACTCCTTCACCATCTTCCAAAATGTTTCCCTCCTTGTGACACTAGGCCGTGCATAAGGGTGATGGTGCTGGCGGGGTGTCATGAAACTGTCCCAGGCTTTGGAGAGTGTTGCTCTACCTCTGTTGCAACTGCTATGTGTTCCCCTTGTCTCCCCTCCTCGGTTGCCCAGGGAACTACGGACTTTGCCGCCAGCGTTGTCAGATGGAAATTTCTGGAGCAATTTTTCAACAAGATCTTCTGGTATGTCACCATTTTGCTCGTCCTCTCCACCAGAGAAATGAGAGATGAGAAATTCTCTTTGTAGCGGGGGTTGAGAAGGGTGAACAACCAGTAATCCGTGTTGTCTAAAATGCGTATAAGGCGCAGGTCGCTGGAAAGGCTGCCTAACATGAAGTCAGCCATGTGTGCCAGAGTACCAACAGACAAGACTTCGCTGTCGTCTTCAGGAGGATCACTCTCAATCTCCTCATCCTCTTCCTCCTCTTTTGCCCACCCACGCAGAACAGATGGAATTAAACTTCCATGGGTACTACTTTCTGTAGCAGAGGCAACTGTCTCCTGCTCCTCCTCCACCGCTTCATCGTCCATTTCGCGCTTAGAAGACGAACTGAGGGTGGTCTTGCTATCACCCTGTGTAATGTCTTCCCCAATTTTCACCTCTTCCACATGCAAAGCGTAGTTCTTAATTGTGAGCAGCGAGAGTTTGAGTAGACACAGAAGTGGGATAGTTACGCTGATATTAGCGTTATCGCTGCTCCCCATCTGTGTTGATTCCTCAAAATTGCTTAAAACCTCACAGAGGTCAGACATCAATGCCCACTCTTTGCTTGTGAAGACCGGAGGCTGACTGGAAAGGGGAAGACCATGTTACAGCCGGTATTCCACTACTGCCCTCTACTGCTCACAAAGCCTGGCCAACATGTGGAACGTCAAGTTCCAGTGCATGCTCACATCGCACAACAGCCGGTGAGCTGGCAATTAAAAGCGCTGCTGCAGCTTTGACAGACCGGCCAAAGCTGTCGATGGCTTGCGTAAATGTGCACACATGCGGCGCACCTTCACAAGTAGCTCAGGCAAACTGGGGTAGGTTTTGAGAAACCGCTGAAGCACTAAGTTTAAGACGTGGGCTAGGCATGGGATGTGTGTGAGCTTGCCGAGCTCCAAAGCCACCACCAAGTTACGGCCATTATCAGACACAACCATGCCTGGTTCTAGGTTGAGTGGCGAGAGCCACAGTACAGTCTGGTCTCTTATCCCCTGCCATAGCTCTGCGGCGGTGTGCTGTTTGTCATCTAAGCATATCAGCTTTAGCCGGGCTATTGTCGCTTCCCCACTGCAGTGCTACACTGCTTCCAGCTACCGACTGATGCCTGACTGGTGCTGCACGCGGATAATTCGGAGGTGGAAGAGGAGGTGGAGGGGTTGGAGCCACTAACGTAGGTGCTAGTGGAAACCCTTAAGGAATTAGGGCTCGCAATCTTTGGCGTCGGTAGCACCTGTACCATCCCAGGGTACGATTCACTCCTGGCCTCCACAACGTTCACCCAGTGTGCCATCAGGAAAATGTAGCATCCCTGGCTGAATGCACTTGTCCATGTGTCCGTGGTTAAGTGGACCTTCTCAGTAACTGCGTTATTCAGAGCACGTGTGATGTTACAGTTTCACCACGCCGAGGGCCACGACCTCTGTGTGCACCATCAGCATCACGGCCATTGCCCCATCCCTTACTGCGCGCCTTCTTCATATTAAATGTTATATATATGCTTAAAAGTCTGTCACATGTACAGTAGCGTAGGATTTAGAAGTGTATGCACGAACAAATTTAAAAAAGGTATTTGGGATGTGGAAACGTCAATACAGAAGATATCCCGCAGATAATGTCAAAGCTGTCACCAGCGGCTAATAAAAAATTACAGGGAATGCCACAGGTATTTGGGATGAGGAAACGTTATACAGGAGAGGTACCTCACTGTCCGCAGCGTCTACGAAAAAAGTACACTGTATGTCACACATAAATTTTTTCAGTGCACACGTTACACTGGCGATGTGGCACTGGTTATGTCACTGTCAGAAGCGGACACCGTCTATTGAAAAATAACACTAGATGTCACAGATACATTTTTTCAGCGCACACGTTACACTGCATATGTGGCGCTGGTAATGTCACTGTCCGCAGAAGACAATGTCTATGGAAAAAGTACACTGTATGTCACAGATAAATTTTTCAGCGCACACGTTACACTGCAGATATGGCACTGGTAATGTCACTGTCAGATGAGGACACCATCTATTGAAAAAGTACACTTTTTGTCAGATATTTTTTGGATGCACACACTTTACACAGGAGATGTGGCACAGCTAATGTCACTGTCCACAGCGGACATAGTCTATGGAAAAAGTACACTGGATGTCAGATATTTTTTGGATGCGCACACTTTACGCTGGAGATGGTGCGCAGCTAATGTCACTGTCTGCAGCGGACACCGTCTACGGAAAAAGTAAACTGGATGTCACAGATATTTTTTGGATGCGCACACTTTACACAGGAGATGTGGCGCAGCTAATGTCACTGTCCGCAGCGGCCTAACTATTGCACGCTATTTATCACAGGAGGCGCTAAAAATAGATATTGCTGCCACACACAATAGTCCTTAAAAGGACTTTTGCGTCTGTTAAGTTTTAGTAATTTAGCGCAGGTTGCGCTAAAAATATATATTGCTGCTGCTGCACACAACAATAGTCTTTAAAAGGACTTTTGGGCCTCTGAAAAGTTTTTCTACTAAAAATATTCGTATGGTCACTCGCTACACTGTCTGTCCCTTCCTCAGCACAGCTCTCCCTGACCAAGACTGAGCCAAACACGCGTCATCGGGTGCTATATAGCACCCGATGAGGCGTTTCAGCCAGCCAATCACATGCCAGTAACCAAGGAGACTCGAGCATTGTGCTCGAGCACATGTGGTGTTCGGCCAAATACCGCCATGTGCCGAGCATCGAGATGCTCGAGCCGAACTTGTGTTCAGCCGAGCATGCTCGATCAACACCATTTATTATGTAAAATGGAAACAAAAGAAAAACAAAAGTAGACAGCCATTTTTTTGTTACCTTGCCTCACAAAAAGTGTAATATAGAGCAATCAAAAGTCATAAATACCACAAAATAGTACCTATAGAAGAGTCACCTTATCCTATAATTTCCACAATGGGCTCTCTTTTTTTAGAGTTTCTACTCCAGGGGTGCATAAGGGGGTCTTTAAATGTCATATGGCAATGTAATATTATCCCAGTGAAATCTGCCCTTCAAAATCCATATGGCGCTCCTTTCCTTCTGTGCCCTGCCGTGTGCCCATACAGCAGTTTACAGACACATTTGGGGTGTTTCTATAAACTGCAGAATTAGGCCTCTTGCACATGAATGTTTTTTTTTTTTCGTTTCTGTTCCGTTTGCGGTCCATATGCAGAACCATTCACTTCAATGGGTCCGCAAATACAACGGAAGGTACTCCGTATGCATTCCATTTCCATATTTCCATTCTGTTCAAAGATAGAACATGTCCTATTATTGCCTGCAAATCACATTCCGTGGCTCAATTCAAGACAATGATTTCGCCAAAAAAATGGAATGCATCTGTATGTCTACCGTATCCGTTCCGTTTTTTCAGAACCATCTAATAAAAATGTTATGCCCAGCCCAATTTTTTTATGTACTTACTGTTTAAACATTATTATATGCTTCAGTTGCCATTTGCAATCCACAAATAACGGATCACAAACGGAAACCAAACGAAACGGCAAAACGAAACAGAAGCTGAAACACTACTGAAACAAAAAAAACTAAAAACGGATCCTTTTGAAAGAGGCCTTGGGGTAATAAATATTGAGTTGAATTTGGCTGTTAACCCTTGATGTGTTACAGGAAAAAATGTAATTAAAATGGAGAATCTGATAAAAAAGTAAAATTTAAAAATGTCATCTCCTTTTTCCTTTATATCTTATGGAACACCTAAAGGTTTAACAAAGTTTATAAAATCTGTTTTAAATAACTTGAGGGGTGTAGTTTCTACAATGGGGTCATTTATGGATCGTTTCCACTATGTAAGCCCAACAAAGTAACATAACTGAAGTGGTCCTTAAAAAAGTGGGTTTTGGAAATTTTCTTAAAAAATTTAAAATTTGCTTCTAAAATTCTAAGCCTTATAAGATCCTGAAAATATAATTTAATTTGCAAAATGATACAAACATGAAAGTGGACATATGGGAAATGTAAAGTAATAACTTTTATGATGTATCATTTTTTGAAAATTGCTAATTTTTCCAAATGTTATGTAAATTTTATATTTTTTAATAAATAAAGGTGATCTATATTGACAAAAAATTTTCACTATCATGAAGTACAGTACAATGTATCGCGACAAAACAATCTTAGAATCGCTTGGATAAGTAAAAGCATTCCAAAGTTATTACCACATAAAGTTTCCAAAAACGGCCTGGTCCTTAAGGTGAATAACGGAAAGGTTCTTAAGGTGTTAAAGCAAGCGTTGCAGTTATTTACAAGCAGCAGCCAGAGTCAAACTTTCCTGTTCTATTGTTCATCTACAAACATTGATTAAAAGGAAATTATGTAATACAATGTATCATTAAATGAATATTCTTGTTCCAGTATAAATACAGATTGACTAAGGAACAAGTATGGTAACTTTTTTATGGTAAATATGTGCAAAAAAGTACATATACAGCAGTCCTGACATATTGGTTTGATTTATATGATTTTCTAGACTTTCCTTGTTTATTATTCATACTCATTAATATTTGAATATGGTTAGAAGGATGCTTGGAAAGAAAATGATATCTTCAACTAACACGTTAGACAGATGAAAAGCAGTAAATTAAAATGAAAGCTACATTTTAAAGGTGATGGCAATTATTTTGTTAATGTTGATACAGAACTGCTTACTGATGAGACCTTTTTCTTAGAAAAAAATCTCAATGTTTTGAGTAACGGTTATGTGATACTAAATAACTACTTAAAGGGGTTGTCCAACTGTTAATATTGATGACTAGTGCTGACCAAAGTGAGCGTCGGATCATAGATCTGAAGTTGCTTGGTCAAAACTGCATTTGAATGCTGTATGGAGATCCCTCTCTGTACAGCTTTCAAATGTATGGGTTCCGGCAAGGTGAAATTAGTTATCTCTAAAGTCTCGCAAGACTTTGTGGAATAACTTTTGACTTTCATTTTCAAACTTGAAAAACATTTTAAAACTTGAATCTGAAGTTGGCTTCAGTACCGGCTGGTACCTCAGTACTGATGCCGACTTCGGATTCAAGTCTTAAAATGGTATTTAAGCTTAAAAATCGAACTCCGAAGTTATTCACCGTAGATAACGAATTTCACCTCACCGAAGCCTATACATTTGAATTCTTATAGGGGTGGATAACTTCACTACTGCCATCTTAAATCCTATGTCTATAGAGCTGGATGATCAGACGTGTTTTTTTTTTCGCAGGACACAAATTTGGACCTGGGGGGCTTTCTGCTGTGTGGCAGGGTTAAGTTGTGAAGTGACATATAGATTTGTCTTTGTGTAGTTCACTAAACACTAAGCAAGGTGAATATTATATAATCTCCAAAAGGCATATACCGTATATACTCGAGTATAAGCCGACCCGAGTATAAGCCGAGCCCCTAATTTTACCCCCAAAAAATGGGAAAAATTATTGACTCGAGAATAAGACTAGGGTGGGAAATGCAGCTATAATGCAGAGTGTATGTGTATATAATGCACACACTCTACATTATATACACACATCTGCAAGAGGGTGACTCCCTGTATTTAATGCAGAGTGTGTGCCAAAAAACTCGTCTTATACTCGAGTATATACGGTAGTTAAAGATGACACATTCTCTTTGTATTATCTCTTTGTATATTTTTTTTAGTTTTCATCTTTTATATTTTTTTTAAAAAAAGAAGAAAAAAGCTAATCTTTGAGCACCCTGCATGGTTAGTACCTAGTAGCACCCTCTTTGGCAAGTATAACAACTGTTAGACAGCCAAGATTCTTTAAATTCTTGTTTAAAGGACTTTCATTCATTCTTTCTTGCAAAGGTTCTCCAGTTCTGTGAGATTCCTGGGCCATCTTGCATGCACTGCTCTTTTGAGGTCTATCCATAGACTTTTCAGTGATGTTCAGATCAAGGGACTGTGAGAGCCATGGTACACACTTCAGTTTGCATCTTTTGAGGTTTCAGTTTGAAATCTAACTAATAAATGGCAGTTAACAGGAACAGTGGAAGTCAAAAGAAGGTCTGGAGGATTAAGAACTATTTCAGAGATAGCTACTCATAGGATTGCTAGAAAGGCAAATTAAAAACCCTGCTTGACTGCAAAAGAGCTTCAAGAAGATTTAGCAGAATCTGTAAGGCTGCATTCACACGTCCGTGCTATGTTGCGGACCCGCAAATTGCGGATCCGCAACACACCCGCCCGGCACCCCTATAGAAATGCCTATTCTTGTCCGCAGCTGCGGACAAAAATAGGACTTGCTCTATCTTTTTGCGGAGCTGCGGACCCAAAGATCGGGGCTGCGCTCCGCAAATGCGGATGCGGACAGCACACTCTGTGCTGTCCGCATCCATTCCGTCCCCATAGAGAATGAATGGGTCCGCACCCGTTCCGCAAAATTGCTGAACGGATGCGGACCAATTTTGCGGACGTGTGAATGGAGCCTAATTGTGGTTCATTGTTCTACTGTTCAGCAACATCTGCACAAATATAGCCTTCATGGAAAATTAATCAGAAGAAAATATCTTCTGCATCCTCACCACAAAATTCAGTGTTTTAAAGAGAACATCTAAATAAGCGTGATGCATTTTGGAAACAACTCCTGGGGACCCATGAGACTAAAATATAATGTTTTGGCCACAATGAGCAAAGGTATTTTTGGAAAAAAAGGGCACATAATTTTATGAAAAAACTACCTCTCCAACCATTAAGCATGTCAGTGGATCAATGATGCTTTGGGGTTATGTTGCAGCCAATGGCATGAGGAGTGTTTCATGGGTAGAGGGAAGAATTGATTCAGTGAAATTCCAGCAAATTCTGGAAGCAAAAATAACACAACTATAAAAAAGCTAAAGATGAAAAGATGGCTTCTGCAAATGAATAATGATCCTAAACATGCTTCAAAATCCTACCTCAAAAGGCACAAGCTGAAGGTTTGACCATGGCTCTCACAGTCCCTGGACATCACCGTATATACTTTTAAGTTTTAGTGTAATGTTCTAGAGCTTTAAATCATTAATATAATGTATATTTGTCTTATTATCAGAAATGCACAGTTGTCAGGACATAAAAGTTCAAAAAGATAACTTCATTTTTGCCAACATAAAATAAATATTTATAGTAGAGATGAGTGAATTGAAGCTGATGAAGTAGAATTCGATCTGAATTTCAGGAATTATTTGATTCACACTGAATCCAAATTTCCTCATGCTTCATGGTAACAAATTGCATTTTTTCCTAAAATGACTGCTGCACATGTTAGGACATGGAGCAAGGAACTCTGGGAATGAGGGATCACCCACAATACTATGCATGCAGCCAATCAGCAGCCAGCCAGCCCTGTGATGTCACAGCCCTATAAATAGCCTCAGCCATCTTAGATTCAGCCATTTTCCAGTGTACTTAGTGCAGGGAGAGACATTAGCAGTTGCTAGGGACAGTGCTAGGAAAGACTTGAAAACTTATATTTTGCTCAATAGAAGTTCAGGGAAAGAGCATTAGAAGTGTAGGGAATGTATAGGGATGAATTATCCCACAGTATTGAAGCAGAACAGGGGTCAATAGGGGTGTTTACAGCCTGGGTACTAGGAACAATCCTATTTCACCTTGCTGCACTGACTGCGGATCCAAAATGCCATTATACTGCTGCTCATTTCAGGTTTGCAATACCTCTGTAATTCTAGCAAACCATTCTTGTTATTGGGGTCTTATTAGCTCTTGTGCGGTGCAATTATATATGTTCTAAAGCCTTTTTTTTGTCATGTATTAGTGGGGGGAAAAGGGGGCTTATTATCCGTTGTGTGTTGAAGTGAGAAAATTACAGCCCTTTTTGGTGTGTATTAGTGGCAAAAAAAAAATATTATTTGCCGTTCAAGGCCACAGCTGTATGTTCTAAAGCCTTTTTTTTGTGTGTATTAGTGGGGGGGGGGGGGGGAGGGCTTATTAGCCGTTGTGTGGTGAAGTGGGAAAATTAAAGCCCTTTTTGGCATGTATTAGTGGCAAAAAAAAGTATTATTTGCCATTCACGGACGCAGTTATATGTTCTAAAGCCTTTTTTTGTGTGCAGCAATGGGGAAAAAGAAAAAGAGCTTATTAACCATTGTGTGGTGAAGTGAGAAAATTACAACTCTTTTTGGCGTGTATTAGTGGCAAAAAATTAATGATATTTGCAGTTCACGGCCGCAGTTATATGTTCTAAAGCCTTTTTTTTTGCGTGCATTAGTGAGGAAAAAGAAAAAGAGCTTATTAGTCGTTAAAGCCCTTTTTGGTGTGTATTAGTGGCAAAAAAAAAAATTATTTGCCGTTAAGCTGTGAAGTTACATTGTACTACAGCCATTTATGGGGTGTATTAAAATGATATTTATGTATGTCCTATTAGCAGTTCTGCGGTGAATTGTGATTGTTATATATTTTTTTTTGGGGTATATTAACCACCTGCCATCTGGGCCATTTGCCCTCTTCCTGACCAGGCCAAATTTTGCAAAACTGACATATCTCACTTTATGTGGTAATAACTTTGGAACGCCTTTATTTATCCAAGTCATTCAGAGATTGTTTTCTCGTGACACATTGTACTTCATGATAGTCATAAATTTGAGTCAAAATATTTCACCTTTATTTATGAAAAAATCCCAAATTTACCCAAAAATTTGAAAAATTTGCAATTTTCTAAATTTCAATTTCTCGGCTTTTAAAACAGAAAGTGATACCTCATAAAATATTTATTATTTAACATTCCCCATATGTCTACTTTATGTTGGCATCATTTTGGAAATGTCATTTTATTTTTTTAGGACGTTAGAAGGCTTAGAAGTTTAGAAGCAATTCTTCAAATTTTTAAGAAAATTGCCAAAACCCACTTTTTAAGGACCAGTTCAGGTCTGAAGTCACTTTGTGGGGCCTACATAGTGGATACCCCCATAAATGACCCCATTGTAGAAACTACACCCCTCAAGGTATTCAAAACCGATTTTACAAACTTTGTTAACCCTTTAGGCGTTCCACAAGAATTAAAGGAAAATGGAGATCTAATTTTAAAATTTCACATTTTTGGCAGATTTTCCATTTTAATCTATTTTTTTCTTTAACACATCGATGGTTAACAGCCAAACAAAACTCAATATTTATTACCCAGATTCTGCGGTTTACAGAAACACCCCACATGTGGTCATAAACTGCTGTATGGGCACACGGCAGGGCGCAGAAGAAAAGGAACTCCACATGGTTTTTAGATGCCATGTCCCATTTGAAGCCCCCTGATGCACCCTTACAGTAGAAACTCCCAAGAAGTGACCCCATTTTGGAAACTAGAGGATAAGGTGCCAGTTTTATTAGTACTATTTTTTGGTACATATGATTTTTTGATCATTCATTATAACACTTTATGGGGCAAGGTGACCAAAAAAATTGGTTGTTTTAGCACAGTTTCTATTTATTTATTTTTACAGCGTTCACCTGAGGGGTTCAGTCAAGTGACATTTTTATAGAGCAGATTGTTACGGACGTGGCGATACCTAATATGTATACTTTTTCTCATTTATTAAATTTTTACACAATAATAGCATTTTTGAAACAAAAAAATTATGTTTTAATGTGTCCATGTTCTGAGAGCTATAGTTTTTTTATTTTTTGAGAGATTTTCTTATGTAGGGGCTCATTTTTTGCGGGATGAGGTGACGGTTTTATTGGTACTATTTTGTGGGACATACGCATTTTTGATCACTTGGTGTTGCACCTTTTGTGATGCAAGGTGACAAAAATTGCTTGTTTTGACACCGTTTTTTTTACGGTGTTCACCCGAGGGGTTAGGTCATGTGATATTTTTATAGAGCTGGTTTTTACGGATGCGGCAATACCTAATATGTATACTTTTTTTTTTTTTTTTCTATTTTTAACTTTTTTTTTTCATTCCTTACTTGGGGACTTTTTTTTTTTACATGTGAAACTTTTTTTTATTTTCAACCTTTTATTTTTATTTTTTTATTTTACACTTTTCGTCCCCCATAAGGTCATACAAGACCTCTGGGGGACATTTGCTTCACTTTTTATTTTTTTTTTCACTGTTGATTTCTCCTGTAACTGGGGCTGACATAGTAGCCCCAGTTACAGGACAAATACACCCCTAGAGAGGCTGTACAGCAGCAATCCAGCGCTGTACAGCCTCAGAGCAGGGCTGATCGAGGTCTCTGAGAGACCTCACACAGCCCCTGCACTCTCCGGTCCCGGCGGTCACATGACCGCCGGGCCGGAACAGGAAGCGCACAGCGCTTCCTTCTCTGCATACACAGCGCTCGGTGAGCGCTGTGTCTGCAGCGATCAAGAAGGCAGGGACACCTGGGCACTGTCCCTGCCTTGTCTTAGGGTTGCCCTGCTGTCACTGACAGCGGGCAACCCGATCACCAGCTGCACGATTAGCGTGCAGCTGCACTTTCTGAACGGACGTTCTGGAACGTCCGTTCAGAAATAGACGTCCACCCATAGGACGTTTATATCCTATGGGCGGACGTAAAGCGGTTAATAAAAATACGTCTTATTAGCCCGTCTGCAGTGAACCGACATTGTTATACAGCCATTGTTGGGGTGTATTAATGTGAAAAATAAGTATGTGTTATTAGTCGTTCTGCGGTGAATTTATATTGTCATACAGACATTGTTGCTCTGTATTAATAGCAAAAATAAGTATGTGTTATTAGCCATTCTGCGGTGAATTTACATTGTCATACAGCCACTGTTGGGGTAAATTAATAGGAAAAATAAGTACTTCTTATTAGCAGTTCTGCAGTGAATTTACATTGTCATTCTGTGGCGAAATTTTTTTGTGATACAGGCTTTTTTGGGAAAATTGGTTGATGAATGTAAACTTTCTTCTGTACGAACTGAGTAATTGCATCAATTAGCTATTCAGTGGTGAAATTTGTTTGTGAAACAGCCTTTTTTGGGAAAATTTATGGGTGATTGTAGAGTATCTTCCGTAAGGACTAACAATTCGTCGATTAGCCATTCAGTGGGGAAATTTGTTTGTGATACAGCCTTTTTTTGGGAAAATTGGTCAGGGAATGTAAACTTTCTTCTGTAAGGACTAAGTAATTGTGTTGATTAGCCATTCAGTGGTGAAATTTGTTTGTGATACAGCCTTTTTTGGGAAAATTGGTCGGTAGCTATAACTATGGTCAAGGACAATATATGTACTTTATGGCCCACTGGGTAAATGTGGTTCCTGCCCAGCCACACCAGCAACTTGACCAGGTGATGCCGCTTCCGCCTCCACGCTTTCAAGCCATTGGTCCTGCGACAATGTCCGCCTCTGCCTCCTCATCCTCCACCATATCCTCAGCCTCCACTGCAGGGACAATTCACAGTGGTCCTCCAGCATACCACATGTGCAGGGCATGGGGGTGTCACACTGTTCTATGCCTCGTTTGCCTGGGCGACAACAGAATGGCTTAAACAGAAGAAAATACGCCTTCTGGAGTGGCCCAGTCAGAGTTCTGTGGCATGACCTCAAGAAAGCGATTCACACCAGACATCCCAAGAATAAGGCTGAACTGAAACAGTTCTGTAAAGAGGAATGGTCAAGAAATTCTCCTGACCGTTGTGCACGTCTGATCTGCAACTACAGGAAACGTTTGGTTGAAGTTATTGCTGCCAAAGGAGGTTCAACCAGTTATTAAATCCAAGGGTTCACATACTTTTTCCACCTGCACTGCGAATGCTTACATGGTGTGTTCAATAAAAACATGGTAACATTTAATTCTTTGTGTGTTATTAGTTTAAGCAGACTGTGATTGTCTATTGTTGTGACTTAGATGAAAATCAGATCACATTTTATGACCAATTTGTGCAGAAATCCATATCATTACAAAGGGTTTACATACTTTTTCTTGCAACTGTAAGTGAAGTGTGCAGTGATTCTAAAAGCGAAGCCTGTCATCTGCGTGTCATACCGACTCACAGTATTTTTTCACTACCACAGCAGACTCCCTATGCATGTTACTGCAAGGCACAGTGTTCTACACCACTATACAGGCACTCTGCAGCCAGAAAATAGCTGTTTTTTAACACGATTTGCCGCGAATAAATTCGGATCGAATCGAATCATTTCAGAACATTCTGTGAACTTTTGAAAAATTCGCT
Organism: Bufo bufo; assembly: GCF_905171765.1. NCBI lineage: Eukaryota > Metazoa > Chordata > Amphibia > Anura > Bufonidae > Bufo > Bufo bufo. Next base: position 114,593,696 of record NC_053396.1, on the reverse strand, counting down.
CCTCTAATATACAGCTTTAAAGTCATTTGTCATCCTTACTGCTTATTTTTCTTTAGGTCTGTAAGCTTTATATCACTATGGAGCTTCTAAAAGCAGCTGTTGTTAACAGCATATGTTGCACACACTAATACATCATTTCATTTATTGCCAAGGAGACCAAGGAAGAAGAAGTTTTGATATGTTGCTATGAAACTTTTGTGTGGGCTGTGCTGTATTTAATGAGTCCATTTTTTTAAAACTCGCTTAGTGGGAATATTTTAAGAATATATATTTTTTTTATCTTTTAATGATAATTTGGGTGACAAACTTTCAGTCAGGGTTTGTTAATAACAAGAAATAGCCAAGTTTGAATAATTTTACCAGATTGTATATACTGTATTGTATGCAGGGGTTTTCCAGATTCAGCAAATTTACTGTATTTGCATTGCATAAAAAAAAGGTATATAGCTTCTATTATGACTCTATAATACACTGCTCAAAAAAATAAAGGGAACACAAAAATAACACATCCTAGATCTGAATTAATTAAATATTCTTCTGAAATACTTTGTTCTTTACATAGTTGAATCACATTTTTCAACCCATGGAGGTCTGGATTTGGAGTCACACTCAAAATTAAAGTGGAAAAACACACTACAGGCTGATCCAACTTTGATGTAATGTCCTTAAAACAAGTCAAAATGAGGCTCAGTAGTGTGTGTGGCCTCCACGTGCCTGTATGACCTCCCTACAACGCCTGTGCATGCTCCTGATGAGGTGGCGGACGATCTCCTGAGGGATCTCCTCCCAGACCTGGACTAAAGCATCTGCCAACTCCTGGACAGTCTGTGGTGCAACGTGACGTTGGTGGATAGAGCGAGACATGATGTCCCAGATGTGCTCAATTGGATTCAGGTCTGGGGAACGGGCGGCCAGTCTATAGCATCAATGCCTTCGTCTTGCAGGAACTGCTGACACACTCCAGCCACATGAGGTCTAGCATTGTCTTACATTAGGAGGAACCCAGGGCCAACCGCACCAGCATATGGTCTCACAAGGGGTCTGAGGATCTCATCTCGGTACCTAATGGCAGTCAGGCTACCTCTGGCGAGCACATGGAGGGCTGTGCGGCCCTCCAAAGAAATGCCACCCCACACCATTACTGACCCAATGCCAAACCGGTCATGCTGGAGGATGTTGCAGGCAGCAGAACGTTCTCCACGGCGTCTCCAGACTCTGTCACGTCTGTCACATGCGCTCAGTGTGAACCTGCTTTCATCTGTGAAGAGCACAGGGCGCCAGTGGCGAATTTGCCAATCTTGGTGTTCTCTGGCAAATGCCAAACGTCCTGCACGGTGTTGGGCTGTAAGCCCAACCCCCACCTGTGGATGTCGGGCCCTCATATCACCCTCATGGAGTCTGTTTCTGACCGTATGAGCAGACACATGCACATTTGTGGCGTGCTGGAGGTCATTTTGCAGGGCTCTGGCAGTGCTCCTCCTGTTCCTCCTTGCACAAAGGCGGAGGTAGCGGTCCTGCTGCTGGGTTGTTGCCATCCTACGGCCTCCTCCATGTCTCCTGATGTACTGGCCTGTCTCCTGGTAGCGCCTCCATGCTCTGGACACTACGCTGACAGACACAGCAAACCTTCTTGCCACAGCTCGCATTGATGTGCCATCCTGGATAAGCTGCACTACCTGAGCCACTTGTGTGGGTTGTAGACTCTGTCTCATGCTACCACTAGAGTGAAAGCACCGCCAGCATTCAAAAGTGACCAAAACATCAACCAGGAAGCATTGGAACTGAGAAGTGGTCTGTGGTCACCACTTGCAGAACCACTCCTTTATTGGGGGTGTCTTGCTAATTGCCTATAATTTCCATCTGTTGTCTATCCTATTTGCACAACAGCATGTGAAATTGATTGTCACTCAGTGTTGCTTCCTAAGTGGACAGTTTGATTTCACAGAAGTGTGATTGACTTGGAGTTACATTGTGTTGTTTAAGTGTTCCCTTTATTTTTTTGAGCAGTGTAGTATTGAGTCAATCGATGCTCACAAAGTGGACTTTGATCCAAATTTCAGGGAAAATTCAATTAGCCGCAAAGCCGAATTTCTTCAAGCTTTATGGTAACAAATCAATTTTCTCTTAAATAGCGGTAAAAAAAAATCATACTCACCTCATCCATTTGTGTGCAAAGAGTCTGCTGGAGCCATCTTGATTGACGATTTCACGCAAAATTTTGTTCGCGGTAACATAGGGCATCACCCTGCCGGACAGCATGATGATGTCATAACGCACCGCGCAACATTTCGGGCAGTAACTTCAATCAAGATGGCTATGGCAGACTCTTTGCGATCAAATAGATATGGTGAGCATTAAATATATACTAGACATTAAGCCCGTTACAATAACGGGCGCTAGAACAGTAGTGCTGGCACTGTGATGGAGGATCTGTAGATTGCACTGTTATGGGATATCTGTGGATGACACTGTTATGGGTGATCTGTGGATGGCACTGTTATGGGGCATCTGTGGATGGCACTGTTCTGGAGGGGATCTGTGGATGGCACACTGTTATGGGGGTATCTGTGGATGGCACTGTTATGGGGGATCTGTGGATGGCACTGTTATGGGGGGATCTGTGGATGGCACTGTTATGGGGGGATCTGTGGATGGCACTGTTATGGGGGATCTGTGGATGGCACTGTTACGGGGGATCTGTGGATGGCACACTGTTAAGGGGGTTTCTGTGAATGGTACTGTTATGGGGGATCTGTGGATGACACTGTTATGGGGGATCTGTGGATGGCACTGTTATTGGAGATCTGTGGATGGCACTGTTATGGGGGATCTGTGGATGGCACTGTTATGGGGGATCTGTGGATGATACTGTTATGGGGGATTTGTGGATGAAACTGTTATGGGGGATATGTGGATGGCACTGTTATGGGGGGGATCTGTGGATGACACTGTTATGGGGGATATGTTGATGACACTGTTATGGGGGGTCTGTGGATGACACTGTTATGGGGGATCTGTGGATGACACTGTTATGGGGGATCTGTGGATGACACTGTTATGGGGGATCTGTGGATGACACTGTTATGGGGGATCTGTGGATGGCACTGTTATGGGGGTATCTGTATATGACACTGTTATGGGGCTGGTCTGTGGCTGACACTAATTGGGGTCTGTGGCTGACACTGTTATGGTGGAATCTGTGGATGACACATAGCATCTTATGCTATGTGTCATCCACAGATCCCCCCATAACAGTCTCGCTGTTTAGTGTGAATGTAATGGCAGCGGGGCCCGGTGCAGTCACTGTATTGCACCGGCCCCACTCAGAGTAGTAATACTTTGAATAACTGTAATAATAATAACAATCTTCACTTCTTCACTTACTACATGGTGAGGCAGGAGGCCGGGCGGGCGGCCAGGCACTGGCAGCGTAACTCACTACGTCATGCGCCTGCACCGCCTGCTTCATTCATGCAGTGGGCGGAGCAGGGGCGTCACAGTGAGTTACGCTACCAGTGCCAGGCCTCCTGCCTCACCATGTAGTAAGTGAGCGGGGCCGGTGCAATACAGTGACTGCCCCCCGCTGCCATTACAATAGGATGCTGCACATGTGTCCGTGGAGTGTATGCCGATGGAGCGGCGTCTGGCCGCACTGCGCGTGTGGGGAAGCGGGCACATGCGCAGTGCGGCATAATGAGTAAGATAGCCGGCTCTCAGTGTGGACAGCTCCAAGGGATCTGTGACGGCTGTGCTGTCCCGTGTGCTTCGGGCAGAGTACAACTCTGAAAGCCGCTGTGCCCGGCTCCCGGCGTCCTCCTCCCTGTGCGCTGTTGTCCCACTGATGTGCCCCCGAGCCCGGCTCTGCGACCTGGATTGGCCTGTGTGTGTGTCCGTCCGCTGCACATGCGCACTTCTATAATCGGCACACACGCACGGACACCAGCCCTGAGCACGTACACAGGGCTTTTATTAGTATAGATAATATTTTCTCTTACTGTAATACTGACTTATATGTAGCTGTAATATGCATCACTGGCACTGACTTTTGGCTGAGACTGCAGGCACTTTGACTGGTGGCTGATATGACTGCCACTGACTGGTAGTGCTGAGACCACTTGCACTGTGACTGGTGACTGATACAGCTGTCACTGACTGGTGGTGCTGAGACCACTGGCACTGTGACTGGTGGCTGATACGGCTGGCACTGACTGGTGGTGCTGAGAGCACTGGCACTGTGACTGGTGGCTGATACTGCTGGCACTGACTGCTAGGACTGACTGGTGGTGCTGAGACTGTGGGCACTGTGACTGGTGCCTGAGATGGCTGGCACGGACTGGTGGTGCTGAGACTGCAGCTGATGGCTGAAACAGCTGGCACTTACTGGTGGCTGAGACGACTGGCAGTGCCACGTGGTGCTGAGACTGCTGTCACTGTGACTGATGGCTGATACGGCTGGCACTGACTGGTGGTGCTGAGACCACTGGCACTGTGACTGGTGGCTGATAGAGCTGGCACTAACTGGTGGTGCTGAAACCACTGTCACTGTGACTGGTGGCTAATACGCTTAGCACTGACTTGTGGTGCTGAGACTGCTGTCACTGTGACTGGTGGTTGATACGGCTGGCACTGACTGGTGGTGCTGAGACCACTGGCACTGTGACTGGTGGCTGATACAGCTGGCACTGACTGCTAGGACTGACTGGTGGTGCTGAGACTGTGGGCACTGTCACTGGTGCCTAAGACGGCTGGTACGAACTGCTGGCAGTGACTGGTGGTGCTGAGACTGCAGCTGATGGCTGAAACAGCTGGCGCTGACTGGTGGCTGAGACGACTGGCAGTGCCACGTGGTGCTGAGACTGCTGGCGGTGCGGAGCCGAACGGATTCGTCCTGACTTACAATGTAAGTCAATGGGGACGGATCCGTTTACATTGAC